>NC_134358.1:458739307-459400885 GCF_048569485.1 Anomaloglossus baeobatrachus
CATGTGTAGTTTCCTTTACCCTTCCCAAATACTTTCTGCTTAATGTTCGTATAGCACATAAAATCCCAGTAATACAATTAACTTTGTGGGTGTAACTTGAAAAAATGTGACATTTTCACAGGTTAGGAATACTTTTTCAAGGCACTGTATATACACAGACAGATACAGTATGTGATTTTACAAAAATAGGTCCTTCAGTATACTCTTACTAGTCATCGGCTGCAATTCAGATTCTCTGTGACTGCACATTCTCTGCTTATTACAGGTTGTATTAAATTGACTACAGCAGTTAGTTGATACCGTGTTTCCCCGAAAATAAGACAGTGTCTTATATTAATTTTTGATCCCAAAGATGCGCTAGATCTTATTTTCAGGGGATGTCTTATTTTTCCATAAAGAAGAATTCATATTTATTGTTGAACAAAAAAATGAACATTTTTTATATACTGTACAGTAGTTTTCATCACAAACCAGCATAAACAGACAAACTGTGAATCCTATCAGGAATTTCTTGCTACTGCCATTATTTCCATGTACAACATGCCCTGGTGTTCTGTTCGGCGGGTATGCTTCCAAACAAAAACTATGCTAGGTCTTATTTTCAGGGGAGGCCTTATATTTAGCAATTCAGCAAAACCTCTACTAGGTCTTATTTCTAGGGGATGTCTTATTTTAGGGGAAACGGGGTATATTCTAACTATAGATTCTGTTACATTAGCAAATCAGCAACTGTGTAAATCCCTGCAATTTCTGCTTATTAATTAAAGGGGTTGTCAATCTATGAGGAAATTTTTGGCTTGCCGGTTCTAGCGGTCATTATGAGATTGTAAGTATTCGGTTTTCATTGTTGCAGTAACGTAGTGACTAAAGTCTCAGCCACTAGAATCTATTGAATGAAGCAGCCAAGACTCCTGTTGGTACATGACTGCAATTATGCAATTTTCATACTTGCATTCTTGTGATGGTTGCTGAAAATAGCACTATACCACATCACACATTGAAAGGATTCAGCAGACCTCAGGACTTAAGGCTGCTTTACACGCGGCGATTTATCGTGCGATCACATGTGCGATCGCACCCGCCCCCATCGTTTCTGCGTTACGGGCAATTCATTGACCTTGGCGCAAAAAGTCGGTAACCCTTGTCAGACGCTCTTACCTCCCGAATGACCTCGCTGTGGGCAGCGAACATCCTCTTCCTGAAGGGGGAGGGATGTTCGGCGTAACAGCGACGTCACACAGCGGCCGCCCAATTGAAGCGGAGGGGCGGAGATAAGTGGGACGTAACATCCCGCCCACCGCCTTCCTTCCTCATTGCCGGTGGGATGCAGGTAAGCTGTAGTTCATCGTTCCCGGGGTGTCACACGTAGCGATGTGTGCTGCCTCGGGAACAATGAAGAACCGGCATGCAGAAGGACGATCGATCTTTTTGAAAATGAGTGACGTGTTGTCAACGAGCAACGATAAGGTGAGTATTTTTGCTCGTTCATAGTTGCTCGTAGCTGTCACACGCTACGATATGTCAAACGATGCTGGATGTGCATCACTTACGACGTGACCCCGACGACATATCGTTAGATATATCGTAGCGTGTAACGGGCCCCTTACAGAAAATTCCCTCAGTGCTAGTCAACTACTTTATAGAGAATTTGTCACCAAGGTTTTGTTACACTATTTTTGATCAGAATGATGTAAGTGGAGAGACCTTGATTCCAATGATCTGTAATTTACTGGGCCACTTGCTGTTGATCTGATAAAATCACTGTTTTATTTTCTTCTTATCTACCAGTTCTCTGAATGCTCTGCATAACCCCTCGCACACCACTGATTGGCAGCTTTCTGTGTACACTGTCTATTTGCAGAAAGCTGCTGATCAGTGGTGTGGGCTGAATTATGCAAAGCTAATGAATATGGAGGACTACATGGCAGCAGGTTTACTAGTCCTGTAGTGACAATCTCCTGCTGTTAAAACAGTGATTTAATCAAAACTACAGCAAACAGCCCAGTAAATGAAACATCACTAGAATCAGGCTCTCTGCCTCTGAGAATACATGATAAATACCTGATGTTAGATTCCCTATTAGTAATTTATAGTAGGACAATGTTATATAGAATTTAATTAACCCCATATTGGTATGTCCTATGTCATCTGAGCCTGTTGTGATCCCCGCACATGTTTGCTGATTTGAACAGCTGACATGTGTGCCTCGCAGGCGTAGGTGTATCCGAGAGCCACCCGCACCTATTAACCCCTTAAATCATGCTGTCAAAATGTGACAGCTCTATTTAAATTCCCGCCATGGTAAAAGTTCACTTACTCGACTCCATCAACGGCACCATGACATGATCACTGTGAGCTTATGGTTTCCATGGTAGCACACGCCTGCTGCCTGTTACAAGACATGAGCATTTCTGGTCTTCTCAGCTGTGTAGCTGTGATCAAAAGAAATGAATGAGTAATCAGACTGCTGATCTTTATTGTCCACTGGGGGACTAGTAAAATGTAAAAAAAAATTAAAAAGTTGAAAAAATTAAAAAAATATAAAAAAACCCCCTAAAAATGTAAATCACCCCCACTTTCGCCCCATTGAAAATTAAAGGTTTAAAAGCATAAAAATATTCACATATTTGGTATTGCTGCATTCAGAAATGCTGATCTATCAAAATATAATATCAATTAACACTAGAACTACTGGACTCGTGACACCTATATAGAAATACATGGTGCAAAGTAGTCAAAATGACTACCTCAGTAGTTCTAGTGTTAATCTGATCAATAAATGGCATAGTGGGAAAAAATTTCCAAACGCCAAAATTATGTTTTTTGGTAGCCATAAGTTTTGCACAAAATGCAATAACAGGCGATCAAAAAGTAGCATCTACGCAAAAATTGTACCATTAAAAATGTCAGATTGGGACGCAAAAGATAAGCTATCACCGAGCCATAGATCCAAAAAAATGAGAATGCTATGGGTCGCGGAAAAGGACGCAAAAAGTCCACCACTTTTTTTGGACAAATTTCTGAATTTTTCTAACCCCTTAGATAAAAATAAACCTATACATGTTTGGTGTCTACAAACTCATACCAACCTAAGGCATCACACCAACATATCAGTTTTACCATATAGTGAACACGGTGAATAAAATATTTCAAAAACAATCATGCAATCACACTTTTTTGCAATTTTTCCACACTTAGAATTTGTTTCCATTTTTTTAGTACACTATATGGTAAAACTTATGGCTACATTTAAAAGTACAACTCGTCCTGCAAAAAACAAGCCCCATATGGGAAGATTGACGGAAAAATAAAAAAGTTACCGCTCTCGGAAGAAGGGGCGCAAAAAAAAACACACAGAAAAACGGAAAATCACCCAGGGGTGAAGGGGTTAATATTGTAGTAATGTAAAAAAACATTTTTAGGTAATTTAGATGTAAACTTTCACTTTCCTGAAATTAGCAGCTTACAATGTGCTGATAATTAAACTCAAACAACTATAATTATAGAGATCATTGATCTCAGTGGTTGGCATGTACCCACTAAAATCACTGGATTGACTTACAATACATGATGTTTCTGTTTTTTTCTGTTATTTAACAGCTGCATAGGACACACTTGAATGTGAACTGTAAAATGTAATTGCTTCTACCATACTGTACAATGAAAGCAACTAACTGCAACAGAGCAGAAATGGATTTGCTTACTTAGTGTATATGAGGCATAAACAACTTCTGTAGCCCGGCCACATTTTCTGCTTTGATTTTTTTTTTTTACGTTATTTTTTCATGATTTTAGTGCATGTGTATCATTATTCTGGTACAGTGACTCATGACAAGTCAAGAAAACAAGTCCTATTGAAAACAATCCTCAGATCAAATGTGTAAGGAATACCATATTTTAATATAATAAATAGCCCTCAGTGTACAGGCAGTCTTATTTCTCAAATATAACTTCACATTTGTATGGCTTGTTAAAATCCTTGATAATGTTACCAGTTTGAATCTGTAGCAGAAGGGATGCGATAAAATATAATTTCATTTTCGACTATGTATTTGCCGTCATCGGTGACTGTGCAATTTAAATGCTTCTTTCTAAGACAGACATTGGCATTTAAATAGCTAAACAGCAGTGATTGCTAAGTGTTTCATCTCCCCACATGTTTATCCTGACTGTGACATATATACACCAGTGTGCGCAAAGATGCTAAAAAATATGATAACATACAAATATATGTAAATATAGAAAAGACTGAAGGTGTCACATTTCTTTCCGCAAGACTACAAGAGGGACAATGTTAACTTCTGTGATTTATATTAAATATTAGGTGAGGAGTGCAAAACCGTTTCTTGCCAGATTGTTATATTAAACCCTATTTAATGGTCCCATGAAAAAAAGGAATATTACTATTTGAGACATACAGTATATATCAAAAGTATATGAAGTATATGCTATATGTGTGTGAAGTCTGAGGTACAAGTTCCACTTTCTGCACTTGAACTTTTTGACAGAATAGAGGTCCTATTCTTCCCTAATCAGTAGAGATGAGCAAACCTAAACAGTAAAGTTCAGTGTTTGTTCTCAACACAGATTTTATAAAATTAAATATAGATCAGGTGCTGTACGTATGCAAACCACTCCAACAAATGGCGCTGTGCTTGAGTACGCTCTATGCTCAGCCCAGTGAGAGCCGCTCGCAGTGTTTGAATTGCTCTCTCTTGGGGTAAAATCAGAGTTATCAGATGTAGTACAAAAAAAATGTAAAAAAACCTGCCCTTCCACTTCTGGAAGTGTTCTGTTTATGGCTGGTGGTATGTGGATGGAGACCCGAGCTGCCCAATCATTGAGTTCTAGGACTGAACCTGGTGAACTGAATTTCAAAGGATCCACTCAATTCTACTGATCAGAACTCCAGATATAGGATATGTCTAATATCTGACATGTGAGCAACCGCACAGAAGTGTGCGAATTTTGGGGAGCCACATAGAATGACAATGCGAGCAACATGTGTTCCCCAGGTCGTAAGTCATGCACTCATGATATAAGGGTTATTAAGAAACTATAAAATTTCAAGACAGTTTCGTCCGACTGCTAAGGTGGCTGTACACATTACATACATATTGGTGGGACTGACTACCATTTAATATATGTGCAAAGTGTCTTGACCCTCCAACAATGCAAAGGTAAGAAGGTTCAAGCATGTTACTCTTCAATATGCCTGATCTCTTTGGGCTAATATGGAAATAAGGACACAAATAATTAACGGAGGGCACTATACCCCATGCCAACAAAAAAGAAATGTTAAGCATTCTTCAATCTCAATCTGCATTTGTATGATGGAGTCAGGAAGAATAGCTGTCAGCAAAGCGAGTATTGGACAGTAGTCAAAGTGTTTGGCAGTTTTCAGATGGATAAACATTTTGCACCATTTTTATTTGACAGCCACAAGCAAACAAGCTCAACCAATTTCTATTATTTCTACAACAATAAAATACACATACATTGAACAAATCCATTAACCAAGAGACATTTAGCTAGCAGCAGAATTTAGCCTACAATAGCTACATTTTTTAGCAAAGGGAAAATAATCCATGAAGTGAAGAACAACATCTATGTCTTAGGAACTGTTCAACTCTGGTTTACATTAGCTTGAGTGCATTAAAAATGGTAACAGTTCAAACAATCAAACAAACTCTATCCTTATAGTATTATTATCATTATCACTATTATTATTATTATTATTACACTAATAATTCCAGGGTTCTGCACACATGTAGAGGGTTTATCTACATATTATACTCTATATACAGTATATATATATATATATATATATATATATATATATATATATATATATATATATATATATATACATATATATATATATATATATATATATATATATATATACATATATATATATATATATATATATATATATATTCTATACACAGTATATATATATATATATATATATATATATATATATATATACAGGATGGTCCAAAAGTACGTGGACAGAAAATAATAACATTTATTTTGATTTATATATAAGATTATATTTACTAGCACAAGCATAACATTGACAACTAAATTTTATTCTGAACAATAATACAAAAGACCTTAAATTATATCAACACAGGTGCTCAATCTGTTTTCCATTACAATTTGCACAGCTTTGAAGTCTGCCTCTTACGCTGCGACAAACATTTTTGCACAAGTCTCTTTGGTTATTAATTTCTTGAAATGCATCTCATGTAATTTTTCAAATCACTGACACTTTTTGGTTTTCGACTATAAACTTGTCCTTGAGTACTCCCCAAAAAAAAAATCCATTGGGGTCAAGTCTGGTGAACGTGCCAGCCAATCAAGTGGGCCTCTTCGACCAATCCATTTTTTCGGAAATGTTTCATCAAGATACTCGCGGACTACTCTGGAATAATGTGGAGGGGCCCCATCTTGTTGGAAATAAAGGTCATTTGAATTAGGCTATTGCTATAACTGGGGAACAACTTGTTCATTAGAATTTCGAGATACTTATCTTCTGTGACTGTTCCATCAAAATATATTGGTCCTAAAACATCAAAACTGGAAATACCACCCCAAACATGGACACCAGGCACATTTAGTAGTTGCTCTAATGTTAAATACATGTTCTCATTATACCAGTAAATACAATTATGTCTGTTATTATGGCCAGAAAATTTGAAAGAAGCTTCATCACGCCCCATAATGTTATCTAAAATTACTGGATTTTCTTCAATTTCATTAAGCATAATCTCACTAAATTGCAGCTGCCTGTCTGGATCATCCTCCAATAAACCACCATTAATTAGACGTGGACGATAAGCTTTCCGCCCCATAAATTTCAGGATTCGCATTATAGAAGCTCGTCAAATTTCCATTTCTAAAGAGACTCTTCAGGTGGACATTTTTATACTCTGAACAAATGTTTCAGCAACAAGTTGTTTATTATTTTCTTTACAAGCTGTTTTGGGTCGACCAGTTTTTGGAGCATTAAGGATTGAGCCAGTGCCATCGAATGTGTCATGAATGCGGTAAATGGTTTGTCTCTTTGGGGCTTGAGTACCAAATGTTTCAACCCAATTTGTTCTAATGGTTTCAGCATTTTGAGATTTCCAATACTCTTTTAAAATCCATTTTCTTTGATCTGTATTTAAATTATTTGCCATTATGGGTAGAGATGAGCGAACCGGTCCCGGTTCCGCTCGAGGCCGGTTCGCCGAACGGGGGTCCCGTTCGAGTTCGGTTCGTCGAACGTTCGACGAACCGAACTCGAACGTATAGGCTATAATGGGAGGCAATCACAAACACATAAAAATGCATTATAAATGTACACAAACAGTTAATAAACATTGCCATAACACTTACCGGTCCTCGCGATCCCTTCTGCACTCTGTCTCCTGCCGCTATTCCATCCGATGATCGCTGAATCCTCCCGGTGACCTGCACTGCCAGCAGAGATGCAGGACCTATCGTGACGTCAAAATAGCCATGTGACCAGTCACGTGGCTATTATCTCATTGGCTACAGACTGGTCACATGACTATGACACGTCATGTAGGACCTGCGAGTGCATCTCTCCGGTACACGGTGCACATATGTGTGTCGCCGTGTACCGGCGACATGCTCTAGCACACGGTCGACTCCCCATTCCGTTAGGGACCGGCTGACACAGCCGGTCATTAACGGAGATCACCGTTGCCATAGCAACGCAGTTAGCGGTGACGTCACCGCTAACCGCGGCTCCGAGAGCACCGTTGCTATGGTAACGCGTCTGTCAGCGTTACCGCTAGCAGCCAGCAGTGATCACTCACGGAGTGAAGGCTGCACACTGCTTCCCGATTGTAATGATGATTGTAGTGAGGATGGAGGTTCCCCAGCCCCAAGTGATGAGCTGGTGAATCTCATCCTTCCTCACTACAATCGTCACTACTACTACACTAGTGATGATTGTAGTGAGGATGGAGGTTCCCCAGCCCCAAGTGATGAGCTGGTGAATCTCATCCTTCCTCACTACAATCGTCACTACTACTACACTAGTGATGATTGTAGTGAGGATGCAGGTTCCCCAGCCCCAAGTGATGAGCTGGTGAATCTCATCCTCACTACAATCGTCACTACTACTACACTAGAAAGAAAGAAGACAGAAGAGCAGGATCGTGGAGGGCTGACAGGGGGTAATAAAGATGGAGTCTCTAATGTGTCTGTGTATTTATTTCTATTAAAGTATTTTTTCTCTGTGTGGTGTCTTTTTTTTAACCCTTTATTGGAGATTCTTAATGGCCGGGTCAAACGTGCCTGACATTAAGAATCTCTGACTTAATACTGGCTGGTAAAACAAAGCCAGTATTAACTCATGATTACCCAAAAAGCCACCCGGCTCCAGGGCTGTTGGAAGAGTTGGATACAGCGCCAGATGATGGAGCTTCTATGAGAGCGCCATTTTCTGGGACGGCTGCGGACTGAAATCCGCAACAGAGGCGCCCACAAACCTCGGGCTAACCTGTGCTGCGGATTCCAATCCCCAGCTGCCTAGTTGTACCCGGCTGGACACAAAAATGGGGCGAAGCCCACGTCATTTGTTTTTTAATTATTTCATGAAATAAGTGAAATAATTAAAAAAAACGGGCTTCCCTATATTTTTGGTTCCCAGCCGGGTACAAATAGGCAACTGGGGGTTGGAGGCAGCCCGTGACTGCCTGCTGTACCTGGCTAGCATACAAAAATATGGCAAAGCCCATGTCATTTTTTTGGTGGGCAAAAAACTTCTGCATACAGTCCTGGATGGAGTATGCTGAGCCTTGTAGTTCTGCAGCTGCTGTCTGCTCTTCTCCATACAGACAGACAGCAGCTGCAGAACTACAAGGCTCAGCATACTCCATCCAGGACTGTATGCAGAAGTTTTTTGCCCCCTGAAAAAATTATGTGGGCTTCGCCATATTTTTGTATGCTAGCCAGGTACAGCAGGCAGGTACGGCTGCCCCCAACCCCCAGTTGCCTATTTGTACCCGGCTGGGAACCAAAAATAAAGGGAAGCCCTTTTTTTATTATTTCATGAATTTCATGAAATAATTAGAAAACAAATGACGTAGGCTTTGCCCCATTTTTGTGTCCAGCCAGGTACAACTAGGCAGCTGGGGATTGGAATCCGCACCACAGGTTGGCCTGAGCTTTCTGGGCCCCAATGCTGCGAATTGCAGTCTGCAGCCGCCTCAGAAAATGGCATTTTCATAGAAGCGCCATCTTCTGGCGCTGTATCCAACTCTTCCAGCACCTGCCTGCTATACCTGGCTAGCATACAAAAATATGGCGAAGCTCACGTCCTTTTTTTGTAGTTTTTTGGCAAAAAAAATAAAAAATGCTTCCCTGGATTTTCCATTGCCAGTGAAGGTAACACCAAGCAGTGGGGGTTAGCAGCCAGTAGCTGCTTGGATTACCCTTAGCTAGCAATACAAAAAATGCAGCGGGAGCCCATATATATTTTTTTAATTATTTATTTAAATAACTAAAAATAAAATGGGCTTCCCTGTATTTTGATTGCTGGACATCACAGTGCTGTAAAAATAAATCTTTAAAAAAATGACGTAGCGCTCCACGGTATTTTTGATTCTCAGCGCAGATAAAGCAGACAGCTATGGGTTGCCACCCCCATCTGCCTGCCGTTACCTTGGTTGGCAATCAAAATACAGGGAAGCCCATTAATTTTTTCTATTTAAAAAATAGTTAAAAAAAAAAAATGACGTTGGGTCCCCCCATTTTTGATAGCCAGCTAGGGTAAAGCAGACGGCTGTAGCCTGAAAACCACAGCTGGCAGCTTTACCGTGGTTGGGGATCCAATGTGGAGGTCCCCTCAGGCTCTTTTTTATAATTATTTTATAAATATTAATAATTACACAATAAAAGTAGGGTCCCCCCCAAATTGGATCACCAGCCAAGGTAAAGCGGACAGCTGTGGTCTGGTATTCTCAGGGTGGGAAGGTCCATAGTTATTGGGCCTTCACAGCCTAAAAATAGCAGGCCGCAGGCACCCCAGACGTGGCGCATCCACTAGATGCGCCAATCCTGGCGCTTCACCCCAGCTCATCCCGTGCCCTGGTGCAGTGGCAAACGGGGTAATAAATCGGGTTGATACTAGCTGTAAAGTCACCTGAGATCAAGCCCAGCAGTTTGTGATGTCATGGCGTCTATTAGATACCCAACATCATAAACTGTCAGTACTAACAAAAACAAAAAATCGACAAAAGAAATTTATTTGAAAAAACAGTCCCCAAAACATTTCCTCTTTCACCAATTTATTGTAAGAAAAAAAATAAAGGGGTCCCACGACGACTCTGGACCGTCTAGAATATGGGGGGGAGACACTCAGGGAACGTATCCCCCATTTTCTAGGAGTGTGGACCCTTCATGTGAGGAGTGTGGGTGCAATGAATCTGCACTCACTCTCCCCGGGTCCACAGCAGCAGAGTCCATGTCGTAATGGTTGCTACCAAAGCTGCAATGCCCTGCTCATGAGGTAAGGGCATGCCTAATCAGGAGAACTACTGTAGAGGAAGCTCTGCTCACTGGTATATAGGTGCTCAGAGGTAATAATAGATAAAATTAGTGAGTAACCTCGGCACTCTAAATCTCCCAGACTAAGTCAGTAAGTCACAATGGATAGTAATGCAAAATCACTTTTTATTGGTCCGTATTAAGAATTTTTTTTTTTCATAAGCATATATGTTTTTGTCCAAAACAAGTTACAAATGACGTTTCGGCCTGAGCCTTCGTCAGATTGGACTTATCTGCATGTAATCATGAAAAATGACAATAATCAGTATCACATAAGAGTGAGAGAACAATAACATAAACTCGAACAATGTAGAGGTACAATTGGCATGCAGCAAAAAAATTGCAACACAGCAAAAAATGAAACACATGATACAAATGTCATAATACAGTACAAGGACAATATAGTAATGACAAATATGGGGTCAGATTAGGCTTAGACAGCTCTGGTACGAAAGAGATGTCAATCATAAAGTAACATGTGCAGTAGGTGTAGAGCTACAGTATGCATGGCAGAGCTAATGGGTAGACCGACCATAGAAAAAGAACGGAGAATAAGTGAAGAAAAAGTGGAGAAAAAGTGGAGAATAAGTGGAGAAAAAGTGGAGAAAAAGTGGAGAATAAGTGGAGAATAAGTGGAGAATAAGTGGAGAAAAAGTGGAGAAAAAGTGGAGAATAAGTGGAGAAAAAGTGGAGAATAAGTGGAGAAAAAGTGGAGAAAAAGTGGAGAAAAAAATGGAGAAAAAGTGGAGAAAAAGTGGAGAATAAATGGAGAAAAAGTGGAGAAAAAAATGGAGAAAAAGTGGAGAATAAGTGGAGAAAAAGTGGAGAAAAAGTGGAGAAAAAGTGGAGAAAAAGTGGAGAAAAAAATGGAGAAAAAGTGGAGAAAAAGTGGAGAATAAATGGAGAAAAATTGGAGAAAAAGTGGAGAAAAAGTGGAGAATAAGTGGAGAAAAAGTGGAGAAAAAGTGGAGAAAAAGTGGAGAAAAAAATGGAGAAAAAGTGGAGAAAAAGTGGAGAATAAATGGAGAATAAATGGAGAAAAAGTGGAGAATAAGTGGAGAAAAAGTGGAGAAAAAGTGGAGAATAAGTGGAGAAAAAGTGGAGAAAAAGTGGAGAAAAAGTGGAGAAAAAGTGGAGAAAAAAATGGAGAAAAAGTGGAGAAAAAGTGGAGAATAAATGGAGAAAAAGTGGAGAATAAGTGGAGAAAAAGTGGAGACAAAGTGGAGAATAAGTGGAGAAAAAGTGGAGAAAAAGTGGAGAAAAAGTGGAGAAAAAGTGGAGAAAAAATGGAGAAAAAGTGGAGAAAAAGTGGAGAATAAATGGAGAAAAATTGGAGAAAAAAATGGAGAAAAAGTGGAGACAAAGTGGAGAATAAGTGGAGAATAAGTGGAGAAAAAGTGGAGAAAAAGTGGAGAAAAAAATGGAGAAAAAGTGGAGAAAAAGTGGAGAATAAATCGAGAAAAAGTGGAGAAAAAGTGGAGAAAAAAAATGGAGAAAAAGTGGAGAAAAAGTGGAGAAAAAGTGGAGAAAAAGTGGAGAAAAAGTGGAGAATAAATGGAGAAAAAGTGGAGAAAAAGTGGAGAAAAAAAATGGAGAAAAAGTGGAGAAAAAGTGGAGAATAAATGGAGAAAAAGTGGAGAAAAAGTGGAGAAAAAAATGGAGAAAAAGTGGAGAAAAAGTGGAGAATAAGTGGAGAAAAAGTGGAGAAAAAGTGGAGAAAAAGTGGAGAAAAAGTGGAGAAAAAAATGGAGAAAAAGTGGAGAAAAAGTGGAGAATAAATTGAGAAAAAGTGGAGAAAAAGTGGAGAATAAGTGGAGAAAAAGTGGAGAAAAAGTGGAGAAAAAGTGGAGAAAAATTGGAGAAAAAAATGGAGAAAAAGTGGAGAAAAAGGGGAGAAAAAATGGAGAAAAAGTGGAGCACCCTTTGGTGCCTTTCATGTGGCACTAAGGGGTGCTTAGCTTTGTATTTAGCCAAAAAAATGAAAAAAAAAAAATGACGTAGGGTTCCCCCTAGTTTTGTAGCCAGCTAGGGTAAAGCAGACGGCTGTAGCCTGCAGACCACAGCTGGCAACCTCACCTTGGCTGGTAATCCAAAACTGAGGGCACCCCACGCTGTTATTTTAAATTAAATAAATAATTTAAAAAAAAAAAACACGTAGGGGTCCCCCAAAATTGGATCACCAGCCAAGGTAAAGCAGACAGCTGGGGCCTGATATTCTCAGACTAGGGAGGTCCATGGTTATTGGACTCTCCCAAGCCTAAAAATAGCAGGCCGCAGCCGCCCCAGAAGTGGCGCATCCATTAGATGCGCCAATCCTGGTGCTTCGCCCCAGCTCATCCCGCGCCCTGGTGCGGTGGCAAACGGGGTAATATATGGGGTTAATACCAGATGTGTAATGTCACCTGGCATCAAGCCCTGGGGTTGGTGAGGTCAGGCGTCTATCAGATACCCGACATCACCAACCCAGTCAGTAATAAAAAAAAATAGACGACAAACACATTTTTATTTGAAAAAACACTCCCCAAAACATTCCCTCTTTAACCAATTTATTAGAAAGAAAAACAAATCCAGGTCTGGTGTAATCCAAGGGGTTGCCATGACGATCCACACTGTCCCAGTCAATGAAGAGCAGGATGTTCCCCATTGGCTGGGAGAGCAATGCAGTGACCTGAGCTAACATCAATGGGTCAGCCCAGGTCACTGCAGGGGATGACAAGTGCTGCTGTCAGTGAGGTACATTACCTGCGCTGATCTCCAGCACACTGACAGCCCCTGTCACTGAGGTCAATGACCGGCGCCTTCACATCAAGTATCGCGAGAGGTCTGTGACGTCACCGCCAGTGTCAGTCTCGGGTCGGAAGTGATAGGTGATGTGACAAGCGGCGGCCATGGAGGACAGTGACAGCGCTGAGGTCGGGATGGCGGGACTTCATCACCGCAGGTAAGCCGAGCGGGGGGGGGGGTGAGAGTGTGTGTGTGTGTGTGTGTGTATATGTATGTATACATGCCGCGGGCAGGAGGGGGCGGAGTGAGCTGAGCGGGAAGTGTGGGCTTCCTGCACGTAACTAAGATAAACATCGGGTTACTAACCAAAGCGCTTTGCTTGGATACCCGATGTTTATCTTGGTTACCAGCTTGTGGCAGGCTGCCAGCGATGGCTCCTGCACACTGTAGCTGGGAGGGGGGGGGTGTGCGTGAGTGAGAGTGTGTGTGTGTATATGTATGTATACATGCCGCGGGCAGGAGGGGGCGGAGCGAGCTGAGCGGGGAAGTGTGGGCTTCCTGCACGTAACTAAGATAAACATCGGGTTACTAACCAAAGTGCTTTGCTTGGATACCCGATGTTTATCTTGGTTACCAGCTTGTGGCAGGCTGCCAGCGATGGCTCCTGCACACTGTAGCTGTAAAAAGCCCTGCTTTTTGCTGCTAGAACCGTTCTCGAACGTATCTAGAACTATCGAGCTTTTGCAAAAAGCTCGAGTTCTAGTTCGATCTCGAACAGCCCCAAAAATCACTCGAGCTTAGAACTGGAGAACCTCGAACCGCGAACCGCGCTCAACTCTAATTATGGGTTATCTGAAATATCTGAAAAGAAAACAGATTTGAGGGAGATTTATCTGTGAAAACTGGATTGGTGAAACTGACTCAATTTCCCTTAGCAACTAATCAGATTCCACTTTTCATTTTCCAAAGAGTCTGTGAAGAATGAAAAGTGGAATCTGATTGGGTTTTAAGGGTAACTGAGTCAGTTTCCCTTTACACCATGTTCGATAAATCTCCCCCTTCATAACCCTACTACACATACTGCCCACCTACTTTTGGACCACCCTGTATATATATATATATATATATATATATATATATATATATATATATACACAGAGGGGAGAGGCTTATGATTTAGGGAGGAGATAGTAGGTCAGGGGTTGGAACAGTGATATAGTTTTTTGTATTATCCTATTCACTTAACCTACAGTTTTAGCAATTCCTTTCTTCTATCTCTTTTCTCTACTTTGGGAGTGAAAAACAAAATGTTATACTACCCTAGTGTCCAAAAGTATTGCTTTCAGAGTAGGTTATGATGATTAAAGATCAAGAAGGTTGCTCTTCTCTGGAGTCATATCTGTCCTGTAACTGTGACAGCTTAGCACTTTTTGCCACCTCTGCCATCATGGTGTTACAGTACAATCAAGAGCATTGTTTCTACAAAACTCCCTGCCAAAGCATGATTTTTGGTTTAATTCCACCCTAATACAGTTCTTCTGTAGGGAGGAGACCTGTAGAGGTATTTACCACCTAAGGGTATTTAAACACTAATTTTTTTTTCAGGACTCCTTCTACAGATGATTGGCTAAAAAACGGAAAAATCAATGAAGAATGCTTGAAAGAATCCTCTTATTCATTTCTATTGTAAAATGAAGTGCTGGTCATAGGTTTACTTACACTTTAGGTTCTTACAAATATCTGGTGGTTAGAAAAGAAATTGTACGTCACTTCTTTAAAGTATTCTTTTGATAGAATCCATCCCAGACTAGGCACTGTCCAACCAAAAGGCTACAAAAAATGCTCCAGAAAAAGCTATCCATAACATGTTCAAAAACTGGTTTAGGAAAAACTTCAGGATACAAAGAATTCCACAAAGAGCTCACTAAAAAGGAGTGTTTACTGAAAGGTTTCCCAAAAATACTCATAGTTTATCACCACCTGAAAAAAATCTCTGCTTCACATGCCCTTAAGACATTTTGGGGTAACTAGGGGCCACAGTGCTATGTACAACATTGGTATTGATTATATGCAGTATTTGTGTTATAAATGCATTATATGTCTTTTTTTTCGGAATATGTATTTTTACACAATGAAAGTCTATTGAGCTGCTAGGTTATTTAGGGCACAGTATATATTAATCAGGTTCAGGAGGGTTAAATTCATCCTTGATAGATGTCTGTGGTGCACCAGGATAACCGACTAAGTTAAGATAAATCACTTTGCCTACCTGTGATCCTATGGGAAATTACTTATAACAGATGATGGAACAACAATAATCCATGTAATATGGCTGACCGCTCAACTGACAAACTCAGCTGTACTCTATCACAGAGTAGTAAACATAGTAACTTTGGATATTGTAGCATTTGGTTAAAAAATACATTTTCTTTTTTTTTCAAATGTGAGCGGTGCATAAGATTTCTGTTTTGGGCTTATGTGAGTAATGAGATACAAAAACAATATAGATAACAACTGTATTGTTTTCCACAAAGGTTTAATGACCAGCAGTGTGTTTAGTGGCACATTGTTATTAAAAACAGAAAAACAAATAAAAAAGTTAAATATAATTTGCTTTAAATATTGATATTTGCATTAAAAATCCATTTCTATTTATCACGGAATACTCAAACTAAAGTAAGATCTATAGTGGAAATTCTCCCATCTTCTAAAACAAGCAAAACTAAGTGGATACTATCAGGGGGAAATGTATAGTCTTTAAAGGGAATCCATCAGGTCCAATATGCACCCAGAACCACAAGCAGTTCTGGGTGCACATTACTAATCCCTGCCTGTCCCTGTATATACTAGCATAAATAAAGAGATCTTTAGAAACAGTATTTCTAAAGATCTTTTATCGTATGCTAATGAGCGAGGGGACGTTAGTTCCCCAGCCAGTCAGCTCCATTATCATGTTAGTACGCCCTTGTGGGAATGCTAACATGGTAATGAATATACAGCGTCAGATTATGATCTCACTCACCTCTCCACTGCCATCGCATTTGATGCTGGATTTCAGCTCAGGGCGCATGACCCCGGAGTTTGGGTCATGCGCACTACTTCAGTTTGAAGCCAAGACGCGTACACCTGACTTCATAGTGTGTATGACCCAAACTCCGGGCACTGAGCCAAAATCCTCCGATGATGCATTGGCAGCGGAGAGGTGAGTGAGATCATCTTCTGACGCTGCATATTCTTTAGCTTAATAGCACACCTACAGGGGTGTACTAACACTAACATGCTAATGGAGCTGATTAGCCAGGGGAACTAACACACAAGGGACTAGTCCCCTCGCTCATTAGCATAAGGTAAAAGATCTTTAGAAATACTTTTTCTAAAGATCTCTATATCTATTTTAGTGTATACAGGGACGGTTAGGCAGGGATTAGCAATATGCACCCAGAACTGCTTTTGGTTCTGGGTGCATATTACACCTGACAGGTTCCCTTTAACTGGTTAAACTCTAATCAAGTATGTGATCAGGTTATCTCCTATGCGACATAGGTGATGAATGTCAGCATGGCAAGCACTCCAATCAAGCTGAAGAAACTGAAAAATTATTAGGGAATGATTAAAATGATAGTATGGGTAGCTGGGGCTGGCAAAGTATGAGATAACCGTATGGGGGTGGAAGGAAGGGAATGTGTTAGGAGACAGTAATGTGGGTGTGGGGTGGTAAAGTGGAATTTGAGAAAATGGGGAGGGAGGGGGAAATGCGTAAGGGAACAATATGGGGAGGAAGGAGGAAATGTGTTATAAGACAGTAGGAGGGAGAAATGTAAAGTGGGAAAAATGTGTGAGAAGTATTGAAAGGAATAGTATGAGAATACCATATAGAGAAAGAAAAGTTAGAGGGGGCACAGCAAAGAGACTTCATAGGTTGGGGGCACTACAGGGAGAGGGCAACATGGGATGACAGTGTAAGGGCACAGTAGGGAGGAGGCAGTATGCAGTGTGGGGGAGAGTGTGAAGAGTCGGCACAATAAACAGGCTTGGCCATATAGGGTGGGCACAGTGTGAAAAGGGGGCCCAGTATGTAAAGAAATGGACAGTGTGGAGGGCATGTACTATTAGATTTATAGTGTGGGAGTCACAATTTCTGCAGGGAGCACAGTAAGGAGCAATCAGTTGATCGCTGCTTGGTTATGTATTTCTTTACTAATAGTTCTGGTGATTTACTTATGTACTGATGGTCGTTGTGGTGATATATTTCTGTACTGATAGTGGTTTTGGTGATGTATTTCTTTACTGATGGCAGTTTTGATGCTGTATCTCTGTAGTAATGAGGGTTCCAGTGATGTATTTCTGTAATCATTGTTGTTCTGGTGATGTATTCATGTATGATGATGGCTCTGCTTATGTATATCTTTGCTGATTCTGGATATGGTCATGTATTCCTGTGTTGTTATTTGTTCTGGTCCTGTACACATGTAACAATCCATAACTTGTAAGAGTATGTGATACATGGACATATTAATAAAGTATTGTCGTGTTTGACAAGTTAAGGGTTACTAAATTTGTATTTGTATTAGGTGCATTAAAAGGGTTGTCCTGGTTTGTGCTGAAATAGTGTGATTGCAGACTTCTGAATCCTCACATCATGTGCACTGCAAGCTGTCAAAAGATTGCAGGTGAGAGCAGAAGGTTATGTAACTGCAAGCATGCAATTTGCGCTAAATGTACGCTACCTAGCTCAATTCAGTATTAAGTGAAGCATGTCTTCTTTGAACGTGGCCGGAAGTACGCTAATCGCATGCATGCGGTCATATGACCGCCCGATCTTGCGGCTAGCATGGGAGAATCCTGACAATGTGCAGTGCACAAGTTGAGTGAACTTAGATGTTGGCAGTTAAATAGCATGACTGCAGACTTTCATCACAAAAATGGAAAACCCTTTGAATTACAAATAGCATGTAATATATTCACTGTAAGACCTGGCTCTCACTTGCATATAAAACATCTGATTGTACTTGCATGAATGTTAAACATTAAGGCATTGTTTATCTGTGAATTCGACAGTATGTCTTGGATTACTCATATTCATACAAGTCTATAGATGCCTGTGAAATATCGGACTGCACTTGGATTTTTTTCCCACACTCGGTGTCTGATGATGCTTTGTTTGAGACTCCCAGTGCATGCGAAGATGCTCAAACAAAGGGTTACCAGGGGCAGAGGCTGTCACTGCCACAGCCTCTGACCCCACCCTTAAATAAAGCATCATCAGTGACATTCATTGTATGGGGTTGTTTGGTTTCTCCTGTGTCCCTGTGTGCTGTCATTGCGTGATTTGCACTGTAACAGCATACTCTGTGTTTCCGTATCCACACGCAACACACATTTTTTTTGCAAAGGGGACAAGACAACTGTTCCATATTGAAGGGAGAGTGGGTGGGGTCACGTATCACAAGATTTTGGCCAACAACCTCCTTAGTAAGAGCATTAAAGATGGGTTGTGGCTTGGTCTTTCATCATGACAATGACCCCAAACATACAACCAGGATAACTAAGGAGTGGCTCCGTAAAAGTATTTCAAGGTCCCGGAGTTTCCTAGCCAGTCTCCAGACCTGAACCAAATCGAAAATCTTTTGATGGAGCTTAAACTCAATGTTGCCCAGTGACAGCCCCGAAAGCTGAAATATCTGAAGAAGATCTGTATGAAGGAGTGGGTCAAAATCCCTACTGCAGTTTCTGCAAACTTGATCAAGAACTTCAGGAAACGTCTGACCTCTGTAATTGCTAACAAAGGTTTCTGTACCAAATATTAATTCGTTAATCTAAAGGAAGAGAGAGCTGCGGCTGGCTGCTCACTTCTTCTTGATTATTTATATATCGAAAGGCAGTAATTGGTTGCAGGACTAGTGTGATGCAACAACCTCACATGAGCCACGGAAATGAGAGTGACAACACCAACGGCATAGCAGGTGAATATAAGCTTTTTTATTTTAACAAGGGACAACATGGGGAATGAGAGGGGATTGTCTGAGGAGTAGAGAACACCTTTAAGGATCTGCTATCAACATCTTGATGCGAGAGTCCATGATTTGACATATCGAGTTGATTCATCTGCATCTACAATAATAGTTATCTAATGCTAATG
This sequence comes from Anomaloglossus baeobatrachus, assembly GCF_048569485.1. Classification (NCBI taxonomy): domain Eukaryota; kingdom Metazoa; phylum Chordata; class Amphibia; order Anura; family Aromobatidae; genus Anomaloglossus; species Anomaloglossus baeobatrachus. The sequence goes on from NC_134358.1 coordinate 458,758,743, forward strand.
GTTTGACTGATTGATGTATATACATGTTGTACTTCAATAACAATCTCTGATCCTCTGCTATTATTAAAACATAATTGCATGAGAGTGAGATGTGAAAAATGCTGTAAGTAAAGGAAATAATTATTAGCTTTTAGTATATGTTTGGGTCTAGAAGATACTATAGTTTATAATTGCTCTATTATAAATTATACTGCTTTTATTTGTAAATTTATGCAATATGTACATAACTGAAGTACACAAGGTTAATGTGAGCCATTATGAAACTTTTAAAAATGCATTAACTTCATTAATACCACCATTAACATGCTCATTGACCATAGCAAATTAATAAGGTGAAAAAGATATTAACCATATATGGGCCATGTGTAAGTGACTTTAGGAGGGTATTGCAGGAAAACTACAAGCAATTATGTATAAATGATTGCTTGACTACTATCACCACAGTGGGGTGTATATGCCACTTATGATTTTCTTTATTTCTATGTAAAGTAAGTCTATTCCTGGGATAACAAAAAGCTGAATTTTGTTGGACCAAGACCTCAATCAGTATAGTTAATTATATTTTGCTGCATACCCAGGCGGAGGCATTGTATTTTCTGCGTCCTGCTGAGTCACCATAGGTGCTAAATTAATCTAAATGTGTTGGCTGTTTTGGCCATGGTGACCATTGGCTTTACAAATTGCTTCCTGATCCTTTTCACCTTCTTCAGCAAACGAGTTGATTGAAACATACTATGATCTTCAACTAGGAGGTAGTTGCTGTTCACAGTACACAGAATGGTTTTGTGCTGAAATGTTTGATCAGCCAGTGAGTGCAAATCTATGAGTTTTTGTTTCATTCATAGTAATATTATTAGTATGTCTTAGGAAAAAAACAGAAGAGATCTCCAAAAGTAATACATTTTGTGAAAGATGTACACATTTCATGACTATTATGATCAACTTTTTTATATTCCTCTGTACACATTACATTTACCAGAACAATCTGAAAGGTGTTTCAATGCAAAAATATAATTAGAAAATGTATGAAAATAATGTAAATATACTAATATTAATGTAAATGAAGTAAATCCTCACAAGTTCTCACATCTCCCAATGCTAAGCTTACCCAGTCACTACTGGACTCCACTGCCTGGATCTGTATCAACACACTGACAATGTTAGGAAGGTCCCTCATAGTCACCGCTGCCTGGAGTGGGTCACTGTGGTGACCTGTGATTGCCTAAGGAGAATGTTTGAGTAGAAATGAGATGCAGGTCACAATTTTTCTTATACTAGTCACTAGTGAGGAGCAGTTATTATTATTATTATTATTATTATTATTATTATTATTATTTATTATAGCGCTGTTTATTCCATGGCACTTTGCATGTGAAAAGGGTATGCATAGTATGGACAAGTACAATAATCATAAAAAAAACAAGGCACAGACTGGTACAGGAGGAGAAAGGACCCTGCCCGCGAGGGCTCACAGTCTACAAGGGATAAAGGAGGGTACAGTAGGTGAGGGTAGAGATGGTCATACAGTGCTATAGCAGACTGAGGATTACAGCAGGTTGTAGGCTTGTCGTAAGAGGTGGGTCTTCAGGTTCCTTTTGAAGTATGTCAAGGTAGGAGAGAGTCTGATATGTTGTCGCAGAGCATTTCAGAATATGGGGAGGCATCTTGGATGAAGTGGTGGAGGAGATGAGAGGGAGATCTTGTCAGGATCGAAGGTTACATGCAGGTAAGTACCGGGAGACTAGGTCACAGATGTAAGGAGGAGACAGGTTGTGGATGGCTTTGTAGGTCGTGGTTAGGGTTTTGAACTGGAGTCGTTGGGTAATGGGAAGCCAGTGAAGGCATTGGCAGAGAGAAGAGATCGGGAAGTAGCAGGGGGACAGGTGGATTAGTCGGACAACATAGTGTAGAATAGATTGTAGGGGTGCAAGACTGTTAGAAAGGAGGCCAGAGAACAGGAGGTTGCAATAATCCAGGCGGGAGATATTAAGGGCATGCACTAGGGTTTTTGCAGCTTCTTGGGAAAGGAATGTATGAATCCGGGAAATATTTTTCAGTTGGAGATGGCAGGAGGTGAAGAGGGTTTGGATGTGTGGCTTGAAATTTCCATCGAGGCTCGGTTCACCAGCAGCAAACAGCCTAGCTCCACAGGCTCAAGCTTGACCCGAACCCAAAATCAAGTCACTGATTGGCAGTTTGAGTCTCCACCCACCTACAGCCAGCCATAAGCAGATCACTTCCTGGGGAGGGTGGACCGTCTTTTTCAAACATTTTTTTGGTTGCACACTGCATGGGATCACGTTGTTCTAACCCCCAGAGTGTGCCGTTCCAACAATACAAGCAGCTTGCACAGGGCTGAGCACCAAGCATACCTGAGCACAGCTTTGCTCACTTGAGTTTTATTTGCAAGTAAAGCATCCAAACCTCAAACCCGAACCTTAATTTTTAAATTTGGAGTTCCGTTTGAAAACTGAACCTCATATTTGCTCACCTCTACTAGTCACTCTGACTCTGGCTTCTGTGTTCCTCACCACCAACCATTCAATTCTCATTGCATCTTTGGTTTGGCAGGAGTGTAGTAATTACCATGGCCTCATTTGGTAGGCTGAGGCTTTTGGGTTTGCTAAGCCTAGGAGGGTTCTGCACATATGCCCATAAAAGTGACGGTCCATGAGATTATGGTACATGCACAGGCCCCAGAAACCTGGAAGTCTAACAACCAAGGGAATCTCAGTGCTACTGATACCTATGCAATGATGTAATAAGGACCAAATGAGAGTTGGAGGAGCTGTAAAGGTAATTAATGTGATCAGTAGATTATTTTTTTATTTGTTTACATAATACTGTTATTTTGCTCTGGGGTTTACAAAGAGCCCAGAACATACTAAGCTACCTTACATTTACAGAGAATAACTTCTTCACAAATCAAATTTGTGACTGATCTGCTCATATCTTCTTATGAGCCATTTCTAGTTTGTTGAAATGGAAGCAGGAACTACACCTAAATGTTGTATATGTTGCAAGGGGAGCAGTGGGGAATTAATGAGATCATTACTTCTTTTTTTATTTTTTCTTTGCCAAAATGTTCAGTTTAGTGGGCTTATTGGCCCTGTTCCTTTCTTTCACTTCGTGTAATTTTGTTACGCCATCTTAAAACTGTAAACAGAATAGTAAAGGAAATAATACTTTTCATGAAAACTAATATGGGTTTTAGTAGCATTGTAGACTTAAAGGGAATCTGCTACCAGATTTGGTGACTATAAGCTGCGGCCACCACCAGTGGGCTCCTATTTACAGCACTCTAATATGAGAGATCAAAGTGCAACTGCGCAGGACCTCAATACCGGCGCGTGTGCATGATGTAAGATGCGTCATGCACCCCGACTTCAGAAGAAGGACGTCAAAGATGGCCAATAGAGGAGGCACCGCACCTGGAGAATGGAGTCACCCATGTGACCTGTCTGCACTGTACCGACCATTTAGGTAAGTATTATAAAGTCATTTTTACGTTCTAAACAGTGGCCTGGGCTATTATATACAGCATGTTAGAATGCTGTATATAAGAGCCCACTGGTGATTGCCGCAGCTTATAGTCACCAAATCTGGTGACAGGTTCCCTTTAAAGTGAACAAATCAGCAGAATTTTCATATGTAAAGTAAAGCCATTGCTATACTTGCACTAGGATGCTGAATATAAGCATACCTTTTGGTCTAAAATTGGATGTCTTATTTCAGAAATATGTGCAAGTAAAGATCCAGCAATGCACTGCTATTTGATTGACAGGTGCAACAGGAAAGGAATATGTGGGTCAGGTTTTGCTATCTTTTTTCTTCACTATCTGCTGCCTGGCCATGGTAGATGCTAGACTGTTTGGGCTCCATCCAAGTATGAGTCATTTCTGTCATGTGGGGCGTGTTCAAAATGCAGCCCATACAGTCTAACATCTACCAAGACCAGGCAGGCAGACAGGGGCGGGAATAGATAGCAAAACTTGACCCACATATTCCCACCCTTATTGCACCTGTCAATCAAATGTCAGTGCATTGCTGTAACTTTACTTGCACATATTTCTGAAATAAAACATCCAATCTCTGAACAAAAGCTATGCTTACATTCAGCATCCTAGCACCAGTATAGCACTGGCTTTACTTTACATATGAAAATCTTGATGGTTGGGTTTCTTTAAAGGGGTTTTCAAATTTTAAGAAAACATTTTTTCAAATTCTCTCATGGGCTTCATTAGCTATAAAAAAAAACAAAACAGGTGAAGTATTATTTAACCTCCTGGATTCAGCACTGTCTCTCTGCACTGCCTCGATCTCTGCTGTGAGCCTGCAGTGCGAACATCACATTGACAGTTCTGCTGCCAATCAGTGAGCTTAGCAGCTTTGCCTGTGTAGACAACATGAACCACTGAGCTTACTGCATATATAAGCAGCAGCATTATTTTTAGCCATCTTGTATTCTTATAGAAAATAGCATTTCAGCTCACTTGATAAAGTGCACGTTGCAGAACAGCTCCATAGACTATCCAAAAGTAGAAATAGCAGCACAAATCCATATTTTTTTTTCAATTTTATTCTATGCAAAAAGGCATAAAAACAAGAAGGTGGGTGGATTAAAAAGAAAAAACTGATACAAGACAGGTGCCGGTAACGTGTTTCTGGCCCAGAGTGGCCATTAGTCTCAACCTGACTGAGACTAAAGGAGGCTTTACACGCAGCAACCTTTCTAGCGATGTCGCTGGTGAAAGCACCCGCCCTCGTCGGTTGTGCATCACGGGCAAATCGCTGCCCGTGGCGCACAATATCGTTAGTCCCCGTCACATGGACTTACCTGCCTAGTGACGTCGCTGTGGTCGGCGAAATACCTCTTTTCTAAGGGGGCAGTCCGTGCGGCATCACTGCGGCGTCACTAAGCGGACGCCCAATAGAAGTGGAGGGGCGGAGATGAGTGGCCATAACATCCCTCCCACCTCCTTCCTTCCTCATTGCCAGCGGCCCCAGGTAAGCTGTAGTTCGTCGCTCCCGAGGTGTCACACATAGCGATGTGTGCTGCCTCGGGAACGACGAACAACCTGCGTCCTCAGCAAGCAACGATTTTTTTAAAAGGAACGACGTGTCAATGATGGACGATTTGGTGAGTATTTTCCATCGTTAACAGCCATTAGTTAGTGTCACATGCAACGACGTCGCTAATGATGCCAGATGTGCATCCGTGACCCCGGCGATATATCGTTAATACGTTGTTGCGTGTAACGGGGCCTTAAGAGCCACTCTGGGCCAGAAACGTGTTACCTGAATCTGTATTGTATCAGGTTTTTTATTTTTAATCCACCCACCTTCTTGTTTTTATGTCTTTTTGCATTGAATAAAGTTGAAAAAATGTTTTTACGGATTTGTGCTGCTACTATTTCTACTTTTGGATTGTCCATCTTGTATTCTTCCTTTTCTTTAGTATTACCAGAAAAGATTGAGTCATTTTATATTGCAACTCTAAAAAGAAAATCTTGATTACATTTTGATTAGTTGTTACCTACAAAATGATCAAATTACAGTCTGCACATTTTCTACAGGGCTGACTCTGAATCGCACCGTTCTGTTATCTGGCAACACGTGAATGTGCCTCTAGAGAACCATATAATTAAGTCATGTGATAAAATATTAAGGTTAAACTTGTCAACATGGAGTCATTTTACTTTCAATAATCGCTGAGCTGTTTTACATTTTCATTTTAAATCTTTTGCAAAATGGAAAATATTATCAAGGAAAAAAGGTCTTGATATAATAAAACCGATTCAGTCTCTAAGTTCATATTAGTGATGGCAGGAAGACATGATATTTCATATCAGAACTCTTTTAGTAGGTGGAAATGAATAATAAAACTCTATAACGCTAATCATGTCTATTCATTGCTTCTCAGCACTAGTCAAAACCTGGTCAACATATTAACTAACAAATTATTATGACCAGTTATTGGAGGCATGTCTAGGGAATGCAAATAAACCCGCACTTGCAGAAACACTAACATTGCTGTCTCAGGGCCGTACCAGTACGTCCTCAAAATAGATAGGGAACCATAGAAAAATAAAGGACTTAGCGTGCCAATTATTGATTCAGACATAATTATTTAAGCCCAATACAAAGTGATTGCATATAAAAAAATATTTTATTGCACATAAGACATTGGGTTACTATAATAAAGATTGAATACAGAAATATGTTAAAGGGTAAAAAGAGGAAATAGAAAAACAACATAAAAATTCCCAACATCATAGACATAAATAGCAGACCTATCCACCAAACTTGACTCCTATGAGGACGGTATATAATGCCTCCAAAAAATGTAAAAAAGGAGAAAAAATACCGCACAGGGAGGATGAGCTCATCACAGTTAAAGTATGTAAGAAGTGGTATATAAACAAATAAGCCTTTATGGGACTAGACCTCAACAATGTCGCATAAATAAGTATCTGGGGTAGCCCTAAAAGAGCCTACAAACATCCACTAATATGAAAGGGGAGGAAGCCCATACAGGATTGGTATAACTAACCCAATGAGCGGTCACGCTTGATGTAATTAGATGAAAAGTGCCCCTACACGTCTCGCAGAAAGCTTCATGAGGGGGAGTATGCTGTTATGGAATGGTTCTGACTGGATGAGTTGGAGAATGTCCTAAATCTAAAGTTTTTTCCATGTCATAAAACACTAATCTGCATATACTGTATTGAGATTCCTGTCAGCGTAGGGCAGATCACGGGAGTGTGAGGAGGGCAGAACATAGGTATGAGAAAGACCTGGAGTTAATTCTGATGTGACTGCCTGCAAAAATGGGGTCCTACTATAATTATAGTGAAAGGGTTGCTGTAACATCTAGGCAATCTTTGAAGGTTGGCAACTTGTGGCCTAGTGAAGATACTGCAGCACCTACTAGTATTTAAAATGGGTTGTTTGGTGTAAATCCACAAATCTGTAGTCATTTTATGTGACTGCAGACTTGTGAATCCTCACACCTCACACATTGTGTGCTGTAAGGGTTCGCCGATGTCAGAGCTGGGAAAGGCACAGGGCCATCAAAATGCTATATGAATGTAACCTGCCAAAATTCATTTAGATGGGAGCGGTCTTGCCCAATACACTTGTCAAAATCTAGTAGAAATGTGGCTTGGAGTATGTATTTTGCATACATGATCGCCCTTCCTGTCTCTGACAATAGAAGTCTGTGCGATATGAGGATTCACAAATGTGGTCACATAGAAGGACTGTGTTCTACAGAATACACCATAGCACCTTCAGAAAATAAACAAATTTAAATATAGTCCAATAAACTTTTACAGAAAAATATTTCCAAAAAATAGAATGCTCCGACGTTAACGTTTTGACCCAATGTTGGGTCTTTTTCATGGGATTATTTATCTGCATTTGTGAAAATGGTGTTTTTGGTCACTTTGTATATATTGTGTACATTCACTGTCAATTTTTCTTACACTGATTGATTGGTTGTTTTCACAAATGGAATCCTTTGAAAAAGACCCAATATTGGGTCAAAATGTTAACGTTGGAGCCTTCTATTTTTTGGAATTATTTTTCTCTAAAAAACAAATTCACTATATTAAAGCATTAAATAAGCATTACTCCTATTTCTTTTATTTTTTGAAGATGCTATGATCTATTCTTTACAATTAGTCTCTTTTTGACTATCTAGCAGCAGCTATTTCGGTTGCGCCAGACGTCTTACTATATTCATTGAGTGACTGCAGAATTGTGCATTTATGCCAGACAACACCTTTAATTCTGAGACATTGAGGATGAATCTTCAAGGAATATATAAGGCTTTTCAACAAGCTCCTAAACATGGATATAATTTGTCCTCTAATGATCTTACAGTAGTTTGGACTAAGCTGTGAAGGAATAGGCCATCAGTGTTTGAGTCCTGTCAAATCCCTTTAAGATCTACTATTTAGATCCTTGAAAAGTGACATAGATGTGGAAGACATTTTTTTTTAATTTTGTCTTGAATTGTAATTTGAAAGCCTACTGTAGATTAGGGATGAGTGAATCCTAACTGGAAAGTTCAGGGTTCATATTCGAACATGGACTTCTCACAGAAGTCTGTGGTCAAGTTTGGAGTTAAGATGCTGTTCGGATCCTGATTAAAGTTTGTTGAAAGGTTGCAGTGCAGCCTAAGAACAAACTTTTTGGCAAAGGGAAAATGCCTGGACGCTGATGAGAACAGAATAAATAAAAAAATAAAAAAGTGACATGAGATCCCCCATTTTTTTCATAGCCAGCACAGGTAGAGCAGATAGCTGGGGGCTGATATCATACTAGAAATGTCCATAGTTATTTTGCCCTTCCCTGCCTAAAGATTCCATCCCACAGCAGCCCCAAAATTAGGACATCACATTGGATGTGACAATTTTGGTGCGTTGCCCGGCTCTTCCTGACTGCCCTGATGCAGTGGCAACAGGGGTAATGCTTTTTGTGGTTGATGTCAGCTGTGATTTGAAAGCTGGCATCAAGCCCTGGTGTTAGTAACATAGAGACATCTATCAGACACTTCCATTACTAACACAGGAAGTAAAAAGAGAAAAAAACACACACAAAAATTAATTTTAAAAAACACTCCCCAACTCCCTCATGACTATTTTACAGCACAAAGATTTTAGTTCTCATTGACTTTTATGGCTCTCAGGGTCAAGTTTGGGTTGCAATCCGAATCGTTAACTACAGTATGGCCAAACCTGTCAAACTCGAACAACCACGTGTCTGCTCATCTCTGCTTTAGATCTCTTAAGGCAAATGTTTAAACAACAGATGTAATCAGTAAAGTAATAGTAATTATGCAGACCCATGTTGCATGTACAACTAACATAATGCCTGCAATACATATTGGGTTTGAGCTCTTTAAATGCTTTGTCTTTTAAAAGTAAACTTTTCTTTTGTGGAACTTGCCATCTAGTTTAAGAGCCATTAGATGTTCATCAAACACCTCACTTTGTCAATACAAACGTGTCTTAGAGCGACATGACATTTCTTCAGGTCTAAATGGAATGTGCTCAGCATCCTGGTGACGATAAGTTACTGCCATTATGTCATTTACTTCAAACTCCATTTTTACTCTTCTGAGGTCATGCATCGTCTTCTGAATTATCACACTGCACATTTCTGCATTGTTTATAAATTAATTTATCATGAGTGTTACATACAAAGATTGCTGTCAAACTTGTCAACAGATTCATGATGAATTCAATACTAGTATTGCCTCTGCTTCACTACATGGACAAAACTATTGGGACGCCAACACATTATACCTTAAAGCATCACTCCGGTGGATTTTTTTTCAGTGCTGAAGTGGCTCATTATATGTAAGTTCCCTTGCATTTAAAGCACCACTCCAGTGCCTTGAGGCGTATTTTTAACATCCCATTTTAAATTGCTAAACATTAAAGGGGTTGCTCAGTAATTTTATACTTATGGTCTGACCTTAGGGTAGGCCATCAATATCAAATATTGTGGGTGCAATAAACAACAGCCACGATCAGCTTTTCCTGGTGCCAATGACAGCCAGAAGTGATTAATTGCATAGCTGCACAGCTCTGTCAAGTGTATACCGGCTGCAGCAGGCCACTGCAGATCCACTTCCATTCATTGGAATAGGGGACAGTTGTGCAGTATCTGACCATTGCCACGATACAGTTTAACAGAGCTGTACTGTTCAGCTTAGCAACTGATCACATACAGTGTATAAATCATGAGCAGATATGTTGAAATTAAAATTCGGAAGTTCACTTAAACTTTGAGACAAATTTACATCAAAGTTATGAAGTTACCACAAAAAAAAATATTAGTAGCTTGTCACTCACCTATCCCGCTGCATCTCACCATTCTGTCATACATGCACAGTTAGTAGTCACCTAGCAGCTCCAAAATGGCTACTACGAACAAGTTTGGCACAAGCTGCTCAGCTTCCCAGAACCCAGGGATTGCCTGGTCATCACTTTTTAACCCTTGTACAAGGATCTGGACTTAAACAGAGGTACCTAGGTAAGTCACAGAGTCAGCTGCTGTTCGGTGGCACAAACTGGCAAGAAGGATAGTCAGTAAACCATTTCAGATCAAGGAGGTCACGTCAGGAAGAGAATCAACAACAAGCTGGTAGTCAAATGTAAAGCAAAGGTCAATGAAAAAGAAAATCAGTTCAAATTACAGGAGCTCAAGACAGAGGCACAAACAAGGAAATAATCTCTATTGACAGGCAGTGGGATCTATCTCTCTGGGGTTTATATAGAACAACACCATCCAATGCTGGTGACTCGCCCACCCCAGGGCCTTAGGTGACTCGGTGTCGGGCCGGACTAGTCCGTGGTAGTCAGCGGTGGAGGGGCCCGATTCCGTGAGCCTGGTGGAGTCAGTTAATGTGGCGATATTGGGGGAGATGCTGATAATGTTAAAGTTTATATAAGATTCGTGACGCCACCTGTGGTATTTTGCAGCTATGGAGCCGCAGCTGCTGGAAGGGACCTCCGGGGCTGATGTTATGGCAGCTAAGGTGTTTCTTGCTCTCCACAGGTAGAGCGGGTACCCCGGGGCAACCTTTGGCGCTTGGAAAAGTCTATGGTGTTTGTAGATGCAGTGCAGGATAAAGCGGACGACACAGGGCTTGCAGTTTAGATGTTTTACTCACTGTTCAGTTCAATTCGGCCGCGGACCGGTTGCCCACGGCGTGCCAGGATCCACTGTCAGGGGCTGCCGCCGATCCCGGATAGTTCAGAGGTCAATACCGGTGCACCCCTCCTGTGTCTCTTTCCTGACTGACTTCTTAGCCTTGACTCTATTAGCTGAACTGGTCTCGGCCTCCACCACAGGGCCTGTACAAAGGGGGCTAACCGTAGTTGTATCATCTGTGGTGGGTTGTGGCCCTGGGCGCTTGCAAACACCCTCGGCCTTCGGTGTTACTTTTTGAGGAATTGTCTTTTTCCCTCTGTCTGGGGACCATCCCCGAATGCAGCCAGATCCCTCCACCCAATCTTCCAGTGGAACTGGCCACGAGCCAATATGCCCTTCCGTGGCCCTGGAATCATTTCTTTCTTTAGGTGTCACCTGGGCCTAACTAGACCCCAGGATCTCCACCAGGAACTTCCATCTGTCACTTTCTCCTGAGGTAACTACCTCCCAATCCTTCTCCATCTGCCTCTCCAGACTTGACTAGGCTTGAACTTCCTGGTTCCCTCATCTACTCACACTTTCTGAGTCCTCCCACACACCCACTGACTAGGCCCCACCCACACTATTAGGACAGAAATGGGACTTATGGCCCCAGGAATACATCTATGGGGGTTGCTGCCACTATCCCTGACCCAGTGTATGCCTACCAATTGGTGTGTGCAAGTTTAGTCTGTGGACCGGTATATGACCTCATTCTTACCCAGGATGGGACATTACACCTCTGGCTGAGGTGCAATATCTCTGTGGCGACGGAAGCCTCAGGGGCGCCACACTGGCACCAGACAGAAAGCAAGACAACAAGATTAATTAGCTTCCAGACTAGAAAGAACTACAAATCCTAGGAATAAAATAGGATTGTTGCATCAAGCATCACCAGCAACAATAGTGTGGCACCACCTACCGGCTAAAGCAGAAATCGGCACTGATGTTACAGTATCCCCCTCTTACAAGGGGCCTACAGACACTTAGGACCAGGCTTACTAGGGAAAAAACTATGGAACCTTGTGATAAGATTGACATCATTTGATGTAATTAGCTGACATCCATGTTCCTCTAGTTCATAGCCTTTCCAATTAATGAGGCACTGCAACGATTGCCTTATTATCCTTGAATCAAGGATTTTTTTACACTTCATACTCAAAACTGCCTTCAACCAATACAGGTGAGGGGAGGTTAGCAATAGGATGCACCAACAAACAATATCTTTTTAGCAAAGATTTGTGAAAGACATTGGGAATCTGAAATGAGGGGGAAGGTGCAAACGGAAGCCTACTGCATTGACCATATCAACAATCTCATACGAAACTTAAGACCAAAATTATCAGAACCTTGAGTTTTAATTTTCTAGTTGATAACCACACCTTGTCCCCAATAGCACAGCTTGGCCCATCAATGTGCCTGCTATAAGCAGATGAGGTCTGTCTATTCTTTGTACTTTTTTGGTTTTCTCTGACTTTAGACCAGTCAAGCTTCAGCTTGTGTATAAATGTATCAGCCTTTGGAGTGTCAACTTCAGAGGTCATAAAAGAAGCAAAACATAGATGATACCGAAAAGTACAGAAGAATGTAGATGTCTTAGTGGATTCCTGATAATGATTATTTATGGCAAATTCAGCTAATGGCAAGTATTCTACTCAGTCAGATTGATGATCAGAGACAAATCACTGAAGAAATTGCTTCAGTGTTTGATTGGCACTTTCAGTCTGACCATTGGTCTCTGGGTGATAAGCTGATGAAAAAGACAGTTCAACATTAATTTTACTACAGACTGGCCTCCAGAATTTAAAAACAAACTGAGTTCATCTATTTGAAACAATATTTTCCGGAATGCCACGTAGACATACAATGTATTTGATAAACATTAGTGATTATTGAGCACAAAGGTGCTCGGGGCCTCATTACTCAAACTGAGCATGTTGGACACTCGAAAATAGTCAACTCAAGTACTGAACATAATAGGAGTCGAAGGTTGACTTGAGCACATTTTTCCCTAGTCCCCAATCTGTACCTGCCCTGACACAGCCACTGGCCAGTGCCACCACTGTCTCCATCATCCGCATACAGCATGCATTGCCTTGCAACCTGGAATGGGGAAAGGAGCGGAACTAATCACACAGTTGCTTTGCCTGGGAGGTGGGGGGGCAATTTTGATGACACACCCAGGACAGAAGTTGCTGGGGAATGCCAGCTGCACCTCGATGATAGAGACTGTGGTGGTCAGGAAGATAGAATGGAGGTTGACAGGGCGATGTCTGCTACCTGCCGCATGTGAATGATGGTTACTTTGGTGGCTAGGGGCTGTGTCAGGGCAGGTAACAGAAAGGGGACTTAAGAATTTAGCGCTAGCACCTGTGGAACTCGATCGAGCACCAAGCAGTCTGAGCACCCTGATGCTTGATCGAGTACCGAGGAGTACCGAGCACACTCGCTCTGCACTAAAAAACATCTTACTTACAGTTTGGGAGTTTGGTAACCCAGGCAAGGGAACAAATGACACTGTTTGCCAAATCTGTCCACTACTACCCAAATTATAGTTTTCCTTTCTGAAGGAGAGAGATCAATAGTTAAATCCATGGAGAGGTGGGTCTAAAGGACTTTTTGCAGTGGGTAAGGACTAAAGAAGGTTTGCTGGGTGGAATCAGTGAGTCTTTGCAGGACACAAATTTTGAAAGCATTAGCATATTCTCATATATCTCGAAAAATAGATGGCCAACAAAAATGATTGGTTATTTGTTGGATTGTATTGCTAATCCCAGGGTGACCTCACAGAATAATAAAATTTCTGGAGTACTCATAGACAAAACTGGGGAGGCACAAATAAAATGTTGCTTTTTTTTGTTTTTTTTTGTGTTCTTCCAATACACATAAAATAAATAAATGGGTAGGAAATGGGTAGAACAAAACATGTAATTGCAACAATTTTCTGGGACAAATACTACACTTTCTGAAACAATTTTAAGGATGTCAACTTTTTCATGCATTATTTTATTTTATGGCATGAAACCTAATCTTCCTGCACACAGTAGATCATACAGCAATAGTTATATCTCTCAAGCTCCCATACATAGGAGCGGTTGACCAAGCACTCCTGTACTCTCTATGAGAGTGTTGCTGCCAAATGTTTCTGGCAGATGCTTATCTACTGTTGAGCAAAAAGACCTGAAATTGAAAATAGGAAGTGCTGTACCTTCCTTTTCCCCAACATCATTTGTCAAGGAAAGGTCGGAAGATCTCCATATACATTAGATTGTCGGATAATCCTTTCAATACTGCCGGATTCAGCTGACATAAGTCTAATGTATGTGTGGCTCTTAACCACAAGATAGCCTCTCAATTCTCCATTGAGCCAGATATTGGAAAAGAAAATGATCAGGCCGTTGGATTTTCATTTTATGCAGTGTTTTTGTTCTAGGGGATATAAGCGTCTGTTGAAGTATTTTGGCAGTGGCATATTCGATTTCCACTTTCGAGAACACATGCACACTTGATTGTATCGAACCAGCATGGCAATGGTGGTGTTGAGAGAAAAAACTATTAGAGCTAATCTGTATGGCAAACCTTAGTCACAACTCAGAACTCAATTTATTTAATTTGGTAATTACATTTTGTTACCCATTAAAAAAAGTTGATCTTATTTCATGTTGAAAATTCAACATTGCAATTTTTATAATATATCCCCTATATTTATTTTTTTAAATATGTTGCATAACAGACTGTAAAATTGATTATTATGTTTGCTAACATGTTCTCAAATAAAGACAAGAAAAATATGATCCCTTTCATAATAGCCAGATTTTAATATGCCATAGCATGTTTCATTTTAATCTTTCGCTACGAAATGTTCATTCTGATTAATTTATGTTATGAGATAACATATTATGTTATGTGATTGTCAACAAACCTGTTGTCGGTGAAAGTAGATACTTGTAGAGATTGTTTTTACAGTGCTAATATTTATGAGAGTAGATGAACACAGACAAGTGCTTCTTAAAGGCCCACAATAAAATATCTCCCCAAATTATGGACTTTGATATTCTGCATCAGAAAATATATCTATTTAAATACAATTTTAATGCGTGTATCAGATCTTTAGGACATCTTTATTTCAGAAATACATTTTAGACTTAAAGGAAGCCTGTCATAATAAAACGCTTTAACCTGCAGATATTTGATTAATCTGCAGGTTAATAGTGATCTTAAGCTGCCCAATGCCTGCATTGAGAGCCTCGCTGTTGTGAATGTCAGTTATGCTTTGGCTGCTGGGAGGCTCCCTCTTGTGGCCAGGAATGGTTTGGACATAGACCAGGTGTGTTGAGCAATGGGCATTTCCATTGCTAACTTTCTGCTTATTTAAATTCTGGTCTGATAGCAGGCTATGCCGGATGTCAGTTATTCTTTGTTCACCAGCCTGCTTCATTCTGCTCCACACCACATCTACCCCAGATAAGTGCTTTGTTGTTTATTTGTTGTTTGGTTCTTTTACTCTTATCTGAGTTTGTCATTTGCTGTGGTTGTTTTCAGTTTATTTTCATGCAGGGATTTTCCCTTTCAGTTGCTTAGCTGGGAAACTCCCTGCAGTTATGTTTGGAGTATAGCTCCTATAAGTCCATGAGTTTGTGGCTTTTTGAATTTGTATTGATTCTTGTTTTCTGTTCATTGGTATGACATGAGTGCCTGGTATAGGACGGAGTGCAGATCGTGCGATCTGAGGGCCTTTTTGTACTATCAGGAATTTGGAATTTTGCAGGGTTTTTCTCTGGCCACCATCAGCCCCTTTCCTGTCCTTTCCTATATTAGTCAGGGGGGGGGCCTCACCTTTTGCTAATCCTATCATCTATCTGTGTATTGTGTTTTGTTATATCACTGCAGTCTTTGAATGTAAGGGACTTGCTAATCTTTATCTATTTTCTGAGGCAGAGAGTTATTCATCTTTCCTTCCTTTAGGATAGCTAGTTCTCCGGCTGGGTTCGCGGTGCACAGGATGTTAGTTCACCCCTCAGCTACTTCTCATGTTGATGGTTAGTAAGGGGATGGCGGCCAGATTAGTTGCCAATGATCTTGTCACCTTTTACCAATGATTAATGGTGGTCTTCCATGGTTCCGGATCATAACTCCTCGCTGCCTAGAGGAAATTAACTTTACTCCTCCCGGCAGCCTTCAGCTTTCATACACAGGGATGTGGCCAGCGCAGTTTCAGTTATCGTTCAGTGCACAGTGAGTGGCTGCTTCAACAATGTCCTCATCACTGTCTGACAGCCAGCCTAATGCTAATACCCTTCAAACAATGTCAGTCGTCTTTTTTTTGTTGTCCAATTTCCCCACAGTTGTATTTTTTTTCCCGTTTTCCCAGTATTGTATGTTGTAGCATGAATAGTACATTCAAAAGTATAACTTGTTCAGCAAAAAACAAGCCCACATATAGCTATGTGAGAAAAACAAAAAAGTTATGGCTCTTAGAAAAAGGGATGAAAAAGCAAAAATGAAAAAAAAAAAAGGAAATTGCCACTGTTGAGAAGGGGTTAAAGTCAACTACACAAAGTTATTGGTATTAATAAAGTTTGTTATTCCATGGATCTGTCAAGTTGCCAGGTGGAGTTAGTCCACTTGAAGGCATTGAATATTTGGAGAGTTTTTAACTCAGTATTGTAAGCCAAATCAAGGAGTGAAACAATCAGAGGAAAAATATTATAAAAACATGGGCACCACTGCTGCATTATTTACCTTTCCTGGTTTTGTCTTAAAAATACTGAGATAAGTAAACAACTCACCAAATATTCAATGTGTGCATGTGGCCTTAAAAATAATTTCCTACTGAAAACATTTAAAGGGAAACTGCTACCAGGTTTTTGTTCTTAACTGAGAGTCTCTGGTTGCAGTGATGTGTCATTTGCTGGACTGTATTTTGTAGTTTCAATGCAATAAGTTTTTATCAGCATGAGATTATCATTACAGGCCAATTTGGTTTTTGCAGGGTAGTCGAACTCCACCCCAGCACTGATTAGAGTCTATGCAATGTACACAGTGGTGTGAGTGGGGTTATATACAGATCAACAATGGAGCTCTGCTAGAACTGCAGCAGAGAAAACTGTGACTTTATCACAACTTCATCAATCTGTAAAGTAAGTGATACATCACTGGAATCAGAGTCTCTTTCTCTAAATTATGATGCTTCAGATTACATAGCAAAAACGTTGCCAGATTCTATTTAACATCTATGCACAGTATGGGTTGTAAATGGACAGGATCCTGCTAGGAGGACACCCAGTTATCATGATAAGAAGAGTTCGAAAGTCCCAAGGATACATGCAGCAGTTTTATTGGTCAGTTTCCTAAAATCCACTGTGTGAATTATATAAAAAAAAATAAAGAATCAAAAATAAAAAATAGATTAGTAAAAATACTTTCAGTAAATACATTTCTAACCTCGTCAATGTCTGGACTATATTTTCTATTCAATATGCAACTCATTTGATAAATAAAAGTATGATTTTTCATGGAAAAGACTACATTTTCTGGGTGACCCCAAACTTTTGTAGTGTATGTTTTGAATTTTAGCAATAGTTAATCTTTCATTGCATACTTCTAATACAATAAGCCTTGTATCTTACAAAAGTTTCAAGACCCGTATTATACGAAATTTTAACAAATGGGTATTCAAACCTTGGGCACATTAAATTAATTTCCATCTACAGTGTACACCAAAAAATACCCCATAGGAATTGTACTAAAAGTTATTGGCTGATTTAATATCACTTTTATTACATTTTATGGTGGCTCACTGTGCTCTAAAAATTCGGTCCCTAGTGATTGTTTATAACAATCATAAAACATTTAATATTTCCGTTCTGATTTTTATAGGAGCCTGTAAATGATGAATTTTCTGGAAAAGTGTGTACTATTCAGAATATCTTACTTGGCACCTGAGAAAATAATATGTAATTTGCATAAATGAATGGAAGACACAGATGTTTGGGTTCTGACTAATCTGATTTACAGTGTTAAGGATTTTGTTTTGTAAGGGTTATATTTAGGGATGATCGAATATCTCAAATATTCGGCTTCGCGAATATTCGACGAATAGCTCACCGCTATGTGAATATTCGATGCGCAATGTAAGTCTATGGGAAGCCCAAATAGTTCCGAATTGCTGTTATTCAGGTTTCTCATAGACTTACATTGTGCATCGAATATTCGTGAATAGTCGAATAGCGGCGACCTATTCGGCAAATATTCGCAAAGCCAAATACTTGAGGTATTCGATCATCCCTAGTTATATTATATTGTGTATTAATTAAAGTGACAAATATCTTACCAGATTTTATCTTTCCTTATTGTTAGGTGGAACTTGCCAGAGCCCAGCGCTTTCAGCGCTGATGCGACCCCCGCTACCAACTTTACATCCACCGCTGGATATAAAACAATTCCTTCCATTTTCCTTGGACACTGCCGCAGCAATTAACCTCTTTCCAAGCCTAGCAGCTGTAAGTATGATACAACTACAAGAACTATTGTCTAGTCTTAAAATGTGATAATCCACTGTAGATTTTGAGAAACTTTGTCATTTGCGCTTCCCAGAGACATGTTGTTAATAATTAAGGGTTAATTGAAATGTGTACAAATCATGTAAAAATATATTAATTGTTGCTGATTATTTTAGTACAACAGATGTAGATGTGTGTTAACTATTGTCTTTCACTATCAATGTTTTAGAAACTTCTTATTGCGCCTTAAAGTGTTAGTCTTATCAATATAAATGGTTAAAAAGTGTTTGTAACAAGCACACAAGAACTCTAATATTGACTTGTCATTATAGGAAGTCTTTCACTGGGATATCTCTCCCCAAACTTTATATGCACATGTAGATCTTTTAAAGACAGGTCTAGTAATACCTTTACATGGCCAGTCCATAGCTCTATTACCGCATTTGAGTTGAACTGCAATTGAAGACTTATTTGTAGACCTGAAGCCTCTGTCACTCCAGCTCTATTCCCCACCCAGCACTCCTTCCTTCTTCTTGATGACAGCTTCTATGCTCTATGACTTAAGGTAATGGAGCTGTCACTCAATCATGAGGAGGTAGGACTGAACAAAGAATAGAGCTGGAGTGACGAAGGTTTCCGAACTACAAATGGCTCTTCAGCCTCATTTCCATATCAATTCAAACACTGATTTCTCAATAACAGAGGAATGAACTGACCATGTATAGGTTCTTCAAGACTTTTCTTTGAAAAAACTACATGGGCATTTAAATAATTTGGAATGTAAAATAATGTAGATGGATTGTATTTAAAATGTTTCTATGTTCACAAGAACAGAAAGATTTTTAGCTTTATAGTTTACTTCCTATTGAATCAATTACTGAACTCCTGTACCCTGTGTCAGTGATGGCAGTGTGTCTCATAGGCAAGTAGAGCAGCGCTTACAAGTTCTTTCCATAAACACGTATGTGCTGGTGGGGGGCAAATTGCTGGATTCAAACAATTTGTGTGCCTCTATACTACTTGCTCTATTTCTCTACTTGTAGTATGGGAAAACACACATTTTATGCCAGCAGCATGACAATGCCATGGGTCCAAAATATAAATCAATCAGGATTACACAAACACTCAAACAGAAGGTGTCATGGATATTGAATATATAGAGGACATTATTTGTTTGACATCTCATTGGTAAAGTAAATAATTAGCAAAAGATTATTGCCAATTTAAATATCACGGCAGAAATAGAGTTAAAGTCCATTTACACTGGTCAATATTTTTTAAGATTGTAATAAAAACGACCCATCATTCATATAAATTGTGTAATATAAGTGGGTTATACACCTGAACGATGTGACCAAAAACTTGTTCATCGCGTATGAAATCATTTAAGCATGCAAAGAAATTCTCATTCAATTCTCAAAAATTGTGTAATGTAAATAGAGATTGATCGTTTGTGCAATGATTTGACCAACAAAAAGGAGGAGTAGAAATTCAAGCCATAAATATGGTTGACTAAGTCCCAAGGTGCTAGTTCAGTACCATTCGAAGTACTGGAGTCAGTACATGTTTGCGGATGGAACTAATACATATTCGTAAAGAGTGAAAAAGTTTTTGTTTTGTGAAGTTGATTAAATATAATTTGTGCAGTATCAATGTAAATGATTATATATTACATTACGACTTTATGTATTCAAAATAAATAACATCACTTACGGTATTTTACTGAATCAGCTACACGTCAGATTATCTGTGTGAACAGAGTGTATGATGTTCGATGTTACGATGTAATGATGGCTACTCAATCAAATCCTACACAATTCTTGTCCTATGTAAACACTTGTCTGAAATAATTTGCTAGTCATGAGTTACGATCATATCGTTCATCGTCTAAATGAATATCTGCTTGTGTAAATGCACAGTTTAAAATCCCCTTGATTAAATGATAAAGGCTCCTCAAATGCAATTTAATAACCTAAAAACCAAGTATATTATATCAAAAGTGGTTAAGTAGCACATGAATATTTCAGTCTGCTATTGGATTCTTTTTAGGACTTCTTGAATAATGTTTTAGTCCTACGTTCAGTGTATGCAATGAAAAAGTAGTTGTGTGTTCACTGAATTTGTCCATAGGCCTCCATTCAATAAGCGTATACTAAGAGACGAGTGTTGCTTTGAAGCATGGAATAACTCAGCTACACTATTCCTCACAATTGTATGCAGTAAGAAAACTGCTTTTCGTGGTATATTTTGTTGTTTATTTTCTTTACAATGGCAGTTTATTAGTGATGTTCCCCAATGTATACTTATTCAACTGTATACCGCAGCCATTTATTTGAGGTGTTTGTTGGGTGATTCTTTGGATGGATTCATCCAATGTATAAAGAAAAGCAAAGTCTTAAGGCTGCTTTACACCAGACAATCTATCGTGCGATAGATCGTCGGGGTCACGGATTTTGTGACGCACATCCGGCATCGCTGGCGATGCCGGCCTATGTGACACCTCCTAGCGACGCAGTATCGCTCACAAATCGTGAGTCGGGTACTGCTCGCTAGGTTCCATAATATCGTTTAATTTAGTTGACCATCGTTTCCGTGGTAGCACACGCCGCTCCGTGTGACACCACGGGAACGATGAGCAGCTCACCTGCCTCCCGCGGCAGCCGTCGGCTCTATGTGGAAGGAAGGAGGTGGGCAGGATGTTTACGACCCGCTCATCTCCGCCCCTCCGCTTCTATTGGCCGGCGGCCGTGTGACGTCGCTGTGACACCGAACGTCCCTCCCACTCCAGGAAGTGGACGTTCGCCGCCCACAGCGAGGTCGCACGAGAGGTAAGTATGTGTGACGGGGGTTACTAACTTTGTGCGACACGGGCAGCGATTTGCCCGTGACGCAAAAAGGACGGGGGCGGGTACGATCGATTGTGAAATCGCACAATCGGTCGTACCGTGTAAAGCAGGCTTTAGATACATACTACTAGACAGAACTGAGGGCTACTTTGAAAACTGAGTGCTATAGTATGCAATAACTGTAGAAAAATACATGAACCGCACATCCAAAAATCATACTTTGATCTAATGCACTAGGCAAAAATTTATACACCTGAACATGAGGTTCTTGGTTTAAAATTCTGATCCGACTGTATGAAGCCCCTGCTACGTCACGGCAAACCTCTGACTGGGTCCCTAACTTATCTGAAGCCTTAAAAAGTGCAGCGCTGCATGTCAGTCACCGCCGCAGCGACAGTGCACCAGCAGGGCAGGTTACCTGGTGCCTCACAACACACTGCTGCAAGGCTGAGCCCCATGTCTCTAGGCCCCACCGCCCCACCGATACGCTGTAATATACATTCCCATTCCCATATATTCTCAGATTTCCATAGATTTTCATTATTTTTTACAAAAGAGCCTATAATCCATGTAAACTAAATACATATTTACATGCAACAGATTTTGTTGTAGAAATTTTTGTAAAAAATATGGTTCTTTCCCCCAAATTAACCTAATTTACTAAAATATAAATGAGTTTCATTTGCAGACATTTCAGTAAAAAAAACTACATTTGAATAGAACCTAAGAACAGGTGAGTCAGCCAGATATATAACCTTCCAAAAGACCAGCACACACTTTAACGTCTAAAGCCAAAAATCAACTGCACACAAACAAAATTAATAACACATAGTACAAAAGGAATGATATTTTTTTCAGTATCATGCAACATGTCCAATATACTTCTGTTCTGAAGAATAATCCAAACTACAATGTGGTAAGGTATAACATTCCTTTCTGCTAAACATCACTCCTGCTTATCTGCTGACGGTCAATCAGGCAAGAAAAACCTAAACCAAACAAACTTACATTCAATGTTGTATTATCGTCAGCTTACTTTGCAGAAAGCGGTAAAATACAGATTCCGTAGAGAGCATTTTGGGGTTACTTGAGAAATAAAAAATGTATAAGGTATTTATCAAAATTTGATCAGATTTTGGACCCTGAAGAAGGTGGAAAACAACCGCCGAAATGCGTAGTCCTATCTGTGTTAATTTCTTGCGCTAATTTGTTGTTCTGAATTGCTTGGACCATTGTATTTTTAAGGATTCATGAATAAATTGAAGACATTTTAAACAGCATCCTGGATTGCTCATGTCATTGCTAGATATTGCCTTGCCGTTGTTCATATATATATATATATATATATATATATATATATATATATATATATATACACAGAACAGACTAAAAGTTTGGAGGACACACCTTCTCATTCAAAGAGTTTTCTATATTTTCATGACTCTGAAAATTGTAGATTCACATTGAAGGCATCAAAGCTATGAATTAACACATGTGGAGTGAAATACTTAACAAAAAAGTGTGAAACAACTGAAAATATGTCTTATATTCTAGGTTCTTCAAAGTAGCCACCTTTTGCTTTGATTACTGCTTTGCTCACTCTTGGCATTCTCTTCATGAGCTTCAAGAGGTAGTCACCGGAAATGGTCTTCCAACAGTCTTGAAGGAGTTTCCAGAGATGCTTAGCACATGTTGGCCCTTTTGCCTTCACTCTGCGGTCCAGCTCACCCCAAACCATCTCGATTAGGTTCAGGTCTGGTGACTGTGGAGGCCAGGTCATCTGGCTTAACACCCCATCACTCTCCTTCTTAGTTAAATAGCCCTTACAAAGTTTGGAGGTGTGTTTGGGGTCATTCTCCAGTTGAAAAATAAATGATGGTACAACTAAACACAAACCAAATGGAATAGCATGCCGCTGCAAGATGCTGTGGTAGCCATGCTGGTTCAATATGTCTTCAATTTTTAATAAATCCCCAACAGTGTCACCAGCAAGCACCCCCACACCATTACACCTCCTCCTCCATGCTTTACGGTGGGAACCAGGCATGTAGAGCCAACCGTTCACCTTTTCTGCGTCCCACAAAGACACAGTGGTTGGATACAAAGATCTGAAATTTGGACTCATCAGACCAAAGCACAGATTTCCACTGGTCTAATGTCAATTACTTGTGTTCTTTAGCCCAAACAAGCCTCTTCTGCTTGTAGCCTGTCCTTAGCAGTGGTTTCCTAGCAGCTATTTTACCATGAAGGCTTGCTGCACAAAGTCTCCTGTTAACAGTTGTTCTAGAGATGTCTGCTGCTAGAACTCTGTGTGGCATTGACCTGGTCTCTAATCTGAGCTGCTGTTAACCTGTGATTTATGAGGCTGGTGACTTGGATAAACTTATCCTTATTTCTTTCTAGTGTTTGATGGTTTTTGCCACTGCACTTGGGGACACTTTCAAAGTTTTCCCAATTTTTCAGACCGACTGACCTTCATTTCTTAAAGTAATGATGGCCACTCATTTTTCTTTACTCAGCTGTTTTTTATTGCCATAATACAAATTCTAACAGTCTCTTCAGTAGGACTATCAGCTGTGTATCCACCAGACTTCTGCACACACAACTGATGGTCCCAACCCCATTTATAAGGCAAGAAATCCCACTTATTAAACCTGACAGGGCACACCTGTGAAGTGAAAACCATTTCCGGTGACTACCTTTTGAAGCTCATCAAGAGAATACCAAGAGTGTGCAAAGCAGTAATCAAAGCAAAAGGTGGCTACTTTGAAGAACCTAGAATAAAAGAAATATTTTCAGTTGTTTTACAATCTTTTGTTAAGTATTTCATTCCACATGTTTGCATTCATAGTCTTGATGCCTTCAGTGTAAATCTACAATTTTCAGAGTCATGAAAATAAAGAAAACTCCTTGAATGAGAAACTGTGTCCAAAATTTTTGTCTGTACTGTGTATATATATATATGTATATATATATATACATATATATATACTAGAAGGTGGCCCGATTCTATGCATCGGGTATTCTAGAATTTACGTATTGTGTAGTTAATGTATGATTTTTGTTATATATATATATATATATATATATATGTTGTTGTGTGTAGTTACCAAGTGTTTGTGTAGGGCGCTGTACATGTTCTGGGTGTTGTCTGGGTGTGGCGGGGGTGAGAGCGGTGTTGTATGTGTGTTGCGTTGTTTGTGGAGCGCTGTGTGTCTGTAGCGTTTTGTGTGTGTGTGTTGCGCGGTTTGTGTGGGTGTGGTGTGTTTTGGGGGAGGTATGTTTTGTGCAATGTGTGTGTGTTGCGTGGTATGTGCGTATATTTATGTATGCCGCGGTGTTTGTGTGTTGGGTGTTGTGTGTGTGCAGCATTGTCTGTGTGTGTGGGTGTCTGTGTAGGGCGGTGTTTGTGGTTCCCAGTGTGTGTGTGGTGTGTTGTGTGTGTGTGTTGGGGGGGAGGTGTGCACCTCCCATCGTGCTCCATCCCCCATGCTGCGCACCCCCCAACATGCTCCATCCGCCATGCTGCGCACTCCCAAACGTGCTCCATCCGCCTTGCTGCGCACTCCCAAACGTGCTCCATCCGCCATGCTGAGCACTCCCAAACGTGGTCCATCCGCCATGCTGCGCACTCCCAAACGTACTCCATCCGCCATGCTGCGCACTCCCAAACGTGTTCCATCCGCCATGCTGCGCACTCCCAAACATGCTCCATCTGCCATGCTGCGCACTGCCAAACGTGGTCCATCCGCCATGCTGCGCAGTCCCAAACGTGCTCCATCCGCCATGCTGCGCACTCCCAAACGTGCTCCATCCCCCATGCTGCGCACTCCCCATCGTGCTCCATCCCCCATGCTGCGCACCCCCCATCGTGTTCCATCCCCCATGCTGCACCAGCATCAGCCTCTCTGCCCCCAGCATCAGCCTCTCTCCTCCCAGCATCAGCCTCTCTCCTCCCAGCATCAGCCTCTCTCCTCCCAGCATCAGCCTCTCTCCTCCCAGCATCAGCCTCTCTGTCCCCAGCATCAGCCTCTCTCCTCCCAGCCTCAGCCTCCCCCAGCATCAGCCTCTCTTCTCTCAGCCTCCCCCCTCCCAGCCTCCCTCCTCCCAGACTCCCCCAGCTTCAGCCTCTCTCCTCCCAGCCTCCCCTTCCCAGCCTTCCCCAGCATCAGCCTCTCTCCTTCCAGCCTCCCCCAGCATCAGCCTCCCCCAGCATCAGCCTCTCTCCTCCCAGCCTCCCTCCTCCCAGCCTTCCCCAGGATCAGCCTCTTTCCTGCCAGCCTCCCTCTTCCCAGCCTTCCCCAGCATCAGCCTCCACCTCCCAGCCTCCCTCAGCATCAGCCTCCCCCAGCATCAGCCTCTCTCCTTCCAGCCTCCCCCAGCATCAGCCTCCCCCAGCATCAGCCTCTCTCCTTCCAGCCTCCCCCAGCATCAGCCTCCCCCAGCATCAGCCTCTCTCCTCCCAGCCTCCCTCCTCCCAACCTCCCCCAGCATCAGCCTCCCCCTCCCAGCCTCCCCCAGCATCAGCCTCCCCCAGCATCAGCCTCTCTCCTTCCAGCCTCCCCCAGCATCAGCCTCCCTCAGCATCAGCCTCCGCCTCCAAGCCTCCCTCAGCATCAGCCTCCGCCTTCCAGCCTCTCCCAGCATCAGCCTCTCTCCTCCCAGCCTCCCCCAGCATCAGCCTCTCTCTTCCCAGCCTCCTCTAGCATCAGCCTCTCTCCTCCCAGCCTCCCCTAGCATCAGCCTCCCCCTCCCAGCCTCCCCCAGCATCAGCCTCCCTCAGCATCAGACTCTCTCCTTTCAGCCTCCCCCAGCATCAGCCTCTCTCCTCCCAGCCTCCCCCAGCATCAGCCTCCCCCTCCCAGCCTCCCCCAGCATCAACCTCCCCCAGCATCAGCCTCTCTCCTTCCAGCCTCCCCCAGCTTTAGCCTCCCCCAGCATCAGCCTCTCTCATCCCAGCCACCCCCAGCATCAGCCTCCCCCAGCATCAGCCTCTCTCCTCCCAGCCTCCCCCAGCATCAGCCTCCCCCAGCATCAGCCTACACCCTCCCAGCCTCCCCCAACATCAGCCTCCCCCAGCATCAGCCTCTCTCCTTCCAGCCTCCCCCAGCATCAGCCTCCCTCAGCATCAGCCTCTCTCATCCCAGCCACCCCCAGCATCAGCCTCTCTCCTCCCAGCCTCCCCCAGCATCAGCCTCCCCCAGCATCAGCCTCCCCCTCCCAGCCTTCCCCAGCATCAGCCTCTCTCCTCCCAGCCTCCTCCAGCACGCCGTGCTCCTCTGCCGACACTCACAGATCCGATCGCATACACTCACACACACACACCCACCCGATCGCATACACTCACACCCACCCGATCGCATACACTCACACCCACCCGATCGCATACACTCACACCCACCCGATCGCATACACTCACACACACCCGATCGCATACACTCACACACACCCGATCGCATACACTCACACACACACTGACGATATTGCACATACGCGCTCACACTCACAACATCCAGAGATACCACATGCTTCTGGCCATGTGATCCTCCGGCAGGTCCTGGAAGCTCACAGCACAGTATCGCGGCCGAGAAGCAAACGATATCTCCGGATGCTGTGAGTGTGTGGATGCGATCTGATGTGTGTGTGAGGTGTGTGTGAGAGTAAGTGTGATCTGATGTGTGTGTGTGTGTCTGTTGTTATGTGTGTGCGTGTGGATGTTCCGCCGCTGCAGGACCTTGATGCGCTGGTAACTATGCTACCATGGTTACCAGCGCATCACGTCCCCCACTCGCACGGGAGCCCACACTAGCATACGGCGGCAAACCCCAGCAATGCGAGGGTATGTTTCGGCTGGGTTTGCGGCGTACGCTGATGTGGGCTCCCAGGGGTACAGTACTCACCTGGGAGTCGTGTCTCCGTGTCAGTTCGGGGGATGTGTGCGGGGGGCGGGGCCAGAGCGAGCGTGCATTGCGTGAGGGGGGCGGGGCGTGGCCGAGTTGCCAATACGTGCAGGGTGCCGGGGCGAGAGGCCAATCCATGTGGGGGCGGAGCCTGTGCGAGCGGCCAGCCAATCCGTGTGGGGGGGAGCCAGGGCGAGCGGCCAATCCGTGTGGGGGGGCGGGGCCATGGCGAGGCCAGCGGCCAATCCGCTTTGTGTCACCGTAAGGACACAATTTTGGAGCAAGACAGACAGACAGACAGAATAAGGCAATTATATATATATATCTATATATATATAGATATATATAAAAATTTATATATATACATATATATAAAATATATATTTTATATATATATATATATATATATATATATATATATATATATATATGAGTCTGTAGCATATCTGGTGTTGTGCAGCACAAGTAAACCTGACTTCATTCTATGACAAGATCTTTTTTCGTACTTGTTCTTAATCGTCTGAAACTTTCCACTGTTTCTTTTACTACATCATTAAAAACAGAATTAATTGACAAGTGTCAGTATGCTAGTCACAAAGACTCTCCTGACAGTAATAATTGTGATCTGACGTGCAATCCATAATGATTATGGCTCTTTCAAGCTGAAATTTTGGTGTAGAAATTATTGATTTTTTTTACTTCTTTTCTAATATCTTGTGTCTGAGAATCTTATCACAGATTCACAATGTTCTTGAAACCACTTCAGGGCTTAAGTTTAAAACTGACTTGGCTTCAATGAAATGGTGCTATTACTCTTTACACTGACAGCATTATTGGGATGTTTAGTTAACGTGTACCTACACTTTACAGCTTTTTTAATATGATTTTTTTTATTACAATGTGTGTTTAAAAGTAATGTAGATCAGTGGCAGTGCGGATCCTGAGACTACCACTGATCACTCCAAACTTTGTCCCAAAGTTCTTACAGTACTTCAGGTGGTAGAAAATTTCATATGAATATGTGCATGCAGCAATGTATTTTCTCAGTCAAAAATCTATGAGCCTGTACACCACTCTGTGCAGATGCCTTTTACTTCCCAATGTACAGTTGTGCTCAAACGTTTACATGACCCAGCAGATGTTTTTGCTTTCTTGGCCTTTTTTCAGAGAATATGAATGATAACACAAATCTTTTTTTCCACTCATGGTTAGTGGTTGGGTGAAGCCATTTATTGTCAAAATACTGTGTTTTCTCTTTTTAAATAATAATGATAACCAAAAGCATCCAAATGAGCCTGGTCAAAAGTTAATATACTGCTTTCAGACAGTATTTAGAGCAATACTGGATGTTAGCGGCATGAAATATGTTTAAAACAGCAGCAACGTATGGGTAATATTTAAGTATTATGTTTGGCTTGTGTGGCTAGTCCTCTGGTATGGAAACCTACTTATATTATTGAGAATATGTTGCTGAAGACTTCTATTCAATCAGGTGTGACAAACTCAAATACTCAGAGGACCAAAGTTAAAGACTTGGACAAAGTTCTGGGCCAACCTAGTTGCGATCCCCATATAATGGGCCTCATATAGCCCTCAATACAGAATAAAGGGCCCAACAATGCCTTCCATACAGAATATTGTCCACCACATTGTCTTCAATACAGAATAATGGTCCCCACATTGCATTCCATACAGATTAATGTGCCCACATTTTCCTCTATACAGCATAATGGACCCCACATAGTCCTCCATAAAGATTAATGGGCCCCAAAATACTCCTCCATACAGATTAATGTTCCCCACATAGTCCTCCATCATGATTAAGGGTGATTCTCTTTACCTGAAACACATAGCGCTGGTCATGCTGTTTTGCTTGCATGTTAAAATAAACCTGAAGTCTTTACCTGAAGAGCTGGATTTTCTTGTTTTCCTGGATGATTTGGGTCGTGGCAGTGCCTGTCCGTGCTCCAGGGAAGACACTAAAAGGAGTGGGTGTGTGATGCCCTGGTAAAACAGGTAGTCACAAATTGGCCCCTGCATACCACCATTCCCTCATTAGGAAACACACAGCCAACCATTAAACCCTAGTCACCCCCTTAGGGACAGATAGACACACCAGTGGGTGTGGCCAGGCGGTTGGTGCACGCCCACCCAGGGGTTTAGACAGCCCGGGGGCAGGAAAGCAGCAGTTCATCTCAGATCAGTTTTTAGAGTTCAGTGAGAGTGTAGGTCAGGCCTGTGTGTCAGGCCTGAAGTAAACTGACAGGTACCAGGGAAGGAGCCCTGGTGCCACTGGCTAGGAGGCAGATGGTGGTCTCCGTCAGCAGGAGACGGGAAGACGGCTCGGTGGAACCGAGGTGGACCGGGACAGGGTTGTAGCCTGCCGGTACCGACACGGGGAACCGACCCGGAAACCGTAGCACAAAGGGGGGTACTCGGACCCTGAAGCCAGAAGCCGGAATCGACTTGAGCTGGTTAATTGAGGCCAGGACTAGAGGTTCTGTCCAACCCAAAGTCCCTCATAGAAGACAATAGCCCACCGATTCTGGATAAGAGGTCACTGCCAAGGCCCATAGATCCCACGGGCCAGCGTCTGCGGGCACAGCTCCTTAGGCCACATCCAGCAGGGAGTGGACTTCTATGTTTCACACTAGGAAGTCATTTCTACTTAAAAAGGTGCAGGAACAGGATAGAGACCACCAGCCGAGTGGGGGACCAGAATGCAACTGGCCGCGGCACCGGCCACCACCATCTTGGTCTACCAGAGACTTGTGTGTGTTTCTAACTGTGATACACCAGCACCCCCTGCAGTTGCCATCCCCTGCACACACCAAACCGGGTCCCGGGGCCACCATCCCTGCCCACGGAGGGGTTAACAACTTGCTGCACAACATCTCCCCAGAGTGCCCCGTCACAGCAGCAGTGGTGTCCTACCTCACCACGCACCGTGGGTGGCGTCACAAACTCAATACGGCCCAGTCCGTACCTATACGTTCCCCCATTTATTCGGCATGTCCGCGAGACTCCTGGGTCCAAAGACTCTCGAGCCACCTCCCCTGAACGCTCGGACCCAAGCAGCGCTGGGCTGCTGGCATGGGGGCGGCACGCCCCCACACACGCTGAGCTTAATATTATATATATGGACAGATTAATGTGCCCACATTTTCCTCTGTACAGCATAATGGGCCCCACATAGTCCTTTATAAAGATTAATGTGCCCAACATAGTCCTCCATACAGAATAATGGGTACCACATAATACTCTATATAGAATAATGTACCCCACACATTTTTCCCTACAGAATATTGTGCCCACATAGTCTTCCATACTGAAACATGGATGTCTGGCATTGTGGGCCAAATAAAATCAGCCTGCGGGACAGAGTTTAACAAATCTGCATTAAATGGTTGCATACAAAGTCATAGATAACTTGGTCATAAGGAATATCCATATTTTGGAATATTCCCTAGTTCAACATGAATTTTTACATGGATGCATTCCAGTGATTCAAGTAGAACAGCCCTAACTGTTTTGAAGTCAGAAAGTTTAAAGTTATTTTTGCACTGATGTCCACACAACTCCATTAAATGGAAAGGGCATACTAAATTGACTTTAGATCACAACTTACAAGTGCATCTCAATAAATTAGAATAGCATCAAAAGTTAATTTATTTCAGTAATTCAATACAAAAAGGGAAACGCATATATTATATAGAGTCATTACACACAGAGTGATCAGCCCCAACAATGCAGATGAGCTAAAGGATGGTATCAAAGCATCCTGTGCTTCCATAACCCCTCAGCAGCGCCACAGGCTGATCGCCTCCATGCCACACCGCATTGATGCAGTAATTCATGCAAAAGGAGCCCTGACCAAGAGTGCATTTACTGTACAGACTTTTCAGTAGGCGCCAACATTTAAAATAATTTTTCAGTTTGTCTTATATAATATTCTAATTTCTGAGATAATGACTTTTGGGTTTTCATTTGCTGTAAGCCATAACAATCAACATTAACAGAAAGAAACACTTGAAATAGATCCCTCTGTGTGTAATGACTCTATATAATATACAGTATGTGTTTCCTTTCTCTATTTAATTACTGAAATAAATTAACTTTTTGTTGATATTCTAATTAATTGAGATGCATTTGTATGTATGCAATGCCAGTCTTGATGAATTCCCCACATTGACTTTGGCCTTATGTAAAAAGCAGAGCATGTACATAGGCACTATATTCAGCACTGCCAAAATTAAGAGACCACTGCAAAATTTTCAAGTTCTTCTGCTTTTTCTCTTTATAGGTATATTTTTGAGTAAAATGTAAATTGTTCTTTTATTCTATAAAATACTAACAACATTTCTCTGAATTTCCAAGCAATACATTTTGTGTTTATTTTCTGAAAATGCGAAATGTTCAAAATAACAAAAAAAATGCATTGCTTTCATCAGACCGCAAATAATGCAAAGAAAGCAAGTTCAGAATCATTTAGAAACAACATAACTAATGTTTCAACTCAGGAACGGTTCAGAAATCAATATTTTGTGGAAAAACCATTATTTTTAATCACAGCTTTCATGCATCTTGGCATGCTTTTCACCAGTCTTTCACACTGCTTTTGGGTGACCTTATGCCACTCCTGGTGCAAAAATGTAAGCAGTTCATGTTTGTTTGATGGCTTGTGACTATCCATCTTCCTCTTGATTACATTCCAGAGGTTTTCAGTGGGGTTCATGTCTGGAGATTGCTGGTCATTACATGGTTTAGATGTGGTGGTCCTTCATCTACACATTGATTGACTCTGCTGTGGCATGGCGCATTGTCCTGCTGGAAAAAACAGTCCTCACAGTTGGGAACATTGCCTGAGCAGAGGGAAGCAACTGTTTTTCCAGGATACTGTTATATGGCACCTACATATGGAACCATATTATGGAGTTATTCTCCCCGAAAAAATGTCATGTATATCTACCAGAACAATTCTCTACATGTATGCAAAGAAAAGACCAGTATAATCATAGGTGTATAAAGCCTTAAGCGGGCTTTACACGCTACAACATTGCTCAAGTGATCTCGTTGGGGTCACGGAATTTGTGACGCACATCCGGTCGCTTTAGCGATGCCGTTGCATGTGACACCTATGAGCGATTTTGCATCGTCGCAAAAACGTGCAAAACCGCTCATCGGTGACATGGGGGTCCATTCTCAAATATCGTTACTGCAGCAGTAACGAAGTTGTTCCTCATTCCTACGGCAGCACACATCGCTCCGTGTGACACCGCAGGAACAAGGAAGCTCTCCTTACCTGCCTGCCAGCCACATTGCAGAGGGAAGGAGGTGGGCGGGATGTTCTTCCCGCTCATCTCCGCCCCTCCGCTTCTATTGGGCGATGGTTCAGTGACGCTGCTGTGACGTCGCTGTGACACTGAACGAACTGCCCCCTTAGAAAGGAGGCGTTTCCGGTCACAGCGACATTGCAGGGCAGGTAAGTAGTGTGACGGGTCCGGGCGATGTTGTGCAACACGGGCAGCGATTTGCCCGTGTCGCACAACCGATGGGGGCGGGTACGCACGCTGGCGATATCGGTCATGATATCGCAGCGTGTAAAGCGGCCTTTAGACTCCACTCACACTGCGTGTATGGAGTGCATCCATTATTTCTGACTGAATTCCCAAAGACATAATTTCAAAAAAAACCTTCAATAGAGCCATATATTGCTATTACACAAACGGAGTTAAAATGGACATCATTGGTGATTTTTTTTGGGGGTACTATCCATCGCTCCAAACAGGCACAAGAATGTTGTCTACTATGTTTTATTGCCATATGAAGAAAAAGATCCTGATAGGACAAAAAACACATAGAGTTTGTTTGGATACCATTTGTGTCCATCAGGGCATATCTCTGAACCCCATTTTTTTGACATTCATTTTTCGGATGTGCTGCATAAACTCAGTGTAAATACAATAATGCCATTTTGTCATTCATGATCCAGATTTTGAAAGTAGGCATATTAAAAATTGATAGCATATTTATTGCCGAGTTAACTAAAATGTAATTATTACATCTAAAGGATATCTGTCTTTTAAACTGACTCAGTTCTGTAATTAATAATTGACATTTGTATTTGAGTAATTCTGAAATTACGTGAATACAGAGAATTGTATAGTTTAATTCAACCAGGTACAGCACCCCCATCATTTGGCATGCATGCTGTACTACAATTAGTAATCATTTAATTACTATTTTCTATAAAGAAAAAATTAAAAGTTTTAATTGGGAAAAACTCTAATGTCTCTGTTAAGAAAAAAAAAGCGTCACCTTTGTTGTTTTGGTTAATCTTTGAGCAAAACATTGTTTAGATGTATGACAGCAAAAGGCTGCATTTATGAGAAATGGAGAGAAATGACTAAAAATTACCACAATTACTGCATACAGTTTATTGGCAGTGTCTGACAGGGATTTGTTTCTGCAGACCTAGAATGTAATTACAGTGAAGTATACAAAATACATTGCATTGATTTTTTTTATTGTGTCAAAACACACAGATTTAGTTTAGATACTTTATTGTAACATCTTGATTGTTCCTATCTAAACACTAGACATTATCCAAAGTACTAAACCCAACATATTTGTTATCCTATCTGTTATCGCTTACAATTCTGTTTGTCGATTAGAATGACACGTAGGTTAGTTCCAACTAGAGCTGAACGAACTTTTAGATTCTCGGTTCGATTCTCAGGACACATTCAAACATTAGATATGTTAGGGGTACTTCTCACACAGTGAGATCGCTGCTGAATCAGAGGTTTTGTGACGTACCAGTGACCTCATCAGCGATCTCACTATGTGTGACACTAAGCAGTGATCTGGCCCCAGCTGTGAAATCGCTGATCGTTACACACTGTTCTGGTTCATTTTTTGCTCGTTGGTCTCCCACTGTGCAGCACACATCGGTGTGTTTAACGGCGGGCACACATCGGCGTGTTTGACGGCGAGAGATCAACGAGCACCGACTCTGTGTAAGCAGCGTAGCTGGTAACCAGGGTAAATATCGGGTAACTAAGCAAAGCGCTTTGCTTGGTTACCCAATATTTACCCTGGTTACTATCATACACCGCTAAGTGCTGGGTCCCTGCGCACGTAGCCAGGGTAAATATCGGGTAATTAAGCAAAGCGCTTTGCTTAGTAACCCGATGTGTACTTTGGTTACCAAGCGCAGAGTCGCTGGTGGCTGGTGGCTGGTAGCTTGTGAGATCTGCCTGATTGACAGCTCACCAGCGACCATGTTGTGACATACCAGCGATCCTGACTAGGTCAAATCATGGTCGGAATCACTGGTACGTCGTTTAGTGAGCCGGTACCCTTAGGTTTGATTTGTGATCCTGACTTGAACCGAACCTCAATGATAGTTAGTAATTGGGCAGTTTGTATCTCCAGCCACATGCAGCCAGCCTTAAGCAGAACACCTCCGGGGGAGGATGGACTGGATTTTTCAATTTTTATTTGTTTGTGTGCACATTACATCAGATCATGCTAATTTTACCCCAAGTGCGAGCCGTTCAAACACTGCACACAGCTGTCACAGGACTGAGCATCATTCATACCCAAGCACAACGCTTCTCCCTTCACTGGTTTGTACTCGTAACTCACTCAAACTTTGAACTCGAACTTAGTTTTTTTTGAAAGTCGGTTTCTGAACCCAAACCTCAGGTTCACTCATCTCTAGTTACAACAAAGTTACACATTTTTAAGTGCATTCAAGTGGAATTGAATCATGCTCGAATATATGCTTTAAAAGGGAATATATTATCACTTTATTTATTAAAATATGTGTATCAAACTCCTATAGGATGATCTTGATACGGCAAATAATACTATTCTAATTACAATCCTGGCAAACAATGTAATATGGAAGATATATTAGTTATTTAAGCTATTTAGAGTGTTTTCATACCGTAAAGTGATGTAGAGCAAAAAATTATTTACTTTAGCCTTCTCTTCATGGTGTTTTCCATGTCATTCAAGATCACAAAGCAATAGTTGGCCCAACTGCTAACTTTTAGTTCAATGAAAATCATCTCCTTTAAAGTAGCGTAAAGAACTTAATTCCAGGCTCTTAAGAAAAGTCATTGGTGCATGGTAAGTTTTATGTTCACAGCTAATCTTTACTATGCTAATTTTGGAAGATTTTAGCAGTATAAATAATTACTGAATTACATTGAATCAAATGAATGAGTTCCTGAGGGAATCACTTGGTAGAAAAGGAAACACTTCAATTGAGCAAGTCTATTTTGTTAGCTTTGTGCAGCTCCATAAGAAAATCAAAATTCAATTTTAATAAGATATTTTTAATTAAGACAACTTTGCTTTGCTTATTGGCATATTTTTGATAAATTGAATTAAACATTATTTATTCTAGACCAGACTATTTGAATATGCACCAAATTTATCAACCATATAAACCTGAATGGTAAATTTGGGATAGTTTATTCCAAGACATTTTTAATACATTTTCTCCATTGTCCCTTAAGGTATGATGTCTGGATTTTCCGGTAAAAAGCCTACAGCGCATTACTGTGTCACAATTATAGATGAGATTTTAACCTCATTCACAAGGTGAGGAGAATATTTGAAATGAAAATTAACCATTGTAGTGCATTTTAAATCCACAGCTACTAAGCTTACGCTAAGGATTTTCACTTCTCATCTTACCAATTGCAATCCAAAATGTGAAATCAGTGATTGTTCCATAGCATTTCCACAACAGAAGTAAAGGCTTACTGTAGAATCCCTATAAAACAATTATAATCCAAGATATTTTAAAAATTACATTAGACTGCCACAAGTATTGTATTATTGCAGTACTAGACAAATAGATGTACATAGAAGTTGTAAACACAATGGTAGTACATATCTAAAAAGGTAGGTCAACATCTCATTTATTTAACTTGACAATGCCATGTAAATTAACAGTTTGCACACTACAGTTCAAAAGTTTAGGGTCACTTAGAAATACACTCTATACATTGTTAATATGGTAAATGACTATTCTAGCTGCAAATGTCTGATTTTGAATTCAACATCTACAAAGGTGTATAGAGGCCCATTTCCAACAACCACCACTCCAGTGTTCTAATAGTACATTGTGCTTGCTAACTGTATTAGAAGGCTAAAGGATGTTTAAAAATCCCTTGAAAACCCTTGTGCAAGTATGTTAGCATAGCTGAAAACAGTTTTGCTGATTAGAGAAGCTATAAAACTGACCTTCCTTTGAGCTTGTTGAGAATCTGAAGCATTACCTTTCTTGGTTCCATTAAACTTTTAAAATGGCCAGAAAAAGAGAACTTTCATGTGAAACCCAACAGTCTATTCTTGTTCTTAGAAATGAAGGATATTCCATGCGAGAAATTTCCAAGAAACTGAAGATTTCTTACAACCGTGTGTACTACTCCCTTCAGAGGAAAACACAAACAGGCTCTAACCAGAGTAGAAAGAGTAGTGGGAGGCCCCGCTGCACAACTGAGCAACAAGATAAGTATATTAGTCTTTAGTTTGAGAAATTGACGTCTCACAGGTCCTTAACTGGCAGCTTAATTACCTGCAAAATGCCAGTGTCAATGTCTACAGTGAAGAGGCGACTCCGGGATCCTAGCCTTCAGGACAGAGTGGCAAAGAAAAATCCATATCTGAGACTGGCTAATAAAAGGAAAAGATTATTATGGGAAAAAGAACAGAGACATCGGACAGAGGAAGATTGGAAAAAAGTGTTATGGACAGACGAATCGAAGTTTGAGATGTTTTTATCACACAGAAGAACATTTGTGAGATGCAGAACTACTGAAAAGATGCTGGAAGAGTGCCTGATGCCATTTGTCAAGCATGGTGGAGGTAATGTGATGGTCTGGGGTTGCTTTGGTGCTGGTACAGTGGGAAGTTTGTACAAGGTAAAAGGGATTTCAATAAGGAAGGCTATCACTCTATTTTGCAACGCCATGCCATACCCTGTGAACAGCGCTTGATTGGAGCCAATTTCATCCTTTAACAGGACAATGACCCAAAGCACACCTCCAAATTATGTATGAACTATTTAGTGAAGAAGCAGGCAGCTGGTATTCTATCTGTAATGGATTCACCAGCCCAGTCACCAGATCTCAACCCTATTAAGCTGTTGTAGGAGGAGCTTGACCGTATGATACGCAAAAAGTGCCCACCAAGCCAATCCAACTTGTGGGGGGGTGTTTGGAAGCATGGGGTGAAATATCTCCTGATTACCTCTGCAAATTAACAGCTAGAATGCCAAAGGTCTGCAAAGCTGGAATTGCTGCAAAGGAGCATTCTGTGACGAAAGCAAAGTTTGAAGGAGAAAATTATTATTTCAAGTAAAAATCATTATTTCTAACCTCGTCAATGTCTGGACTATATTTTCAATTCATTATGCAACTCATTTGATAAATAAAAGTATGATTTTTCATGGAAAAGACAAAATTGCCTTGGTGACCGCAAACTTTTGAACTGTAGTGTATATGTAGAAGTATATAGATTTAAACCCAAGACAAATATTATATGCCCCACATGCAATATGCACTATACAGTACATTAATAAAACTACTATACTAATATACTACCAAATATATATATGTACATATATATATATATATATATATATATATATAAACTTGGTGCAAAACATTCAGTCATAATTGTAGATATATATATCTACAGTTATGACCGAAAGTTTTAGCACCCTATAAATTGTTACAGAAAATCAAGTATTTCTCCAGGAAAATTATTGCAATTACACGTTTTGTCATATACGTGTGATGCTCATTCAAACTCATCTTTGGCAAGTAACAGGTGTGGGCAATATGAAAATCACACCTGAAACCACATAAGAGAAGAAGTTGACTCAATCATTGCATTGTATGTCTGTGTGTGCCGTACTAAGCATGGAGAACAGAAAGAGAAGAAGAGAACTGTCTGTAGACTTGAGAATCAATTTGTTGAAAAAATGTCAAGAATCTCAAGCTTACAAGTTCATCTCCAGAGATCTTCATATCCCTTTGTCCATGGTGTGTAACACAAGCAAGAAATGTAGCTAATCCTCGACTTAGACGACAGAGAAAAATTGATCAAAAGTTGCAACACAGGATTGTCCAGACAGTGAGTAAGCAGCCCTAATCAAGTTACAAAGAAAGTAAAGCTGTCCTGCAGGCTTAAGGTGCATCAGTGTCAGCACAAAATATCCAGTGATATTTGAATTAAATTAAATGTTATGGCAGTAGACAAAGGAAGACCTCACTGCTGACACAAAGACATAGAAAAGCAAAGCTGTACCACAGTTTGCCAAAATGTACCGGAGTAGGCCAAAATCTTTTTAGGAAAGTACTTTGTGGACAAATGAGAACACGATAGAAGCACATCATTTTACTGTTTACAGAAAATAGAATGAGGCCTACAAAAAAAATAACACAGTATTTACAGTCAAATAGAGTAGAAGTTCAAAAATGTTCTTTGGTTGTTTTGCTGCCTTTAGAACTGGGTGCCTTGACTGTGTGCAAGGCATCATTAGATATGAAGATTACCAAAGGATTTTGGGTCACAATGTAGTGTTCAATGTCAGAGCAAATATACTTCATGAAGCACCCAGAGGAGAATAGAAACAAAGTGCGGAAGAGTTCTAAAGTGGCCAGTAATGAGTCCAGATCTAAATTGAACAACTGCGGAAAGATCTTAAAATTACTGTTGAGAGACGGCATCCTTCATATATGAGACCTGGAGCAGTTTGCAAAAAAAGGGTGGTCCAATATTCCAGTTTCGAGGTGTAAAAAGCTTGTGCATGCTTACAGCAAGTGATTGATTGTAATTATTTATTCCAAAGGCTTTCCTCTCACTCCAAAGACATATGGATAGGGAATTTAGTTTTTGAGGCCTAATGGGGACAGTGTTGCTGATGTATGTAAAATGCTGAGGAGTGTGTTAGCACTATATAAAAATCAAGATTATTATGATATAAAAAGAGATTATTATGTGTAACCACACCAGCCCTGGACCTCAACATCCTTCTTTCTTCTTTTCTTTTTCTTTCTTTCTTTCTTTCTTTCTTTCTTTCTTTCTTTCTTTCTTTCTTTCTTACTTTCTCTCTTTTTCTTTTTCCTTCATCCTATCTTTTTCCTTTATTTTCTTCTCTTCTTTCTTCATTCTTTTATTACTTTGTTTGCTTCCATAGCCACTGTGATCTCTAATAAATTTTAGGGATGATTAGAATTTCCCTTTTTCCTAATTCACTCAATTTGTATCTGGTTCGAATTACAGTTCATAAATAAAATGAAGTCACTACAATGTACGTTTTTATACACCTTGTTTCATTATTAACTTGCCTCTTGAGAAACTGGCAAATTGTACGAGCTCTGAGCTATTTTGGTTTTTGGCGACAACAGTTTCTTCTAATAGACTTTCCCCAAAGGGTTTGGTTCACAGCGAGGAATAACTTGTATTGAATTGCAGTGATGTAAAGAAGTGAAACATGTTTGGTTTAAAAGCATACATACTGAAAAGTCATGAACTCATGTATTACACAGGTTGGAATTATGGGATTTTTACTTATTACTGTATATCATGCACAATGGAAAGAAGTGCTGATGTTTCTTGGATTGGCAATAAAATCACAGCTGTAACTATACTTATATTATCTTTACTTTCAATTCATAAAAAAGCCTTTTGGATTGAACTTTCTTTCTAAATGTTGAATATTTATGTACACTGTTTACTTGCTCCCTTATCTGGATGGGGTTGGAAAAATAGATGGATTACATATGTAGAAGTTTGAAATTCTGTGAGTTTACTCCTATGGGCTTATTGCCAATGTGTGGGCAGTGTTCCATTATTGAGTGCCTCAAATCGACAGCACATGTAGTGAAAATGGAATTAGAACATGTGCAGTGCATCAGGGTTACCAGTAATCCCTATGTGATATAAATACAGAGAAGCCAAATTAATAAATTGTTTTGATTTTCATTATGGATCAGTTTGTACACTGAAAATAGAGTTCCTGCAATGAATTGAGTTTTTATCAATATATTATCTTGAAGTAATGCTCACAGCAAGAAGGTCTATTGAAGGTAATTGCTGAGGATTTAAAATGTTTTAGTTGTTTTCCAATTTTTGGGCCTGATTCATCAAGACTGGCATTGTTCACACCAGTCTTGATGAGTAGATATGCTGGAGTCATATGTTATTTATTCATAAAGAGGTGTACGATTCTTCATGAATCTGGCACTTTGGATGAGTGCCGTACACTTCTTTATGCAACTTGCCACAAATCCTCCTCCAGTTTTATGTATAGAGTGTATTTAAGGTCCCATACTTTCCCTGTCCTGCATACATCCCCGGATGAAAATGAGAAACGTGCATTGGGACACAGGAGACCTTACACTGGGTTATTGATAAGTTTGTATTTTGACTTTCCTTGCTATTTAGCATAATGGGGTTTTACTAGGTTTATACCAAGCGGCTCTATCACATGTAATAACAGCAGGCAGATACGAGGTATACCGCACCTTCTTAATTTAAGTTGACCTTGTTGGTTTAGGGCTTATATATTTGATTTCAGCACAAGCATTGATCTCCAAAGTAGACAGAAACGGCAGCACTTACCGAAGTTGAAAGCAAGATTCTGTTTTTCTTGTTTTCCTTGCTTTTACACATGGTTGGACGGGTACATAGGAGGGGAGGTGAGGGAGGTAAACCGTTGATCCATTATCACAAGAACTCGTGAAATCACAAGCTGGGTGAAACGGCCCATCATCCGATGTCCTAGCCTCCCTCATCACCCCTCCTACAGTGCTGACCAAAAGTATTGGCACCCCTGCAATTCTGTCAGATAATACTCAGTTTTTTCTTAAAAATGATTGCAATCACAAATTCTTTGGTATTATTATCTTCATTTATTTTTCTTGCAATGAAAAAACACAAAAGAGAATGAAACAAAAATCAAATCATTGATCATTTCACACAAAACTCCAAAAATGGGCCAGACAAAAGTATTGGCACCCTTAGCCTAATACTTGTTTGCACAACCTTTAGCCAAAATAACTGCGAACAACCGCTTCCGGTAACCATCAATGAGTTTCTTACAATGCTCTGCTGGAATTTTAGACCATTCTTCTTTGGCAAACTGCTCCAGGTCCCTGAGAGTTGAAGGGTGCCTTCTCCAAACTGCCATTTTGAGATCTCTCCACAGGTGTTCAATGGGATTCAGGTCTGGACTCATTGCTGGCCACTTTAGTAGTCTCCAGTGCTTTCTATCAAACCATTTTCTAGTGCTTTTTGAAATGTGTTTTCGGTCATTGTCCTGCTGGAAGACCCATGACCTCTGAGGAAGACCCAGCTTTTTCACACTGGGCCCTACATTATGCTGCAAAATTTGTTGGTAGTCTTCAGACTTCATAATTCCATGCACACGGTCAAGCAGTCCTGTGCCAGAGGTAGCAAAGCAACCCCAAAACATCAGGGAACCTCCGCCATGTTTGACTGTAGGGAACATGTTCTTTTCTTTGAATGCCTCTTTTTTTTCCGGTAATTTCTATTTTGATGGCTTTTCCCAAAAAGCTCTACTATTGTCTCATCTGACCAGAGAACATTCTTCCAAAAGGTGTTAGGCTTTCTCAGGTAAGTTTTGGCAAACTCCAGCCTGACTTTTTATGTCTCGGGGTAAGAAGTGGGGTCTTCCTGGGTATCCTACCATACAGTCCCTTTTCATTCAGACGCCGACGGATAGTACAGGTTGACACTGTTGTACCCTCGGACTGCAGGGCAGCTTAAACTTGTTTGGATGTTAGTCGAGGTTCTTTATCCACCATCCACACAATCTTGCGTTGAAATCTCTTGTCAATTTTTCTTTTCCTTACACATCTAGGGAGATTAGCCACAGTGCCATGGGCTTTAAACTTCTTGATGGCACTGTTCACCGTAGACACAGGAACTTTCAGGTCTTTGGAGATGGACTTATAGCCTTGAGATTGCTCATGCTTCCTCACAATTTGGATTCTCAAGACCTCAGACAGTTCTTTGGTCTTCTTTCTTTTCTCCATGCTCAATGTGGTACACACAGGGATACAGGACAGAGGTTGAGTCAACTTTAATCCATGTCAACTGGCTGCAAGTGTGATTTAGTTATTGCCAACACCTGTTAGGTGCCACAGGTAAGTTACAGGTACTGTTAATTACACAAATTAGAGAAGCATCATATGATTTTTCAAACAGTGCCAGTACTTTTGTCCACCCCTTTTTTTATGTTTGGTGTGGAATTATATCCAATTTGGCTTTATGACAATTTTTTTTTTCATTGAAGACAAATTAAATGAAGATAATAATACCAAAGAATTTGTGATTGCAATCATTTTCAGGAAGAAACTGAGTATTATCTGAGAGAATTGCAGGGGTGCCAATACTTTTGGCCAGCACTGCATGTACCTGTCCTACCATGTGCAAGGAAATCATTGCAATGCAGACAGTTCGTTCCACAACTTGTTAAATGTCCCATCCTTGTCCCCTATTGTGTCATTCCACACATGCACAAACACACAAAAACACGTACAAACACACACAAACACACACAAACACACAAATACACACAAACACACACAAGCACGCATGCACACGCACATATTTTGCTCACCTTACCTTCTGTTCCATTGCCGGCCTACTGGGACTTGCTGTTCACTAGTATGGGCTGTGTATCAAGTAACCATGATGACGAGGGAGGAACTTCCGCACCCAGAGCGCTGACGTCAAAGACAGGAGCCTCTGATTGGTCATCGCGCTGCCTTTGAGTAGTGTCTGACAGCGGAACTTCCTGCCTCATCGCCGATGGTTACCGATACACAACCTGGAGTGGCGAACTACAGGACGCAGGAGGCCGGTGATGGAACGGAAGGTACACATATTATGCTCACTTTACCTTCCGTTTCATCGCTGGCCTCCTGGGTCTTGTAGTTCTCTGTGAGGATTCCTCCCTCGTCGCGATGCATTGGCGAACTACAAGAGCCAGGAGGCCGGCGATGGAATGGAAGGTAAGATGAGCATAATACTGTATATGCGTGCGTGCGTATTTGTGTGTGTTTTGTGCGTGCATGTGTGTATTTGTGTGGACTGCAAGAGCGTGGTGGATGTACGGAACCGGAAGTGTGTGCGGTGAGTATTTTGCTCGTACAGCAAAGCTTTCTCGTAAACTGAGTTACAAATTTACAGAAAGCTTTGCTTGTTAAGCGAAATTCTCATTAACTGGGTTACTCGTTAAGCGAGGTTCCACTATATAGTTACTAAATTGAGTTATGTATATCTAAAGTAGGTGATTATTATTTTGCCCCCTTTCATGCATGGCATTATAATATATGATTGTAATTTATTATACCAATTTATTCTGGTTGTGAAGTTATCCCTTGCTATTGTACTCCTTGCTTTTTTATTTTTTGCATATGCATTTATGCAAAGCCAACCCAGAAGTAGCTGCAGCGGTCAGAGACCCAGCGGCTAGACACAACATTCGGGAGACTTCAGCACCATGGACATGAGGAGCGGGGAGAGATGAGTTTATCATCATGGATAGCACATGGAGAACACGCATGTGCCATGAATCATGGCACATGGAGGGACATATACGTTTTTAACATGTCAGTGAAAAACGTCTGTGTTTTTCACTAACAAGTACTTGATATTTTCAGATATTTTTTGCTTATTTCCCAATGGTTTGGATTTAACAGGAATAACTATTATCAAACCATATGCTTGATAATATGTTTGTTTGTTTTTTTTGTATCACATTAGCTAATTTTGCTCTTGAAAGGGGATTTCCATGGATTGCTAACTAATTTAAAATAAATTAGGATAAATATATATACACAGCAAATGGACATTTAACAGCAGAATAGAAAAGAATGGTAAGGTCAAGTTAAACATGTTCTAATATTAATATTGTCTTCTTCACTTTGTGCACTGTGGGACCAATTCACTAAGGTGTGTATGCCAAAATTCTGGCATAAAACAATTTAATAAGTCACATTATATTTTACAACTTGGATATTGAGCAAAGATGCTGTGCCTCTTGAGTCTTGAAATTTACAAGCCATTATTATGAGTGTAGAATGGGCAGAGCTTGAGCATGGCAGGGTGTTATCTGCACATCAAATACTGTACATGAATAGTTATGCCATTTAGATAACTGGAGTACATTAGTTAAGAGATGTCAGTTAAAAGATATGCATAATTTATTAATGGATATGAACCTCGTAATGAAATAGGTGCATCTCACTACAGTGAGTCTGTTCATTAAATGGAATCTGGTATGTAAAAAAACGCAACTAACTTGCAGTTATGGGGTTTATGGCATACTAAAACTGCCCAACCTCCACACTGAAAGCCCAGCACAAAGTCATTAAGACATTGCATTAGCAGTTTCAGTCACCTCTCAGTATGCAGTGACTACTGCCTGTAATCATGCCCTGGCATTGACTGAAATTGGGTTCAGCATTTCATCAGTAGAGAACCCTATGATTAAGCTACGAACCAAATATTGAACTGATCAGCAAAAGATAAGATTGTGATCTCTGAAGGATTTATACAAGACTGACCAATTTAGGATAACATTCAAAAAGCTGAAGATTATTAAGTAATGAGGGCAACTATATTACTTTTCTAGTTTAAATATTAGCTTCTAGTTCTAGAAACTTGGCACTCAAGATCAATGTGAATAGTGTTTTTTATTGTGGAGAACTTGTAGGGCCAGCACAAGCACAGACATTTCGGCCAAAAGACCTTCAGCAGTGCCACATAGACAGCGGTGGACACCACGTCTTGCCCTGATATGCAG
Source organism: Anomaloglossus baeobatrachus (assembly GCF_048569485.1). Lineage (NCBI taxonomy): Eukaryota > Metazoa > Chordata > Amphibia > Anura > Aromobatidae > Anomaloglossus > Anomaloglossus baeobatrachus. The sequence goes on from NC_134358.1 coordinate 458,803,564, forward strand.
CTTACCATGCCATATACTTTCTGAGAACTCTCTGCACACACACTGATGAAGGTCTTTTGACTGAAACGTCTGAGCTTCTGCTAGTCCTACAAGTTCGTCACAATAAAAACCACTATCCACATTGATATTGAGTGCCAAGTTTCCACATCTACTTGAGACGGTTTTGAACCATACTTGTGCACTACTCCAGAAATGCTGTGCGTCTCAACTCACTAAGTTTATAGTTCTGGCATTCCTTAAAATAGAGTTTCCCAGATTTACAAGTATCATCTACACACAGAACATGTTCAAAGTGTCTGTATGTGGGGGACCCCATGGATTATACAAATGGAAGTTCTCTCTGAGTCTGTTAACTAAATAAAAAGTTGAACATGTACTGAATCTCTCTCATATATATATATATATATATATATATATATATATATATATATATATATACATTGTTTATTGATTGATTAATTACATGATTATTGTACTTGTCCCTATTATGTACACCCCTTTCACATGTAAAGCGCCATGGAATTGATGGCGCTATAATAATAAATAATAATAAGAAGAATAATAATACATATATATATTAGAATCGCCTTATTCTCATAATCATAGGAAGTGGGAAAAAAAACAAGCAAAGCGCTGGAAGCCACGAAATGAGCCATAGTCTTTAGCATTAAATTGATTTGATTAGTTTACAGTTTCTGAAATCCTCCCTTGGAGACCACTCGCTTCCTTATAATTTAGCAGCACATTTACAAACAATGAGGCAAATTATGTATGAATGGAATATGATTTATTAGCACAAAAAGCCAGGTCTGGCAAATGGCCCTAAGGACATTTTATAGAACAGTAGAAACGCAGATTAAATTATAGATCGTCAGGCTTCAAACAGCTGACCGCAGTCTTTTTCTTGCGTTAACCAAGTCAGCAATTTAAGAACCAATTAAACTGTAAAAATAAACCAAGTGTGTTCTTTATGGTTTATATTATTGTAATAAGTAATACGACAAATATAATTAATCAAAGACCTTCTATATCAGAGTATTAGTGAAGATACTTAATTGTGCTCTCCGTGGCACCATTATAGTGTATAACCATGTAAAAAATAATTAACATTTGTATGAGAACTTTATAAAATGCAGTGACATACTCTAAATCCGTCACTTCATAATCCAAAAAACTGTCCATCCAGACTTTGTTTCGAGAACATAACTTCAATATACAGCTATATGGAGAACTATATGGTGTAAAGGTATAGAGTAAAGAACTATGCCAGGTCTGATCTCAAAATAAAAAAGTTACACACATTAGTATAAAACAAGCTCTTCTCTATAAGATGTACAATGACGTGATGAGATGTACAATGGCGTGAAAAAGTATTCATAGCTTCGTGAACTTTTCCACATTTTTCGTGTTGCACCTACAAACTTAAATGTATGTCATTGAGATTTTATGTGATATACCATCACTAAGTAGCAAGTGTTTGTGAAGGGTAAAGAAAATTATACAGGGTATTTTAAAATTATAAATCTGAAAATTATGATGTGTATTTGTGTTCCGCCTTCATGAGTCAATAAACTGTGGTACCACATTTCACTGCAATTCCTAGTGCAAGATTTTTGGGGTATTTCTCTATCAGCTTTGCACATCTATAGTCTAACATTTTTGCACATTCATGTTTGTTGAATAGCTGGAAATTAGTGAGATTGGATGGAGAGCATCTGTGTACAGCAATTTTGAAATCTTGACCCATTTTCTCAATGGGAGTTAGGTACGTTGAGTGAGCCATTCAAATACATGAGTATGCTTTGAATTACACAAGTGTTTCCCAAACTACAGTTCTCAGGGCCCAAGAGGTTATTTTTTCAGAAATTACATAGTATTGCACAAATGAGAGAAAATGTGTAAATTTCTGATGTTTTGATAATGGTTTTATCAACTGTAGAATGCAAAGAAAAATCCTGAAAACATACAGTATTTTGGAGGCTGTGAGGACTGGAGTTTGGGAAACACTGAACTAAGCCATTCCATTGTACAAGTGCATCTCAATAAATTAGAATATTGTCAAGAAGTTAATTTATTTTAGTTATTCAATACAATAAGGGAGACACATATATTGTCATTACACACAAAGTGTTCTATTTCAAATGTTTTTTTCTGTTAATGCTGATGATTATGACTTACAGCCAATGAAAACCCAAAAATCATTATCTCTGAAAATTAAAATAATTGCCACAAAACACCTGCAAAGGCTTCCTAAGTGTTTAAAATGGTCCCTTAGTCTGGTTCAGTAGGCTACACAATCATGGAGAAGACTGCTGACTTTACAGATGTCCAAAAGGCAGTCACACTCCACAAGGAGGGTAAGCCACAAACGGTCATTGCTGAAGAAGCTGGATGTTCTCAGACTGCTGTATCCAAGCATATTAATAGAAAGTTGAGTGGAAGGAAAAAGTATGGCAGAAAAAGGTGCACGAGCAACCAGGATCACCGAGATAACCGCAGCCTTGATAGGATTGTTAAGAAAAGGTCATTCAAAAAATTGGGGGAGATTCACAAGGAGTAGACTGCTGCTGGAGTCATTGCTTTAAGAGCCACCACACACAGACATATCAGGACATGGGCTACAAGTGTCACATTCCTTGTGTCAAAGCACTAATGACCAATAGACAAAGCCAGAAGTGTCTTACCTGGTCCAAGGAGAAAAAGAACTGAACTGTTACTCAGTGGTCCAAGGTGTTTTTTTCAGATGAAAGTAAATTTTGTATTTCATTTAGAAATCAAGGTCCCAGAGTCTGGAGGAAGAGTGAAGAGGCCACAATCCAAGCTGCATGAGGTCTAGTGTGAAGTTTACACAATCAGTAATGGTTTGGGGAGCCATGTCATCTGCTGGTGGAGGTCCACTGTGTTTTATCAAGACCAAAGTCAGCGCAGCCGTCTACCAGGAAATTTTAGATCCGTTCATGCTTCCCTCTGCCGACAAACTTTCATAGGGTGGACATTTTATTTTCCAGCAGGACTTGGCACCTGTCCACGCTGCCAAAAGAACCAATACCTGGTTTAATCGCCACAGTATCAGTTGGTCTTATATAGTATTCTAATTTTCTGAGAGAATGACTTTTGAGTTTTCATTGGCTGTAAGCCATAATCATCTATATTAACAGAAATAAACACTTGAATTAGATCCCTCTGTGTGTAATGACCCTATATAATATATGCATTTCACTTTTTGTATTGAATTACTGAAATTAATTAACTTTTTGATTATATTCAAATTTAATGAGATGCACTTGTATTTCTGGTAGTATGTTTAGGGTTGTTCTCCATCTAGAAGGTGTACCTACACCCCAGTTTCAAGTCTTTTACAACGTGTAACAGATTTTACTCCAGGATGTATTTAGCTTATTCCATCTTCCCATCAACTCTGACCATCTTCCCTGTCCCTGCAGAACAAAATCATCCCCACAGCATGATGCTGCCACCACAATATTTTTCAGTGGGGTGGTGTTTTCAGGGTGATGTGAAGTGCCACACATAGTATTTTGCATTTATCCCAAAAAAGTTCTACTTTGGCTCATCTGACCAGATCACCTTCTTCTACATGCTATGTGTGGAACACAGCTAGCATCTAGCCATGGACAGGAGCTGAACAAATCTTCTCACCCTTTAAATTCCAGGCTCAGCCTATGCTTTGCATGGCAACCTGCCACCTTTGTGTCACAAGCCACATAAATTATGTCATGTTATGCTGGTGAATTGGTGTGCCAGAGAACCTAAAAGCTCAAGAAAAATTGCACAGCTCCTGTCGATAGCTAAAGAGCATTGATATGGACCAAGGTTGTATAAATCTATTTGCTCATCTCTACCCACTTTGCTATCTTCTAGGTAATTTAATATGTTGCACAATCAATATATCAATTAGTCAAGTAGTACATTGTCACATATAACTTATAAAATACTGTTTGATACAATACTGTGGTAAATTATAAAATACCACAGTAACACTAAAATTTATTTTTTTTTTAAATTCATGTTTTTATCAAATGAAACAATACTACAAAATAGATATCAAACAATGATACAAAACCCTTCGTCTTATGAAAATATATTTTCATGCTGTGTTACTTTGTATTTGCATGCAGACGTTCTTTCTCAATATTCTCAGAAGAGCGTTTGCTTGCTTCACAAACTGCACATACAAAAACTGTTATTTTAATTCTCTTTTTACAAATTCTTATCTGCATTTAGATAAGAAAGAGTACTCTAAAATGTTTAACACAAAGTCTACAGAAATGGGATTTGCAACTTGCTTACTGTCTTATTATTACTACACAGAAAGGCTGTAGCTCGGTTTACATAATGCATATCTAGTTGATACAAATATGCACATCCATTTGTCAGCCAATGCACATACATTCAAGATTATTCTCTTGGGCCTTTCAAATTCTTATAAAAATGGAGATTACTTATTTTCATTCAAATTGCAGCCATTGGATTAATTGGAAAAGCTGAAGGTGTGTGAATTGAAGCTTTCTGTGCTCAGGAATATGTGTGAATAGTTTCTATGTTTTCTTTACCAATTTTAATTCTAGGCTTTGGTATCTCCTTATGCATTATTCTCTTCTTGGCTGAAAGTAGTATATATAGAAATGTAAGCTGCCACAATGTGTTGAAGTTAACTTGGCAAATATATGTGGGCCCCAAAACTTCCCCCAACTGCTTTATCTAAGCAATGGTGGTTAGGTATAATGAATTTTTTTAGCTTTGTTCTTCTTGGGAATTCTTCCTACTAGTGATGACCAGATCTGACAAAATTAAAATTTTCCTAATTGGATGCATTTTCCCAGTAAATTTGATTTGCAGTGAATTTATTCTCCATGAATTGAATGTTCCTTATTATGCTTTGTGGTCTCTTCAGACCACACAGTATAATAAACTTAAGATGTACAAAATAGAAATGATATTTATACACTGCTCAATTCTTTGGTCCCTGTGCTCTTCACCATCACTTATTTCGTCCTTGGCAAATCTTCTTATCACTGCTGCCAAAAGCTGAATCCCTTGGTCTCTCACTAGGCCGGCCGGGACTTCCAGCTCTGACACCTGGCACGATGTGCCCTTTGACCTTCTCCATGCTTGTGAAGAAATATTGTGGGATCTGGAATACAGTGAAGAGCGGAGGAGGGTAAGCAGTGAGATGAGTATAATTTTTATTAATTATTTTATAACTTTAACTTTTTATTGGCCCTTTTTGGTTGAGCAAGTTAGCAGGCATCGGAGCGCGATTTTTCAGAATCTGCTCGGAAGCAATTTAAAATTAAATCCACATTTTGTCTAATAAAGATTTTAATACTATTTGATTAGAATTCAATACCACTTAAGATATTCATTCATTTCTACTTCCAATTTATAATACCACAAACATTTTAGGCTTGACTCTAACCTTGCCAATGTCCTTCTCCATAACACCATAGTGGGTGTCCACCTCAATCCTGGAAAAATAGGCAAATGTAAAGTTTGAGACTCTTTTTGTCTATCTGCATGAGTCCATATTTCCAGCAGCACACAAAAGCATGATAGACTATGGTATTGTGCCTGGTTTTTAAGACAATGGCACTTACATAGTCTGATTCCGACCTTAATGTGACTGGAGATGAGCAAATCTGAAGTTCAGGTTTGGAAACTGACTTCCAAAAAAACAAAGTTTGGGAATGAAATTCAAGTGAGTTACAAGTGCAAATCACTCTAGTGAGCATTGCCATGCTTGGGTATGAGTGATGCTCAGACCTGTGTGAGCCGCATGCAGTGTTTGAATGGCTGACTCCGGGGTAAAATCTGCATGATCTGATGTGCACACACAAACAAAAACAAATGAAAATCCCACACCCACCCATCCCCAGAAGTGTTCTACTTATGGCTGGCTGCATGAGGGCAGAGACACAAACTGCCCAATTAATGGCTTCCATTGAGGTTCGGTTCAAGTCAGAGTCACAATCCAAACCTTATCTAAGGTTTGACTGTCCCCTAAGAACCAAACCTCCAAAGGTTCACTCATCTCTAAATGTAACTTGGTAAGAATATGGAGAGATTGAAAGTAATCTAACATATTAGTTATGTAAGATGTTAGACATATAATTTGAAGGCACATATGATAGACTTACTAAGCTACATATGTGAAATGCTGTCTTAATTTACATAATCAACATAACTTCTACTACATTTATTATACTTTAGATCTTTCTTATAACATATTCAACAAGAACACATGACTTTTTCAAAAACTAGGTGACATTTCTTATTAAAGGAGAATCATTTAAGATACCCCACAATTTTGGTAGACATATTTAAAGCAAAAATGTAACAGTTGTATTCCACAATGTAATGTCTGTCCACTATAGTAATTTGCAAAAAGTTTTCAACATAAAGTGACAACATCCACTATGTAGTAAAAAGCCATATTAGTGTGCAATACATTTGCTACATTTAGTGAAATTCTAACCAAATGTATAATCTTTTTTATACCTAATCTAATCCAAGTCATCACTGAATTTGATTTGCAGCGTCTAATAAAGTGCAATGAACAGAAACCCTGCAAATTAACATGACTGCCCATTTTCTCAAATTTTTTTTAAATGCCATGATTGGATTTGGAGCCTGAAATTTTGGATATCTAATGTCCACCTTTCATTATAATGTCATTGTTAGGTTTTACTTTTTGCGCTGACGATTTTCTTTTTGTTTTAATCCCATCAGATTATACATTCTTTCACAATTAGTGGAAGCTAAAAGAGTATGATAGTTTTGGTTTATTTTTTCTATTAATTAAAATATTACAGTGAAGCATATTTTTATCTATTGCTTTTCTAATTGTAGATTTTTTTAACCTCCATTATCTGCTCTGGAATATGGGGGCAACCTTTTCTCTTGAACGTCTGTTATAACATTCCTTCCAGCATGCAAAGACATAATAGAAAACAAATTCTAAATTTAACCCATGGATTTATTGTTCTCTAGGCCTGTTTTGTGTAACCATATATGAAAACTATAAAGGCATATTATATTTATATTTTTTAAAGTTATGAAGACACGTATAAAATTATTTAGACAAGCATTTTAAACAAACAATTTACCGTTTAACATTCCATGATGGACATATTTGCAATGGAGTAAGTCATGGAGTGTATTACATAGCTGGCATCTACCTCTAACAGCATTCGCTGGTGCTAGCTATCACCAATCTCTAGTATAAACCTCTTAAATGCCACTGTCAATAACTGACATTTAGGAGATGCAATGCAGCCGAGCCATTGATTTGGGCACCCATCAATGCCCATTCACCACGATCACAGGGTGTTGAGTTGCCATGGAAGGCAGGGGCCAGCTGAAGGTCTGCATTGTTGCCAGGTTCATTCTTGTTCTAGCTAAAGGCTGGACTTCATAAACAGACTGTGCTTTGTAATAATAAATCAGATCACACCTTCTTTTTCTAAGTTAAATGGAAATGTAAAAAAAATAAATATTTTTGGTATTGCACTATTCATAAAAGTCCATGTGGCTGCTATGAGATCCGTGAGTAGGGATGGCCCCATGCCAGCACTAGCACTGGATCGCTCCCCTGTGTGACATCACACTTTTAACTCTATCTAGATATTGGATGTAGACATCATTGAAAATAATGATAGAACAGTGATGTGTCATCTCCTTATTCTATCATTCTTCCTGTGTGTCTGAACTCTGATGTCTCAATGAACTACATTGCACCCGCTATGCAGAACTTCAGACCATATGCTGCAGAGACCACAGCAGTGGAGGAATAGGGAGAGGTGAGTATTTTATTTATTTTTCGAAAATCAATAAGTACATTGTGGGGGCCATTTTTCATTTGGAGTACTATGTTGGGGCCATTTTTCCATTTGGAGTAGTATGTGGGGGTCATTTTACTGTTTGGAGTATTTTGTGGGAAGCATTATACTGTTTGGAGGGCTATGTGGAGGCCACTTTATTGTATGGAAGACTATGTGGAGGCCATTATACTGTTTAATGGGTTATTTGTATGGCTCATACTGTTTTAAGGGCTATATGGATAGATATGTGGGGACCATTATACTGTTCGGAGAGCTTTTTGAGAGCCATTATATTGCTTGGAGTGCTATGTGGGGAGTCCTTATAATGTTTGGAATGCTATGTGGGGGTTCATTATACTGCTTGAAGGGCTATTTGAGGGCCATCATACTGTTTAGTTGGCTATGTAGGAGCCATTACACTCTTTGGAGGGCTATGTGAGGCCATTACACTGTTTATAGGGGTATGTGGGGTGCTAATATACTGTGTGCAGTTAATTAAACAGTGTGGTGGATTTTGTGAGGTCCATCTTATTGTGTAGATTCTTTTGTAGGGTCATTTTGCTGTATGGATGGCTTTGTTGGGCCATCATATTGTGTTGTGGTTGTGGGGGCCTCATATTGTGTTGGAGGACTGTGTCTAGGGCATCTTACTGTTTGTGTGGGATTAAGGAGGCCATCATACTGTGTGTGGGGAACTGTGGGGCAATCATACTGTGTTATGGTCACTATGCGAGCATCATACTGTGTTGGTGTCACTTTGTGGATATCATACTTTGTACTGTAGTGTCATCATATTTTTCATGTAGAGAGTACTGTATAGGCATTCACTGTGGGGGTATAATTCTGTGTTTGGGGAGCACTTTTGTTAGCATTATACTTTATGGGGTCCATGACGGGAGAATATCTTAATACATTGAAACACAACGGGGCTTTAATAGAAGAAAAATTACTTCGTAAAGACTGCAAAGTTGTCAAAAGTGCTCTTCTGTGGCCATGCAAAAATATTCAATTTTTGGGGAAGATGTTGGGGGGCCGAATTAGGAATTCTGCTATGGGGCCCCATGATTTCTATGTACGCCGGTGTGGCAGGTGTCAGACAGCTGCTGGAAAAGGTTATAAACTGGAATGCAAATTTAGTCAGTGTTAGTTAGGCCCTCTCACAGTTATCTCACTTTTTAGCATGTCAGGGACTTTGTTGTCATGCTAGGTATGGGGAAGTAGCATGCAAATGGCGAAAGGGAAGGGAAACCCTGTGTTTAAGGAAAGGAATGATGGTGACCCATGACCAAACATACTGCTGGTCCCTGGGGTCCCTCACCACCCTAGATAGGTTCCACACCTATGCGTCGAGCCAGATACCTGACCCTAGGTATCTCTAGCGCTGGACCCTAAATAGGGATCAACTCTTGGGCAGTCTGTGTGCTCTGCTGACCTCCTCACCATATTAACACAGGTATTTTTCTTTTTAATTACCGAATTTGGTTGCTCTGTAACATCCCTCCAATGTAGGTGGCTGTACCCGGCTTACAGTATCTGTATACAGTATAACTGCCAATGTTGCAGCTTGGATTAACATGTATTGTTTTCATCTCCTGGATGTTTTTTGATTACTAGGCAATGCTAGGAGATACATGTAGCACACTGGTTTGGATGTTTGTCTATTTACCCACTTGATTTAATCCTGTCAATTTGATGCCTTTTTGCCATTTATACGCAGAGAGCTTTTTTACTAATGGGCTTTGATATTTATTAGTAAACTTGGAACCAACAGTCTATATACCAATTGTGTATTAAATCAACTGTTTGGAGTATCATGGACGGGCACTTTAGTTTATGTTTTTAACAATTAGACACTGGAGTTTTTTCCTACTTACCTGTTCAAATAAAATTACTAGATTTGCATTTATTGGACGTTTGATCATGTCTTTGGTTCTTTAGTTTGTCCCTCTCTACCCTAGATACCTGACCCTAGGTATTCCTAGTGCTAAGCCTTATATAGGGATGAGCTCTTCATCAACCACACTAAACACTATAGATGACACAAGGACACACAAGGGGAAAATGCATGATCTACTTATCTACAGATGACAGGTTCAGCAAAGTTTTCAGCAGTGACACCACATGAAGCCACATGCTTGCAACCAAGGCTTGAATAAAATGAAAAATATCAGCAGCAACAGTTCAAGGATGGAAGGAGTATTTAAGCACCAAAAGAATGCTGATGAACAGTGGCTTGGTGGAAGGTGAGATCCTGCTGGGTCCAAAAGGTGAGAGATGATTCAAGCAGGAAAGCTACCTATACCAATGAATACTAACTGCAAGAACACTGGAAAGTCAGCGAGCATTCTGTGCAACCAAATGCTGTGACCTTCTGTGGCCAGAAACCACATGACTTTCTGTCACCCGTGACACACCCGTGATATTTGTGCACTCTTAAAGTCCATTTTTTTCAGTTACAGCATATCTATACTTTACCTACAGGCATCACTCTCTGAGTCATTTAATTTCTTCAAACTGTAGTACTAACGTATAGACGTGGCTAAATAAGGCCTACATGGGCATCTAATATTTTCTAGGCAAATGGGCTCCATATATTCAGGAATAAAACTCTATGCACTTTTCTGCCATTTTCTAATGATTTTATTTTAATGCAGATTGGTTGGTGTCCCTCATCTTGGGCAACCATGAACAAAACTTCCGTAGTAATAGCTTAAATGTTATTCTGCGGACCTTACTAAGACCAGGAGTAGCACACATTAATAGTAAGTGATCCTAACCTTATTTTCTAGTTAACCCTCCGTCACATACAATATCGGTTCAAACGAGTTCACATACAATGTGACTGTCAGGCGCAGGCTAGAAAAATACCTGTAATATCTAATGTTTGCAATTTCAGTGCTCTAAAAGTGATCAGTGACCTTCATAGGGATGTAATAAAAGACTACACATAAATCAGGTGCAAAAAAACCCCCATTTACTTAACATTAATCTAATAACTCTGAAATACAAACATTTCAAAACTCCCGCCAAATAGTCCCCAGTTCGAATCTACAAAGAAAATTTATGGAAACAAACTTAATTTTAAGGTACCTTAAGTACTATTAAACAAATATTCAATCAGAATTAGATCCTGAAGTTTCCCCAGAAAAATTACACTTGCAGAGCAAAGAGCAAGAATTACACATCATTTTTGCATGTGTCAGGCAGATTGCATTATGACATTTGTGACATTCATAATTAGAAAGCCTTCTGTGTCCGCTTTCCGTGGTGCAGGCGGTGCATCTCCTTCTTTTAGGAGGTGGTGCAGGTGGTGAATTTTCACTATCATCTTCTGGGCGGAATCTTTTGAGCTGAACTTGAAGGCGAGAGGGGATACCGATTGTTTTCATACTTCTCCTGCGTAGCTCTCCAAGCACTAGTTCATGGGCCAATTATTTCAGATACAATCGTCTACGGAGTGGTTCAAGCTTGTTTTCAAGGTAAATGACTTGTGAACTTATACTACCCAAATTCAACATAACAAAAAATATGACCATTGCCCAGCGTTTGGTGTTTCTGCTGACGTTGAAAGTTGAGCACATCTGATCAGCTGTATCAACACCCCCTTTGGTTGCATTATAAAATGTAATTATCTCTGGGTTTTTTTGTGCCTCAGTCCCAGGATCGATGGCATCATCATCATGAAGTGTTGATAGAAGAAGTACAATTTGTTTTGCTTGTGGTACATAGGAAACCAAAAGCTTTCCATTATGGAATGCAAACATACTGCTGTACTGTTGTCTCCCTTTCACACTTACAAACTGTGTAGGCAATTATTTTTTATTTTTTCTTACAGTTCCGACATATGAAAGCTTCTGCATTTTCAGATAATCAATCAGATCACAATTTTAAAACCAATTGTCAGCTGTTATATTGCGACCCGATCCAAATAAGGGCTCAGTCAGTCTTTTTACAACATCACTGGGTTTGTTGCTGTCACAGTAAAGACCTTCTGGTTGTTTTCCTGCATAAACTTCCAGGTTGTAAGTGTAGGTCTTACTGGCATCAACAAGGGCATACATTTTTATTCCAGATTTGTTAGGCTTTGATGGAATATATTGACGAAAGGCACATCTACTACGAAAAAGCATTTCGTCAATAGTGAGATTCTCCCCAGGGCAATAGCTTTTTTTACAGTTTTCAACAAATTTTTGGAATATATCACGAATTGGAGCAAGTCGGTCATGTGTTTTACGTTCGGTTCGGGTAGTTCTGTCGTCAAACCAAAGGCAACGAATTAGAAGCTTGAATCTGTTTATGGACATAACAAGGCCAAATTTTTCAACTCCATCCCCATGTTTACTCCAAAGTTCCTCCAAACTTTGTCTATTTGCCCTATAAGCTCCTGCAAGGTATAATAATCCAAAAAAAAGCACGCAGTTCTATTTCATCTGTGGCCTTGATGGTTCTGTTGCAGATGAACTTGTCCTTTATAATGTCTATATATTGGTTGGTACCTGTGACAATAGAGTCCATAATGTCATTTGTGAATAAACTATTCCAGCATTCAACTGCAGTTTTTGCATTACTTGCAGTTCCTATAACTGCAGGAAGGTGAGTAATAATGTTTTAAGGTTCCCTACGTTTTTTCTGGAGTGGCTTCTTGTTCCATTAGGTTTTTTTATCTTTTCCCATATAATAAGATTCTACATCTTCATCCTCATCACTGTCACCATCTTGCTCTGTTTCAGAATCCACTTCACATACTTCCACCTCATCATGAGAATCAATCTCACTTTCCTCTCCTAAATCCTCATTCAGTGTGGGGTCTGCATCATCTAACAGCATGTTTGTTACTTCCTGAACATCAAGGTTTTTTAATAAATTGTACATTTTTCTCTCCATTTCAGCAGATAATCTGAAGCAAGAGAAGGAATATGTTAGGGAACTACTGTATATGCCTGAGCAGCACACTTTCTTTTTTAATCTGCCTTATTTTTATGAAATATCCTCACACTTTGTGCTATACATTCATAAAACAAGCTAAATAAATAATTGAGATGAATAAAAACATAAAATACCAACCTTATTGAGTGTGACGTGTTCACATACAATGAGCCTGAGAGATTAGCGCAGTTATACAGTTAGGTCCAGAAATATTTCGACAGTGACACAAGTTTTGTTATTTTAGCTGTTTACAAAAACATGTTCAGAAATACAATTATATATATAATATGGGCTGAAAGTGCACACTCCCAGCTGCAATATGAGAGTTTTCACATCCAAATCGGAGAAAGGGTTTAGGAATCATAGCTCTGTAATGCATAGCCTCCTTTTTTTAAGGGGACCAAAAGTAATTGGACAAGGGTCTCTAAGGGCTGCAATTAACTCTGAAGGCGTCTCCCTTGTTAACCTGTAATCAATGAAGTAGTTAAAAGGTCTGGGGTTGATTACAGGTGTGTGGTTTTGCATTTGGAAGCTGTTGCTGTGACCAGACAACATGCGGTCTAAGGAACTCTCAATTGAGGTGAAGCAGAACATCCTGAGGCTGAAAAAAAAGAAAAAATCCATCAGAGAGATAGCAGACATGCTTGGAGTAGCAAAATCAACAGTCAGGTACATTCTGAGAAAAAATGAATTGACTGGTGAGCTTGGGAACTCAAAAAGGCCTTGGCGTCCACGGATGACAACAGTGGTGGATGATCGCCGCATACTTTCTTTGGTGAAGAAGAACCCGTTCACAACATCAACTGAAGTCAAGAACACTCTCAGTGAAGTAGGTGTATCTGTCTCTAAGTCAACAGTAAAGAGAAGACTCCATGAAAGTAAATACAAAGGGTTCACATCTAGATGCAAACCATTCATCAATTCCAAAAATAGACAGGCCAGAGTTAAATTTGCTGAAAAACACCTCATGAAGCCAGCTCAGTTCTGGAAAAGTATTCTATGGACAGATGAGACAAAGATCAACCTGTACCAGAATGATGGGAAGAAAAAAGTTTGGAGAAAAAAGGGAACGGCACATGATCCAAGGCACACCACATCCTTTGTAAAACATGGTGGAGGCAACGTGATGGCATGGGCATGCATGGCTTTCAATGGCACTGGGTCACTTGTGTTTATTGATGACATAACAGCAGACAAGAGTAGCCGGATGAATTCTGAAGTGTACCGGGATATGCTTTCAGCCCAGATTCAGCCAAATGCCGCAAAGTTGATCGGACGGCGCTTCATAGTACAGATGGACAATGACCCCAAGCATACAGCCAAAGCTACCCAGGAGTTCATGAGTGCAAAAAAGTGGAACATTCTGCAATGGCCAAGTCAATCACCAGATCTTAACCCAATTGAGCATGCATTTCACTTGCTCAAATCCAGACTTAAGACGGAAAGACCCACAAACAAGCAAGACCTGAAGACTGCGGCTGTAAAGGCCTGGCAAAGCATGAAGAAGGAGGAAACCCAGCGTTTGGTGATGTCCATGGGTTCCAGACTTAAGGCAGTGATTGCCTCCAAAGGATTCGCAACAAAATATTGAAAATAAAAATATTTTGTTTGGGTTTGGTTTATTTGTCCAATTACTTTTGACCTCCTAAAATGTGGAGTGTTTGTAAAGAAATGTGTACAATTCCTACAATTTCTATCAGATATTTTTGTTCAAACCTTCAAATTAAACGTTACAATCTGCACTTGAATTCTGTTGTAGAGGTTTCATTTCAAATCCAATGTGGTGGCATGCAGAGCCCAACTCGCGAAAATTGTGTCACTGTCCAAATATTTCTGGACCTAACTGTATCTGTCCTCCTGAAGCTCTCCAATCCAACTGTGGTATGAGGTTTCACAGAGCTGCTAGAGACAGGAGACTACCTGGAGGGAGGGGATTTCCTCACAATCTGGTGAGGAAGGAGAAATGAAAGTAAAAGAGATGTGCCTGTCAGGCCTATTGTATGTGATGGAGGGTTAACCATGATGTAGACATTTCTGATTTTGGGGCAGTGGTGATGGGCGAGGGATTGACTCCAGACACCCCAGCACGCTACAAACAAGACATGATCCTGGCTTGGTGTGTGGATTTCTATGTGTGAACTGCATGCCCGTGCAGGCTGCATGTTGCCATTAACGTTGGATAGCCATGACCAAATGACGACTCGCTTCCACAAGGAGACCACCAGTTCAGTTTATACCACATATCTACTTCAGTCCATCTTCACCAAATTTACACACATGATAGCGAGCACATATGTTCCTACAGGCTTCCATTGTAAAAAGCATAATCTGACACATTTGCAGTTTCCCGCTGGGTTGTTTCCAGTCCTACTGATCCTGTGAGTCCCAGGACAAACCAGAATAATGCTGTTTTTCAATTTGTGAGAGTCACCTTCCCTTTTAGTGGCTTCATTTGCAGTCTCCTCATGGAGGAAGGGGATCAGAGATTATGTCACTATGAGCATAGTAGAGCCATATGCTCACAGATGCTTCTGTATCCACATTTCCTATCCTTATAGAAGAGGAGAGTAATGGGTAGCTATTAGTGCCAGAGAAGAACCTTGCACTCTCGGATGCTTAGAGAGACTCCACCCAGGAAAATCAACTTTACTTATGTCTCAGTCCATTCTATCTTTTAGACTTTAGGCCTAGTTGTTAAAGTCCCATTCCTCGGACCCTTCTATCTGGGACACGTCCGTATAGAGACTGGTCCCTAGCCTATGCATTCTCTAGCATTCAGTGTCTCAATCAGTGCTTAAGCATAATACTGTCTTGACTCCAGTCTCCTTTCTTCTTTATCTATAATCTTTATTCTTATATAAAGCGCTAACATATTTCACAGTGCTTTACATACATCAACAACACTGTCCCCATTGGGGCTCACAATCTAAATTCCCTATCAGTATGTCTTTGGAGTGTGCGAGGAAACTGATGCACCCGGAGAAAACCCACGCAAACACGGAGAGGACATACAAACTCCCTGCAGATATTGTCCTTGGTAGGATTTAAACCAAGGACTACCACACTTAAAGACTGCAGGGCTAACCACTGAGCCACCGTGCCGAAAGTCACCCACTGTATGCGACCTTCACAACCTACAGACTATCTATCCGTATCACATACTAGGTCTTCACTAACATTTGTGAAAGGAACACAGTCTTTTATCCTATTTGTTAAACCCTCCCATTATGGGTTAATCCCAACACTTATCTATCAATTTATGATATGGCAACTAAATGCACAGGTATATACATTATACATGAATCATTACAATATGTAACCTTGCTGTACATTATACAGAAACATATTACAATAAATTACATTTCCATACTAATGACAAAGGGTATATCACACCATATGTCATAGTTCGCATTAAAAATATTTACAAAAGATGCAGGGCACAGGAGGGGTGAACACACTTTAAGGCGGGCTTTGCACATTGCGACATCGCAAGCCGATGCTGCGATGTCGCACGCGATAGTCCCCGCCCCCGTTGCAGGTACGATATCTTGTGATAGCTGGCGTAGCGAAAATTATCGATACGCCAGCTTCACATGCACTCACCTGCCCTGCGACCGTCGCTCTGGCCGGCGACCCGCCTCCTTCCTAAGGGGGTGGGTCGTGCGGGGTCATAGCGACGTCACACGGCAAGCGGCCAATAGCGGCGGAGGGGCGGAGATGAGCAGGATGTAAACATCCCGCCCACCTCCTTCCTTCCGTATAGCCGCCGGCGGCAGGTAAGCTGATGTTCCTCACTCCTGTGGCGTTATACATAGCAATGTGTGCAGCCGAAGGAGCGAGGAACTACATCGTACCTGTCGCTGCAGCATAACTATGAAAAAGTCGGAGCCTGCAACGATGATACGATAACGTCGCTTTTGCGCTCGTTAATCGTATAATCTAGCATTTACACACTATGATCTCAAAAGTGACACCGGAAGTGCATCACTTTCGATTTGACCCCACCGACATCGCATGTGCGATATTGCAACGTGCAAAGCCGCCCTTAGTGTGCTGTTCTCTTAAACTGCAATGTTATCAGCAACTTTGTACATTAACCTGAAGGTCTACCACACAAAACCTTCTCTCCTCATAAGCTGTACCACAGACTAAATCATTGCTTCCCAATGACATCTTGTGCTAGGATTTTCATGCCATTAGGTGAGTCTATATAATCACTGTGGTCTACATGTGGGGGACCTTGCTATCATTTCTATGCCCTAATTTTGGTAGTTAAATTTTATTGTTATACCCAGAAGTTGCTGAAATGTAAAGGTACCACGGGGGAACACTATTCTCCTTAAGGAGACTTTGCAAGCCAGTCTGGCTGCCAGGTAAGGGGACTTATAGCTGCCACGCCCCCCTAAGAAATATTCAAATTGTCTCTCTAGTAAAGGAGACAAACTCTAGCACAGCGCCACCTATTGGAAGTAGCGATCCTAAAAGTCACAAGTGGATTTTCAACAATCCTTTGCAGTATGACTCAGGATATATAAGCCAGATCAGAATCCAATAATAGAACAGAATCCAACAATAATAATAGTTACATATATATATTTATATATATATATATATATATATATATATATATATATATATATATATATATATAGATATAAATATAAATTTATCCTCAATAGTAGTGTGGGATGTATTTTGAAATGTATAAACTCTTAGGGCGGCTTTGCACGTTGCGACATTGCACGTGCGATGTCGATGGGGTCAAATTGAAAGTGACGCACATCCGGCGTCGCAGTCGATATCGCAATGTGTAAAACCTTTTTGATACGATGAACGAGCGCAAAAGCGTCGTTATCGTATCATCGCTGCAGCCTCCGACATTTCCATAATGCCGGTGCAGCGACAGGTACGATGTTGTTCCTCGCTCCTGCGGCAGCACACATCACTGTGTGTGAAGCCGCAGGAGCGAGGAACTTCACCTTACCTGCCGCCGGCTGCAATGAGAAGGACGGAGGTGGGCGGGATGTTTACATCCTGCTCATCTCCGCCCCTCCACTTCAATTGGCCGCCTGCCGTGTGACGTCGCTGTGACGCCGCATGACCCGCCCCCTTAGGAAGGAGGCGGGTCGCCGGCCAGAGGGACGCCGCACGGCAGGTATGTGCGTGTGAAACTGCCGTAGTGATAATAATCGCTACGGCAGCTTTCACTAGATATTGCACATGCGACGGGGGCGGGACTATTGCTGCAGCATCGGTAACACATTGTTACCGATGTCGCAGCGTGCAAAGCCCGCCTTAGGGCCAAAACAAGCTTGAGGCAGGATGTTGGTCTTCAGACTATGCAGACTCTCCTTTTTGATAGTTGTAGCTAATCAGGCATTAGGAAAGCAAATCCACAGGAAAAAGTTTTGAAACACTTGGGTATGAATATAATGTATTGTCCAATTTATTAGTCAAAGTAAACATGGACGTAATATGCTTATGCAAATGTCAATAAACCTTCTCATTATGAGAGATTAAATATGGATTGTAAAATCTTTCTAAGCAGTACTGTCATTTTGAGGGGTATAATAATTCATCAAGGAATCCACTTGTCCAGCATATGTCTCTAATTGAAGGAAAAAAAAAAAAGTAATCAAGTATATGCATATGTTTCAGTTCACTTTGTCGGTGGCTAAATACAATATCTATGGAATGTTCAAAAATTGTGATTTAGAATATCTAGAAAGTCTACACTGTATTAAAATTATTGTATATGTTTATTTATATTCATTGTTATTAATCAAAAGTATTTTAGAATATAATTTATAATTAGCAGTAGTATTATTATCATAATCAAAATTACATGTAAATATTAGTCTGTTCTGCCTTTTGGTTAAAGTGATTTGGGGGTCCTCAGGACCCCAAACTCCACTTATCAACAATTCAGGGACTATAACATAATTTTAAAAGTTTAGTAACCAATAGTGATGAGCGGACCCATGGAAGTTCGGGTTCACCGGGTTAAACAGGACTTTAGATAAAGTTCTGTTCTGGACCCGGACTAAACCGGAATCCCGTTGGAAGTCACCCTTTGGGCAGTTCGTCTCTCTGCCCACATACAGTCATAAACAGAGCACTTCTGGGAGAAGGTGGGTGGGGGTTTTTCAAAATTTTTTTTTGCACATACTACATCCGATAACACTGATTTTACTCGTCTTGTGAGCAATTTAAACATTGCAAGTGGCTCGCACTGGCCGAGCACCGAGGATACCTGAACACAGCAATGCTCCGCTATTGGTTTGCATATGTAAAGCACATGAACTTCAAATCTGAGCACTGACTTTTTCGTAAAGTCTGTGTTCGGTACGAACATCGAACTTTACTGCTCTTGTTTGCTTATCTCTTGTAACCATTTAAGACTGTAGTGAAAAAATGTATTTCTATTGCTTTTTTATCACCAAACAATTTATTTAACCAAATGAGTTCACAATCTAATTTCCTTACACATAAACAAACATGTAATCTAGGGATGAGCAGAGCGATCAGAGAACCATCAAGTTTGAGGTAAATTTCCTGAAATTCATTGTTTCTTGTGAGTTTAGATATTTTGAGATTTGATTCATGGTTAGAAAAAAGATAAAAACTTACCTGGCACCATTTCCCACGCTACTCAAGCATCAGAGAGCAAGCTAACATGATTTTACGAAAAGCAGTAAACTAATGGATCCAGCACTTAACTTTATTGATTCCATTTAAAAGTTCATAATAACAATGACCATGTCAGAAAAACTCATTCATGACAAGAATAAACATGTCCAAAAACCATTAATAAATGCTCAAGCTTAAGCATTTCGGATGCCTTTGTCCTTATTCATAGGCAACAAGTTTTAAGATGCCGGTGCGAAATCCACTTGTTTACCACTTCTCTTTCTAATTGTGGATACCAGACACAAGTATTGTGTAATCAGAAAAAAGGGAGCCAGCACGATTTCTAAACTGTACTTATTAATAAATGGAGATTTTTGTCAAAACATTGCAATATTTTGAGCTACTCCGCCACGCGACCACAAATCTCACGGGGCAGTCCTACACTAATATTTTATTTTATCTGAAGGGCGCCATTAGGCCTCACACATTTAAAAGCAGAACTATTTGAAACAGCACCTACCTGATGCTTTACATTCCCGTACCTGTGAGTAAATCACAGCTGTGGGCGGGACAGGCCCAGGCAAGTGCTGCTTGTATTAAATAGCCTGGGGACAGGATTGATGGCTGAGTGTGAACAGTCACCACTTGCCAAAATCTTGGTGGAGGCTAACCATTTGCCAAGGTGGTTAGGTGCTGTTTCAAATAATTCCGCTTTTAAATGTGTGAGGCCGTATGGCACTCTTCAGATAAAATAAAATATTAGTGTAGGACTGCCCCTTGAGATTTGCCGTGACGTGGCGGGGTAGCTCAAAATATTGCAATGTTTTATCGTGCACCTACAGTCAAGTTTTTGCATCACTCCAAAAGTACATCTATTTGTAGTGAGCTGATGCCCTTTGTTTTTCTTTTTGGTATAACGTCATTTTGCATTGCCACAAGGGCCTCGCATAATGCCTTGCAACTGCAACTATAACTGTTCCTAGTGGGGCACAGTTTATATGGCAGAATAGTTTCCACCAGAGCCTCTGGGTAAGTCTCTCTCTCCTGTAGAGTGTAAGTGTCAGGATTCCATCAGGGAGCGCAAAAGCAGAGTGGACACAACTCTCCATAAAGCAGTAATGAAGCTCACAGGGATGCACGCACAAAGAATGAGTAGTCAGTAAGCAAAGTCAGTGCCAGGAGATCACGTCAGAACAGAGGGTATGAGCAAAACCATAAACCAGGTGGAAGCATGAGAATGAAAAGCCGAGCGAGCACATGGATACCAAAGTAGGAAGCAGAGACAGGGTGAGGTAATGTCATTGAAGTCAGAAGCCAGGAGATCAGTCAGAGCAATGGTGGAGGCAGGGACCGGGACAGGGGACGGGATCGGGGTCAGGAAGACAGGGAAGGCAAATAAAACACTGGAGACGGAGGTCAGGGAAAGGTCAGCTGGGTAGTAAGACGGATCAGGGAACTCACAAAATCAGAAGCGCATGTTGTAATACAGGAGCTATTGGGACGCCCTGGCAAAACCAGGGAGTCACAGGGTTAATACTCCTTGGTAATCAGATCCCACACTGTTGCAGCAAGGCAGACACACCCCTTTCTCCCCCTCCCCCGGAGTCTAGAAGCTAAACACAACAGCATGGGAGGGGCTCGAGCAGAGTATGTGAGTAGTGTGAACAGAGCAGACCGGGGGAAAGATATCTCCCAGCTGCTGAAGAGAAGGGAATCATGAGGAAGGGGCTTGAGGTGGCCAGGGCAGGGTAGCGGCCCGCCGGCACCAAGGGAAGACCCGGATCACGGCAGTGGCTCCCCGTTCCTGACTGAGGAGAGAGAGAGTGGAGAACAAGGAAGGAGAAAGGCATCTGGCTGCAAGGCAAGAGCAGGGGTCTGCTGTAACGTGTGTGGGATCCCAACATCTTCTGTACCGAAGGCTGCAGACACCGGCAGTTTCTAGTTTACCAGTGACTCTGTGTGGTTTAATAGTGAGTACACCAGTGCCCTCAGGCACCGCACCACGCTGCACCGCAACACTGCGCTCTGCACCCCGGCCCCCTCCCTCCTACCGGGCCCCGGGACCAACAGCCCCTACCCATGGAGGGGTCAACACCTAGCTTCTCCCCACCACCACTCCCGGGAACCCCGTCACCAGCAGCGGTGGTGCCCACCATCACCACAACCCGTGGGTGGCATCATGAACTCTCCACATCCCAAAGGAAACCCAATTCCCCTTTTCACTCGAGGGCGAGGAGAGCTGCTCGAGCCCCGGGTCCGGCCCGCTCATGCCACCGAGGAGGAGGTACCGGATCCGAGCACAATCTCCCTGAGCAGCCCCCGCGACGGGGAAGCTGGCCCCCTCCCCCGACACTATCACTGGCAACGCTCCGGGGGAAACCATGGCAAGATAAAGCAGCATGATTCCCTGAGTGAGACACTACAGAACAAGCCCCGCCCACTGGAATTAACCCTGCCGGGATCAACAGCAGTCATGACAGTAAGCTCTGATGTGCAAGATTTTATAATCAGTTGGATCTTGTCTCTCTTTCCTGTAGAGTGTAAGATATGGCCAGCAGAGTTCCCTCTTTTTTCTATTGAGTGTAAGCTCTTATGTTTAAGATCTTTTAGTCAGTTGGATCTTCTTTCTCTGTCATGTAGAGTGTATGCTCTTAGGGTAAGCAGAGTCCTTTCTTTCTTCTATAGAGTGTAAGCTCTTATGGTCAGTATGGTCCTCTCTATCACCTGTAATGTGTAAGATGTTATGATAAACAAGGTCCCCTCTTTCTCTCTCCCTCTCTCTCTCTCTCTCACTCTCTCTCTCCCTTACATGTATTTTTTGAGCAATTACAAGCTTTCTAGTATTGAGTTTATTGAACACAAATCAAAGTACACGTACATTTACTGTACCTTTCAGAGGGAACCAGAGTAGCCAGGAAAATGACATAAATGTTGGGAGGTCATAAAGACTTCATGTTTTCTTTGGTCAGCCTAAAACTCAAGATCTTTGTTAATAATTATTTTTACTTCCAAGTCATGCAATAAATAATCACAATTAAACAAATAGGAATTCTGGTTTCTTTGGTCATCTGCGTAAAGACAAGGCAGTTTTTTGGTATACATACTGTAGAACATTTAGACAAAGTTTCTGTCGATTAATTTAATTTGTCTTAGATAAGTTGCCATCAGAGACTAATGAGTCCCATTTGCCCAATTATGCTTAAAAAGAAAGACAAATGCATTACTGGTAAAAGTGCTAAATCAAGACTCCAGTTTAGGCATAAGTTATAGGCTCTCTCACTTACCCATTGATTATACAAAAACTTCAATTAGCTCTGCAATGTCTTCTGTTGAAAAATATAAAAGGTTTTAGATCATTGCTCACATTGATAATCTTTATGCCTTCCAGTTTCATTGCGGTATAGGATTACTGTACCTGTGACCTTTGTGATGATTTACTAGTAATTTGTGACTTTATAACAATAGTTACCAATTAGTGGTTGAAACCTGCACTTGTAGTTATTTCAGGAAGTAAAATATTTTTGTTTCATACCTGCAATTTAATTTACAAAAAATAATTTATGACTGGTATTAACATTAACAACAATCATGTGGATGGAGTAGAGACAAATCAAATCATTGCAGTCGATCTGTCACCAGATTTGACAGTGCTTAGTGCTTACATTATTAAATATATCTCTTATACCATTCATTAAACCTTATGAGGCTGTTATATTTACTGTGAGAATATATGTCAAAATGACTGAATAATCATCATAAAATGCAAATGTTACTATTATGTTGTGGAACTTTGAAAAGTGATTAACCTCTATCAGACACTGTATGTACTGGGTACGTCATGGCTCATGTCAGTATAATCACTGACAGCTGCTTCAGGGAGCCAGCGGTGAATCCCGCATATGTCTGCTGATTTTTACAGCAGATGTGTGTGGCTAACAGGCGCAGGTGGATCCACCCACACCTGTTAACCCCTTAAATCAAAATGTGACAGTGTGATGTAAATGGCCGCAGTGGGTAAAGCACATTTACCCGCCGCCTTAAAAGGCCTCGTGACATGATCACGAAGAGCCAATGGTTGCCTTGGTAGCACAGGGTCATGTGATGACTCCTGTTGCTATCAGAACTCACTTCCTGTTACAGCCAGCAGAGCGCTGACTGTAAGAGGAGAGCAGCATTTCAGCTGATCTGAGGTGTGTAGCTCTGAACAGGGAAATGAACACGCAATCGGACAACTGATCCTTACAGCCCCCTAGATGAACTTGTAAAATAAATAAAAAAGTAAAAAAAAAGTTTAAAAAGAAATAAAAAATAGAAAAATCTAAAAGTTCAAATCACTCCCTTGAAAATTAAAGGGTTAAAAATATAAAAAAAATATACACATATTTGGTATTGGCGCTTTCAGAAATGCCCAATCTATCAAAATATTTAATTATTTAATTTGATCGGTAAACAGCGTAGCGGCAAAAAAATTCCAAGCGCCAACATTACGGTTTTTGGCAGTCACAAATTTTGCACAAAATGCAACAACAGGTTATGAAAATGTAGCATCTGAGCAAAACTGGTACCATTAAAAATGTCAGCTTAAGACATAAAAAAAAATAAACCATCAATAAGCCCCAAATCCTGAAAAATGAGAACACTACGGGTCGTGGAAAATGGTGCAAAAATTGTGCCACTTTTGTTGAACAAACTTTCTGAATTTTTTTAAACACTTGAGAGAAAAGTAAACCTATACATGTTTGGTGTCTTTGAACTCACATCAACCTGAGTCATTTCCTGTTTTTGCATTTTTTACACACAGAATTTTTTTGTTGTTTTCCAGTACACTATATGCTAAAACTCATGGTTTTGTTTAAAAGTGCAACTTATCCCACAAAAAACAATCCCTCGTATGGCAAACATTTACAGAAAAATAAAAAGGTTACGGGAGCAAAAAACAAAAACTAAAAAATGTAAAATTGCATGGGAGTGAAGGGGTTAAACAGTCTTTCCTACATGGATTTTCAAAAGAAGTACATCATGCTTATCAGGTCAAAGAGATCTTATCTAGAAATGTATGTCAGGTCAAAGAGATCTTATCTAGAAATGTATGCAGCTTGTATTGAAAAATTTGATCTCAAATCCATTTTAAAGGGACTTAAGCTGGGTTTACACACTGCAACATCGCAAAGGACATCGCTGTAACGTCACCGGTTTTGTGACGTAACAGCGACCTCCCTAAGTCTCTGGTGAGTTGCTGGTGAGCTGTCAAACAGGCAAACCTGGCCAACGACGCAACAGCGATCCGGACCTGCAGGGCGACCTAGCTGGTTGTTGGGGACGTTGATGAGCAGCTTTTTGAAAGGGAAGTTGCTAACAAAGTTGCTGCAAAGTCTTTCACACACTGAAACTTTGTAGCGATGCATGCTGCACAGCGGGAAACAAAGGACCTAGGAATGGTCCTGAACGATTTGTAGCGATCAGCAACTTCACAGCAGGGGCCAGGTCGCTGATGTGATTCACACACTGCAACATCGCAAACAACATCGCTATTGCGTCACAAAACCGGTGACGTTACAGCGATGTCGTTTGAGATGTTGCAGTGTGTAAACCCAGCTTTACAGTGATGTGGATGAAGTTTTATTTAATCTGATGAAGTGTTTTTTGTGCCTCGATAAATCTGCAATATTTCAAGAATGCAATTTCATCCTGCAGCTTCATTGCTAATGAGGCAGGTCTAGGTAAATAGTACTTCTCTTCCGCTGAGCCAGTCCTTTCCTCTGTCTAGTTCAACCCCAGATAACATACAGTAAAGTAAATAATTATTTGATCCCTTGCTGATTTTATAGGTTTGCCCACTGACAAATACATAGACAGTCTATAATTTTAAGGGTAGGTTAATTTTAATATCGAGAGATAGAATATCCAAAATAAAATCCAGAAAATCACATTGTATAAATTACAGTCAGGGCCAGAAATATTTGGACAGTGACACAAGTTTTGTTATTTTAGCTGTTTACAAAAACATGTTCAGAAATACAATTATATATATAATATGGGCTGAAAGTGCACACTCCCAGCTGCAATATGAGAGTTTTCACATCCAAATCGGAGAAAGGGTTTAGGAATCATAGCTCTGTAATGCATAGCCTCCTCTTTTTCAAGGGACCAAAAGTAATTGGACAAGGGACTCTAAGGGCTGCAATTAACTCTGAAGGCGTCTCCCTCGTTAACCTGTAATCAATGAAGTAGTTAAAAGGTCTGGGGTTGATTACAGGTGTGTGGTTTTGCATTTGGAAGCTGTTGCTGTGACCAGACAACATGCGGTCTAAGGAACTCTCAATTGAGGTGAAGCAGAACATCCTGAGGCTGAAAAAAAAGAAAAAATCCATCAGAGAGATAGCAGACATGCTTGGAGTAGCAAAATCAACAGTCGGGTACATTCTGAGAAAAAAGGAATTGACTGGTGAGCTTGGGAACTCAAAAAGGCCTGGGCGTCCACGGATGACAACAGTGGTGGATGATCGCCGCATACTTTCTTTGGTGAAGAAGAACCCGTTCACAACATCAACTGAAGTCCAGAACACTCTCAGTGAAGTAGGTGTATCTGTCTCTAAGTCAACAGTAAAGAGAAGACTCCATGAAAATAAATACAAAGGGTTCACATCTAGATGCAAACCATTCATCAATTCCAAAAATAGACAGGCCAGAGTTAAATTTGCTGAAAAACACCTCATGAAGCCAGCTCAGTTCTGGAAAAGTATTCCAGATTCAGCCAAATGCCGCAAAGTTGATCGGACGGCGCTTCATAGTACAGATGGACAATGACCCCAAGCATACAGCCAAAGCTACCCAGGAGTTCATGAGTGCAAAAAAGTGGAACATTCTGCAATGGCCAAGTCAATCACCAGATCTTAACCCAATTGAGCATGCATTTCACTTGCTCAAATCCAGACTTAAGACGGAAAGACCCACAAACAAGCAAGACCTGAAGGCTGCGGCTGTAAAGGCCTGGCAAAGCATTAAGAAGGAGGAAACCCAGCGTTTGGTGATGTCCATGGGTTCCAGACTTAAGGCAGTGATTGCCTCCAAAGGATTCGCAACAAAATATTGAAAATAAAAATATTTTGTTTGGGTTTGGTTTATTTGTCCAATTACTTTTGACCTCCTAAAATGTGGAGTGTTTGTAAAGAAATGTGTACAATTCCTACAATTTCTATCAGATATTTTTGTTCAAACCTTCAAATTAAATGTTACAATCTGCACTTGAATTCTGTTGTAGAGGTTTCATTTCAAATCCAATGTGGTGGCATGCAGAGCCCAACTCGCGAAAATTGTGTCACTGTCCAAATATTTCTGGACCTAACTGTATATACATTTATTTGCACTTTGCAGAGAGAAATAAGTATTTGATCCCTCTGGCAAACAAGACTTAATATTTGGTTGCAAATCCCTTGTTGGCAAGAACAGCAGTCAAATTTTTTTTTAGTTGATGATTAGGTTTGCGCACATGTCAGGAGGAATTTTGGTCCACTTCTCTTTGCAGATCATCTCTAATTCATTAAGATTTTGAGGTTGTCGCTTGGCAACTCAGAGATTCCGCTTCCTCCATAAGTTTTCTATGGGATCAAGGTCTGGAGACTGTCTAGGCCATTCCATGACCTTAATGTGCTTTTTTTTGAGAAACTTATTTGTTGCCTTGGCTGTATGTTTTGGATCATTGTCTTACTGGAAGACCCAGTCATGACCCATTTTTAATGTTCTGGCGGAGGGAAGGAGGTTGTCACTCAGAATTTCACGGTACATGGCTCCATCCATTGTCTCATTGATGCGGTGAAGTAGTCCTGTGCTCTTAGCAGAGAAACACCTCCAAAACATAATGTTTCCACCTCCATTCTTGACAGTGGAGAAGGTGTTCTTTGGGCAGCATTTCTCTTCCTCCAAACACGGCGAGTTGAGTTCAGACCAAAGAGCTTAATTTTTGTCTCATCTGACCACAGCACCTTCTCCCAATCAGTCTCAGAATCATCCAGGTGTTCAATGTCAACCTTCAGAAGGGCGTGCACATGTGTCTTCTTGAGCAGTGGGACTTTGTGGGCACAGGATTTAAAGCCATTATGAGATAATGTGTTACCAATGGTTTTCTTGGTGACAATGGTCCCAGATGCCTTGAGATCATTAACAGTTCCCCCCGTGTAGTTTTCGGCTGATCTGTCACCTTCTTCATGATCCTGGATACTCTGTGAGGTGTGATATTGCATGGTGCCCCAGATCGATGTTGATTGACACTCATTTTGTATTTCTTCCATTTTCTTACTATTACACAAACAGTTGTCTCCTTCTCACCCAGCATCTTACTTATGGTTTTGTAGCCCTTTCCAGCCTTGTGCAGGTCTATGATCTTGTCCCTGACATTCTTAGAAAGCTTTTTGGTCTTGCTCATGTTGTAGAGGTTAGAGTCTAACTGATTAATTGAGTGTGTGAACATGAGTCTTTCATACAGGTGACAATGTAAGACATCTGTCTGTAATGCAGGTAACGAGTTGATTTAGGCCTCTGCCACACTTCCGCAAAAAACACATGTGTGTCTCACGTTCCGTTTTTCGGGTGCGTGTTCCGTTTTTCATGTCCGTTTCTCCGGTACGTATGACATCCTTATAATGGCGTATGCTTGCCATGCATGCATGTTGAATGTCCATGTATGCGTGAGATACGTACGTGTCATGTCCGTGTGCAGTCCGTGTGTCTTGAGCCGATTCTCAGGCACGGACCCATTGACTTTAGCGGGTCCGTGCCTGCATGATGCCGGAGAAAAACGGACATGTTGTGCGTGAGGAACAACGTTCCATGTGGTTTTACGTGTGTGTGCCTGTTACCATAGGGTAACATTGGTGTGCGTGTCTCCATGCCGCCGGGACATGCAAAAACGTACCAAACACGTACCAGCGGCACAGATGTGTGTCGGAGGCCTAAGAGCATTTAAGTGGTAGGAGCCAGAACTCTTAATGGTTAGTAGGGGATCAAATACTTATTTCTCTTTTCAAGTTGCAAATTAATTTATATAATTTATACAATGTGATTTTCTGGATTTTATTTTGGATAGTCTATCTCTCACTATTAAAATGATCTACTATTTAAATTATAGACTGTTCATGTCTTTGTCAGTGGGCAAACTTACAAAATCAGCAAGGGATCAAATACTTATTTCATTCGTTGTAATGCCCCTATCATAAAGGGGATTTAATCCAGCCTATCGATCACACCCAGGGAGGCTTGATTAGAAGATCTCAGGCAGGACTAGTCCTGCTTATTTTGCACTTGTGATGCTGTAGATTAAAACTATTTGCTTCAATCAGGGCAGCATCAGTATGGCACATTAAACATCTGATTGGATTAAAAAAACACTGATATCAGTGTAGTTCTTGGCGACAGGTAGGGGACCTGATAGATTAACTTTAAGCAGTACCCAGTGAAAGTAATAGCCTGTAAAATGACCTAACATGCCATGTTCTCAGAGAGAGGATGTTTTTTTGAAACTGCTGTCAGCTCTGGCTTATAGATGACAATTATGAACTGTGTATAACTAGACATATGTATAAACCAGAGGAATCATTCTGGGGGTACAGGGGCGAACATATCATTGATGCAACCTGTGTGAACACACAAGGACCCTAGAGGCAAGGGGGGCCATTTCTACCTCTAATGCGGGTGGAATTCTGCATTTTGAGGAGTTCCTGGGCTATAAATAGCCCAAATATTTTCTGGCACAGGGGCCCTTTTCTGTCTGTGTGCTCAAGGCTTCCCATGGCACTTTTAACCTTTTAATGACCTGTGATGTACATTTTTGTGTTAAGTCACTAATAAAAGTATGAACCCATCTCAGAAGCCAAACCAGCTTTATGCCAGGCAGATTAAGGCTATATTACATAGTAGACATCTGCCTATAACCACAAGAGGTTTTTTCTGACTGATGTGGTTTAACCATTTAAATGCTGCTGTCAATCACTAACAAAACATTTAAGTGATGTCATTGCTGGTAGTGCACATCGGCTCCCATTGTCAACCTGTGACTCGATCACAAGGAGATGATGGGTTACTATGGCAACCTACAGCCTGCTGAAGGCCATGTCAATGCTCTTGTGAAGTTCATCCACATTCTGAGCTTCATAAAAAAACTGATTTTTCTATTTATTGCTATATCGTAGTATTACAGTATATCGTATGAAGTCAAATTATAATAGATTCAAGCATCCTATAGACAGTGAAAAATAAATTATGAATACAAAAAAGTTTGCAAATCAGTCTACTTTTCCCTTCTTAAAATTCCCCATTCATACCTGAGAACTGAGACACCGCTACGAGAAAATAGCTAATTTGGCACAATTTGACCATTTTCACTTAGTAGTGTACTCACAGTGGTTTTGAAATTAATTACTGTGTGTTGAGTAATTTAGAGAGCACGCCAGATTTACGTTACACAAGCTGTACACTAAATACTTTACATTGTATCAACGTATCATATCCTCAGTGTTTTCCTATGTATAGCTATAATAAAATATTTACAAAAATGGAAGGGTGTACTCAGTTTTCTGATATACCGTATATGCTCCAAAATATTGTTAATAAATGTTCTGCTCACGGCACAAAAAATAAGCCACCACTAAGGTCCGTGGGTATGGGAGTGGAAAATAGTTGCAGGGTTCTGGATAAATTTGGTTTTGCCAAAATTAAATTGTACCCGAAGAATCATGTTGTCAGATCATTTTTAGCACACAGTGATTACCATAAAAACAATACAAAAAACACATTGACGGAATAGAGAGGTTTTTTCTCCACACTTAGAATTTTTTTTCTATTTTGCAGTACATTTTAAGAAAAATGAATAGTGCATTTCTAAAAATATGCCCTCATATTTCAATGAAGACAGAGAAGTTAAAAACATTTTGGGTTATGTAACAATGTTAGGAAACCTGGGAATAATCTGATACTCTGTGTTCTATTTTAATTTTTTTTGTTGTCTTGGAGTTTGTGTATTCAGCATATATTTACAGTCGAAGGTTTTAGAAGCCGACATTTGGGAAAATATTGTTAGGTCTTTAATTCTAATACATTAAACAGTCATTACAATATCCTTATTTGAGCCATGTGGCATTGGAGGCAGCTGAAAAAAACATTGTATTGCGATGTATTTATTGAAAGATAGTCATGTATCTTTTTTTACAACATTTTTATTACATGTTTAAAGTGTACATATAAAACCAATTTTAAGAGATGGGGTATCAAAACAGAAGCAATAATATCAATGCTACAAATATGTAATATATAAAATAAATGTAAAAAAAATATTAGGAATAAAAAGGAACTAAATCAAGTTAACTGTGGTCATTTTACTCTACAGCCGAAAGTCAAACTTTTTTCTAAATTTGTAAGCAGACATACAGTCTCTAAATTTTCACCAAAAATTATCATCAAAGGGAACCTGTCACCAGGTTTTTCCATTATAAGCTTCAGCCAGCACCAGTGAGCTCTTATATACAGCATTTTAGAATACTGTATATAAGAGCCCAGACCAATTGGTAGAACATAAAAAAGACCTTTATTAAACTCTCTTAGGCCCCTTTCACACATCAGTGATTCTGGTACATTTGTGCTTTTTTTTAAACGTACCAGAATCACTGACATACGCAGACCCATTATAATGAATGGGTCTGCTCACACGTCAGTGATTTTTCACTGCACGTGTCTCCGTGCGGTGTACCCGCGTGTGCGTGTTTGCCGCACGGAGACATGTCCATTTTTTCTGGCATCACCGATGTCCCATGGACCACGCAGGGGTGTGGTCCGTGAAACACGTGCCAGAAAAAAACGTGCTTTTAAAATAAAAAACATTTTAACTCACCCGGCATCCAGCGATGTCCTCTGCAGCCCGTTCTCCCTGCTGCTTCTAAGCCAGCTGATTACTGTCGCGCATATTCATTATGCGCGACACAGCCGACCCGGAAGCAGCTGCTGCGGGGGTCACCGCCGGCCGGATGCTGCACCGTGGGAGGATTCAGCACCATGGACAGTGAGAGTGGGCGCAGGTGAGTTGATTTCTAAGTGCAATCACGGGCCACGGAGAACGGAGCCCGGATTGCACTTAGACAACCCACGTGTGCCGAGATTCACGGCACACGCAGGGACATGTGCGTGTTTTACATGCCAGTGAAAAACGTCTGTGTTTTTCACTGACGTGTGAAACGGGCCTTAAGGTGCTATTGGGTCCAATGAGCATTGCTGCTCTCGGTCCAGTGCCTCCTCCATATTTTGCGATCGCCATCTTCCTTCCCAGCCCCATGTGGATGACGCATTCTACATCATGTGGATGACGCATTCATCTACACAGAGGCAGAAATTATGCTCCTGTGCGTAGGCACTTTATATGCCCTGTTGAGGGCAGATCAAAGTAGTGTAGTGCGCACGTACAGGCAGTATTTGACCTTTCCTTGTGCCTGCGCATTACAGTACTTTTCTCTGTCCTCAGCAGGGCAGATCAAAGTGCACATGCGCAGGAGCTCAATGGAGGCTTCCATATGGATGACTTAGGATGTGTCATACACATGGGGCTGGGAAAAAGGACGGCAATTGCACAAGATGGAGGAGATGCCGGACCAGGAGGAGCAACGCCCAACCACCCCCTAGGTGAATATAATAAAGGTGCGGCCTGGGCTCTTATATACAGAATTCTGGAATGCTTTATATAAGGGATCACTGGAGGTGGCCGCAGCTTATAAGGGAAAAACTTGGTGACAGGTTCCCTTTAAAATGACAAATTGTTTCACATTGTCTTTACTTTTATTCATTTTTTTTGTCTAGCTATTGTTATGATGTGGATAATAATGGTTTGGAAAGAAACTGGGTAATTAGCAATTCTTAATGATGGAATTGTTAAAGTTGAATTAAAAGTTACAATGGTTTGATTTCAAAAATGCATTCAGCATTTTTAATGGAGGGCATTTCTGTGAGAAAAATGTAGGACTGTTCCTAATTTTTTTCTTTTTTGTTTCTTAATCATGAAAAAATATTTGCATAATTGAGCAAATTTCTTGCCAATAAAACAAGTGTTCAATGTCTTTTATATAGTAATTTTCTGGTAATCGAAAAATGGTTGGTGCATTTGGAAGTATTCTACAGAGAAATAGCTTTTATCCAATCATAAGGAAAATAATTAAAGGGAATCTGATTAAATTGAAGGGAAATCTGATGAATACAGGGAATCTGTCAGTAGGATCAACCCTTCTAAGCTGGTCCATATGGGTATGTTAGTCATAAAAAGTTTAATGATATGATGATGGCTCAGTGGTTAGCACTGCAGTCTTTCAGTGCTGGGGTCCTGGGTTCAAATCCCACCAAGGACAACATCTGCAAGGAGTTTTTATGTTCTCCCCGCGTTTGCGTGGATTTCATCCAAGTTCTCTGGTTTCCTCCCACCCTACAAACACATACTGATAGGGACCTTAGATTGGGAGCCCCAATGGGCAAAAAGTTGCTGATGTATGTAAAGCGCTGTGAAATTAATAGTGTTATATAAATGAATAAATATTATTAGCATACCTTGATTTCTGGAATCTAATGATTTATTTAAGAGAAAATCATATTTTCCCCAATGGATAAACGATTCAGTGCTGTGATAAGTACTTTGATGATAACTTTTACAACAAATATGATGATTATAGTCATGTAGTTAGGAAAGTTACATAATGTTTTATTTTTTCCAAACATGAAAAATATTAGCTATTTTCATCAAAGTTGTCAAACAGATTTTCAGCTATTTTTGATTAACACATCAGATTATTCCATCAGCGCATCATTTGTATATCATATATCTAAATTTAAAAACAAAATTAAGCATCTTCCCATTAAACAGTAAGGCCACATGTACACTTTAAGTATTTGGTGAGCGTTTTTACCTCAGTATTTAGAGTCAAAATCAGGAGTGAAACAATCAAAGGAAAAGTATAATAGAAACACGTCCCCACTTCTACATGTATCACCCACTCCTGGTTTCGGCTACAAAAGCTGAGGTAAAAAACTCACCAAATACTCAATGTGTGTACGGGGCCTAAAAATGCACAGCACTCGCCCCCACTAGCCAGATTCCTACTCCACACTGATGAGGGGAAAATACCCCGAAACGGCTGTCTGTGGATGGATACCATGTTTGGTATAGGTGGTCTCCTTGACTGGAGACTGCCCTTCCCGTGGTTGTTCCTTCCCGGTGAAAGACCTGGCTAGTTTCCTGCCAGCGTTGAGGAACATGTGATGGTGTCTCCGCGGCTTTCTCATTTGCATACTTCCCAGGGGGCTTTGCTCTAGAATCACTGCGTTGAGAAACACGTGATGGTGTCTCCGCAGTGGATATGTTGATCTCCCTAAGGTCAACAATGCTTGCTTAAGCAGCACTCGTATGACACAGCGATTACATCTGTGTCTTCTCCATTTTTTCCTCAAATCTATTTAATTAAATAGGTAATATTTGATTAGTACGTTAGATCAAAATTGTTTATTTTTTATAAGTGAATAGGTCAGCAAAAAATCCCGACCTGTGAGCGCCATCATTCACTATAATAAAAATGTATTTTATCCATGTTTTTCATATCAAGAAAATTCTAACTTTTGAAATGTGCTCTTGAGTATGATAGTGGTATATGACACATCTTAAGGTAGTCATGTACTTCTATGGAAAACCATCTCCGGCGTAATTTTATAATATATTCTCTACAGAAGAGCGGATCTGATAAAATTCAAGCAGTCAATTTTCCCAGATTTTGCAAGGAAATTGTATTTGCAGCTAAGTTATTCCATTCAAATTATACATTTTTCATTATGTAATGGGGTCTCTTGAGACCCCAGAGAATAAAAAATGTAGGATGCGGGTGACCTGCATTGTAAATAGTGGCATCACGATGTGTATGATGACATCACAAGACGCACTGGTCTTGTTGACCCATAAAATCCTTCCTGGAGTGAATGGGTCCAATGACCAAATAAGAAAAGATGCACAGAGGACCAGAAGGTGGCTGGGAGTTTGTTGAGACTGGTGAGCATTATTTTTTTAACCATTTAATTGCCTCTCGTGGTTTAATGGTCCATAGCTATTGGACTTTTTGCGAAAAATATGTAATTTTTTAAGTCTCAGAAGAATTCAGTTC
The DNA here is from genome assembly GCF_048569485.1 of Anomaloglossus baeobatrachus. Classification (NCBI taxonomy): domain Eukaryota; kingdom Metazoa; phylum Chordata; class Amphibia; order Anura; family Aromobatidae; genus Anomaloglossus; species Anomaloglossus baeobatrachus. Next base: position 458,838,128 of record NC_134358.1, read on the forward strand.
CACTTGAATAAATTCGCTCATCTCTGATGTTGACAAGAAAAACCTTTTTCAATGTGTATGGAACAGCGATACTTGAATTGCCATTTAAGAAGCCTTTTTGTGCATGACTTACAGTTATGTCAAAGCAGTTTAATAGCTTGTTCTTTCCAACTCAACATTTTTGTTAAAGTGGGTATTTAATTTAAATGGCATGCTTGTTATTATTAATCTGCTTCAGTGTGAAACAAACGGCTTGACATTAAAGATTTTAGTGATTGTAGAGCGAGAGTTCACTGATTGTAGTGCCAGCTGCCAGTTGCCTATTTACAGCTGTAACGACCCCAATATAGTGGCTCTTGCTTGCATGACTGGCCTATAATGATAGTGCCTATTGCAAATCTTAGCAGTTTTAATCCGCTGTGTATTTTTTTTTTTAAGTGACTCTTCTGTAAAGAAATATGTTAATTAGTAACCAATAGATGAAAAGATTGCTAGGGACAGTCCATTAATCCGATTTACCTCTAGAGTGTTGAGCTGAGTTTCCAGTAATGCTGCATTCAGGATAGATTATAAATGTAATTTTTTGCATCATTAACTTGCTTGATTAATCTGAGACAGAAAGCCAAATTAGAGAAAAGCACAGTTTGCAGTTATTTCCAAAAGTCTTAGATTTTTACCCAGTCGGGCAGCTATGAATGAAGTATAATAAATACATACAGTACATTCCCTGTTTATCTGAACAGTATGGTCCTGGTTCTATTGCATGTTTTCTGTAAAATAGAAACTGTGCCTTACATCTTTCTGTTTCATGTGTTTTATGTTACAGTTTTGATTAGTGCAATTATAGAGTATTTGCATAGTAATTGGGCATCATTAGCTCTTTTCGTATGCAGCTTATGGTGCATTAAAGTAAGTACTTTTTGTGATTTTGCCCTTCATCAAGCTGCATGCTTTTAGAGACTTGGCTGCTTTAGCCAGACTATGTCATTTGGATTTATAAAATCCTGGTAATAAGGGTTGCTGTGTTGAGTATCTATTAAGAATGGACGTTTTCTGGAAAATTTCTGAATACAAAATTGGTTACTTAAAGTATATACTAGTAATTGTGAAATCATTTAGCTGCTTGATTTCTTTACCTGCCAATGTAAATTGCAGTATTATTTGTACTGCACTTTCCTTTTCATGTATCTTAACATTATTTTCAGTGTCTTTCAAAGTTGACAATGCCACAATCAGAGACAGAAAAAAAACAGTTACCTGATACTGATAAAGTTCTTACAACTTGTATGACAAATCCGAATGATATGGACAATTTTATAAAACTCTTTAGATAAAATGAGGTTTAGAAATAAGTCAAATCACAGTAAAAAACTCGGACAGTTCCATCTAAGAACATGGAGTTCTGTTTTGTTGTATAGTTTTCCTGTGATAAAAGACAAAGTGGCAAATGTTACTACAGTAAAAGCAATTTGGACAATCACTTTTTGGTTTTAAGGACTTCCTGAAGATGACCTCTCAATAATCCCCTACAATTTACCAAAAAGTAAATAATGAATTACTGTATTTTTCATTTTATAAGATGCACTAGATTATAAGACACTCCCCAAATTTAGAGATGAAAAAGGTAAAAAAAATTGGGGTCCATCTTATACTCCGATGGTGTCTTACCAGAGTGGGGCGACAGCGGTGGTGGATTGGGATCACAGGAGGCAGAGGCGGTGCTGGAGTAGGGTGATGCTGCAGGTGCTGTGGTTGGGGCTCTGCTAGCCGCGGAGGGGTCTGTGATGGCAGTGGTGGAGTCTGTGCGGCAGCGGTGGGGTCTTTGATGGCAGCGGTGCGGGCTGTGATGAGAGCGGTAAAATCTGTGCTGGCAGCAGTCGGGCTGTGCTGGCTGTATGGAGCAGAGTGGTTGGTAAATGTCCCAGATGCTCTGTCAGTGGTGCAGGCTTCAAAGAAATGGCACCCAAAGGCGGCATGGGTGCAGATGAGATCTTGAGCCGAGAGCTCCAGCTGCACATGCACCAACTCTGGGCACCATTATTTGAAACCAATGAATCTGGGACACCAGTTGCATCACCCTGCCCCACACAGCTCCCCACACAGCCAGCCAGCTGCCCAAACAGCCAGCCAGCTGCCCAAACAACCAGCCAGCAAACCGCCTGCACAACCAGCCAGCCGCTCGCAAAGCCAGCCGCGAGTCACAGCCAGCTGCCTGTACTGACAGCCACCCACACAGACAGCCAACCGCACAGACAGCCCCCACCGCAGCCAGCACAGCCCCCATGGAAGCTTGCACGGCAGCCACCACAGCGTCCATTCTCCACCTCCTGGTAAGTTTCATTGGGCTTTTAAGACACACTCCTCATTTTCTTCCCAATTTTTTGGGAAGAAAAGTGCTTCTTTTAATCTGAAAAATACGATACCATTTTAACTGAGATTTAGGGCAAGAGATATTCATACTTGAGATGTGTGATTCCTTACTTACCTCCTGCCTAAACATATCCTTGTCATGTCCACACCGGAGTCTGCTCCTGCAACTTCTGCTTCGGTCACCAGGCGCCGCCATATTCCCACCATGGATGGTGCTGGTGAAAGGAGAGGAGTAAGTGCCAATGGCTCTGGTGGGCGCAGGCTCCGCTCAACCAATAAGTTGGGTTTCCCTGGGACCTGTAGTACCACTGGCTGACTGTAAGTGGCTTATGTCTTCCAGCTGAAGTTACCACCATTCAGCCACAGCCAATGGGAATACGCCACACCCTTCTAATTCCCCCTTTTTTCTGCTGGCAACTGCAAGAGATAGTTTTGTATTTCTGCTAGTGTCTGGTTTCTGTTCTGTTCTGACTATTGATCCCTGTGTGTCGACCTCATTAACTACTCTCCTGCCTCCTGTTTTTGTACCTCACTGCCACCTCCAGTTTTGACCTCTGCCTGATTTCCTGACCTCGCTCCTGCCTGACAATTGTCTTTTTGTGCCTCCTGGTTTGGACCCTGCTTGACGACTACTCTTTCCTTGATTGTAGCCTTCCTTAGGCAGCAATCTACTAGACCTTGTGTAATTCCAAATCCCTGTACAGGGGTTAAAGTGTTTCATGGTTCTTGAGATCTTCCCGACTTGGTGGCTAGCCCTAGTCTGTCCGTGACAGTCATCCTGAGTCTGTGGTCAAGGGTACGTTACAATCCTGATGTATGTGGTGAAAGATTACCAGCTTTTAAAAATATCAAGATGCAGCAATCAATATACCTAACCTACATGTGACTATGTGTATTTGTCCATTGGTTGTTAAGTGAATTTTAGCCTTTCAAGAATTTCATTAGCATGTCACAAAATTGTATTGAATTTGGTTTTTAACTCAATACCCTCAGTCAACTACCCATCACAACTTAGCTATTTGCTGGCATAAACTACATAAACTGATTCAGTTGTTGCAATCTATTTTCAACCCATTGACAGGTGGCATGTAACAAAATAATTAAAGGGATTTTTGAGTTTTTTTTACTATGTGCTCAAGAATTAACAGGCAGGTAGTTGCTAACAGCTGCAACTACCTGCCTATCATACCTGGTGCTGGTACAGAGCTGTCACCAACCACTTCTTCTTGGTGATTTAGCTTCTCCATGTTACAAGAGCAGCTTTAATTTTTCAGAGCTGCTCTGTAGGTGGAATGTGACTGCTGGAATCATGCTGATTGAGAGCCAGCTTTCCATAGTTGTTCAGTGGCCAGATGTCAATCAGCAGTCACTCCCCATCTAGAGAGCAGTGTGGAAAAGAAACCACTGCTCTGCCAATGTGACATCAATATAAGGCTCTGAATCACCAGTAGGAGCAGTTTGTGACCACTATGTGTTGGCAGAGATCAACGCCGGGCACAATAGGTAGCATTTACCTGTCTAGTCATTCTTAAGCACATTGTAAAAAAAAGTCCTTGATAACTCATTTAATGGTATTCACTAGAGATGAGTGAATAAATTCAATGCAATCTAATTTGCATTGAAATTTAGGAAACTCTCTGGACCTATTAATTTCAAACAACTTGCAATTCTATTTACGCTAATCACTAAAAATGCCTCTTGCTATTGTACACATTGCAGAAGATGGTATTACCAGATGTGATGAGTGTGCGCTGCACGATTGTATGTGCGATCTCGTTTGTGTGTGTATGCGTGTATGTGCGATCTCGTTTGTGTGTGTATGTGTGATCTGATGTGTGAGATCTGATGTGTGAGATCTGATGTGTGAGTGTTGGCCAAAAGGAGGGGAGGACAGTGTGTAGCATATCAGACAGTGTCTTATTTTTGGGTATAGAGTAATATTAATAACTGGTGCTTTTTTATTTACATTACTCAAAAATATTCTGCTTCCTTAAAAATAAAAATACCATAAATGTACCCATTGTGATAGCATGCTTTATTTACTAATATTGAACTCATTAACAGCTTTACATGTAAGTAAAATGACACCCTCATTCTTTATAAGTTATTGACAACATCCTATACTGAAGGTGACAATGACATGTTGATATAATGAAAGTGATGTGGTCTGTTCTAATAAGATGTTTACATGGTCAGGACACATAAAAATGTAATTGCTAAAACCTCCGTATGTAGAAAATTGCACTTCTAACACTATTAGAGATTTGAAAGAATGATAATAAGGTAACTTTATCACAGGTTAACGCAAAGTTAAAACAGAAGGATTACCCAAACCTCAAGTTAGTTAAAATTGAATGCAAATCATATTCAGATAAGCTGAACTACGTGCTGTTTGTAATCCTCTGCCTTACTCTCGCACTAAAAGGCTTAATTTGAAATGCTCATTTTGCATTTAATTTACATATGATTATTTCAGGAGACTGTCATGCAGCCAAGAAAGACGATAACGATGATGATGATGATGATGATGATGAAGGTATTAATGATGATAGTAACAGATGCTAAAATTCACTCTTTACGTACATGTTATTGGAGTGATACATAAAGTGTTTTTGGTTAGTTCCCAAGTTAGTGTATTGTCCTCTTTCACAGGATGACCATGACATCCTGCCACTTAAAGGAACAGTCCATACAAAATGTTTACATTATGTTATATATAGTAAGAATGCAGTGATTTTCTTTAAATTATTATCACACACTTTATTCATAGGTCTATGTTAGTTATAACACTGTATAATTTTTAATCAAAAACTCCACAGTGAGTCACTATGATACCATGCCAGACCTAATAATCCCTCCACCGAGTGCAGGCATATAACCCGTGGAGAGAACCAGTGACCACAGAAATTAGATAAAAAAATGTTTTATTGAATCAAAGAAATGAAAAACAAGTAACCACAATACATGGGTGATAAAAGGAGAATTCCCAGATTGTGGCAGCGGAAGTAAGATGACAGTGCATATACAGAAACTATTACATATTACCATATAACATATATATAAAAAAAAGTGCAGATAGTACTATGCAAATGTGCCTAGAAAATAAAATGTATGTTAATGGGAGAGGTATGGGGATTTGAAAGTCGTGCAGGATTATAAGAACCCATCCTCAAGAAGGATATATGAGTGGGGAGAGAGAATAAATAGTCAAAAGTGGCCAAGGGGGATTCCTGCTTATAATCACAGCACAATCGCTATGTAAGTATACCTCAATATGTGAATCTGTATGGTCCAAGTGGTCGGTGCGTCCGCTGCCAACCCCGACACGTGTTTCGTGACTTCCTCAGGGGGTTCTGGGTTATATGCCTACACTCGGTGGAGGGATTATTAGCCACTGTATAATTTTTGTCTAGTGTTAGTTCAAAGTTATCCTCTCAGGATGACAAACAAGGTCTCCCACTGCTGGTACCTTCAATGATCATCTGGGGGTAAGCATTTTATTTACCTGCAGTGCGACTGAGAGTGCAACAGTATTTCTCATTAAGATCAATAAGTTAATTATTATATGGGTTTTTCAATTGGTGGATTTTAGTAGCTGCTGTTTCTTGCTAATAGTTTAAATGGCGGATTATCTACCTAATACATATTTAAAGGCTACAGTATAGCAATAGGTTTTCTAAATCATACATTCAGTGTTAGCTCACCTTCTGTTTGGAAAGCAATTTCTAAACATTTATAAAAGATATAACTCTATGCTGTACTACTAACCTTGTTTTACCATTTTCTGGGAACATCTTTTTTCATTTTTGATAAAGACACGTACACATTATTTTAGAATTATAAATTAAACAGAGCTAGAACCAGCTCCCTAAATATCTGAAATCAATTTTCTTATATGTGAATATTTTTGTTGCTTTATACAGGTTTAAGCTGAATTTATAGTGAAAGTTAATCATGAACAAGCATTCTTAAAAACCTCCATTTCACAATTATATTACAGTGAAAACAGACAAAATGCCCATTTATCAAATGAAATGTTCTTTTGAGCAGCACTCTGAGCTGCTCTGAGGTGCTCTGTGCTGTTCTTAGGTGCTTTGAGGCACTCCATGGTGCTCTGAGGTACTCTGTGGTGCTCTTAGGTGCTTTGAGGCACTCTGTGATGCACTGAGGTGCTTTGTGGTTATCTGAAATGGTCTGCAGTGCACAGAGGTGCTCTGAGACACTTTAAGCTGCTCTCAGGTGCTTTGTGGTGCTCTGAAGTACTCTGTAGCACTCTGAGGTGCTCTGTGGTGCTCTGAGGTGCTCTGAGGCACCCTGACCTGTTCTAAGGTGTTCTGTGCTGCTTTGCGGCACTCTGAGCTGCTCTGAGGTGCTTTGTGGTGCTTTGAGGTGCTCTGTGGTTATTTGAAGTGGTCTGAGGTACACTGAGGTGCTCTGGGACACTTTGATACTGCTCTGGGGTGCTTTGTGTTGCTGTGAGGTATTCTCTGGTGCTTTGAGGTGCTCTGTGGTGTTTTTAGGTGCTCTGTGGTGCTCTGAACAGCTCTGAGGTGCTCTGAGGCACCCTGATCTGTTCTAAAGCGGGCTTTACATTCTGCGACATCAATAGCAATGTTGCGAGCGATAGCACCCGCCCACGTTGGTGGCACGTCATGGGGTGATTGCTGCCGTAGCGAACAATATCGCTACGGCAGCGTCACATGTTCAACGACGTCGCTGTGGCCGCCGAACAGTCTCTCCTTTAAGGAGGAGGTTCATTCGGCGTCACAGTGGCGTCACTAAGCGGCCACCCAATAGAAGCGGAGGGGTGGAGATGAGCGGCCGGAACAGCCCGCCCACCTCCTTCATTCCTCATTGCCGGTGGCCGCAGGTACGATGTTGTTCCTCGTTCCTACAGTGTCACACATAGCGATGTGTGCTGCCGCAGAAACGACAAACAAACTGTGTTCCAATCGAGGAACGATTTTTTAAAAATGAACGACGTGTAAACAACGAATGATTTGACACCTGTTCGTGATCGTTACTGATCGCAAAAATGTGTCACACAAAACGACATCGCTAACGAGACCTAATGTTCGTCACCAACACCGTGACCCCGACGATATCTCATTAGCGATATTGTTGTGTGTAAATGGGCCTTAAGGTGTTCTGTGTTGCTTTGCGGCACTCTAAGCTGCTATGAGTTGCTTTTTAGTGTTCTGACGTGCTCTGTGTGCTCTGAAATACTTTAAGGTGCTCTGAAGTGCTTTGAGGTCCTCTGAGGTCCTCTGTGCTGCTCTGATCTGCTTTGGGATGCTCTGTGGTGCTCTGAGTTGCTTTGAGTTGTTTTTTTGGACAATGAAGCAATCTGCAATTAAAAGAAAAATGGATATCTACAGAGACTTAGTCACCTAACATGCAATTTATTTCCTTGTATAATAAAATGGATTTAGCATATTTAAGAACTCACGCTTCCTGTTACTCTTTAGATTTATTTCAATGTAGAAGGGCACTACATTTCAGCTCAAGTGCACTCAGTACCATGATAGGCAACATTTCTATATCTCATAATTCAATCTATACATCTTTTTTTTCAGCATTAAGTATAACTAGCTTTAAGCAGAAGGAGACTTACTTTGAAGGACAAAAAAATTAGTTTTGGTGTAATAGTTTTATTTTTTAATTTATACTCATCTTTGATATACAGTAATACATAACGTATATTTTTATTCACCCTTTGAATAGATTTTTTTTCCATTTTCTTTAAAATCACATGAAGCAATTTACAGTCTTACCATACATAAGTCTTTCAATATAATTTCTTTAAATGTATAAATTGCACCTGAAAGGACCACTTACTGTTTTGCACGATATGGATTTAACTATATTGAAGTCAATGTAAATTTGATCTCTGTCTTCAGAGCACATTATCCTTCTCAGGATTTCTTGTGTTTCTTCTTTATGGAAAGAAGATAAACATCCTAATGAAATGATACTTCTTTGCTGATGGTTATTTAACTTAATAGTAAAAGACATTGAGCTTTAATCTTTAAGCTAGTGTGTGATCTTAATGGAACTAAATTGATTATCTGACTAAAGGAGCTAACATTACATACTACTTTTACATGTAGTGCTTAAAAGTATTTTCCAGCAACATTTGAAATATGATTTATCTCAAAAAGATAAACTGAAATTCTAGTATTGCAATATGGATATAGAATAAAGCCCTAAAATAAACGTAAATTGACAGAACATATGAACATGCTGAATAATACAATACAATTTTCAAGCTTTAGATAGAAGTGTGCCCCGTTATCCATTCATTTGATTAGTATAGCTGAAGGAGGCAAGAAAGAAAATGGTTTTACCTAGTCAAAATTTCACACGTCCAGTAGTTTAACCTGATATATGAAAAGGAAATGAAGATGCAGCACCCATATCGAAATCTCCAGAGAGCCCGCACTGTGTGTATAATGTTGGTTCGAAAAGCATATTAGAATAGGTTATTTCACTCCATAAGAGCTGAAACCCATAAGTAATATCTACCATTTCATATCAGTTATTTTGTGCAAATACTGTAGAAGGTTTTTACTGGTATTATTTTTAAGGAACATACAATTTCTTAAAAAAAATGTTTAATTCAAAACTTTTGGGCAATTAATCTCAATTCTGGGATTGTATTTTTTTTATGGAGTTTATTTTTTTATAATGGTTAAATAATTTTAGATTTATAAAGATCTAACTTTTATGAATAATATAAAGTTAGTGTATATACTCGAGTATAAGCTGACTCAGGTATAAGCCGAGGCCCTTAATTCTACAACAACAAACAGGGAACCTGTATTAACTCGAGTATAAGCCTAGGGAGGAAAATGGAGCAGCTACTGGGAAGTTTCAAAAATAAAAATAGAACCCAATAAAATGTACTGTGCTCCATCCTTGTCCCCCTTGTAGTAATGTGCCCATCCTTGTCCTCCCTTGTAGTAATGTGCCCATCCTTGTTCCCTCTTGTAGTAATGTGCCACATCCTTCTCCCGCCTCCACTTATTGTAATATGCCAATCCTTGTGCCCCTTCCTCGTGCCCATTCCTTGGGCCCTCTAGTAATTTGCCCCGTAGTAATGTCCTCCTACTGGTCCCCTTCTTGTGCTCTATTATGAAAAAAAAAATATTCTCATCTCACTTCCATTCCTGCGGTGACCTCAGCTGCTCCTTGTAGTCCCCTACGTGATCACATCCAATGCACAGGCTGCTGTCTGCCATCATGTCTTTACTGCAGTTGAATGCTTTAAAGCAGCGATGGTGCAGCAAAGCATTCAACTGCTGTAAAGAACTGACGGCAGCGTTGGCCCCATGTAGAGGACGCTATCACAGAGGTGTCTATGCCTGCGTTCTGCAAGAGGCAACCCTTGATGATCAAGTCCCGTGCACGGAGCCACCGCTGCTGTCAGCGCTTTACAGCAGTTGAATGCTTTGAGCACCGATGCCGCCGTAAAGCATTCAACTGCTGTAAAGCCACAATGGCAGCCTGCAGCGGTGACTCCGTGCACAGGACGTGATCATCAAGGGGTGCCTCTTGCAGACCAAAGGTATAGACCCCTCCGTGATGGCGTCCAATACACAGGGCCAGCGCTTCCATCAGCGTTTTACAGCAGTTGATTGCTTTACTGCACCACCGCATTCAACTGCAGAAAAGACATGATGGCAGACAGCAGTCCCGTGCATCGGATGCTATCACGGAGGGATCTACAAGGAGCAGCTGAGGTCACTGCGGGAATAGAGGAGAGGTGAGAATATGAGAATAATTTTTTTGAGGGACCCTGACCCGAGTATAAGCCAAGGGGGGCATTTTCAGCTTAAAAAAATGTGCTGAAAAACTCGGCTTATAATCGAGTATATACAGTGGCTTTTTTTTTTTGCTTATTTTTAAATGAAATGAAAGTGATAAGATTGCTTAGGAACGTGTTTTTTTCATAGTTATAGCCTTTATTATTCGATCACTTGTACAATAACTGACAACACTTTTGTACTGCAGATTTTTGTCAATTTACAATGGCCTTCAGTGGGCGCTTGGTTGAAATGTCAGTACTTTTGGCACTCCATGAACACAACACGTGGGAGTGGAGAATATGGGCAGGAATACAGACCACCTCTTTGATCTGTTGGCTCAATATACCAGCATCTGAAATTAAAAGCAGCATGTAAGAAGCTAAAGAGCAGTGATTAAAGGGGTTTTCCTCTACTAGGGCATCCCCTTCTTATTCCACATACTTCCCCCAGGTAACATAATAAAGCCTATACTCATCTCCCATACTGGTGCCCCTCCAGCGATGTCCGGGCTCGAGGTGCCGGGACTCAGGTGGAGTGTTGTGATGTCACGCGAGCCCTGAGTCCAATCAGTACCAGCTCCCTTTTCCCTTCCTGTGGACCAAACAAGCAGCCACAGCACTCACTTCCTGTTGGTTAACTCACTTGGTCTGAAGGTAGGGAGACTGATGCCAGTGCTGATTGGACACAGGGCTTGTGCAACATCACAACACCACGTGAGCCCTGGCATCCCAAGCCCGGACACCGCTTGAGGGCCGCCATTAAGGTAGGTGAGCATAGGCTTTAGTATTTTACCTGGGGGAAAATGTAAAATAAGAAAGGTGTGTCTTACTAGTGGAGAACCCCTTTAAAACTAGGTCTGATCACACTTGGTAGTGACAGGTACCAGCTGTGCAAACAGCTGCTATCCATTGTGTTTAGAGTGTGTTCAACTCCCAAGCTTGCTCTGTTGATTCACACTCACATGCAGATGTCTGGAATAAGTTAAAAAGTATGTGTGTTTTTATTATAAATCACTCAGTCTGCTAGATGAATGCATCAGCCTCATAAAATGGGTTTATACAACCATGAACTCTTTGATACAGTATATACAGTATTTTTAAATTGTATGTTTTGCTTTTGCACTTTTTTTACCTAGTAAATTCTGGTGAACGTTAGCATGGATGTAAGAGGTTATGGATGTGACAATGAGCCCTGGAGAAATTTTTTGCACCATGTTTTTTTAATAGTTGTCTACTTATGTAACATGGTCATGTGTGGAAATTCTCACTTGGTTCTCACTTATTGTATTCTCTCATAGATGATCATGAGTTAATTTTTTAACTTATGTTACTGATGATCTGCGTGTGCAATTTTTATTATCAGTCTGGTTAAAAAGTTTTTTGGAAAGATTTTGGTTATATATTTTTAAATTAAAAATGAAAAAAGCTGATTATGTCTTTTGTGTATGCATTTCAGATGAAATCTTTTTTAAAATGTCTGTTAGAAGCAATCTCAACTGATTTAAATTGGTCCAGTAACTCTGCTGGATCACCATGTACCATAGCTAAATTATATTATTAGTGGAAAATGAAGCTTTAATTCCCAGAATAATTTCATTATTTCAAAGTTCAACAAATATTCTTGTTCTAAAGTTGTGTTCCAGGAAAAACGTTCAGTGCTCTCTACATCTTCAGCTTCGTTCCCAATATTAATAGTTTTCTAACTTTCAGGATCCATATTTCACTTGAGAGTTTGCTTTTCTTTAAGTCATATTACTTCTCAACCCTTTACGTTGAACTAGAGAGTCTTCGTGCTGAGTTAAGATATGTGTAAGTAATTATTTGGCATAACTATGTGGTTTTTCAAGCATGGTCAATGCTTTTTGGGTTAATTTACGACTAGGCATTCATGCTTTGGTACGCGTGTCATTTTTTAAAAAAATCTGTATGACTAGTGAAGTTTGACACGGGTTTGAGAATCTTCCACTTTCAATGCTTTGCTTGATGTAACATCCAGAGTTCTGTTCTTTGACATCAATCCAGTTTTTTGGCACCTCTACTTCTCAGACAAATAGCCATTCAGAGTGATATGGAGTTTTTTAGAGCCAACAAATACTTTATAAATTGATTTGTTACTAGAGATGACTAACTTTAGTGTCTGTTCTTTCAGCTGTATAATCTTAAAAGTTGTACCTGTTCCTTTACTTTGTTGTAAAATAAAACTGTCTGATGTTAAATCATAAAGCTATTAGGTGACATTCAATTTTTTTTCAAGGATTTATGTTTTCAGCTAAACATCCAAAGCCGAAGGTAAATACTACATAACCTGTAATGGCAACTGTATGATATAGTTGTGTACAGAACAACATTTTTAATTTGAGCTTTATAATCTGCAGTTTCAGATGTTTGACTCTTTTGTATTGTATCCTCAGAGATAATGATTGGTTATTAGTAGGGATGATCGAATACTTCGATTATTCAGCTTCACGAATATTTTCCGAATACCTCGCCGCTATTCGACTATTCGCGAATATTCGTTGTAATGTAAGTCTATGGGAAAACCAAATAACAATTCGGAACTATTCGGGCTTCACATAGACTTACATTGCACATTGAATAGTCAAATAGCGGCGAGGTATTCGGAAAATATTCGCAAAGCCGAATATTTGAGGTATTTGATCATCCCTAGTTATTATGTTTACATTATCATTTCAAGGTATAAAGTATGCACGTAGCTTTGTAGGGGATTATGTCCCTATAATAATTGCACCTTTAGGTGTTTACAAAAATTAGTCTTTTTATACTAGTTTCAGGCAACACTGATGCGTGTAGCTGGAGAGGAGCTGGAACTGGATGTGGCTATGCCCACAATCAAAATTAAGAAAGATGAGGTGTTTCGTGCTCCACAAATGTTACTTCAGTCACTAATTGGAGTAACATTGTTAGTGAGGTTTATAATGTTGGACGCCACTGATAAGATGCACTGAAATCATTAAGAGGCGTGCGCCACTTAAAATATACACATATTTCGTATCGCCACATTCAGAAATGCCCAATCTATCAAAATAAAAAATCTACTAATGCAATCGGCAAATGGCATAGCCGCAAAAAAATTCCAAATGCCACAATTACGTTTTTCGGTCGCCGCAAATTTTGCGCAAAATGTAATAAGAGGCGATCAAAACACAGCATCTGCGCAAAAATGGTAAAAAGTCAGCTCAAGACACAAAGAATAAGCCATCACTGAGCCCAAGATACTGAAAACTTAGAACACTGCAGGGTTTGAAAATGGCACAAAATGTGCGCCACTTTTTTGGACAAATTTGTGATTTTTTTTTAACCCCTTAGATAAAAGTAAACCTATACATGTTTGGTGTCTACGAACTTGTACTGACCTGAGGCATCCCACCGATACATCAGTTTTACCATATAGTGAACAGGGTGAATAAAATATCTCAAAAAGTATTGTGCAATCGCACTTTTTTTTTGCAATTTTTCCGCACTTGGAAATTTTTTACAGTTTTCCAGTACACTATATGGTAAACTCATTGTTTCATTTAAAAGTATAACTCCTCCCACAAAAAACATGCCCTTATGTGGCAAGACTGTTGGAAAAATAAAAAGGTTAAAGCTCTCGAAAGAAACGGAGCAAAAAAAAAAAACCCCGGAAAGGCAGAAAATCACCCAGGGGTGATGGGTTTAAGCTTTCTTTCCATTTTGCAGAAACTGAAGTGTAAGCAAATATGCTAATTAGGTTGCTCAGTGAACCGCACCCCCTTCTCCCTTACTGTTGACTGATAGCATTGACTTGGTTAAGTTTTCTCTGCAGTCCCTACTGCCATAATCCAAATCATCTCTGTAAAAATAGAGAGGCATGGGTCCCCAAAGTGATGTATAAAAAATAAATAATTTGAAAAAAAAATGGTGCATGATCCCCTGTATTTTTGTACTCAGCAAAGATCAAGCAGACACACCTCTGCTCCTTTCATTGAGTGCCAAAAAACAGTCAAAGGCTGTGCTTGGTTATCTCCAGCAATCCCACAGAGAGTGAATGGAGTGATGATGTCTCCTTTCTATTTTGAATCCCCCTAATATGACTGCTGCACTTCCTAAAGACTTTTATAAAGTCTCTTATAGTTTTTTTTTATTGATTGCGCAATGCCATGTGAAGTGATAGCTGCAAGGCATAATGATGAAGCCCATGCAACTGTACCTAGTCTCTCTTGCTGATGCATGCTTCTGCTTTGTGTGAAATGGCGCTGGTCAATTTTTTTCTCTATAGGGAGTCCAGACATCCCTGAGTCCTGCAACTCCATTATCTCACATAATCCATAATATACTTCTCCCGAGCTGCACCTATTCTCTGCAATGCTCTACCCCAAGAAACTAGGATGAACCTCAAGTTACTGAGCTTCAGACACTCTCTAAAAACACATCTTTTTAGTGTGGCCTATCACACTCCCTAATCGAATTCAATTCACATAGTCCCTCTACTACTTCTCAAAACATAACTCTCCATCAAACTCCACTGCATTCAAAACCATCACAAAGATTATTTGATGACTGAATCATGTAGCCTTTATCTAGCCCCCATGTCTTTGAGATGGCTGGATTGTTGTTGTAAACAATCACCTGTACCTTCTCCCCCCCACCTTATTGTAAATTGTAAACTCTTATGAACAGGGTTGTCTTTATTTTTGCCCTAGAAGTGTTGCTTGTATATGAACCTATGAATTGTAAAGCGCTGCGTAATTTGTTGGCGCTGTAGAAATAAAAAATATTATTATTGTTATTATTATTATTAATATTATTATTATTATTATTTCTGTGTAGATTTTGAGACTGCAATGACAATTTCTAAAGTCACTGCTGTGGTCCAGCTAGGCACTTTATAATGTTGAAAGGTTCATAAATAATTAAGCATTACATCTTGCCAGATATGGTGGGTCCTGCAGAGAGCCACTATATTCAACCACATTTAAAGGAAACCTGTCACCAGTTTTTTTCACTATGAAACCAAAAGTGTCACCTTCTGCAGCTCCTGGGCTGCATTCTATGAAGGTGCACCTTGTGCCCTGACTCCCCTTGCAGACCCCGAATATAACTTTTTAAAACCCGACCGTTAGGTATGCTAATGACCTGTGGGGTTCAGAAGGGTGTGCTAATTTTCGTATCCTGTCCCTTTCTTGTGGCCTTCTTCGCCATCCTCCTTTCATGATTGACGTGATGACGCCGCCGTCATCATGCACTCTGCTCGGCCAAATCTTGTGTCTGTTCAGCCATTCCCCTGCTCGCGCAGGCACAGTTCTCCCTTACGTGAGCCCGTGCGGTGTTTGCGCATGCGCGAAATTATGGTCGGGTACGAGGATGACGCAGGGGACGTCATGTATAAAACTGGTTTACCTTATGGTTGATAGATGATGGTTTGCAATGATTGCCCTCAGCTCTTTCTAATAACGCATTATTTCCTAATTTCCAAAGCAAAATAAAAACCTTTTAAGATAAGTTTTGGCAGTACGAGTTTATAACATTTGCAAGACTCAAGTAAAGTATTTTACAAATTTGATAGTTTCTTTTATTATTTACTTTCTTCTTTCTGGCTAATTTGGAAAACAGGAAAACAAATGATGAATTGATTAATTGTTTACATTTCTATCCACAAAGGTTTGTAAATAAATATATTGAGTACCAGATGGTCAGCTAAAATATGAAGCATTTGCATCAGTAATTTTGTATAAACTGCTAACTAATAAACAGTTTATCTCTATTTTATCCAGGAATATACCTAGGCTATACAGTAATGTTTTTCTGTTAAGCTTCTTTTTTATCTTTAATGCAGTAGAGCAATGAAGATTGTGTTTCTGATATGATTATCTACTTAGACTATACTTGGCAAAATACAGATAGCATTAATCAGCATAGGAGGATTACTTGGTATACTTTTTAGTGGTTTACTGTTCTATTTATGAATCCAAATAAGCCTATTAGTGTATTTCTGGGTAAAGTTTTCAATTATATCAATCAATTTTACATGACAATTCTTTGTATTGTATTGATTATATTTTAAATGGTTTGCAACAATTTAAATGTAGTTAGTGTGCTCATATATTAGGAGGTAAATCATTGATCATGTAATAAATATTAGAGTGAACCTGTCAGGTGCAATATGCACCCAGAACCAAGAGCAATTCTGGGTGCATATTTCTAATCACCGCCTAGCAGTCCCAGCCTATATTAGCATACAAAAAGAGATCTTTAGAAAAATTATTTCTAAAGATCCTTTATGATGTGCTAATGAGTGTAGGGACTAGTCACAAGGGAATTAGCTTCCTTTGGCTAGTCGGCCCCCTTAGCATGCAAGCACACCTCTGTGGACGTGCTAACATGCTAATGAATGTGCAGTATCCGAAGCATGGTTGCTCTCACCTATCTGGTGCCATTGCCTTGGTTGCTGATTTTTGCCTGATTGATTTTCAGCTCAGTGCACATGATCAGAAATCCCCATACCTCCTGTCATGCACACAATGAAGTCGAGTGTATGTGTGGCGCCCCTGACCTGGTCAGGCACCACTGAGTACTGCACCCATGCTGGGGACAGTACAAAACAGGTAATCCAGAAGGCTGACCGAGGTGTGACTACACAGGCGCATAGTGATCAGGTCTCACACATTTACCTTTGAGAGGACCCCTGGGGATCCCAGGAGGGGGCGAAGCCTCCATCTCCACTCGAGGGGTGTGGTAGAGAGCCTGGTTGCTAGGTGACGTAGGCAAGAACAGGAGAGGAGGGAAGAGTGAGCCGAAGACAGTTGAGTGGTGAAGTTCAGGGAGGGCAGAAGTAGACCCTGTAGCTCTACACAATTCTGACAACGTACGCGCAGTGACTACCGACGGGGGAGATCGGTCACCTGGTAGTGCTGCCCAAAATCCACCCACGACTAAAGAGAGAGCAACGGAGTGGAGAGTAAGGAGACTGTCAGGGAGATACCAGGCCCAAACGGGTAACAGGTCCCGGTGCAGGGATAGATCCACCTGTCCTTTGCCAAACCTGCATGAGGGGGCACTTTACACCCCCAAGACAACACCACAGAGTCCGCAGCCACGTAGCAAAGTGAGGGCCCATAGCTCACAGGAGGCAAGCAGTCGGAGTGACCTGGTCCAGGCTACAAGCAAACGGGCCAAAAAGAAGGGGAGAGAGGCACCAGCAACTTCCCTGGGCGACCCCAGCAGGGCTTCAAGCAGGGGTTACCCCAAAACACAACGGGCTAAGGAAGGCGAGTTGGTAGCCACCCTCACCAGTCAGCCTGAAGGACACCTGGTTCCAGCCTGGTTCATCCCAGCTACGCCCGGGTTACTCACCCTGCCACGATCGGTGAGTAAAACCCCTGAAAGACATCCTGCTTGTGCGTGTGAGTCATTCTGCGACTTGTAGTTCCACACACCTACACGGGACCCTGGGGCATGCCTCACTCTCAGGAGGCTATTACAACTGACTGCACCTACTATCAGCCCCAGGCACCCCTAACCTGCAGTGGCGGTCTCCACTGACCGCAATTCTGAGAGTGGCGTCACGACAATCAAAATAGAGGATTTCCTACCTGTGACAAGATCCAGCCACGTGGAGTCCCTGAAGGTAATGCACCGCTGCACCGACACCGAACCTCGGGGCCCCACATATGCGTCCTGGCTTCAAACTGGTGGAGTGGGCACGATCTGAAAACCGGGGACTTCTGATTGTATGCGCTGAGCCAAAAACCAGCGGTGGCTGCAGAGAGCTGAGCGCTACCATGTGCATTCATTAGCATGTAAGCACACCCACAGTGGTGTGCTTACATGCTAAGGAGGCCATCTAGCCAAAGGAACTAAAGCTCTTGCGACTAGTCCCTGGCCTCATTAGCATATGATAAAGGATCTTTAGAAATACATTTTCTAAAGATCTTTTTATGTGTGCTTCTATAGGCTGGGACGGCTAGGCAGGGATTAGAAATATGCAAGTTAGGAAAGAGGTAATCCAGCTCTTCAAGTTGAGGTAGTTTTATTTATAGAAAATAACAATTTACATGATAGGAAAGTTTAAACAATACGTTTCGGCTGAAGCTACATGTCAGCCTTTGTCAGTTTCATGGCATGCAACTTTTACTTTGACATTTTTTTACTCCATCCTCCTTGCTGGAATGAAAATTGGGCTTTTTTACATTTTTTAAAATGTTAAAACTTATAAATTTGGATTAAAAGAGACGTGTCACTAGAGCAGAGCTTGACTACACAGTTGTAGTCAGGTATGTTTTACACTGAAATTCCACAGTACATAGATGGCCAATGAACTGTAGCAGTGCGGGGAGTTTTTAGCACTATGAGAGGCTTTTTACACAAGGACCTTGATTTGTCATTTGCAAGTCACTTTTCTTTTTTCAGCCTTAAGGTTTGGTTAAAGGGAACCTGTCAGGTGCAATATTAACCCAAGGACCATAAGCAATTCTTGGAGCATATTTCTAATCCCTGCCTCACTACCGCTTAATCTAGTAACATAGATAAAGCATTCTTTAGGAAAAGGATTTCTAAAGATCTTTTATCATATGCTAATGAATGCCGGGCACTTCCCGTCATGCACAGTATGAAGCCCGGCTTCTTAGAAGTCTACTGTACATGAGCACGGTCACAAAGGACTCAGATATGCACATCACCGTTGGTGATGTTTCATTAAATAGCATGTTAGAACACCCCTGTGGACATACTAACACGCTAAGAGGGCAGACTAGTAAGGGGATATAATGCCCTTGCAACTAGTCCCTGTGCTCATTAGCATATGATAAAAGATCTTTAGAAATACTTTTTCTAACAATCTCTTCATGTATGCTACTAGATACATGGACGGTTAGGCAGGGAATAGGAATATGCACCCAGAACTGCTCGTTGTTCTGGGTGCATATTGGACCTGACAGGTTCACTTTAAAGTTTATGGTTTCACAGTCTTCGAAATGGCAAAAAATGATTAATCAATTTGTATCAAGCTTAAAAAAAGACCTCTTTCTGTTATTAACCATTTTGTGATCAAAAACACTTTTCTCAAAAAGTTGCAAATGATTTTTAAAAAAGATTTTTAAAACTACACCAAGGGGTGACTGAAATATTTGCACCAAATATTGCAGTTTTTTAAAATGCAATAGGTGAATTAACCAAAAACATCTGGAATCTCTACACTCCATCCACAAAATAGAACATTTTTTTAAAAAAAATCAGGCGAGTGCATATAAATTAAACTTCAAACACGGTGCAAATATAATAGTGAATTGGGTACAAAAAAAGGTTAAAAATGCATAAAACTAGACAAAAGATAGGTGCAAAGCAATTAAAAATCTGCACCATATTTTTTTTTTTTAAATATACCTAACGGTAGTTGAAGGCGATTGAAAGTCGTGACAGGTTCTCTTTAAATCTTATTTCCATAGATCACCAATCTCACTTTCTACCAACATTTAAAAATGGTAATAGTGGCATCAAATAGCAAAAAGTTTTTATGAAAATACAAAGTGTAACAATTTTGGGGAGTTTTTAAAGGCAACAGTCAAAAATGATAAATACTTTAAACTCAACCTTTATAGATAGATATAGAGACATAGATAGATAGATAGATATATAGATAATAGATGGGTAGATAGATAGATAGATAATAGATGGATAGATAGATAGATAGATAGACAGATAGATAGATACATAGATAGATAGATAGATAGATAGATAGATGCAGGTGCATTTTTCATCGAGCAGATAAATCCACTTATGTTGCTTTTGGAATCATATGATCCTTATGGTTCAAAGGTTAGAGGAATTTAATCATCATCTGACTTAAAGCTCATGACAGAAAATAATTAGACTTTTTCCTAACCCAATATGTCATGTGTAATGTGAATCTCTGCAGTATAAAATGAAACACCAGTCCAAGTACTGTCAAATAATTTCTTAACGCCTTACACATAAATGCAGAAACAACTCTTGTAAAGGAGACAGTAAACTTGCTGTTACATAGGCAAACTAAAATACTTAATGTAAATTTAATTTCTTATTTGAGTTATAGTGCAATTAAACATGGAGAAATTGGTGATGTTTTTAATTAATACAGTGAAAACCTTATTTACACCTATTGGAAAAAAAAAAAAACTGAGTTGTTTAGGGATACTGCAAGAAATAATATATATTGCATGCTTTAAATGCTGTTTACTTTTCTAGAGACTTAACATACAGCATGTATAATCATTTATACCTATGTAATTTTTACATTGGACACAATATGTCAGTACTGGACATTAAGCTCTAGAGCAGTAATTATATGCCTCTCATTTTACAGTCTACAGTAAAACTGAGAATTATTAAATTATAATCACTAAGATACATGGTGTTAAAATCAGAAGTAAAAGTTTATTGCCTCTCCCGACTAAAGAAAAATTATTTTTAGGCTGGATTCACAGGATGGTATGGCATCCTATGCGAGAGCATCGGCTGCCACTGTGCTGCCAGCATGAGCTGAATGTCATGCAACGGTGATCCGATCATGCTATCAGATGACAACTACGGAGAAGAGGGAAACGATTAATCTCTCTATCTCCTCCATTGTCAGCTGATGTGATTATCGCACTGCACTCGGATGCCATCCGAGTACAGTCCGATGTTTCAGCTGCACCCAAAGACTTGTATGGGTGCGAGTGACATGACTCTCACTGACAATTGCAGCCTCCTGTGACTTTTCTCTCATCCAGAATCTGGATGAGAAAAAAGATGACCATCTGGTTTCTCTCATTGAATAGCATTGGTCCGAGTGCAATGCAATATTTTCCCACATTGCACTTGTCTGAGTCATACGCTCGTGTGCATACCCTTAGGCTGGAATCACACTTGCGCGTATCTCTCATCGCATCACCCAGCAAGGCCTGATGGTCTCCAGAAAGGAGCGTCTCAGCTGCATAGAAATAATTGCAGCCAATCTGCTCATGTCAGGAGAGTGTGTGGCCGTGCTGTGTGATGCGAAGTGCAACTCGCACGAGATATGCGCAAGTGTGACACTGGCCTTACACTGATAATAGTAAACCAAAGATTGTAAGCAGCTTATGCAAAATTAATCATGGCAAGCTGGTGATAGCACGGACCATATTTAGTTGTAAATTTACTTAAGTCTTCTCTACACCACATAGAGGAGCATGTAATAGAAAAAATAGCATTGATTTCTGATTTGAGACATGGGGCTTGATGCATAAGACTAAGTGCGTACATCAGTTTTAGTGAATGGTAAGCCTGGAGTAATGAATTCATGAAGAAATGAACAACACTTAATGAAGTAGGCTAGATTCACAAAACGTTTAGCAGTATGTTCAGTGGCTTCATCAAGTCCTATGTCTTGGGCTCCTCAAAACAGGATTTGACATATGCGCTGACTAGGCCCATTGACTAAAATGGTGCAGATACATCACAGTCACAGTGTGATCTGTTATTCATCATTTTTGGACGTAGTTGAGGCAGGTAGCAAGATGTAGTCAACTACGCCATGCTGCCCACCTCTGATAGGTGTATATGGCTGAAAATGATACTCTGGACATAAGCATCAATGGAGCCACTGACTATTGAGGCAAATGCTATGGGAATCCAGCCTTGGGCGCACCTTACAACCGGGATGCACCTCTGCAGAAATGAACTCCAGTTTAGAACTGGAGTAAATGTCTGGTTAAATTTTCACAATTAATGTGTTGTTAATTTTGATGGGTTAGATGAGCATGCTTAGTCATGTGATGTCCCGTTGATACTCCACCTACTTTGGTGAAGCTATGCAGGACTAGCGTAAAAACACCAAAAGTTGCAGCGTTGGCACAAATTGCTAAAATTACCTTCATGAATTTGAGCCACAGTTTTTGTTTTGTGCATATCTGAACTTTTCCACCATGATTACATACATTTACAGAACTTGTCTCATCCTCTTCTAAAGATGGAAAGATGGAGATTTTGGGAGATTCAGAGTTCCAGAGCATGTGTGTGATTACTGTATTTTTAGGACTATAAGACGCACTTTTTTCCCCCCAAATGTTGGGGGAAAGTGGGAGGTGCGTCTTATGGTCTGAATGTGGCTGCGGGGAATGAGGGTGCTGAGGTAAAGTAGGTCATCGGGGGCATGAGCAGGCTGTAGCAGCGCCTGCCGTGACCACGTGGGCCCGCTCATTTCATATGCATGCCCATCCTCCTGCCCATCATCTCTCAGTGCTAAAGCCAGCGCTGATAGGTGGGCGGGATGACGGGTGGGGAGGATGAGCGGGGGGTGAATGCTTAATTAACAGCCGGCCCGCATGATCATCCCTGGCAACTACAGCCTGGAGTGATCATGTGCGGCTGTATTCACTGCCCCCCGTGCATCATTATCAGCGCGGGGTGCAGTGAATCAGTGTACTCACCTGTCACCGTGTGTGGAGCCGTCCCCCTGAAGCATCGTGATGTCTTCCTGTATGTGCCAGTCATCTGATCTGTGTAGAGCGCGGTGAGCACAGTGATGACATCGCTGTGCGCACCGCTAGTGTCCACACAGATCAGCTGACCGGCACAGATAGGAAGACATTGCGAAGCTGCAGACAACGGTGACGGCACCACACTCGGTGACGGCTCCACTCAGCAGCGCTGCAGCTGAGACAGAGAGGAAAATGATCGGTGCTGCAGGGAGTGAGGAAAGGTGAGTATGAACGTTTATTTTTTTTTCTGTGCCATAGGATACAGGCCATATACCAGGATGGGGGTATATTATGAGCAGGATGGGGGTATATTATGAGCAGGATGGGGGTATATTATGAGCAGGATGGGGGTATATTATGAGCAGGATGGGGTATATTATGAGCAGGATGGGGTTATATGAGCAGGATGGGGTATATGAGTAGGTTGGGGGGTATATAGCAGGATGGGGGGTATATGAGCAAGATGGATGGGGGTATATGAGCAGGATGGGGGTATATGAGCAGGATGGATGGGGGTATATGAGCAGGATAGATGGGGGTTTATGAGCAGGATGGGGGTATATGAGCAAGATGGGGGTATATGAGCAGGATGGATTTATTTAATCGTATGAACGTATATCTTACCATCATATAAAAATAAACACCAGACAATAGACAGTGATTGAAAAATATCAACAGGATAAAAATCAAATTTGAATATCAAGATTTTCTATATATGCAATAGCGTTATCATTTACAATATAGAAATCCTTCTTGTCACCATGGTAGGATCTCAGGGGGCACTCCTCAACAATGTGCTGGATAGTTTGATGATCTGCTCCACAGTCACAGGTCGGAGAGTCATATTTTCCCCACTTATACATAAAATCTGCACAGACGCCAAAGTTTGTTCTGATACGATTTAGAGTAACCCATGTTTTCCTTGGTAGATTGAAGCCTGGTGGAGGGTTTTGTAAATTAGGGAACATTTGGGGATCACCTTCTACTACATTGACCCAACGTTCTCGCCATTTCTCCTCTAAATTGAAGTTTTGTTCATGCAAGGTGATTACAGTTCGGATGGGTGGATGTCTTGATTTCAATCGTTGTATTGTAACATCTCTGATATTTTGGTGTATTGGAAGTTTTTCATTATTCACTACTTTAGTGTACTCTTTAAGTAGGAGCTTTTGTCTTCTTAGATTTGCGGGTGCGATATGACCCAGCACAGGTAACCAGTGAACAGGTGTAGGTCTAATAGCACCAGATATTATACGCAAAGAGTTGTTCAGCTGAGTGTCAATTAAGTTTACATGACAGCTATTTAACCATGCTGGAGCACAGTATTCTGCAGCAGAGTACACCAGGGCAAGAGTAGATGTTCTCAAAACAGATGTTGCCGAGCCCCAGGAGGATCCACAAAGTTTCTGAATAATATTATTACGTGCTTTCAGTTTCTGTGCCAATTTATCCAGATGGGATTTAAAAGTTAGACTTCTATCAAGGGTTACACCTAAATACTTAGGATTGAAATTGTGTTTAACAGATTGGCCTTCAAATTGTACTTTAAGTTCAGTCTTGGCACTTGCATTGTGTAAATGAAAGCAACAAACTTCCGTTTTTGATGGGTTAGGTTTTAATCTCCATTGTCGGAAGTACTTTCCCATTACACTAAGGGGCACTTTGCACACTGCGACATCGCAGGCCGATGCTGCGATGCCGAGTGCGATAGTGCCCACCCCCGTCGCAGCAGCGATATGTGGTGATAGCTGGCGTAGCGAAAGTTATCGCTACGCCAGCTTCACACACACACTCACCTGCCGTGCGACGTCCCTGTGGCCGGCGACCCGCCTCCTTGTTAAGGGGGCGGGTCGTGCGGCGTCACTGCGACGTCACACGGCAGGCGGCCAATCAGAGCGGAGGGGCGGAGATGAGCAGGATGTCAACATCCTGCCCACCTCCTTCCTTCCGCATATCCTACGGAAGCCGCAGTGAGGCCGGTAGGAGACGTTCCTCGCTCCTGCGACTTCACACACAGCGATGTGTGCAGCCGCAGGAGCGAGGAACAACATCGGACCGTCGCGTCAGCGTAATCATGGATTACGCCGACGCTGCACCGATGATACGATTACGACGCTTTTGCGCTCGTTAATCGTATCATCCAGCCTTTACACACTGCGATGTCGCATGCGATGCCGGAAGTGCGTCATTTTCAATTTGACCCCACCGACATCGCACCTGCGATGTCGCAGTGTGCAAAGTGCCCCTAAGATCTTTTGTAAGAACGTCCTCTGCTTCCTCCATTGTTTTGCTTACCATAGCAAGTGCCCAGTCATCGGCATATCCAAATTTCCGTGACACTGTTTTAGGAATATCAGCTAGGTACAGGGCAAACAGGAGAGGTGCCAGCACTGATCCCTGGGCCAGTCCGTTGTTTAAAGATTTCTTACAACTGGTTGAATCGCCCATAATAAGATGAAAAGTTCGATTTGCAATCATATTGTTCAAGAGGTACATCATTTTCTTACATGGAATCACCTTCTGAAATTTATATAAAAGTCCTTCCCTCCACACAGTATCATATGCGGCAGAGAGATCGATAAACGCCACTGAAACTTTCTTGTTCTTCTGGAATTCAGCTTCAATGAGAGTTGTCAAAGCTAAGACTTGGTCACTACAGTTTCGAGCAGGTCTGAAGCCGGCTTGCTCTATAGGTATTGAGTCAAAAATCTTTAGACTGATCTTGTTATATATTAAGCGTTCTAAGAGCTTATATAAGCAACTCAACAAGGCTATGGGTCTATAGCTTGATGGATTATCTTCAGGCTTTCCAGGTTTTAACAATGCAATTATTTTGGCATGTTTTAATTTACTAGGGACTTGAGCATTCTCCATAATATCTGAGAAGAACTTTGCCATCCATTTTTTCGCATAAGGTCCACAGTTTTTGAGAAATTCAGGATGGATCCCATCAGAGCCGGGAGCTTTGTTAATTTTAGTTTCAGCAAGGGCAATTTCAATGTCACAGGTTGTAAAAGCACGTGAGTATTCTTCAGATGGTGCCACTGATGATTTTAGTAGCTTAAACTTACTTTTAACTTCTATGGTGTGAGCTCGGTCTTTTGGGCTTCTTGAGATGTTCACAATGTGTGCTGCAATTTGATTTGGAGTTATAGCATTCGTTTTCTGCTTTACTTTACGATTTCCTTCTAGTTTTCTTAAAAGAGACCATGCTTTTCTGCTGGATCTTTTAAAGTCCAAATTCTCAACTGTTTCCATCCATTTAATATAACGTGCTGCATTTAGTTTGTTCAACAATTCCTCACCAATTTCCCCATCTTCACTCTCAAGAAATTGTCTGTACAGTTGTTCACATTCATCAGACCATCCTGGGATATATTCTTTGCGAAAGCCACGTGGTATTGATTTCTTTGCAGCTGTAATAACTGCTTTACAAAACCGTTCATAGTTTTTACTGATTGGTGGTATCCAGCCGATACACTTATCAAGGTGATCTGCAAACTTCTACCAGTTGGCTTTGGCAAGGTTCCATCGAGGACGCGGATACGACGTTACAAGAGGAATAGATACTCCAATGGTGATGATGACAGGGCGATGCTGGCTACGAGGGAAATGTTTGACAACACATCGAGATGTAGACAAAGGTTGATTGTTTCTATTGCGTGAGACAAAACATAAGTCAGGATTGTATCCTCTCTGCCAGGCTGCTGACTGGAAAGTTGGAAAGTCCTTTGCATCAAAAACGAGGAATATATTATGCGCTTCAGACCAGTTTACCAGATACTCGCCATTGTCATCATTGCTAGCATATTGCCAAAGCTCGTGGTGGCTGTTAAAATCTCCTATGTATACAGTAGGGTGTGGGTGAACATGAATGACTTCTGTGGGCCATTGTACTGCAGGAGGCTTGTAAATATTAACAATTGTGATATCGCCAACTTTGCTCACAACTTCATGGATGTCATTTTCAACAGATGTAGATACAAGCATTGCGTTTTCAATGTTACTTTTCACATATGTGGCTACACCGTAATGAAAGTCATATGTAGCCCCAATTAGATCAAAGCCATAGATGGAGCCACGAACTAGGAGTTGATCTTCATTTTCAACATGCGTTTCCTGAAGAACAAGTACATCTATTTTGTTATCAGTGAGGAACTTGTGGAGGAAAACACATTTTAGGCGGCTGATACCTTCAATATTAATTTGGCAGATATTCACCATGGGACACCAATGCCACAATAGTGCAAAACTTTGCTTGTATACCAGAATAATCACCAATAATTTAAGCAAGCAAAAAATAATTAAAAAGATAATCTTTATTCACAAATTGAATTAAAAACATATCAAAAGTATGGAACCGCCCAGGTGACGGATGAAATATAGACACATGGGGGTACAACACTAGTGGTAACACCAAGCACCACCATATACCACATACACTAGTAAAGAGAATATCAGTTTAAATATCTATGCATGTTTATCAATGAACAACATAGCCACAAAGAGGTACAAGTGTATCATATATGAGAAGTAATGTAAGCAAGGTAAAGAGGCTATATAGTAGAAGCTAGTAAAACATGCATCATGACATCATATTACCCGATGAAACAAGTGGTATCCGTGTAGCGACCCCCACCAACACTGACGCGCGTTTCGCAGCTCGTGTGCTTCGTCCAGGAGTGATCACTCCTGGACGAAGCACACGAGCTGCGAAACGCGCGTCAGTGTTGGTGGGGGTCGCTACACGGATACCACTTGTTTCATCGGGTAATATGATGTCATGATGCATGTTTTACTAGCTTCTACTATATAGCCTCTTTACCTTGCTTACATTACTTCTCATATATGATACACTTGTACCTCTTTGTGGCTATGTTGTTCATTGATAAACATGCATAGATATTTAAACTGATATTCTCTTTACTAGTGTATGTGGTATATGGTGGTGCTTGGTGTTACCACTAGTGTTGTACCCCCATGTGTCTATATTTCATCCGTCACCTGGGCGGTTCCATACTTTTGATATGTTTTTAATTCAATTTGTGAATAAAGATTATCTTTTTAATTATTTTTTGCTTGCTTAAATTATTGGAGATATTCACCATGGGTCCAAGATCTTTCATTTGAGGAGTGACATTTGTGACAATACCATTATATTTTTTAGGCATTGTCAAAGTTGTTCCTTTGTTCCTCTGTTGATTATCAGGTATGAGGTAAGATATACTGACCAGGAAATCTAGATATAATTTGATTGTTTGGTCATCAAGATTGTTAGTCCTTTAGCGTTACCCAGGGTGCACCACGTGGAGGCGGACTAACATTGCACACCCATTGCAGGATGGATGGGGCTATATGAGCAGGATGGGGGTATGTGAGCAGGATGGATGGGGGTATATGAGCAGGATGGGGGTATATGAGCAGGATCATATACAAGGCAGGAGGATAGTTACCAGAATGGGGTACCTTTAGTAGAGAATTTGGGGACATTACCCCATAAGTGTCAGCAGCAGATCCTCGCCTCATAACAGTGTGTCATGACCACATTTTTTTGTTAAAATTTTATTTTCCTATTTTCCTCCTCTAAAACCAGGGAGCGTCTTATGGTCCGGCTCGTTTTATAGTCCAAAACATACGGTATACCTATTGTGCATTATTATGCCCTTCCTTTATAAACTAGGTAATTTTTGAACATGATAAGATAGACATGCCACAATGTTTTATGATAGATGTCAAATGTTCAGGTACACCTATCTTCACTTTATTTATCTGTGTTTAACAGCTTAACATTGGTAACAATTCTAAAGAATCTATCCACGTAAACCTTAATCGTCTTAGAACTTGTATGACTTTTCCTTTAGTTGTGAAGTGTTTTTGTAATTAAAACCACATTACCGTGACAAATAATTAGGGAATGAATAAAAGAGTGGATACACCTCTCTAGACCTTGAGAGACATGCATACTATTATACTATTATAAGAATCCATTTGTTTTCTATAGAACATTTGTAAGCACTAAAGATATGAACGATTATTCCACAAAGAAACATTGTTTAAAAATTACTCACGTATATGTATTATGTTTGCTATTTATTAATATTTAGATTGACTTAAGATTTTAATGAACTCCCTTATTCTCTGTTGTCAGCCCCTCCTGGGTGATATTATAATGAAGCAATTAACCTCAATTTTAAAAATAGCCCAGACTTTTTTTCTTTATCAAATACACTACTCCTCTTTCATGCTTGGTTACCTAATATCCTTTGTCCCTCTGAAAAAAGGGAATTAAATTTATCTTCAAGTAGCTACCCTGGGGATCATAATTTTGTTATATGAAATGAGGTTGTTAATTTTGTGCATTTCTTGCCAGATATTGCATTAAGGTAAATATATTGGTTACATTTGTGTGTCTTAAAACCAATGTATATTTTGCTTAAAACTTAAATATTGAAGCATAAGGGTAATATGCAATGGAATTTTTTATTTATTTTATTTAATTTTCAATTACTCATTTTCTTTTTACTTATTTATTTTTCAGCATTACATTTGATTGGTGTATTTATATCTTTCCTGTGGTTAGGCTGTTCATGTTCAGACCCTTTACATTATTTAGTTGAAGTAAAGGCTTTTGAAACAAAAGTATTACTCTATGCTAACATTTATTTATATATATATACAGTACAGACCAAAAGTTTGGACACACCTTCTCATCTCTAGAACAACTATTAAGAGGAGACTTTGTGCATTAGGCCTTCATGATAAAATAGCTGCTAGAAAACCACTGCTAAGGACAGGCAATAAGCAGAAGAGACTTGTTTGGGCTAAAGAACACAATGAATGGACATTAGACCAGTAGAAATATGTGCTTTGGTCTGATGAGTCCAAATTTGAGATCTTTGGATCCAATCACTTTGTCTTTGTAGAAAAGGTGAACGGATGGACTCTACATGCCTGGTTCCCACAGTGAGGCATGGAGGAGGAGGTGTGATGGTGTGGGGGTGCTTTGCTGGTGACACTGTTGGGGATTTATTCAAAATTGAAGGCATACAGAACCAGCATGGCTACCACAGCATCTTGCAGCAGCATGCTATTCCATCCGGTTTGTGTTTAGTTGGACCATAATTTATTTTTCAACAGGACAATTGACCCCAAACACACCTCCAGGCTGTGTAAGGGCTAATTGACTAAGAAGGAGAGTGATGGGGTGCTATGCCAGATGACCTGATCTCCACGGTCACCAGACCTGAACCCAATCGAGAAGGTAAAAGGGCCAACAAGTGCTAAGGATCTCTGGGAACTCCTTCAAGACTGTTGGAAAACCATTTCCGGTGACTACCTCTTGAAGCTCATCAAGAGAATGCCAAGAGTGTGCAAAGTAGTAATGAAAGTAAAAGGTGGCTACTTTGAAGAACCTAGAATATAATACATATTTTCAGTTGTTTCACACTTTTTTGTTAAGTATTTCATTCCACATGTGTTAATTCATAGCTTTGATGCCTTCAATGTGAATCTACAATTTTTAGAGTCACGAAAATAAACAAAACTCTTTGTATGTGGAGGTGTGTCCAAACTTTTGGTCGGTACTGTATATACACACATTTTATATATATATATATATATATATATATATATATATATATATATATATATATATATATATTAAATATATTGGAAATTTAAAGGTTGCATTGAAATCCAAGGACTAGTTTGGGTTCACAGGTTCCCTAGCCACTATTGATCAAGACATGGTATATAATGCAAACCTTACAATTTTGTACTTGTCATTAGTGATCGGCGGACCTGGACTGTAAAAATCCAGATCCACATGGTTTCAAAAGCAGGGCTCTCAAGGTAATAATACAGATCCGGGGACTTGGATATATAAAAAAATATAATGGAAAAATACAGAAAATAATAATAAAGTAAGCTTGTTATGCTTACTAAGTCTCTGGCATGATTGTAATTGCTTCCGAGGCCACTCATTATCACTCATCCACATATACTTCTTTCCCCGCCCACCAGCTGTTCTGTACTCTGTGATTGGTTGCAGTCAGACAGCGCCCCAACCTGTGTGACAATGTGCCCGACTGCTTACATCACTCATATGTAAGTGAAAAGAAATAAACACAAGCATCCAAAAAATCCTTTATTTGAAATAAAACACAAAGAAGCCCCCTCTTTCACCACTTTATTAACCTCAAAAACACCTTTCCAGGTCTGACATAATTCACATCAGGTCCCACGAGGCTTCAAGCACTGCTACATCTGACAATCACAGCGAGCGCCCATAAAGCATGACTGCCCGCTGTGAGGTTCAGGCCGTGACTGAAGTGAGCAGCATGATCAGCGATGACATCACTCAGGTGACCACGGCTAACCTGAGTGACATCACCGCTGATCGCACAGCTCACGTTAGTCACGGCCTGAACCTCGTATTGGACAGTCATGCTCTATGGCTGCTCGCTGAGATTGTCAGATGTAGCAGATGGGTTGTGGTAAATCCCAGTGTCTAAAAGGACCTTGAGCATGACCAGCTTGGTTAGTGGGTGTGACTGGCTGCGTTGGTGGGCTGGTAATGTTTCCTCCGGTCCACTATAATCATGCAAGGTTGGGGCATCACTCCCATTCACCCCCTATCTATTATAATTTACTCCATGCTCTAGTCACTGGGATTTAGACATTACTGTAGCAGATGTAGTAGTCGCTGACCCGGAAGCAACAGCATCACCAGGGACAGCATCGCCGGAGACAGGTGAGTATCCAGCAGTGTGTATGCAGTGACATCAGGAGGTCATCAGATTATCTAATGAACTCGGATGACCTCTTGCTGACATCCCCACGACACCAGCGCTAACGGGTGTTGCGGGGGTGTCATCAAGAGGCCATTTAAGTTAAAGGTATAAAGTCTCGGATAAAAGTTCGGGTTTGGTTCGATAAAGGTTCGTGAGTGCACCCCTTGCTTGGCTCAGCGAAACGAGCCATGGGGGGTTTGCTCATCTCTAGTTGTATGTTTACTTTAAAGCAGGGATACCTAATGTGTACTATGAGGGACCCACTCATATTTCTCACAGTATTGATAAATAGTGATGAGCGAGTACTAAAAAGCTCGGGTGCTCGAAGCTCGGGCCGAGCCTCCCAAGATACTCGTGTACTCGGCCCGAGCAACGAGCCCAATGTTATCCTATGGGAGACCCGAGTATTTTTGTGAAATGACCTCCCGGCAGCATGGAGAAACCCTAAAAATGTCACAAAAGTCTCAGAAGAGTGCTCAAATGACATGGCAACAGCATGGGGAAGACCCCTTGAAGCATTTATCACTCAAAAGTCACAGCTGTGAACAATTTTGTCCGCGTTTTACGCCATTTTTACGGACTCACCAGAAAACCTTCCAAAATGACCCCAAAATGATTTTTCATGGCGGAAATGTTAAGGGCACATACCCAATAGTGAGATAGATCTGGTGTATGTTACTTTTTGAGATCAATACATGAAAGATTTTACGTGAAAACATTGTGTGGCACTCCGATGTCCCTGAGAAGAGACGTACATGAAGGCCTCTTGAGTCTAATGTGCCCATTTTGAGGAAGTGAGTCTTTGTAGTATTTTCCTTTGCCAGGGCAGTCCTAAATTGTGAGGTTCACCAATGCCCCTGCATACAGACGTGCATGAGGGCCTCAAAACATTAAGTGTCCATTGTCAGGAAGTGGGTGTATTATAGTATAGCCCTTAGGCAGGGCAGCCAAAAATTGGGAGGCTCCACATTGTCCCTGGGTAGAGACGTGCATGATGGCCTTTAAACCTGAAGTGCCCATTGTAAGGAAGTGGGTCTATTTCAGTATAGCCCTTTGCCAGGGCAGCCAAAAATTGGGAGGCTCCACATTGTCCCTGGGTAGAGACGTGCATGAGGGCCTCAAAACATTAAGTGTCCATTTTAAGGAAGTGGGTGTATTTCAGTATAGCCCTTAGGCAGGGCAGCCAAAAATTGGGAGGCTCCACGTTGTCCCTGGGTAGAGACGTGCATGAGGGCCTCAAAACATTGTTCCCATTGCAAAGGAGCGGGTCTCCTGTCGTTGTAATGTCCATTCTGCAAAGAATGGGCGAAAAAATTTACCACTGGGGGTATACCTGAAACAAAGACCTAACTATTGTAACGGTCATCATGATGGCGCATGAGGAGAAGGAGGAGCAGTCCAGCGATTATCCAAAGTCGAGAAGTGTACCCATGGGTGAGTGGGAGGTACATGGCAAACTTTAAATTCCGCTCTCATTTGCTGGTGGTGTGGTGAAGTCTGGCCCAATCCAACCCTTGTTCATCTTTATCAGAGTCAGCCTGTCAGCATTTTCAGTTGACAGGCGGGTGCGTTTATCTGTAATGATTCCACCTGCGGCACTAAAAACACGCTCTGACAAAACGCTAGCAGCAGGGCAGGCCAGGACTTCCAAGGCGTAGAGAGCCAATTCATGCCACGTGTCCAGCTTGGATACCCAATAATTGTAAGGCACAGAGGAATGTCGGAGTACAGTTGTTCGATCTGCAAGGTACTCCTTCAGCATCTGGGCAAACTTAGGATTTCTTGTGGCACTACCCCGCACCTCAGGGGCTGTGGTACGTGAGGGGCTGAGAAAACTGTCCCACATCTTAAAGACTGTTCCCCTACCTCTGGCGGATTGGACTTGTGCCTCTCTCGGCTGTACGCCTCGGTTGTCCACTGATTCCTGACCTATGCCGCTAGCGTTTTGTGAGGGGAATGCTTTGCCTACTTCCGTGAGTATGGCCTTCCGAAACTGCTGCATTTTGGTTGACCTCTCATCCACGGGAATAAGAGACAAAAAGTTCTCCTTGTAGCGTGGGTCTAACAGTGTTACCAACCAGTAATGATTGTCGGCCAAGATGTTCTTAACGCGAGGGTCACGAGACAGGCAGCTTACCATAAAGTCAGCCATGTGCGCCAGACTCTTAACAGCCAGGACTTCAGTAGCCTGACCAACAAGATGACTGAACATGCTGTCCTCCTCCTCCTCCTCCTCCTCCTCCTCCTCATCTACCCTGTCCTCTGGCCAGCCACGCTGAATCGAGGATATGACTGGTGTGCATGTCATATCCTCAATTTGGCCGGAGAGTTGCTCCATGTCTTCATCCTCCTCCTCGTCATAGTCCTCCACTGCACGTTGTGATGAGACGAGGCTGGGCTGTGTGTTATCACCCACACCCACTACTGTTTCTTGCTGCAACTCATCGCGCTCCGCCTGCAATGCATCATGTTTGTTTTTCAAAAGGGACCGTTTTAGAAGGCAGAGTAGCGGTATGGTGACGCTAATAATGGCGTCATCACCACTCACCATCTTGGTGGAGTCCTCAAAGTTTTGGAGGATGGTACATAGGTCTGACATCCATCTCCACTCCTCAGGTGTTATGTGTGGAGTTTGACCCATTTCCCGACGGCTTAGGTGATGCAGGTACTCAACAACTGCCCTCTTCTGCTCACATATCCTGACCAACATGTGCAGAGTTGAATTCCAACGCGTGGGGACATCACACACCAGTCTGTGAGCCGGAAGATGCAAACGGCGCTGAAAGCCGGCAAGGCCGGCTGAAGCAGTAGGTGACTTTCGAAAATGTGCAGACAGGCGGCGAACTTTTACCAGCAGATCAGACAGCTCTGGGTATGACTTTATAAACCGCTGAACCACGAGGTTGAGCACATGGGCCACGCATGGAACATGTGTCAGCTGGCCTCGCCTCAAAGCCGCCACCAGGTTCCGGCCATTGTCACAAACGACCTTTCCTGGCTTTAGGTTCAGAGGTGTGAGCCAGTGATCTGCCTGCTGTTTCAGAGCTGTCCACAGCTCTTCTGCATTGTGGGGTTTGTCACCTATGCAGATTAGCTTCAGCACAGCCTGTTGCCGCTTCGCCGAGGCAGTGCTGCAGTGCTTCCAGCTTGTGACTGGTGTGGAGGGCACAGTGGATGAGGATGCGCAGGAGGAGGAGGAGGCTGAAGAGCATGACATTCCGGAGCTGTAGAGTGTGGGTGAAACACTGACTGAGGTAGGGCCTGCAAACCTTGGTGTGGGAAGGACGTGTTCCGTCCCTCGCTCAGACTGGGTCCCAGCTTCCACAATATTAACCCAGTGTGCCGTCAACGAGATGTAGCGGCCTTGCCCACAAGCACTTGTCCACGTGTCTGTGGTTAGGTGGACTTTGGGTGAAACAGCGTTGTTCAGGGCACGTGTGATGTTTTGTGACACGTGGTTATGCAACGCGGGGACGGCACACCGGGAGAAATAGTGGCGGCTGGGGACCGAGTAACGTGGGACAGCTGCCGCCATCAGGTCACGGAATGCTTCTGTCTCCACCAGCCTAAAAGGCAACATTTCCAGCGCAAGCAGTCGCGAAATGTTAGCATTTAGAACTGTGGCATGTGGGGTGTTGGCAGTGTATTTGCGCCTGCGTTCAAAGGTTTGCTGAATGGATAACTGAACGCTGCGCTGGGACAAGGACGTGCTTGATGATGGTGTTCTTTCTGCGTAGGCAACTGCAGGTGCAGGAGTGGAGGAGGCTTGTTCGCAGGCAGCATGGACAGAGGATTGGCTCGCATGCACAACCAGCGAAGACGTAGCAGTGACATCAGCAAGCACTGCTCCTCGACTCTGTTGTACTTCCCACAAAGTCGGGTGCTTGGCTGACATGTGCCTGATCATGCTGGTGGTGGTCAGGCTGCTAGTTTTGGTACCCCTGCTGATGCTGGCACGGCAGGTGTTGCAAATGGCCTTTTTTGAATCATCTGGATCCAACTTAAAAAACTGCCAGACTCGTGAAGACCTAACATTTGTACAGGCACCTTGTGTCGTCGTGTTGTTACGGGGAACGGTTGCCTGACTTCTGCCTGGGACCACCACCCTGCTTCTTACTGCCTGTTGTGATGCTACGCCTCCCTCCCCCTGTGCACTGCTGTCCTCGCTCTGCATATCCTCCTGCCAGGTTGGGTCAGTTACTGGATCATCCACCACGTCGTCTTCCTCTTCCGCACCCTGCTCCTCCTCCTGACTTGCTGACAATTGTGTCTCATCATCGTCCACCACTTGTTGAGACACGTTGCCAACTTCGTGAGAACGTGGCTGCTCAAATATTTGGCTATCTGTACAGACGATCTCCTCATGACCCACTTCAATATGAGCTGGCGAGAGGCCAGAATGTGTGAATGGAAACGTGAACAGCTCTTCCGAGTGTCCAAGTGTGGGATCATTAATGTCCGAGGAGGACGTGTACTCAGCCTGGTGGTAGGAAGGAGGATCAGGTTCAGAAATGTGCGGTGCAGTATCACGGCTACTGACACTTGACCGTGTGGAAGACAGAGTGTTTGTGGTGGTGCCAATCTGACTGGAAGCATTATCCGCTATCCAACTAACAACCTGTTGACACTGGTCTTGGTTCAAGAGCGGTGTACTGCTGCGGTCCCCAAGAATTTGGGACAGGACGTGCGAGCGACTAGATGTGGCCCTTTGTTGTGGCGAAATTAGAGCTTGCCCACGACCTCGGCCTCTGCCTGCACCACCATCACGTCCACTTCCTTGTTCCTTGCCAATGCCCTTGCGCATTTTGCAATGCTGTGCACTGCTGACGTGTATATTCACTACTTGTGCGTTATATCAAAGTTTCTGGAAATTGCACACCAGTGCACCTGTACGCTGCCACCAACAGGCACACACGTGCGGTTTTAAAAACCAAGCACGGACGCAATAATAACCTAACACAGGTTTTAGGAGCAAAAATTAAGAACTCTGACACTATCAGCCACTGCTGACTGACGTGTATTATACACTACACTTGTGCGTTATATAATAGTTTGGTAAACGCACACCAGTGCACCTGTACGCTGCCACCAACAGGCACACACGTGCGGTTTTAAAAACCAAGCACGGACGCAATAATAACCTAACACAGGTTTTAGGAGCAAAAATTAAGAACTCTGACACTATCAGCCACTGCTGACTGACGTGTATTATACACTACACTTGTGCGTTATATAATAGTTTGGTAAACGCACACCAGTGCACCTGTACGCTGCCACCAACAGGCACACACGTGCGGTTTTAAAAACCAAGCACGGACGCAATAATAACCTACTAACAGGTTTTTTTGGGGAGCGACAATTACAGTACAGACAAGTCAGACACTATCTGGACTGTTTTACACTGTGTACACCAGCCCCAGATATGAAGGCTGGTATACGGTCACCACTACCCTGCCTGCCTGCCTGCCTGTATACTGCTACAATAGTCCTGACAAGGACTCTTTTGGTCACTAGCCTGTATTCAGACCTGGCTATACCCTGCCTGTATATAGCAACAATAGTCCTGAGAAGGACTCTGCTACTGTACTCCGACCTGGCTATACCCTGCCTGCCTGTATACAACTAGAATAGTCCTGAGAAGGACTTTTGGTCACACTGTTTGCAGCCCTGCAACTGAAAAAGCTATAAAGGGCCGCAAAGCTTTCCCTGAATCAGCGACACTCTCCCTACACTCACTGTCAGAATAGCTGTGAGCAGAGCACAGCGCGCCGGCCGATATAAAGGCTCGGTGACGCTGTGCAGGCCGGCCAATCACTGCAATTCCACAACTAACAGGGCTGTGGCATTGCAGTGGTCTGCCAGCCAATCCCTGCATGAGGGCTGGCTCTCAAAAGAGCGCCAACATGCAGAAATGAAGACCACGAGTAAAGCACGAGTATCGCGAGATTACTCGGTCCCCGCCGAGCAGCCCGAGTACAGTGATACTCGTGCGAGTACCGAGTAGTGACAAGCATGCTCGCTCATCACTATTGATAAAGTCTTTAACCCTACACAGTTTTAGTTAAACTTACCTCCTCATTAGAAAGTGACTAGTCTCTGTTTTGTTTGTTTTGTTTTTCTTAATGGAAACTCTGACTTCATTTTTATGAACATCAGAGTCCTAAAGAGGTTTCATAGGGAATTATTGTCTTAGGCTTCAGTCATAGTTTCCATCAACATTATTGGGAAGAATAGCCCTGCAAAAATCTATAATTAGAGTTATAAAATCTTCAGAATTTCCTAGGCATTCTATTGAAATAATGGGTTGTCCATGGAAAAAATATACATCTTTGATTGTTTTTTGAGCATGATTTTATTAAAACAGATCTTTGTAGACGTAAGACTCCTCAATTCACAGCTCACAATAATTTCTGGCAGTGAGCTTACATGCGTATATTTGATGTTAAATATATATTACTTATAAAAATGTATAGTTAATAACGATTATCCAGTTTGTTAAAAAAAAATGTTGATTAACCCGGATTTTTTGTTATGCTGTGAAGGAAAAAAGAGATGATCAGGTTGGCAAACAGTCTATAATTTTACTTCAAAATGATAGAAACCTTAATAGAATTGAAGTCATTAAAAATTAATTAGATCCATTGTGCAGGTGAAGTTCATTGCATGAAAGGTTTAGCACTGTTCTGACTTCTTTAAAGACTGAAACCATGTGTGACAATATCTATTAGAGATTTAAACCTTACTTGCCAAAACTTACATTTATCTACAGTAGTATGTTAAATTAAATATAAGATCTTTGCTACCACTAGGAAATGAAGGGGATTCTGGCATAAGAATCTTCAGTAAAAAGCCATAGATTTATTCATAAAAATAGAAATGAGAAGTCACAATTCCATCACTATAAAACATTAATCACGTAATGACCTATATATAGATCCAAGATCATGTACCCCCTGTTACAGCGGAATCTGGCAGCTAATCCGATCTACATACATGTGCGGCTAACAGGCGCAGTTGGATCAGAGATCCACCTGTGCCTGCTAACCACTTAGATCACGCTGTCAAAATCTGATAGCGAGATTTAAATGGCTGTGGCAGGGATCGTGATGTTCCTTGCTACCATCAGCAGCTCCTTGGAACGATTACGGGGTGTCATGGTGTTGCCATGGCAGCACAGGGTCAGCTGATGACCCCTGATGCTACCATGACTAACAACAAATATGCACTCACAGGAACAGAGCTATGATGCAGCATAGGCGATCGGACACTACACTGATAAAATCCCAAGTGGGATTAGTAAAATCAATAAAAAAAGTTTTAAAAAAATCTGAAAAATTAGCCCATGAAAATAAAACAATACAAATAATAAAAAAATACACATAGTTGGTATCACCGTGTTCAGAAATGCCCAATGTTTCAAAATATAAAATCAATTAATTTGATTGGTGCATGGCGTAGTGAGAATTAAATTCCAAATGTCAAAATTACATTTTTTTGGTTACCACAACATTGCTTTAAAATTGAGGCTATGGGTCTCTGAAAATGGTGACAAAAGCACTATTCTTTTTTTGGACAAACTTCTGAATTTCTTTTTACCCCTTAGATAAAAGTAAACCAATACATGTTTGGTATCAATGAACTTGTACCGATGTGAGGCATCATACTGACATGTCAGTTTTACCATATAGAGAAGGTGGTAACTACCCTATTTTTCGGATTATAAGATGCACTTTTCCTCCCAAAAATTTGGGAGGAAAATGAGAGGTGCTTCTTAAAATCCGAATGTAGCATACCAGGTGGTGATTGAGAGGGGTCACAGGAGGCAGGGGCTCCATGCAGGGGCTGTGTGTGGCAGTGGCCAGCAGAGCTGCATTGTGCGGCGGCGGCTGGAGCAGAAGCTGTGGTCAGTGGCTGCCAGCGGAGCTGCTTTGTGCGGCGGTGGCAGGAGCAGATGCTGTGGTCAGTGGCGGTCGGTGGAGCTGCTTTGTGTGGTGGCGGCAGGAGCAGATGCTGTGGTCAGCGGCGGCCGGCGGAGCTGCTTTGTACGGTGGCGGCCGGAGCAGATGCTGTGTTTAGCGACGGCCAGCGGAGCTGCCTTGTGCGGCAGTGGCAGGAGCAGATGCTGTGGTCAGCGGCAGCCGGCTGAACTGCTTTGTGCGGCGGTAGCCGGAGCAGATGTTGTAGTCAGCGGCGACCGGTGAAGCTGCTTTGAGAGGCAGCGGCCGGAGCAGGTGCTGTCGTCAGTGGCGGCTGGCGGGGCTGCTGTGGTTGGCAGCGGCTTGCGGAGCTGCTTTGTGCGGCAACTGGCGGAGCTGCTTTGTGCGGCGGCGGCCGGCGCAGCAGCTGTGATGGGTGGCAGCGGAGGCCAGCGAAGTACAAGCAATTCTGATGATGTCAGTGGTAAAGACTTAATAATAATGGCACCCAGAATACGCACGTGCGCAGATGGAGCTCTTGACTCAAAAGCTCCATCTGCGCATGCGCTGCCTCCGGGCGCCATTAGATTGAAGCACATCTTCAGAATAACCCTTGCCTCACCGCCGGCCTCACAGAATAGAGCCAGCAAGGGGCAGAGCCTGCAGAAAGTAGAACCAGCATGGGGCAGAGCAGAGCCAGCATGGGGCACATCAGAACCAGCATGGAGCAGAGCCAGGACAGAACAGAGCAGAACAGCACAGAGCAGAGCAGCGCGGAGCAGAGCCTGCAGCCCCAGCACAGCGGTAAGTTACCACCGAATTATAAAACAGACCCATATATTTTTTTTTTACCTATTTTTTCCTCTGAATTTGGGGTGCGTCTTATAAACCCATGCGTCTTATAAAATGAAAAATATGGTACTTCACTTGCAATTTTTTCCCATTTTCCAGTACACTATACAGTAAAACTAATAGTTTAATTCAAAAGTACAACTCATCCAGCAAAAAAAAGCCCTCATATGGCAATATTAACAGAAAAATAGAAAAGTTATGGCTCTTGGAAGAAACTAAAATGAAAAATTGCCGGGGGTGAAGGGGTTAAATATGGAAGCAAATGCATATTCTGGAGTCTCCTTCATTTCCCACTTATTTCTTGTGGTACCACAAGCTTCCATGCAGTGATCTTTGTATGATGGCTCAGCTGACTTTATATACCTAGAAAAAAATATATTCAGGGAGTAATCCAAACAGAAAATTCTCAAATGAAGCTTAATAGTATTACGATTCCATTAAACATACCTCCAGCCAAAAAAAATTGTCAGATTGCTCTAGAAACTATATAATAACTTTGTAAACTTTTTCCCTAATTTTCTACAGTTCAGGGATATGTCATCAGTATATTCTTCTGAGCTGTTTTCTTCCCTTTTATTATGTTCATTAATTTTGTTTGCAGTGAGTAGCAAGGTACTACAGAGCTAAAATGTGGATATTAATTGTTAGAGAATCTGCAGAAAGCTTTGCTACATTTGACAGATGACTCTGCTCATGCCATGATGTCTTCAGACAGTAGGCGAAAAGGCAAAAACAAGATGACCTAACCAAGTAGATAGTTGTCTTGTGGTTTCAAATTTAAAGAACATAGTGGATCCAAAAGAAGGCAGAAGACTTTATATCTCTCCACCTGAGATTATACTTTTTAGAGTTTAAAGAGGACAATTAACACAGATTTTTCATCATTTAATAAGGAATCACTTTTACTGTTAGTCACTAGAGATGAGCGAACCTAAACAGTTAATTTCACTGTATGTACTGTGTGTAAACATAAACTTTATGAAAAAAAATCATTTAATTTGGTGTTATGGTGCTTTACCTATGCTAACCACTGAAGTGAGCATCGGTGTGCTTGGGTACGCTTGGTGCTCAGCCCAGTGCGAACAACTTGCAGTTGCTACATGACTCCCATTTTGGGTAAAATCAGCATTATCAGATGTAGTGTGTACAAAAAAAAAATTAAAACTAAGCCCTCCCCGACAGTGATGGCAGGCTGTATGTGGGCTGATTAATTAGTGAGTTCCTATGGGATTTAGGTCAAGTCTGAACTATATAAAGTCCAACTGAACCCGCAAAATCAAACTTCAATGGGTCCTCTCATCTTTATTAGTCCCTTTAATAGACCTTAGCCCCTCTAAGAAAGTACCAGAGTCCAAAGTTAAAATAGGGTAGTAGTGGGGCCCTTTTACAAATTTCATGCAGGACCCCAAACTTTGATATTAAACAATATAACTCTAAAATACACATAATTATATTACTACTAAGGCATAGTATGACATTGCCTTCCAAAATTGCTCTCAGGCATATGACTCACCACTGCTATCATCTTCATCATATGAAGATAAATCTGGGTTAAACAAGACTTATTTCTGTCTTTCTATTGCAGATGGACCCAGTTCAAAAAGCAGTCATAAATCACACATTTGGGGCTCCTTTACCCCAGAGAAGGAAGCAAATCTCCCCCTGCAATATATGTCAACTGAAATTTAATTCTGAAGTAAGTTTATTATTTTCTGTAAAAAAAAAAAAAAATTAGTAAGTAGGGCCATGTTTATATGATACTAGAGATAAAGCCTTTTTTAAAATTTTATAATAAGGGTACTATGGTTATAGACACATTTTTATAAAAAGAAACAGCTAAAGCTGAGTAATAGGGATGATCGAATACCACAAATATTCGGCAACGCCCATATTCGCCGAATAGGTCGCCGCTATTTGACTATTTGCGAATATTCGATGCACAATGTAAGTCTATGGGAAACCCGAATAGCTGCCGAATAGCAACTTTCGGGCTTCCCATAGACTTACATTGCGCATCGAATATTCGCATAGCGGCGACCTATTCTTCGGATATTCGCGAAGCCGAATATTGCCGAATATTTGTGATATTCGATCATCCCTACTAAATAATTATATTTGTGACTGGACATTGCTAAGAATGTAAAACAAAATAATTTTAGAAAACTAATAAAAATACAAATAGTTGTTGCATTGGGATTAAAATCTATGATACACAAAAAAAATTAAAATATGTTCCCGTTTGACCGTGACTACAAAATACAAATATTTGAACAGTTAAATTGTGAATTGGCAGAAGGGATAGTGACATCTGTCCTGCTCAGGTGTGAGACCAAAGTATTGTGGTGAACCTCCCGGCTCCAAAACTGTGCGAACACTGAATATCAGTCTTTTATTATTGCCCAAAGAAAGCTTCTAAGAAAGTAATATTTCATTTTTTGTGACAAAAAAGCTTTTCTTTTCTGTTTAGAATGCATTTAGACAAGCATAACAGTAAATTATGTTCACTCCACTCAGGCTACTCTTACATTTTTGCTTGTGTATTTCAATAGTACATTGATGGTTTCTTTTTCAAACAATTTATCTTTTCATGCTTTTGCATGTTTTTATGTTATAAATGTGCCTGCATTTTATAGTGTATATTAGAACCTAACATAAGTGCTGCTTAGGAAATGCTAAAAGTCCACTTTACACAAAATTATACTTTTCACAATAATTTTTCTGTCAAAAGTCTCTTCTGGTCCTGTTGGATATGGTAGGGTAACTACAATGGAATACATCTATGTTCCATTTCATTATACATCTGCTAAGTTCCTGTGGATGTATTTTCCATTTTTTTCCATGCCTAGAAAATTTAGTAAGAAAAGTGTGGGTTATGATTGAGTCCTTCCACTCATATGGCAGCAAACAATCCAGGAGAAATCTTACAGGTCTTCAAACAGATGGGGAGTACTCTAATCTAATCCTGTTTTGTCCCTGCCTAACAGCTGAAGTTGGCACCCTAAAGTTGCACAATAGCACCACCACTCAGTGTAGGTTGACTTTAAATTAAGTGTAACACACAACACCAATGAACGGAAAAGATGTGTACACAGGCAGAGGGTGAGACACAGGGCTAAATACATGTTCACATAGTTGTACAGGGAAAATGGAAGAAACTGAAAGAAACCCAAAGAGACTTATAGATTAAGTGGAACCCCTCCAAGTCCCAAGTGAAACAGAATGGGAGAATTCTGAAAAATTAAAAAACACACTAGCTGCAGGGAAAGCAAAATGATATTAGCAAGATTATCTGAACTGAGGAGCTGGGATTCAAACATCCATAAACCCAGGAATATAGCCAGCATCGAGGTACATACATGGTGAGTATAAATAGCCCCTCCAAAAGTGTGATAGGACAAAAAAAACAAGGAAGTGAACACAGCTAATTGGAAATAAAACAGAAAGGTAAGGCAAAGGAAAGACAAAAGAACTAACAGCAGTTGGACCGATACAAAACATGTTGTGACCTAATGGAAACCAATCACACAACCAAATGTCACTGAAATGAGCCCCAGAAATGAGCCTTGAAAGTTTGCCCTTCATATCTTGGTACTTGATAATATGTGGTCTAAAACAAGCACTTACCTGCACTTGCAAACAAAGGAGGACTTTCTGATTAAATCATATACCTTTTCCCTTCTGTCAGCAATTCTGTAAGTAATATGAGTCCATTAGGATCAGCAGGAAAAATAATATATAGCATCGTCTGATGACTTATCCACTTTAAGCAAGAGTTAGTTCAAAATAAATTGATTAATATACTTGTACTATGAAATGCTGCACAACACAAGGATATGTTTGTAAGACAACTAGGACTTACACTTTTTATTTTCACACAACATGAATGACCTTTGAAGATCAGAAATACAATAATTATTTTTTACGTTATAATGAATACTTGTCTTCCCATGAAACTATGCAATAAGTGCGTTGTGTATGGTATGAGCAGGAGGCACATACCACTCAGAAGAGGCACAAAATTCATTGAGTGATGTGCAGCTTTAAATGATTTCAGTGCCTTGCACTCCAGAAAGACTGGTGTAGTATGAGCGTGTGCTACGCCAAGTTTGATGAATGGGCCCCATTGTCTATAATAGGTATCTCATGACATAGTGGTGTAAAGATATTAACAAATGGTTGCTTGACCCATGTCACTTAGGCTGCTTTCACACTTACGTTGTTTTGCATCAGTCACAATCCGTCGCTTTGAGGAATTACGGTATCCTGCAAAATATTTTACAGGAATCCGTTTTTTCCCCATAGACTTCTATTAGCAACGGATTGTGACTGATGGCCCTGCGTTGCAACCGCCGCGTGATGGATCAGTTGTTTACTGACCGACCATCAGGCGGGAGCAACGCTGAATGTAACGTTTTTTGTGTGC
Organism: Anomaloglossus baeobatrachus; assembly: GCF_048569485.1. Lineage (NCBI taxonomy): Eukaryota > Metazoa > Chordata > Amphibia > Anura > Aromobatidae > Anomaloglossus > Anomaloglossus baeobatrachus. Next base: position 458,882,725 of record NC_134358.1, read on the forward strand.
AGCGGATCTTTTTTACTGTGAGCATGAGCATAGTAAAAAACCATGATCTACTGTAAATTCAGTTCCAGCGGCAGGAATGATCAGCTGATCGCCCAGTGGCTGCCTTTTGTGAATGATCAGGTCATCGGCCGGTAACCACCTTTTCTGAACGATCAGCTGATCGGCCGGTAACCACCTTTTCTGAACGATCAGCTGATCGGCCAGTAACCACCTTTTCTGAACGATTAGCTGATCGCCCGGCGGCCGCCTTTTGTGAATGATCAGCTGATCGGCCTGTAACTGCCTTTTCTGAATGATCAGCTGATAGCCCAGCGGTTGCCTTTAGTGAACGATTAGCTGATCGACCGCCGGCCGATCAGCTGATTGTTCACAAAATGCGGCCGCCGAGTGATCATCTGATCGTTCACAAAAGCCAGCCGCCGGTAAAACAATACTAAAAAAAAAACTACGGATCATTTTTTTGCAGCATAAAGTCACATCAGTTGTGCCACTATCTGCAATGCATCCATTGCATCAGTCACACAACTGATTGTGACGAATGCAAAACAACGCAAGTGTGAAAGAAGCCTAAAGTAACCATTCATTCAGCTGTGCAAAAAGTTGAGCTTGACTATATTCCAATAACAATGTGTGTTTTTTATTATCTGCAATCTTTCAAAAACACATATAGAGTTCCAAGGTCAGTCTTTGTTCATTATTGTCTGTTTATTTGTTGGATCTGTAATGATTCTGTCAGCATATATCGTTTAGAAGAGGAAAAAAACAGAATGTCCTTTTTGCTTTGCTGGTTTCAATGGAACAGTAAACATGGCTTGGAAACTATGAATGCTTTTCACTTCTAATAACCTTATTTAGTCTTAAGTATTACACTGAGTAGAGTTTTATATACATGATAAATTGCAATGAAAAATATTCCATAAGTTATTCAGATTAATAAAAAGGTTCTTATCGTACATCTTAAAGTAAGTTATTTTTATTTTTGTATCAGTATATACTAGAATCAGTCTTTCCAGACACATGTACCTTACTACAAGCCTCAGGCTATTCTTTTCCCATCTATCCTGATTCCTTTGTTTTGTCTGACTACAGAGCTCTACTGTACATATTAGATATTCTTTGAGTAGAAATTGATGGCAGCAGCTTATGTATTTCTCTTGTTTTTGTCTTAGGTGTATGTGGGAATTCTCAAAAAGTGGAATACCATCTATTTATTGTTCAATTAAAATTACTTCTCTTACTGGTCTGTGTAGTGTAGCTTTTATAAAATGACTGTTTAATTAGCAGGAGATTACCATTAAAGGACTACTTGTCGTGCGGCCAGGTGGTCCAGCAGATGCATGAGCTCATTATAACCTTTCTCAATATTCCAATAACTGCTAGATCTATAGCAGAGAAAACAGTGATTTTATCAAAATTACAGCAAACAGCTCAGTAAGTGACACATTGCTGGAATCAGGGTCTCTGTCACTAGATTATGCTGCTCTCAGGTGGGGGAGAAAAAACCTAGTGACACAATCCTTTTAAGTTGAACTATTTTCATCCCTGAACATATTTGGCTATTATAAAAGAGTAGAAATCCAGCAACCAACCTTCTTAAAAATATGTAAATCTTTATTCCAAAAATTATTCAGTTAAATAAAATCAATAAATGGTAGCATAGAAAATCCAGAGAGAAAAGGATAAGAATAGAAACAAACGTGTTTCAGATGCTTTTCCTTATTCATGTTTTACGGAATTTCAATTTGTTTCATTGTGAAACAATGTCACTGGTGAGCTGTCAAACAGGCAGATCTGGACAACGATGCATCAGCGATATGGACCTGCAGAACGAACTCGCTGGTCGTTGGGGACATGTCACACAGCAGCTATTTGACGACTCACACCTATGTTAGGGGCATGGTGTTTGGCGCTGAAACCACCTAGGTGTCCTTTTTACATGCCCCCCTCAGCTCTGATTGGTGATCGCTAGTGCATTCCTATTGGCGACCCCGAGATTGGAAAGATTGGCAAAAGTCGCGTTTGTATATCCTTTATTCCTGAGCTTCTGTTGCTTAGCGGATCTTTGTAGAGTTCTCTGTGTGGCGAGTCTGGCGACTCCACACTGGTTTATCTATACAGCATCAATACAGCTTCAGTCAAATGATGCTTACCCTATAGGCTTTATAGTATTGCAGACTGGAGAACTTTCTAATAATCTGCAAACCAGCACGCTCAGGAACAAGGTAGCTTTGACACAAAGGGCAGAAGCGCTAAAGTTGCCTTCTTTTCAGTGAAAGCCGCCCAATCAGAACGCAACAGCGACCACTAATCGAAGGTAAGGGGACGGGAAAGGGAACGCTACAGCATGCCTACGGGCTGGGTTCTAAGTCGCTAACGATGTCAAACACACCGATGCATGCTGTGCAGTGGGAAACAAAGGACCAAAAATGGTCCTGAAAGATTTTTAACGATCAGCAACCTCACAGCAGGAGCCAGGTCACTGATGCGTGTCACACACTGCTGGGGAGGTCGCTATTACGTCACAAAACCAGTGACGTTACAGCGATATCGGTAGCAATGTTGCAGTGTGTAAAGGGGCCTTTACACTGATCTGGCTGATTGCTATCTTCAAACCCTGTAGTCTTTTAAAAGCATAGATAAACTATCAAGGGATTGAAAGAGGCACTTAAACTTTATGAAATGTTATTACTGTATAAGGTTCTCCAGGCCTTTGGGCACTGTGGAAATGCACAAATAATCATAACTTTTGTGATGCTTAGAGATGTCACTGTGGCGCCCCTGACCTGGTCAGGCACCACTGAGTACTGCACCCATGCTGGGGACAGTACAATACAGGTAATCCAGAAGGCTGACCGAGGTGTGACTACACAGGCGCATAGTGATCAGGTCTCACACATGTACCTATGAGAGGACCCCTGGGGATCCCAGGAGGGGGAAAAGCCTTCACCTCCACTGGAATAGTGGAGGGGGCCAAAAGCCTCCATCTCCTCTCAAGGGGTGTGGTAAGAGAGTCTGGTTGCTAGGTGGCGTAGGCAGGCACAAAAGGGAAAAGAGAGGGAGGAGTAAACAGTCTGCAGCAGAGTGTGGAGGAGTGAGGAGCAGGAAAGTGAAGCTCTGACAGGAGCAGCAGTGAAGGTCCCAGATGTGAGCCGGTTCAGAGCAGAGTCCAGGGAGCTCCGAGGAGAGCTGACCCCTTCCCCTGGGCTGCTGTAGTCTGACAGCGTCCGCGCAGTGGCTACCGACGGGGGAGAACGGTCACCTAGGAGTGCTACCCGAAACCCATCTCCAGCTAGAGAGAGAGCACAGAGTGGGAAGTAAGGAGACTGCTAGGGAGAACCAGGCCCAAACGGGCGGCAGATCCCGGAGTGGGGATAGATCCACCTTTCCCTGCTAAACCTGCCGGTGTGGGGCCCTCAAAGCCCACACCACAACACCACAAAAGCCGCAGCCACGTAGCCACAGTTAGGGCCCATAGCTCACAGGAGGCAAGCAGCTGGAGTGAGCTGGCCCAGGCAACAAGCAAACGGCAAACGAAGGGGAGAGAGGCTTCAGCAACTTCCCTGGGTGACCCCCATAGGGACTAAAAGTCGGGGTCACCCCAAACCACCAAGGGCTAAGGAAGGCGAGTTGGTAGTCACCATCAGAAGTCAGCCTGAAGGATACCTGGTTCCCGCCTGGTTCATCCCATCTACGCCCGGGTTACTCATCCTGCCACCTGAAGTGAGTAAAAACCCTGAAAGACATTCTGCCTGTGTGGAGTTATTCTGCGCCTTGTGGTTCTACGCACCTACACAGGGCCCTGGGGCTTGCCTCACTCTCAGGAGGCTATTCCAACTAACTGCACTCACCATCAGCCCCAGGCGTCCCTCAACCTGCAGTGGCGGTCCCTACTGGCCGCAATACTGAGAGTGGCGTCACGACAAGAAGAAGATCTCCTACCTGTGACCAGATTCAGCTGAGTGGAGTCCCTGAAGGTAATGCACCGACACTACACCTGTGGGGCTTCACATCTGGCGTCACGAACAGGATAAGGACTAGACCTGTCCAGACAGGTGACCATGTGCCTGGGCGGTCCGCTTGAAAAATTGGAAGCGCCGCCATATTGCCACCATGAAAAGCGCGCTGAAAAACAACAGCAGCCCGCGCTGGGAGAAGTTACCGCCCACGAAGAGGTGTGGCTACCCAGAGATCCCCTGCAGAGTTCTGACCTCGCTTGTGAAGAGAGCGGAAGCGTTCAGAGACGTCGGGACAGAAAGGGAGCCAGAAGCCTGCTGCTGGGAGAGGAGCTGCTGAAAGAGGCAGAGCGGAAACTGAACAGCTTGCTACTAGAGGCAACGACGAGTCCACTGCTGGGAAATCGTACAGAAGAGGGCGCAGAAGAAATGGCGTCTGACCGCAGAAACCCAGAACCGGGCTCCGCTGCCTGGTGGTATCGGGAGCTGGCCCAGTTCTGCGACCGACTGGAGACCCGGGTCGTGGAGCAGATCAGAGAAGAACGCATGGAACTTCTGGAGATGGCTGCCGCGGTTCAGGCCTATGAAGGGAGAGCCGCGCGCCGAGCGCCAGACCGAGTGGCAACGACTCAGACCCCGATGCTGCCACCGATGGGTGAGTCCAGTATTACCCCTGCCGGCCCGGATGCCCCGACCCCTGCTGCCACGCCCGCGGTCCCTGGAGAGGCGCCCGGCGCGGCGACGCTGAGCCAGGCCGCAGCCACGCCAGGTGCGGCCCGCCAAGCCCAGGCCGCCGCAGCGATGCCCTGCTCGGCCCACCAAGACCCGGTCCCTGCAGCGATGCCCTGCCCGGCCCGCAAAGAACCGGCTGCCACCGCGACCCTCATCCACGCCGCAGGTGTGACGCTGACCCAGGCCGCCGCCTTGCTAGGCCCGGCCCGCCGAGACCCCACCGCAGCAGCAACGCTCGTCCGCGCCGCAAGTGAGGTGCTGAACCAGGCCGCAGCCCCGCCAGGTGCGGCCCGCCAAGCTCCGATCGAGGCAGCGACGCCCAGCCCAGCCTGCAAAGACCCCATCGCAGCTGCGACGTCGATCCAAGCTGCGCCAGAAACGCCCATCCAGGCCGCCGCCATGCCAGGCGCGGCCCGCCAAGATAAGATTGCATCACCATTTTCCCCGGCCTGCAAGGCCAGAGCAGACACCGCTCCCCAGTCCAAAGAGGTCCCTGCTCGGAAGTCCCTGGTAGGTGAGGACCCCGCATACTGGCAGCTGAAGGCTGACATGGAGGCCAAGTTCCCACAGGAGATGGTGGATCAGTACATGCTCCCTCCGCACACCCCCAAGAGGATTCCAACAACTCCTGCAGCAACCACGCCAAAGAGTCCCCCGCCTGGGCCGGCTGAAGAACACCCATCCCCAGCACTGCCACAACCGGAGTGCTCAGAAGAACTAAGGGGGAGGGGAGGCCAGGAAGCTGAGGAGCTGACTCAGGAGCCACCAGCAGTGGATCCATGCCCAGAGCCGGAGATGTCGCCCTATTCCCGCTGGGACGAGGAAGACCTAACACCGTCCGCTGAAGAAGATCTACCCAAAAGCCTCACCTGGGAGCTTGTAAGCTGTACCTCGCAGAATCCAGCCCGCAAGATACGGCGCCGTAGCAGAACCCAGTCTTTCCCTGCACCGCCATCCCCAGAGCAAAGAGATGACATAACGGCCAGAGACCTAGAAGAAAAACGGTTCCTGAGAAGAGCCAAAGCACAGGTCAGAGGACCCCTTTGTAGAGGAGTTGTGGAAGACTTTAACTTGAAGAGCGGATATGGCTTTATAGTGGCACCAGGTATGAAGGAGGGCATTTTTGTCAATAGACGAGACGTCAGAGCCCACTTGCCCAGAGGACATCCTGGCAGAAATTTAAAGATGGGAGACTCCGTACAATTTACCATGCATCAAGGAGAAAGAGGGTGGTATGCGCTAGATGTAGCACCATGTCCTAAGGAAGAAGACAGGAAAGACAGCGATAAAGAAAGAAAAGACAAAGGACCCACTGATGAGACTACCACAGATGAAGAAAGAGGTCAAGGAAGCAACAGGTGCCGCAGCCCTACAGGCCCAAGCCCTGAAGAAGAGGAGTCTGCATAAGTTAAAGTAAAGCAAGTTACCAGTTTGAAAAGTTTGTTTTGCAACGTTTTAAAAGTTTAAGAGATGTGCCCACATAAACTAATGTGAGAAATAAACCTTAAGGCTATGAACTGGCTATAGCCACAAACTCTCGCAGTGTAAATAGTTACACCAGAGGGCACCACCACCACCAGAGTCAGCCTGTTTAGGGGCTTGGCTCGTCTGCAACCAGGGAGCCCGTCCGTATATAGGGCCTTGGCTTACCTGCAACCAGAGAGCATGCCTGTTTATGGGGCCTGGCTCTCCACCACAAAGAGGGTACCTGGTCAGCACCAACTGTGGAGGCCGCCTCTACATCCTGCCAGAAGAGGCTGAAGGCGCGGATCCACCAGGCCAGGTATACCCTGAAAACCACCAGCCCATGAAAGCCGCCTCTACATCCTGCCAGAAGTGGCTGAAGGCGCGGCCAACGTGAGAGGGTTTTGGGTGGGTTAACGGACTTGTGGGTGGAGGGTGGTGATGTATGGTACCTGGTGCTTTTAAAAATGTTTTACATGTTTTACTGTTTTATGCATTTTAAAATGTTGTCTTGCAGCCCGAGGACGTGCTGGTGATAACTAAGGGGGAATGTGGCGCCCCTGACCTGGTCAGGCACCACTGAGTACTGCACCCATGCTGGGGACAGTACAATACAGGTAATCCAGAAGGCTGACCGAGGTGTGACTACACAGGCGCATAGTGATCAGGTCTCACACATGTACCTATGAGAGGACCCCAGGGGATCCCAGGAGGGGGAAAAGCCTTCACCTCCACTGGAATAGTGGAGGGGGCCAAAAGCCTCCATCTCCTCTCAAGGGGTGTGGTAAGAGAGTCTGGTTGCTAGGTGGCGTAGGCAGGCACAAAAGGGAAAAGAGAGGGAGGAGTAAACAGTCTGCAGCAGAGTGTGGAGGAGTGAGGAGCAGGAAAGTGAAGCTCTGACAGGAGCAGCAGTGAAGGTCCCAGATGTGAGCCGGTTCAGAGCAGAGTCCAGGGAGCTCCGAGGAGAGCTGACCCCTTCCCCTGGGCTGCTGTAGTCTGACAGCGTCCGCGCAGTGGCTACCGACGGGGGAGAACGGTCACCTAGGAGTGCTACCCGAAACCCATCTCCAGCTAGAGAGAGAGCACAGAGTGGGAAGTAAGGAGACTGCTAGGGAGAACCAGGCCCAAACGGGCGGCAGATCCCGGAGTGGGGATAGATCCACCTTTCCCTGCTAAACCTGCCGGTGTGGGGCCCTCAAAGCCCACACCACAACACCACAAAAGCCGCAGCCACGTAGCCACAGTTAGGGCCCATAGCTCACAGGAGGCAAGCAGCTGGAGTGAGCTGGCCCAGGCAACAAGCAAACGGCAAACGAAGGGGAGAGAGGCTTCAGCAACTTCCCTGGGTGACCCCCATAGGGACTAAAAGTCGGGGTCACCCCAAACCACCAAGGGCTAAGGAAGGCGAGTTGGTAGTCACCATCAGAAGTCAGCCTGAAGGATACCTGGTTCCCGCCTGGTTCATCCCATCTACGCCCGGGTTACTCATCCTGCCACCTGAAGTGAGTAAAAACCCTGAAAGACATTCTGCCTGTGTGGAGTTATTCTGCGCCTTGTGGTTCTACGCACCTACACAGGGCCCTGGGGCTTGCCTCACTCTCAGGAGGCTATTCCAACTAACTGCACTCACCATCAGCCCCAGGCGTCCCTCAACCTGCAGTGGCGGTCCCTACTGGCCGCAATACTGAGAGTGGCGTCACGACAAGAAGAAGATCTCCTACCTGTGACAGGATCCAGCCGAGTGGAGTCCCTGAAGGTAATGCACCGACACTACACCTGAGGGGCTTCACATCACCTTTAGCTAGGGATAGGTTCCTTATTTTTGCCTTTTATTGTGAAAGAAAAGAGAACAGATTGTAAAATATAGTGACCAGAAAGGAAATAAGCCCATGTGAAAACTGCCCGTAGAAAAAATACCATTGTCATATACATGTGCACGAGAAAAATACCTACATGGAATACGGTCTGCAAAAATCCCCACCACTCACTTTGAAAAAGCACACATGAGCTATGTGGCCCTGGTATTATTGGAGCAGCACATCATGTTCTGTGGGTGCAAATCTTTGTGTTACCTGATAATGGAACAGTCACAATCTATACACAGACGTTTAACGAATGTATCGTGTGCAGACAATTCAGAGTCCCATGTCCCTCTCCATCAACAGAGCAGAAACAATTTTACAAAGTAATTTTTGCATTTCTACACCACTGCCCTCTTGAAAGCTCATGGGGGTGGTCAGGGCTCTGTATTTGGCAACATGATGGGGCACAGACACTAATATTGTAATAAGGCAATGCTACCTGGCATTTAGGTCGGGCATTATCTGGGATTGTAGCACTGACTAGCATTGTGATGGGTTACTGTGGTACTGTACTTGCATCGCATTTGGTCTCTTTATTGGGCAATCTGATGGGGAACTGATGACTGTCATTTTGGAGGGGTACTGTCTGGCATCATCATGGGAAACTATCTGGCAGTAATAGTGAATAGAGATGAGCAAACCTTTGGAGACTTCACAGGCTCAAATGTGACCTGAACCCGCCGAGATCAAGTCACTGATTGGCAGTTTGAGTCTTGCCCACATACAGCCAGCCATAAGCAGATCACTTCCGGGAGGGGGGAGGGGCTTTTTCAAACTTTTTGTTGTTGCATACTACATGTGATTGCACTTTTGTTATCCTTAGGCGGGCTTTGCACACTACGACATCGCAGGTGCGATGTCGGTGGGGTCAAATTGAAAGTGACGCACATCCAGCATCGCATGCGACATCGTAGTGTGTAAAGCCTAGATGATACGATTAACGAGCGCAAAATCGTCGTAATCGTATCATCGGTGCAGCGTCGGCGTAATCCATAATTACGCTGACATGACGGTCCGATGTTGTTCCTCGCTCCTGCGGCAGCACACATCGCTGTGTGTGAAGTCGCAGGAGCGAGGAACATCTCCTACCGGCATCACCGCGGCTTCCGTAGGATATGCGGAAGGAAGGAGGTGGGCGGGATGTTTACATCCTGCTCATCGCCGCCCCTCCGCCGCTATTGGCCGCCTGCCGTGTGACGTCACTATGACGCCGCACGACCCGCCCCCTTAGGAATGAGGTGGGTCGCCGGCCAGAGCGACGGTCGCAGGGCAGGTGAGTGCATGTGAAGCTGGCGTAGCGATCATGTTCGCTACGCCAGCTATCACATGATATTGTACCTGCGACGGGGGCGGGGACTATCGCATGCGACATCGCAGCATCAGCTTGTGATGTCGCAACGTGCAAAGCCGCCCTTAGTGTGCGCGGTTCAATCATTGTAAGCAGCTCACACAGGGCCGAGTAGCAAAAGTACCTGAGCACAACTTTGCTTACACAAGTTTCGTTCACACCTAGGAAACCAAGCCCAGAACCTGGATTCTTAAATTCGCTAGTCGATTCAAAACCACACCTCATGTTCGCTCATCTCTAATAGTGAAGCCGTGTGGCTGGAATTACATTAAGGCATTCTGGGGCATTGCAGTGGAGTACTGTCTGGTATTGTGCTGGGGCACTATCTGACATGTGGAAAGGTGCTATCTTGTTTAATAATCGAGTATTCACTAAGATTGTGCTGGGGAACTATCTAACATTGTGGTAGGGTACCATACTAGTACCAATTGAGGGTTCCTCCTTCTGCCTTTTGATTAAGCAAAGTGTCTGGGACTGTAAAGGGGCAATATATAGCATTACTGTGGGGCATTATCTAGCATTGCAGTGGGGCACCATCCAGCATTGTGATGAAGAGACTTATCTGACATTGTTGTAGGGCACAACTAGAGTTGAGCGAGTACCTAACTATTCGTACTTGCTATAGTCATAACGAGTACTCTCTAATACTCGCATATTCACTCCAAATAGTGTGTGAAATGCAAGTCAATGGGGAAAAACTCTCAAAGTAGTGAGTAATCCAAATTCGCACTATTTGCTACTCACACGAATAGTACGGCATTCGGGTTACTCGTTACTTTGCAAGTTTTCCCCATTGACTTGCATTGCACACGGTATTTGGAATGAATACATGAGTATTAGACAGTATTTGTTATGAGTATAGCAAGTACGAATAGTTCGGTGCTCGCTCAACTCTAGGCACAACCTGACATTGTGGTGGGACACTGTGGTTCTGTATGTGTACCATGTAAGAACTCTTTATTTGGAAATGTGCCCCAAAATAATCTTTTCAATTATGTTATTGGTTTCACTAGAGAAAAATAAATAAATCTAGAATATCACATCAAATAATTGATTTATAAGTTAACAAAACGTTATGCAGTACTATAGGACTAATTATTTTCATTGAATAATATTGAGGGTGAGTTGATTCAGACACCATGCAGGTCAGTGCAACAGCACAATCCCAGATAGTTTTCCACTGTCCCACAATAATGCCATACAGTGCACCATTACAATGCTAGTCAATATTAGATTGTGCCCTACTACAAGTCCAGTATATGTGTCCCATCATATTAACACATACAGAGCCATAACCCCCATGGGTTTTCCAGACAGCAGAGGAGTAGAGAGGCACACAGGACCTAATAGAATTGTTTCTGCTTAGTACATGAAAAAGGAACTTGGAATGTTCTTGAAGCTCCCTGTCTGCACAGATTATTGTACTTCATGTACAAATCTCGGGGCTATCTGCACATTATACAGTCAGTTCTTGTACAAGCCTGTGAGTTGGATCTGACTGTTCATTTATCACATAACACGTACAAGCTGCTCCAATAACACTGCACTACTAAGAAGCTGCTAGGAATTTTTTCTCAGTAATGTTATGTTAAGTAAAAAATAATATATTTGGTTTTCAACTTGAATAATGACTTCTGCATTATTTTAAAAGATTTCTGTTCCCATCCTTCCCCTTAAAAGCTCATTCACACACACACACACACACACACACATACACACACACGATATACTGTACGTTTGTTGTCCTAGTAAAGATTGCAGAACACACTGACCAATGTAAATCAATAGAACTGCTCAGATGACAGGTTTTTCCCCCATGGACTAAGGGGTACTTTGCACGTTGCGACATCGCTACTGCGATCTCGTCGGGGTCAAATCGAAAGTGACGCACATCCGGCGCCGGTAACGACATCGCTACGTGTAAAGCCTAGAAGCACCGATAAACGATCGCAAAAGCGTCGTAAATCGGTGATCTGTGTAGTGTCGGTTATTTCCATAATTTCGCTGCAGTGACAGGTACGATGTTGTTCCTCATTCCTGCGGCAGCACACATCGCTGTGTATGAAGCAGCAGGAGCAAGGAACTTCTCCTTACCTGCCTCCACTGGCTATGCGGAAGGAAAGAGGTGGGCGGGATGTTTACGTTCCGCTCATCTCCGCCCCTCTGCTTCTATTGGCCACCTGCCATGTGACGTTGCTGTGACGCCGCATGACCCGCCCCATTAGGAAGGAGGCGGGTCGCTGGCCAGAGCGACGTCACAGGGCAGATAAGTGCGTGTGAAGCTGCCATAGCGATAATGTTTGCTACGGTAGCTATCATAAGATATCGCATCTGCGACGGGGGCAGGGACTATCGCGCTCGGCATCGCTACAATCGGCTAGCGATGTCGCAGCATGCAAAGTACCCCTAAGTGTCTGTACGAAAAAACTCAGCATCAAAGTAATGGACATATTTCTAAAGTTATCTGACATTTGTTTACTTTTAGGCGGGCTTTGCACACTACGACATCGCAGGCCAATGCTGCGATGCCGAGTGCGATAGTGCCCGCCCCCGTCGCAGCAGCGATATGTGGTGATAGCTGGTGTAGCGAAAGTTATCGCTACGCCAGCTTCACACACACTCACCTGCCGTGCGACGTCCCTGTGGCCGGCGACCCGCCTCCTTGTTAAGGGGGCGGGTCGTGCGGCGTCACTGCGACGTCACACGGTAGGCGGCCAATCAGAGCGGAGGGGCGGAGATGAGCAGGATGTAAACATCCTGCCCACCTCCTTCCTTCCGCATATCCTACGGAAGCCGCAGTGAGGCCGGTAGGAGATGTTCCTCGCTCCTGCGACTTCACACACAGCGATGTGTGCTGCCGCAGGAGCGAGGAACAACATCGGACCATTGCGTCAGCGTAATTATGGATTACGCTGAATCTGTACCGATGATACGATTACGACGCTTTTGCGCTCGTTAATCGTATCATCCAGGCTTTACACACTGCGATGTCGCATGCGATGCCGGAAGTGCGTCATTTTCAATTTGACCCCACCGACATCGCACCTGCGATGTCGCAGTGTGCAAAGTGCCCCTAAGTCTCATGGTGTTGGCACTTAGTTGCTGTTATTTGTTGAGGTATGGTATTGCATAGGTAAGATTGTTTTTTACTTATTTTACAGGAGTAATAAAATGTATTAATAAGAATACCCAACATTAATTTTTATAAGTATCTAAAGTAATAATCACTATTTAACCCCTACACCCCTGGGCGATTTTCCATATTTTGTTTTTGCTTTTCGCTCCTCTTTTTCCGAGAGCCGTAAGTTTTTTTTATTTTTCCATCAATCTTGCTATCAGAGGAATTTTAAATGAAACCTTAAGTTTTACCATATATTGTAGTGGAAAACGACAAAAAAATTCCAAGTGCAGAAAAATTGCAAAAAATGTGTGATTGCACGATTGGTTTTGGGATATTTTATTCACCGTGTTCAATGTATGGTAAAACTGTGTCAGTGTGATGTCTCAGGTTGTAAATATCAAACATGTATAGATTTACTTTTATCTAAGGGGTTAAAAAAATTCAGAAATTTGTCCACAAAAAGTGGCGAACTTTTTGCATGATATTTTGTGACCCATAGCATTCTCATTTTTCAGGATATATGGTTCAGTGACAGGTTTTTTTTTGCATCTCAAGCTGATGTTTTCAATGGTACCATTTTTCACAGATGCTGTGATTTGATCACCTGTAAGTGCAATTTGCACAAAATTTTTCAACGACCAAAACACAACATTTTGGCTTTTGGAATTTTTTTGCCACTACACCATTTACTGATCAGATGAATTAATTTTATATTTTCAAAGACTGGGCATTTCTGAATGCAGCAATACCAAATATGTGTATGGTTTTTTTTCAACCCTTTAATTTTTAATGGGGCGAATTGATTTAAATTTTTAGCGTTTTTTTTTCAAACTTTTTTTACTTTTTTTATTTTACTTGTCCCCCTAGGAGGCTATAAGGATCAGCAGTCTGAATGCTGCGTTCTTGTTACAGCTGCTGCTCTGACGGCTGTAACAGGAACTATGTCACGATAGCAACAGGAGTTATGACATTACCCTGTGCTACCATAGCAATCATTGGCTCCTCGTGATCACATCGTAGGGCCTCTGATGGCAACAGGGAAAGGCGCATTCCCCACCGAGGCGACTTAAATCGTGGTATCACATTTTGACATCATGATTTACGAGGGTAACAGATGCAGGTGCAATGCGGGTCCCCCTGCACCTGATAGCCACACATGTCTGCTGTTAAAATCAGCAGACATGTGTGGGGATCACCACCGGATCACCTCAGCAGCCGGTGGTGATCACCCCTTCATGATTTAGGACATACCATTACATCCTAAGTTGTGAAGGGGTTAAAGGAGTTTTCCCACCTGAAGCGTCTAGTGTGTGTCTAGAGGATAGACAATTAGGCTGTATGACCACGATTAGTTTTAAGTGAGTTATTAGGGCTGTATATTTTGCTTGCATCAAAAATGTATTTTTAGGCTGTGTTCAGACAATGATGACCTATCCCAAGAGTAGGCGATCAATGTACAAGTAGGGGACAACCTCTTTAACTCAGTGTAAACTGATCTGTGCTGTATGTTTAAAATCAGCAACACGTACATTTCTTTTGCGAGTACACTGAGTTTTATGTGCAGATTTTTCTCGTAGATTTCCATTAGAGGTAGAAAATCTGCAGGTAAAAACTGCCTGTAAGCCGCATATAGGTATATCAATGCATTTTTATAAAAGCCAAATACAAACAAGTATTAAAAACAAAACAGTGTTGCTTAATGGATAACATGCCAAAAACTGAAGAGGAGTCAAAAGCTGAAGAGTCAATAACAGGACCTAAATGAATTAAAAAAAATGCACACAAAAGACATGGCAAAAAACCCACAAGTAAACTAATTTACATAATAGGTGCAGAAATTAAAAACTCACCAAAATCTCATTGTGGGATAGTATTCTAAAAGTTTCATATATGGGGGTCCAAATATTAGGATTTTTAAAAATAAAAAATAAGTTCCCAGTTTTGATAATATGCTTAAATGCCGCACATTAAACTTTCCTTTTTTGCTTTTCTATTCCGATTTAGAATATACAGTACAGACCAAAGTCTGGACACACCTTCTCATCTCTAGAACAACTATTAAGAGGAGACTTTGTGCAGCAGGCCTTCATGGTAAAATAGCTGCTAGGAAACCACTGCTAAGGACAGGCAACAAGCAGAAGAGACTTGTTTGGGCTAAAGAACACAAGGAATGGACATTAGACCAGTGGAAATCTGTGCTTTGGTCTGATAAGTCCAAATTTAAGATCTTTGGATCCAACCACCGTGTCTTTGTAGAAAAGGTGAACGGATGGACTCTACATGCCTGGCTCCCACCGTGAAGCATAGAGGAGGAGGTGTGATGGTGTGGGGGTGCTTTGCTGGTGACACTGTTGGGGATTTATTCAAAATTGAAGGCATATATTATCCAGCATGACTACCACAGCATCTTGCAACGGCATACTATTCCATCCGGTTTGCGTTTAGTTGGCCTATCATTTATTTTTAAACAGGACAATGACCCCAAACACACCTCCAGGCTGTGTAAGGGCTATTTGACTAAGAAGGAGAGTGATGGGGTGCTACGCCAGATGACCTGGCCTACACAGTCACCAGACTTGAACCCAATCAAGATGGTTTGGGGTGAGCTAGACTGCAGAGTGAAGGCAAAAAGGCCAACAAGTGCTAAGCATCTGTCGCGGGCGGAGGAGGGGACGCTGCGCTCTCCCCACTGCTGCTCGGGTCCGGCTGCCGCGGCTGCTGCGGCCTGCTGCTGCTCGGTGGCTCGAGCGATGGGCCGGATCCCGGGGGCTCTAGCGGCGCTCCTCGCCCGTGAGTGAAAGGGGATTGGGATTTGGGATAGTTTATTGTCCGTGACGCCACCCACGGTTGTGGTGATTTGTTGGCACCACCGCTGCTCTGTATGAGGATCCCGGGAATGATGGTATGGAGCAGCCAGTTGTTGTGTTGCCCCTCCGTGGGTAGGGGTTGGTGATCCCGGGGCCCAGTGATGAGGTGGGAGATGCAGGGCTTGGTGGGCGCAGGGACGCAGGGGCAGCACTGTGCCTTGCGGCACTGTGGTACTCACTCAGCCTGAGACGATGACACAGTTCTTGGTAAAACACACGGCTGGAAAGACGGTTCCCACGGACGACTGCACTTGCTTTCCCCAGTAGGTGATAGTGACGGTCCCTCTGTCCTGCACCTATGTTGATGATGGTTGCGATGGGTTCCCACCGGTAACCCGCTCCCCGGCTTGGATATGGGCCGGAGGAGCCCTACTTGCCCACAGGCGCTGGCCCTGAGAAACTGGTGCCCTGGCGGTGGCGGTGTCTCTCCGTAACAGTTGGACTGTTGCCTTCAATCGGGACTTGGTTGTTTGGAGACAGACGTCCCCTTCACTGACGGATTTGGCAAATTATGGCGACTCCTAGCCTTGCCGGGGTCCAAGAGGCCCCTGCCCTGGTGCTGACTGTCCTTTGTATACTGCTCCAGACCGCCGGGCCACTACCCATCCGCGGTCCTTCCAGCAACCTCCGAGCAGTCACCCCTCCAGACAATCACCGCCGTCTGCTGACCTTGCTGTCTCGGTCCGGGCACACAGCCGGACCAACTTCAGGCTTTACTACTCTCACTTTTCTGTCACTTCAGCTTTTCTTCTTAGCTCCACTACCACTTCACTTCCTTCTACTTTCACTTCCTTTACTCTAACACTCATCAGCTTGTTTACTCCTCTCCGTCCCTAGCTGGACTCTACTCAAGCCCTGCCTGAGCTAAACTGCAACTCCTCTCACTTCCTCCTCCAAACTCTATCTGCCTGGTTCTTTCCGCCTCCAGAGCTGTGAACTCCTCGGTGGGTGGAGCCAACTGCCTGGCCCACCCCCTGGTGTGGACACCAGCTCCTGGAGGAAGGCAACAAGGATTTTGGTAGCTTTGATGTTCCTAACTGGGGTGTAGGGTGTGGTGGTGTGATGACCTGTGACCCCTGGCTTGCCCAGGGCGTCACACATCTCTGGGAACTCCTTCAAGACTGTTAGAAAACCATTTCCGGTGACTACCTCTTGAAGCTCATCAAAAGAATGCCAAGAGTGTGCAAAGCAGTAATCAAAGCAAAAGGTGGCTACTTTGAAGAACCTAGAATATAAGACATATTTTCAGTTGTTTCATACTTTTTTGTTAAGTATTTCATTCCACATATTTTCATTCATAGTTTTAATGTCTTCAATGTGAATCTACAATTTTTAGAGTCATGAAAATATAAAAAACTCTTTGAATGAGAAGGTGTGTCCAAACTTTTGGTCTGTACTGTATATATTTTGCAAACCTTCCAGAATGAATTTTAAGGTATCAGTCACACTGGATAAATCAGCTAAGATTTGACTTAAATGTTCAGTAAATATTTTACATGGACACTATTGACAATTCATACCATATGTGAAGATAAGTGTAGAAATAGGTCACAGACTTTTCAAAATATTTGTCTCTCCCTTAACCTCAGTGTCACTTTTTTGTGCAGTCATGATTCTTCATTACCTTCGATATGTATTACAGAAACCCACACTATCAAATGCAAATACACATTCAGTACATTTAACCCTATGTTTGATACTAGTGATGGTATGTCAATAAATTAACATAAGACTTTTTTGTTTGTGATTGTTTAGTTACATTTGGGCTGCCTACTTCCAAAACTAGGGGGAGCTATCTGTATCTACAATTGTACAGTCAATATTACGCTTAATAAAAATTATGTAAATTCATAGTATCGACTATAATCTTTTCATGACTAATAGCAGAACCAGCTGCCATCTCCCAACATGGTTGTATTCTCTGTTTATTAGTTCCTATTCAAGTTGGGTCTGAACATTAAAACCGAATTTAGCAAAAGAAATGTAGAGGAGACAAAAGAATGAAAGGATTGTTCAGGACAGACATACTGATGACCTATCCGACTATAGGCAACATCCCCAACCATCTGTTATCAGGTTTGATGGGAGTAAATTTTGAACAGCATGATGTGAATAGGTGTTGAGCTTCAGTATTCAGGAATGGCCGCTACACAGTGTGTGGAGGGTCGAAAACTGTACTGCTCCAACTTTGTGTGTGAACTCTTCCACTGGCTGTAAGAAGCTGGCGATAATCTTAAAAAAAGGGCTGGATGATTTCCTCAGTACACACAACATTGTTGGTTATAAATGACTAAAGCGGGCTTTACACGCTACGATATATCAAACGATATGTTGTCGGGGTCACGTCGTTAGTGACGCACATCTGGCCTCGTTTGACATATCATAGCGTGTAACACAAATGAGCGACTGTGAATGAGCAAAATACTCACCTTATCGTTGCTCGTTAACACGTCGCTCATTTTCAAAATATCGAACGTCCTTCTGTACTCCGGTTGTTCATTGTTCCCGAGGCAGCACACGTCGCTCCGTGTGACACCCCATGAATGATGAACTGCAGCTTACCTGCAGCCGCCGCCTATGCATAAGGAAGGAGGTGGGCGGGATGTTTACGTCCCGCTCATCTCCGCCTCTCCGCTTCTATTGGGCGGCCGCTATGTGACGTCGATGTGACGCTGAACGGCCCTCCCTCTTCAGGAAGTGGATGTTCACCGCCCACAGCGAGGTCGTTCAGGAGGTAAGTACGTGTGACGGGAGTTACTGACTTTGTGCGACACGGGCAACAAATTGCCTGTGCCGCACAAATGCGATTGCATGAGAAATTGCAGCATGTAAAGCAGACTTTAGTGACCAAATGTAGAACTGGTGGAGGAAGGTTGAACTAGATGGACCTAGGTCTTTTTTTCAACCTAAGTAACTATGTAACTAAAGGACTGTTGAGAAACTACTGTATATCAGACAATGAGGCAATGTTCCTCTCACAGTGCTCTAGTAATTGGTCTCCTCATTTCCAAGACATTTATAAACTGCTGTAAAAAAAAGAGAAGATGCTACACAATGTTAGATATGGCTTTGTGCCAACTTTTTTGAGATGTGTTGCCATTAATTTCTCCATGAGTTATTTTTTTCAACGAAATGTAAACATGGTGGCCTAGCAGTGGTATGTTTTCCTCAGGATCTGCTTTCATGATGGTTCTTTTTGTGTATGCAATTCTTTATGCATTTTTGTGATCCATTTGTTTGTTGTTGTTGCATATTGGTTGTATCTAAGAAATATTGTGCTGTTATCTCCTATTTCCTGCCTGCCATTTTTGTACTACACTGCCATCTCCGGGTTGACCTTAGCCTGATTTTGTCCCTTTTCTGTACTCCTGGTTTGACCCTGCCTGGTGACTACTCTTTTTGGGATTGTAGCCTTCCATAGGCAGCGATCTCCAGGGTCCTGTAGTAATTCCAGATGGCTGTACAAGGGTTAAAGGGTGTTGGAGTTCTTGGGATCCTGCTTAATGTGCGGCTAGCTTCTAGTCTGTCCAAGACAGCCATCCTGAGGCTGTGATGCTGGGCAGATATTTTACTGGCTTTTTGGTGAATTCATGCAGAGAAAATTACAGGAAAAAGCAGTATTCTGGGAAATAACGATATATTTTTTTTTAAATTTGAGTGAAAAATTGGGAGACATGGAAATCAATATGCCGGAGTCAGATACCAGGAAATCCCATCAAGGACTAAGGGGAATGACAGAAGCATAGTCAGGTCATGGTACAGAGTCTGAATACCTGGAATATAGAAGATCAGAGCAAAATAGCTAGGCAAACGGATGGTCAGAACAAGGTCCAAGGTCTAGCAGCAGTAGATCAAAACACAGTACAGATAAACTAATCCAACAAGCACCACTGAGCAGAGTGCTATGACTGGTAGTATTCTGGGATTAACTGCTCACCTAAGTAGCTGGGCAATCACAGAGTACAGGGAACACATGAAGAAACTTAGCACCTCACAGTATCAGACTGGAGGGCTGAGCTGTCTCTAAACTCA
This sequence comes from Anomaloglossus baeobatrachus, assembly GCF_048569485.1. Taxonomy (NCBI): domain Eukaryota; kingdom Metazoa; phylum Chordata; class Amphibia; order Anura; family Aromobatidae; genus Anomaloglossus; species Anomaloglossus baeobatrachus. The sequence continues at coordinate 458,902,104 of NC_134358.1, forward strand.
CTGACAGCTCACACTCCCTCTTTAGCACCAGATTGGACAACTGAGCTGTCACTCACCCAACTGACAGCTCAGCACGTCCTGTTTCCATAGTACAGAAAACAGTCACTTATTGTGTCCAAGACACAATTAACAGAGGAATCATGGCAGTGAGTAGGATTTAATTCCACACAAATAAACTAGCCCATCTCTACATACATACTTTGAATCAAGTAGAGCGGTGCAGGGAGAAACTATATTTTCTATGTTGACTCTTCATATTTTCTCTGAAATTTTACAGCATTTCAGAGAAAAGCATACCTGATTCATGCTGCCTGTAATTTGGGCAGCATGAAATCACTGACGGGTTCTCTTTAACTCCTTCACGACCATGGACGGATATATCTGTCATGGAGCGTGTCCCGTTAAGCCCCGCCCCCTGCCGCGGGCAGGCAGCGGCGGTCGGCACACATATCAGCTGTTTTCAACAGCTGACATGTGTGCCTGCTAGCCGCGGGTGGAATTGCTTCCACCCGCGGCCATTAACCCCTTAAATCTTGCTGCCAAAGTCTGGCAGCAAGATCTAAATGCGCACGGCCATGTTTTTTACTTACAGCCGCCCTCACCGGAAGTCACGTGCGTGATCACGTGACTATCGGTGGTTGCCATCGTAGCACAGGGTCATGTGATGATGCCTGCAGCTATGATGTTTCACTTTCATTTTCCCTCGGCACGGATGAGAGAGAAAAAGAAAGTGACTGTATCTGCTGTTTACAGCTGTATAGCTGTGATCAGCAAATAGATAATAGCGATCGGATTGCTGATCGCTATGGCCCCCTAGGGGGACTAGTAAAATAAAAAAAAAGTAAAAGAAAAAGTTTTAAAAAATAAAAAAAAAACAAAAAACCTAAAAGTTCAAATCAGCCCACTTTTCCCCCATTGAAAATTAAAGGGTTAAAAAATAAATAAATATACACATATTTGGTATCGTCGCGTTCAGAAATGCCCAATCTATCAAAATATAAAATCAATTAATCTGATTGGTAAACGGCGTCATGGCAAAAAATTCCAAAAGCCAAAATTACATTTTTTGGTCGCCGCAAGTTTTACGCAAAATGCAATAACAGGCGATCAAAACGTAGCATCTGCGCAAAAATAGTACCATTAGAAACGTCAGCTCGAGACGCAAAAAATAACCCCTTAGATACAAGTAAATCTATACATGTTTGGTGTCTACAAACTCGCACCGACCTCAGGCATCATACCCATACATCAGTTTTACCATATAGTGAACACCGTGAATAAAACATCCCAAAAACTATTGTGCCATCACACTTTTTTTGCAATTTTTCCGCATTTGGAATTTTTTTGCTGTTTTCCAGTACACCATATGGTAAAACTTATGGTTACATTTAAAGGTACAACTTGTCCCACAAAAACAAGCCCTCATATGGCAAGATTTACGGAAAAATAAAAAAAGTTACGGCTCTCCGAAGAAGGGGAGCAAAAAACAAAAACGCAAAAACGGAAAGTGCCCCGGGGCTGAAGGGGTTAAGAAAAAAGAAATGGAAATTGTGCATCATATAGAGAACTTGTCTTTTATGAGACTTGCAATATTTTGAGCTCCATCTGTGTTAGAGTTCACAAGAATAATGTTCAGCGTTCCACACAATTTCTTCACTGGTCATATTCTCAAACAGTGTTAGTTCTTGAAGTCTTGTGGACCAGCTGTTGTCAATAAACTGGAACCAGCAGAGATTAAGTATATGTTATTCACATTACACTGTAAAATCTGTTTTTAATTAAATCCCTCCTAAATTCAAATGCTGAATAATGTCCCAGTGGTGAATACAGGGGGATGTTCTATATTTCCAGATAACAATATCTCTCCTATGAAGAACATTATATTATATTTTATGGGATGCATTAGTTTTTGTACAATGGTCTGCTATTATATTACAATTTGTTCCTAACATTAACAACCACATTCTTCTTTTTTGTGTCAAGGCTGATAATCAGTAAAATCACGACTATTACTTATGTTACAATTTTGGTTCTTGGTATATTGTTCTGTTACAATGATAACAAATGGAAGCTATAATAAATTGATAAATGGCGCATTCTATTATCAGATGTCACCTACAAAGTACCAGTTATTTTTCACTGGTCTTATCTTAAATACATGCTGACATTTCAAGATGAATTTTAGGAGAGAAACAAACTTAGCAAATAATTTAAAAGAAAAAATTTGAAGCCACTGGTAATTTATGTATGTATTTATTTAAAAATAGATAATTTTTCCACTGTTAATGATGCATTTAGTTTTACTCTGCATTTTATTTAATAATCAATATATTAAGTAAAACATTTATTGAATGAATGATTGAATGAATGAATGAATGAACGAATGAATGAATGAGCATTTTGGAAAATTGCATAAGAAGATTTTCCTAACAAATCCCACTCATCATCATAAGAGGGAATGGCATAGTGTTTATATATAGATATAAATACTAAAACTCTATGCCATAAGCCCAGAGCTCTATCTAATGGGAATTGCAGAAACCTCTAACTTCATTTGTGCCACAGGTTGTGATGAGATAACATGGAACAGGGGTGCCTACACTGGCCCTAGGGCTAGGGTGGCTCTAGCTGTCTCTGTTCCCAAAGATAAATCTAATGGTGACGATGTTTGGGCAGACCTCCTAACTCTAGATCCTGAGTAGCCCTGGTCTACACCACCTCATTCCCACCCCAGGGAGGACCGGAAAAGGAGTGGTTTATCTCAAACAAAACTCAAAATCAATGCACACACACAGAGGTAAAAAAAATACATGCTCAGGAGGAAATAAAGAATCAGGGAGGAAATAAACAGACAAGGAGAATATTTCTTCAACACACCAAATAACGCACAGAAGACCATAAGAACAAGATCATCATAGCACAAGGACCGGTATCAGAGTGAGGGACAGGCTCCATCATCTTTTAAGGGGCAGCGGTGTCTGTAACCTGTGATCTTAGCAGCAATGCACAGGCTGGTAGAAATTAACTCCTGCTAGACTAATCACTGATAAGTACACAACTAGTCAATGCCCGAGTCTAACTGTGCAACTCAGAAGCACCAGAGAAACCATAGTGTGATGTGTCAGACTGCAGTGTAAACAGGGTCAGAAGTTGCCATAACACTTCGAGTTTAGAGCTGAATATCGTGTGACATTTGGAGAAATTCACTAAGGCTGAAGGTTCACACAGAAGTCTTCATATCATGTATGCATTACACCATGTTCCAAATTATTATGCAAATGATATTTTTATCTGATTTTCCGAAATGGTCGGTGCAAATGACAGTCAGTCTAATAAAAATCATCACCCATTAGAGTATACATCGAATTTTATTGAAGAAACATCCCAATGATAACAGTATAATCTTCAAAATTAAAAAAACTCAAAATGCACTGTTCCAAATTATTAGGCACAGTAGAGTTTCTAAACATTTTATATGTTTTAAAGAACTGAAAATGCACATTTGTGTAATTTGCAGCATTAGGAGGTCACATTCACTGGAATAGCAAGCTATTTAAATCCAAAACCTCCTAACAGGCCAAGTTACATGTTAACATAGGAACCCTTCTTTGATATCACCTTCACAATTCTTGCATTCATTGTGAGTTTTTGGAGAGTTTCTGCATTAATTTCTTTGCATGATGTCAGAATAGCCTCCCAGAGCTGCTGTTTTGATGTGAAATGCCCCCCATCTTCATAGATCTTTTGCTTGATGATACCCCAAAGATTCTCTATAGGGTTGAGGTCAGGGGAAGATGGTGGCCAAACCATGAGTTTATCTCTTTTAATGCCCATAGTAGCCAATGATAAAGAGTATTCTTTGCAGCATGAGATGGTGCAATGTCATTCATGAAGATGATTTTGCTCCTAAAGGCACATTTCTGCTTTTTGTACCATGGAAGAAAGTTGTCAGTCAGAAACTCTATATACTTTGCTGAGGTAATTTTCCCACCTTCAGGAAACCTAAAGGGGCCTACCAGATGTTTCCCTATGATTCCGGCTCAAAACATGATTCCTCCACCTCCTTGCTGACGTCGCAGCCTGGTTGGGACATGGTGGCCATCCACCAACCATCCACTACTCCATCCTTCTGGTCCATCTAGGGTTGCTTGACACTCATCAGTAATCAAGACTGTTTGAAAATTAGTCCTCATGTATGTCTGGGCCCACTGCAATCGTTTCTGCTTGGGAGCACTGGTTAGGGGTGGCCAAATAGTAAGTTTATGCACCACAGTAAGTCTTTGAAGGATCCTACACCTTGAGGTTCCTGGGACTCCAGAGGCACCAGCAGCTTCAAATATCTGTTTGCTGGTTTGTAATGGCTTTTTAACAGCTGCTCTCTTAATCCGATGGACTTGTCTGGCAGAAACCTTCCTCATTCTGCCTTTCTCAGCACAATCATGTATCTGCTCAGAATTAGTCACAAATCTCTTCACAGTACGATGATCACGCTTAAGTTTTCATGAAATATCTAATGTTTTGGTCCCTTGTCCAAGGCATTGCACTATTTGATTCTTTTCGGCAGCAGAGAGATCCTTTTTCTTTCCCATGTTACTTGAAAACTGTGGCCTGCTTAATATTGTTGAACATCCAGTTTTCCTTTTATTGGGCTCATCTGACAAACTAATTATCACAGGTAATTTTTTGTTTATGTTGTTTACTGAACACTTATATTGTTCCAATTTGTACGCTCACCAACTCCGCTGAGGCAAGCTTAATAGTAATAATAGTCAAGCACAAACCGGTTCATGTAACCAATGTTAATTTATTATTTGGCCTAATTTAAATTAATGAACTATTTAATATACCTGCCAGTCAGTTCACCTGCTTTCAGTTCTCTGTGCCCTTCATAGCTTTTTGATTCCAATGTTGAATGATGAAGTGACATCATATGACATCCTCTTACCGCAGTTACTATTCCTGTTTTGTTGATATCACTAGGGAGAATACATCTCTTTGGAGCAAGTGTCATAGATTAGCAGTGTCTCTGATTTTAACTTTTACTGGAAAAGTCTGGCTGTCGATCATATGGTTGATTTTGAAAGCATCACCAATGGATCTACATGATACCTGAGATACATATAGATATATTTTTAGCTTGCTGGAATTACCTCCTACTGTGTGAAAATCATTGTCCAGGAAAGAAAAAAAAAAAAAAGAATATATATATATATATATATATATATATATATATATATATATATATATATATACATAAAGCTCCTTATTATCAAAACAGACAGATAGGAAGCATACCCACTTGCATACTATATGTGCAGTTGCTCTAGAGTAAATATAAGTGCAGATTTGGGACATAATGGGCTTTATTTATTAGTGCAATTATGCAATAATATGGTTAAGCCTGCAAGCCATATTTAAAAAGCCATGAACCAATTTTTCAATACTTGCAAAGAATTAATAAGAGTCGACAGTGCATTATTTAATAGAATATGATTATAAGGCATAGCATACCTTTCAGGCCATGAAAATCTATTATTGCAGCTCAGCAGCTATACAATATACATAAAAATGTACTAGTATTGAGGATCACACGCTTGAGGTGTCCTTATAGCTTAACATTTAGTAATACTCCAGTATTAATATACCTCATTGTACAGTAAGGAATGTTTACACATTTTATTCCTAGCGAAAAAAAACGTTTAGCTCTAAAAATAAACCCCATAAAATGCAAATTATAAAATTATAATTTATGATGGGCAGACTCGCAGATACCCAGGATTGGCGTGTCCAACTGGGTTTTAAAAAAAAAAAACAAACCTAGTTTGGGCCCGGAATTGATCTCAGATATCTTGCCAGAGCCGGTTCCTATATAAGTCTATGGAAACCTGAATCAGGCATTTAAAAATGGTGGTAGAAGAGATAGGGGGATTGGAGCAAGCTCTTTATACTTATCAGCCTCCGTACGGCTGTAAAGCTACTTCCGGGACCACTCATTATCTCTCATGCATATGCATTGCTTCCCCCGCGTCTCTGATTGTTTGCAGTCAGGCGTGCCCCCACTCTGTGTGACAGTGTGTCTGAATGCATTCAATCAGAGATGCTGTCTGTGTGTCTATATTGGTGTAAAAATAAAAAAATAAAAAAATTTGCTTAGGGTCCCCCATATTATGATACCCAGCACAGATAAAGCATATGGCTACAGGCTGTAAACCCCAGCCGTGTGCTTATCTTGGCTGTGAAGCAAAATAAGAGTGACCTCGTGCAGCTTTTTTAAAATATTTAAATAAATAATTTAAAAATCAGCATGCGGTTACCCCCACCTTTGATACCCAGCCATGCTAAAGCCGACAACTGGGGGCTGGTATTCTCAGGCGGGGGAGATCCATGCTTATTGGGCCCCCACAGCCTAAAAATAGCAGCCTGCAGATGCCAGGAGGTGCAAATTTGGTGCTAAAGTCTGGTGCAGACATTTCAGAACCAAATTTGCATCTCCTGGAAGAAAACCAAACTGAAATGGTGTCAAAACAATTTTTGTGCATTTTTGGCCAAGAGATGCAGTTTTGGTGCTGAAATGTTTACACCATATTCCTGTACCCAATCTACACCTCTTGGCAAAATATCGTATCACTATCGCATCAAAATAGCATGGTGTGTTGATGCATTTTTTTACTAAGAGGTGAGGATTTTATTATGCTAGAATATATTATTATTATTATTATTATTATTATTCATTATCGTAAATATGAGTTTTATTCCATTAATTGTTAGCTAAATAAATATTTTTAGATTTTTGTTATTGTACCATACAATTGACTGAAAATCAAGTAGAAAATTCCAAGTGAGGTTAAATAGTGAAAAAATACAATTATGAGGGGGGTTTTGTTTCTATGTTGTGTGGTAAAATATAGCCTGACAAGAGTAATTTTCAGGGCAGTACGATTACATTCATACAAAACATAAGGTTTGGTATGAGTAAGTAAAGATACTTTTGAGCATTGTGTACTATAGTAAATAATGCGTACCTCTAATTAAGCCATTTTTATATTGTGATCCATTGCGGAATTGCATGTAGATTCTTATGATGTAACATGCTGTTTTCCATAATAAAGATCATTATTGTTTTATGAGTTACATATGGACCCAAAGGCTTATCTTACCTCTTTTACATTCTGAGAAATTTGAATAAATAAGTACAGTAAAATTGTACAACCTGACAAATAGGGATCTAGAATATACTAATCTATTATTCTTGCTATGAAATACATTGCTTTTTCTAAGCATATTTCTTGCTGTTTTCTGCATGTAAATAAATACAGTGGCTAGCAATAAGTAAATAAATGCAAAGGGCATAGTTAAATTATTTGCAAAATACATTTTTATAATAGAGCTAATAAAAGCTTCATGCAGATGGTTTGGTTTACACCAGTAATTTGCATCAAAAGTTTGCAGCATGCCATCCTTATTGTAGTACTGCACATGCCCCTGTTGGGTAAATCAGAAAAAAGGTTCACAGACAGTATGAATGGGGTGCATAATATGTAAAACAGGTTTTTTAGTCCAATCTAAGCCAGAATTTTAATGCATTTTGATTAGTAAATTTCCCCTTTCTTCTAGTGCCTTTAATATTTTACTATGGACTCTAAATCTGGCTACACAAAAAAGCTGAAAAAACAAACAAAAATGAAAAATAACAAGTAAACTACATAAAGTGTTCAAGAATGCAGTGTGGGAAGCCAGGCTGAAAAGTCTTGGTTAGCATTTTATTCATATAATTGGATCTCAGATTTACTATTGTTATGCAATAAAATATTACCGTATTTTTCAGACTATAAGACACACTTTTTTCCCCCCAAATGTTGGGGAAAGTGGGGGGTGCGTCTTATAGTCTGAATGTAGGGCTGCGGTGAATGAGTGTGCTGCGGTGGAGTCGGTCATTGGCAGCATGCGAAAGCTGTAGTAGTGCCTACCGTGACCACGTGGGCCCGCTCATTCCATATGCATGCATCCTCTCGCCCATCATCTCTCAGCGCTGAAGCCGGCGCTGACAGGTGGGCGGGATGATGCATGCATAATTAACAGCCAACCCGAGTGATCACCCCTGGCAACTACAGCCTGGAGTGATCATGTGTGGCTATATTCACTGCCCCCAGTGCATCATCATCAGCGCGGGGGGCAGTGAATAAGTAGGATATACTCCTTGTTCCCTGTAGCATCACAATGTCCTCCTGTCTGCTGGCCCACTGATGTGTGTGGAGAGCCGTGCGCACAGCGATGACATCATCCCTGTGCGCACCACTCTCCAAACACATCAGCGAGCAGACAGAAAGGAGGATATCGCGATGTTGCAGGGATTGGTGACCGGCTCCACACAGGTCAGCGGCGCTGCTGCTGGCATAGACATGAAGACAGGTGAGTATAAACGTTTATTTTTTCTGTGCCACAGGATGCTGGGCATATACCAGGATGGGGATATGTAGCAAGATGGGGGTATATAGCAGAATGAGGGTATATATCAGGATGGGGAATATATCAGGATGGGGGTATATAGCAGGATAGGGGTATTTACCAGGATGGGGGTATATACCAGGATGTGGGTAATTATCAGAATGGGAGTATTTATCAGGATGGGGGTATATATCTGGATGGGGGCTACACCAGGATGAGGGACATATATTCAAGGATGGGGATCACATACAAGACAGGAGGATCATTACCAGGATGGGGTACCTTAGTAGAGAATTTGGGAACATCACCCCCAGAACAGTGGCCGCAGCAGATACTCGTCCCATAACAGTGTGTCATGACCACATTTTTTGCTTAAAATTTTATTTTCCTCCTCTAAAACCAGGGTGTGTCTTATGGTCCAGTGCGTCTTATAGTCCGAAAAATACGGTAAATGGAACCTAAGATAAAAACAAATGAGAAAATATCTTGTAGTAACTGAACAAATCAATTGCTGAAGAACATTTAAATAATATAGGGTACTTAGTTGACACTATTTTGATTTAAAAAAAAAAGAGTAAAAGCCATAGCACTGTGACAAGATGTACCCAATCAGGATGGACCCTAACTCTTGTAATTCAAATCACCATGTGCCAGCAGACCCCAAAATGGATAAGAGCAGAGCAGGACCCATATCCGACTTTTCAGACAACTACCATTGGACAGATACAGTATATGAAGACAAAGTACCCAGCTCAAAAAGGGGGGAACCATGTCCTTTTTTGTACAAATTACAAAAACCCTAAAGCAAACCAAAGAAAATAGCTATGTAAAATATTAAAGATTCAATAGTGGCTGAATACATTTTATAAAAACGCATTAGCCGGTAAAGTAATAAGTAAAACTCAATAAGGTATATCTATTTTTAAAACATGCTAATTATAATAGGTTATTGTTCAAAAACTGGCACAAAGTGACTGCATGAGTATTTAGTTTAGAAGTGGCTCAGTTGAGATGCAATCTGTGCAATTATAAATTATTTTGAGATTAGATATTTCCCAAGTGATACATAATGTAGTCATAGATTCACAAATTAAATAGAGCATCTCCACTAGCCATCTAATTGACCTACATATAGTTAGGAAATAAACTCTTGTACTTCAAGCTAATTTAGAACAGCTTAAACTATCATAACAAGACCATACCCCTATATTAGAGATGAGTGACTTGATTTGACATACATCTAATTCTTGTTGAACTTATTGAAATTTGCAAGTTCTGACAAAGTTGAACAATTTCCAGACAATCCCCACTTCCATTATACAAATTGCAGAAGAAATGCTCACATGACCCTAGGCACAATTGTACAGGTTTCCCCATAATGTCTTTATGTTGTCACATCCCATTTGTATAGTACAGACAAACACTTCCTCTATAAAAGTAAAGGCAGGGAATGCAGCAGCTATTTTAAGATGATTTTGGATAGCTAAAGGATAACAGTGCTCACAGTTCAGAAAAAGAAATAGGAAGAGAAAGCTTTAAAACATTGTACAAATACTTCAGACAGTAATATGTTTTAAAACAGCAGTGAAAAATATGAGGGTGTTAGTCTGCCGTTATTATAGAGATTCAATTAAAAGGATGAAATTAAGAAAGGATATGTGCCAGCAGCAGTGCAAGGTGCAGTGCAATTGATCAGTGATGGCGTGTAATTGGCATTTTTCTGTTGCATTTTAATTGCAATTATATTTTTTCTTCTTAATGCACTAGAAAGCAGCAACAAGGCATCACATTATTTTAACAGAAAAAAATTCTGAAATCTGTCTGACAGAGAAAGTTATTTTTGCTTGTTTCATGTGACCTTAGGGTACTTTTACATTCTTTTCCAATCCCTTTTATTAATTGTTTTTTAAAAAATTCAAAAGAAAATTACAAAAATCCAGACATTTAACTGCTGCTGTCTTCCTCACAAAGTTTGCTTTTTATCAACAATTTTTTTTTCATATGTTTTACTAGTTACATTTTACAAATGTTCAACTCACACAAATACAGTGCCCTGGCAAAAAATATGGAAAAAAAATTAAATGTAGACAATATTTTACTGAAACCTAAAAACCCCTTTAAGTATAATTTCTTGAATGGAACATTGTTTATTTAAGTTTGAAGTTACTGCTTTCCAATCAGAATTGTTTTATTAATTCAAAATGTTGTACCTAATATTTTTATGAGAAATTATTAGCAGAACATTTCTTCTTATGAAGTAATTGAATGTTTAAAGTTAGAAAAAAAAGTAAAGCTCTAGGATTTTAATTATAATGTTATAGTAAGGAATCTATCAAAATAAAAAAAAATATTTACACGGTATAGTAAATGCTTAGAGTAAAAAAAAATCAATAAAACCTAGTTGCCTTGGTTGCCATGATTTCCAGGATAAATGAAATTAATAGTATTATACAAAAACCTTATGTTTGGTATGAATGTAATCGTACTGCCCTGAAAATTACTCTTGTCAGGCTATATTTTACCACACAACATAGAAACAAAACCCCCCTCATAATTGTATTTTTTCACTATTTAACCTCACTTGGAATTTTCTACTTGATTTTCAGTCAATTGTATGGTACAATAAATGATGTCATTAAAAACTATAACTTATCTCACATAAACAAACTGGTATATATAGTGGAGTGAATAGGTATTTGATACATTTCTGATTTTGCAAGTTTTCCCACCTACAAAAAATGGAAAGGTCTGTTTTTATCATTGTTACACCTCAACTGTGACAGAGTCCCTCAAAAAAATCCAGAAAATCACATTGTATGATTTTTAAATAATTAATTAGCATTTTATTGCATGAAATATGTATTTCATCACCTATCAACTAACAAGAATTTTGGCTCTCACACACCTGTTATTTTTTCTTTAAGAAACCCTCCTACTCTGCATTCATTACTTGTATTAACTACACCTGTTTGAACTATTAACCTATATAAAAGACACCTATTAACACTCTTAATCAATCACACTCCAAGCTCTACACTATGACCAAGACCAAAAGAGCTGTGAAATGACACCAGCAATAAAATTGTAGACCTGCATAAGGCTGCGATGGGCTACAGGACAATAAGCAAGCAGCTTGGTGAGCAGGCAACAACTGTTGGTGTAATTATTAGAAAATGGAAGCATTAAAAAATGACTGTCAATCTTACTTGGTCTGGGGCTCCATGCAAGATCAGGAATAAGCCCAGAACTTTACGATTGAGATCTGGGACCACAATCACAAAGATTACCATTAGTAACACACTATGCCATCATAGATTAAAATCCTGCAGGACACGCAAGGTATTGTGGTCATGTGTTCATGCCAGCAAATGTCCAGATCAGTTTGAAGTTCACCAATGACCATCTGGATGATCCAGTGGAAACATGGGAGAAGATCATGTGGTCAGATGAGACTGAAAAAGAACTTTTTGCTATCAACTCCACTCATCATGTTTAAGAAAGATGAGTACAAGGGAGGATGGGTGTGGTCATGTAGTGCAAGAATTTGGCCAACAACCACCTTCCCTCAGTAAATGCATTGAAAATGGGTCATGGCTGGGAAACACACAGCTTAGCTCTACTCTCCAGTCTGGCACTTCCTCTCAGCAGCGATCGCCATGCTCCTTTTACCCAGCTGGGTATGGCTGACATGTCCTGCACATTTGCACTTTGTTCTGCCCTGCTGAGGGCAGATCAAAGTATTGTAGTGCGCATGCAAGGGCAGTCTTTAACCTTTTCTCGTGCCTGTGCATTACAGCACTTTGATTTGCCCTATGTAGGGCAGATCAAAGTGCGTCTGTACAGGACTATAATGCCAGCCCATATGGTTGACATAAGATACATCATCTATACTCAGCTGGGTAGAAGGAAGATAGAGATCATCGCAGAGAGGAGGCGCCGGACTGGAGAGCAACGACACCCATCGGACCGGGCCGCCCCCTAGGTAAGTATTATAAAAGTGATTCTTATGCTCTACAGCATGGCCTAGGCACTTATATGCAGCCTTCTAGGATGCTGTATATAAAGACTTACTGGTGGTGGCCATAGCGTATAGTCGCCAAATCTGGTGACAGATTCCCTTTAATTACACTGAAGGCACATATCCACCATGCTTAATCTTTTTCATTTAAACTTCATACTACAACATAATGTATCATTAGATTAGCATGTAGTACTCTTATATTGCTGTCATAGTATGTACTATTACTGTCTATTGGAGTATGGCATTCCATAATTTACATATTCTTCTTGCAGAAAATTATTTTTAATACAGATGCCTAAATGGCCTTTCCTCCACATGTGATGGTTTTTGGTGCTTTGTAAGGTCCCTTGGGAGGAAGAAATCAAGTACCATGTCCTTGCATGCTACACGTATTTTATACATATAAATGAGATTACCTCTGAGATATCTATTTTTTATATATATATATATATATATAAATATATATATATATATATATATATATATATATGTCATTATAACAGACACCATTTATCCTGTTTTAGCATCTAGTTACCCACCTCCAGCTGTCCTAGTTACTTCTTGTAATTTAAAGCCATAAACTGAATCCTTTATTTCAGTTGCATTCTTGTAAGAGGCAATATTACCTTGGGATCACATATTTTTTATTTCACTTTTACATACGCAAAAATTATCTTTTCTATTTCAACTGCTGATTCACATTGGACATCACTGCTTTGTGTAACAAAAAGCTCAGGCACTTCATCTGTTCTGTTCAGTTACTTCTTAATTTTTCTTTTATTTTTTTCTATCCAGCTATACTTTACATTAAAATTAATATGCAATGTTATTTTTTTTATCTTGTAAAGAAGTTGTTTTGAAATTAAAGTCTAACCTTTTTTTTCATATAATTTGATAATGATTTACAAAATAATGATACTAAAACACTAGATGGATAATACAAATAATAATTAAATTCCCCACCACCTTAACTACTACTACCACTAATACTACTACTAAAGCAGGCTTTACACACAACGACATTGCTAACGAGATGTTGTTGGGGTCACGGAATTTGTAACGCATATCCGGCCTCGTTAGCAACATCGTTACGTGTGAAATGCACGAACGACCGTTAACGATCAAAATTACTCACCTAATCGTTGATCGTTGACAGGTTGTTCTAATCCCGATTATCGTTGCTGTTGCAGGATGCAGATTGTTCGTCGTTCCTGCGGCAGCACACATCTCTATGTGTGACACCGCAGGAACAAGGAACATCTCAGTCCCTGCGGCCGCCCACAATGAGGACGGAAGGAGGTGGGCGGGATGTTCGTCCTGCTCATCTCTGCCCCTCCGCTTCTATTAGGCGGCCGCTTAGTGACTCCGCTGTGACACCGAACGAACCGCCCCCTTAGAAAGGAGGCGGTTCGCCAGCCACAGCGACGTCACTAGGCAGGTAAGTATGTGTGACGCGTCCGAGCGATGTTGTGCGCCACGGGCGATTTGCCCATGACGCACAACCGACGGGGGAGGGTGCTTTCAGCAGCGGAATCGCTAGCGATATCGCTGCGTGTAAAGCCCGCTTAAGACGAATACTACTGCTATTACTACTACTACTACTACTACTACTAATAATAATAATAATAATAATTGTAATATTAACCCTTTAGTGACGGAGCTAATTTTCACCTTAATGACCAGACCAAATTTTGCAATTCTGACCAGTGTCACTTCATGAGGTTATAACTCTAGAACGCTTCAACGGATCCCGGTGATTCTGAGATTGTTTTTTTGTCACATATTGGACTTCATGTTAGTACCAAATTTAGGACAATATTTTTTGCGTTTATTTATGAAAAAAATTGAATATTGGCAAAAATTTTGAAAATTTTGCAATTTTCAACTTTTGAATTTTTATACCGTTAAACCAGAGATTTCTGTGACACAAAATAGTTAATAAATAACATTTCCCACTTATCTACTTTACATCAGCACAATTTTGGAAACAAAATTTTTTTTCGTTAGGAAGTTAGAGGGGTTCAAAGTTTATCAGCGATTTCTCATTTTTACATCAAAATTTACAAAACCATTTTTTTAGGGACCACATCACATTTGAAGTGACTTTGAGAGGCCTAGATGACAGAAAATACCCAAAAGTGACACCATTCTAAAAACTGCACCCCCCAAAGTACTCAAAACCACATTCAAGAAGTTTATTAACCCTTCAGGTGCTTCACATGAACAAAAGCAATGTGGAATGAAAAAAAGCAAAAATTAAATTTTACCTAAAAATATTGCTCTAACCCAAATTTATTCACTTTTAGAAGAAATAACACAACAAAATGGACCCCAAAACTTGTTCCCCACTTTCTTATGAGCACGCCGATACCCCACATGTGGTCAGAATCCTCTGTTTGGACAAATGGGAGGGCTCGGAACAGAAGGAGCAATATTTGAATTTTGGAAAGCAAATTTGGCTGAAATAGATTGCGGGCACCATGTTGCATTTACAGGTCCGCTAAGGTACCTAAACAGAAGAAATCCCTCACAAGTGACACCATTTTGGAAACTAGACCCCTCAAGGCTTCTATCTAGGGGTATAGTGAGCATTTTAGATCCACAGGTACTTCACAGATTTTGTTAACGTTACGTTGTCATATTGAAAATTTTAATAATTTTCTCAAAAATGTTGCTTTAGCATCAATTTTCTCACTTTTTCAAGAGGTAATTCCAAAAATTTGACCTCAAGGTTTGTTAACCACTTTTTTATGAGCGCGGTGATTCCTCACATGTGGTCTGAAACCTTTGTTTGGAAAAATGGGAGGGCTTGGAACGAAAGGAGCAATATTTGAATTTTGGAAAGGAAATTTGGCTGAAAAAGATTGCGGGCACCATGTCACATTTGGAGGACCCCTAAGGTACCTAAACAGCAGAAACCCCGCACAAGTGACCCCATTTTGGAAACTAGGCCCCTCAAGGAATTTATCTAGATGTTTGGTGAGTACCCTGAACCCCCAGGTGCTTCACAGAATTTTATAACGTTGAGCCATGAAAAAAAAAAAATAAAATTTTACCACAAAATTGTTATTTCAACCAGGTAGCTTTTTTTTTTACAAGAGTAAAAGGAAAAAATTAAGCATAACATTTATTGTGCAATTTCTCCTGAGTTTGGCGATACCTTATATGTGGTGGAAATCAACTGCTTGGGTGCACAGCAGGGCTCAGAAGGGAAATAGTGAGTGCCATTTGACTGCAAAATTGGCTGGAATCAATAGCGGACGCCAGGTTGCATTTGGAGAGCCCCTGAGGTGCCTAAACAGTGGCTGTCCCCCACAAGTGACCCCATTCTGGAAACAAGACACCTCAAGGCTTTTATCTAGGTGTATAGTGAGCAGTTTGAATCCACGAATACTTCACAGAATTTGATAAGCTTAGGTTGCCATATTGAAAATTTTCATTTTTTTCACAAAAATGTTGCTTCAGCATCAAATTTCTCACTTTTTCAAGAGACAACAACAAACCGTGGACCCAACAGGTTGTTATCCAATGTCTTATGAGCACAGGGATACCCCACATGTGGCCAAAAACTTCTGTTTGGATAAATGGGAGGGCTTGGAATGGAAGGGGTACCATTTGAATTCTGGAAAAGTTGAGATAAATTGCGGGCACCATGTCACATTTGCAGGGCCCCTTGGGTACCTATACATTAGAAACCCCCCACAAGTGACTCCATTTTGGAAACTGGATTTTATTCAGGAGTATAGTAAGCATTTTGAATCCACAGGTACTTCACAAAAATGTTGCTGTAGCAACAAATGTCTCACTTTTAGGCTATGTGGCCATGATCCAGCGACACAGCGTCTAGTACACAGTGTCAGCCTTCCTGCAGAGATGTGAGTGTTGTCCACGGGAGAGCGCAGCTGCCCATGCCCACGATTTGGGTTCAGGCCGCTGTGGAGCTCTTTGCTACCTGCAGAGAACACTCATCTCCGCAGCATAGATTGACATGCTGAGGCTCGGGAAGCCACGCCACAGGTCAGTTTATGCTGCGGAGAAGAGAAGCACAGTGGGCACGGGATTTCTAAAAATCCTTCCACTGTGCTTCTACTGCACAACGCAGCGTTATGGATGCAGGGAAAACACTCTGCGCCCAAAACGCTGCAAATCCCGATTGTGGGCGCACAGCCTAAAATGCTACAATGGATGAATGGATAGATGTCAAACAAATATAACGTCCCACCCCCTGCATATTCTAAGCTGGCGCCCTTTAGTGCCTTTCATGTGGCACTAAAGGGTGCCTAGCCTTGTATTTAGCCCCCCAAAAAATTAATAATTAAAATAAACGACGTGGGGTCCCCCCTATTTTTGATAGCCAGCTAGGGTAAAGCAGACAGCTGTAGCCTGCAAACCACAGCTGACAGCTTCACCTTGGCTGGTGATCAATTTGGAGGGCTCCCCAGGCGTTTTTTAAAAAAAAACAAAAACGTGGGGTCCCCCCCAAATTAGATCACCAGCCAAGGTGAAGCAGACAGCTGGGGTCTGGTATTCTCAGGGTGGGAAGAGCCATGGTTATTGGACTCTTCCCAGCCTAAAAATAGCAGGCCGCAGCCGCCCCAGAAGTGGCGCATCCATTAGATGCGCCAATCCTGGCGCTTCGCTCCAGCTCATCCCGCGCCCTGGTGCGGTGGCAGACGGGGTAATATATGGGGTTGATACCAGCTGTAATGTCACCTGGCATCAAGCCCTGGGGTTAGTGATGTCACGGCATCTGAACAGATACCCGACATTACTAACCCAGTCAAGTAATAGAAAAAAATAAAGACAAAAAAAAATTTATTTGAAAAAAAAACTCCCCAAAACATTCCTCTTTTACCAATTTATTGAAAATAAATAAATTTCGGTCACTGTAATCCATTTTGGAGGTCCTACGTCGACTCTGGATCTTCTAGAATATGGGGGGCACATTCAGGGAACGTATTACCCATTTTCTGGAAGAGCAAGCTCTCCATGAGCAGTGTGGGTGCAGTAATCTGAGAATACTGCACTCACACTGCCCCGGTCCAACCTAGGGCAGAGTGACCTGCAGTAACCTCATACTAGAATATGAGGGGCACGCTCACAGAACGTACCCCCCATATTCTAGAACAGCAGGCTCTCCATGTGAGGAGTGTGGCTGCAGATTACCATACTCACCCTCCCCCGGTCCACAGTGGAGCAGCCTGTGCAGTAGCGACGTCAGCATCCCTGCTTGCAGGGATCCAGCTGACAGCCGCTGTCTGCGCATGCGCCTCCAGCTTTCAAGAAGGAGGCGGCGTGATCGCGGGGCCGGAGCAGCAGCAGCCAGGTAACGTATAACCGGGGGCTGGGGGGCGGTGACGGGGGGTGACCTGGGGACAACTTTCTGCCGCATGTGACGTGTCACATGCGGCAGAAAGAGCAGCATGAATGCGGCCGCCATCTTCCACGCTCCGGAGGGGGGAGGGGGGAGGCGGCTCTGGAGACCGGAGGGGGCTCCGGGGACCAGAGATCTCCGGTGTACCGGAGGAGGGGTCAGGGGGAGGACATTTCCCTCCGATCTGAAATGTTTGATCATTTCAGACCGGAGGGAAATTAATGCAGAGCCGGCGGCGGCGGGAGTTTTCAGCGCGCGTCGGCGCCATCTTGGATTTTCCGGAGGGGGGGTAGGGGTGGTGGGGGGACTCTCCGGTACCGGGGGCTTTGGGGGCACTAAGGGCTCATATTTATTTCTCATCTGACATGTTTGATCATGTCAGATGAGAAATAAATCAATTTTACCGGCCATTTATTTTTTTTTAATGTTGTCGCCGGTATACGGTGTATACCGGCGATCGCATTAACGGGGTCCAAAAAAAACACCCCGATTCATAATCTTGGGGGTCTCAGCTACCTCCGGTAGCTGAAACCCCTGAGATTTTTCGTCACTGGGGGGCGCTACAAGCTTTTTCCGGCCTGACGTCTCAAGACATCGGAACAGAATAAGTACCCTGTTTTTCCGACGTCTTGAGACGTTAGGCCGTCGCTATGGGGTTAATATAAATAATTATTATAATATAAAATATTTTAAACAATTTTCAATAGAATTTACAGAATGTGCTCAGTGACTTATGTCAGCGTCATAGGTAAAGCTCCATTACAGTTATAGATTTCTTCATAAAGCACCACTCCAGTATTTGTGGGGGATTTCAGCACTGGAGTGGTGCTTTGAATCTAAGCCTTGTCATATAATAACCTCCAGCAGGTTCACCCTCTCCAGTCCCATGGTGCTACCTTGTGCTTGTATCCTCTGGCTATTTGGAAGTCAGAAGTTAAGTCCCAAGCTCCCATTACAAGTCTATGAGAGCCAGAACGAGGCTCTCTTAGACTGGTCTTGAGTTGTAACCTCTGGCGCATTCCATGAAACATTGGAGCTTCCAAAAGGTCACAAATCACAGGAGACCAACCAGAGAAATGCTGGAAACAGATAATGATGCTGAAAGGTTAGTATAATACAGGGAGCAGGGGATTTAAATTTAAAGCACCACTCCAACTGTGCAAAAAAAAAAGCTGCAGTAGCGCTTTAAGAAGCATGTTCTTCACTGTTGCCCTACGATTTTTCTTTTAAGTGAAATTTTGATAAATTGCCTTTTCCAGATGTAAAAAACAACCCATGTAGAGCAGAGATTTCATAAACAAGCTGAAAATGCACATCACCAACTGTGCTTTATTTTACACATTATTTATTGACTGATTTATTTTTAGAAGTGGTGGATGAATTATTAGGAATTTTTATTGGTTGCACTGTAGGTGCACATGCACTAATTCAGTCAAATGCTTCATACATTCAGTCAAACAATAGGAAACCAATTCTCTGGATGTACATTATCACAATCTACTTAGGTTTTAAATTGTTTTCTGCCACATGCATATATACCTTTTTCTATTTTACAGGTAAATATAGAAATAGTAAAAATATAGATAAGAACACTTCTGGAAACACTTTATACACTGCAGTGTCGAGGCTCAAGGGATTTTTACTGTGTCTTTTTGTGTTGTAAGTAACTTCTTCCATCAGAAACCGTGCTAGCCATAAATAATGTATATCTTCTGCAAAAGTCTAACTAAATATTAATATAAGAATCTCAAATTGGATCTTATATTGAATCGTACAAATGGATAAGATCAAGGGTGCCTCATTGAATGTCAGGCAGCTCCCCTTATCTAATAGTAAGCCCATGGGCTCTCAGAAGCATTGCGATTACCATCATATAGAAAAATCCACCATTACCCATGTAATTTCTTTGTTGAGTCAAGCACATTGATGTCAAGTATCAATCCATTCCATACTTGATAAAAACTGACACATGGGTCAATATTAGGTGTTTGTATGCTGAGGATAAAAACAGAAATTACACTGGTGGGTTTTTTCTACATAACCTATGGTTTGGAAGGAAAATTATTTCACTGTGCATTTGAAAGAAACAAGAAAGTGTCAATAATGGCTTCGTTTTGTTGCACCCTATTTAAGTCTTTGCCAAATACAATTATAATTCTAAGCCAACCCCATTTAAGTGAGTGGTTGATCATGAGTATATTCTACCTGTGCACTATTTTCCAAATATAACATTATGGTTTTTCATGCTGCGAATTGGCATATGAACCTACCTTTTTACCAGTAAGTATGGTCACTTTCTATGACATTACTGTATTTTTCGTTTTATAAGAAGCACCAGATTATAAGACGCACCCCAAATTTAAAGGAGGAAAATAGGAAAAAATATTTTTTTACTGTTCAAATGAGGGTCCGTCTTATAATTTTAGTGA
Organism: Anomaloglossus baeobatrachus; assembly: GCF_048569485.1. Lineage (NCBI taxonomy): Eukaryota > Metazoa > Chordata > Amphibia > Anura > Aromobatidae > Anomaloglossus > Anomaloglossus baeobatrachus. The sequence goes on from NC_134358.1 coordinate 458,922,373, forward strand.
CTCTTATATTAACTCACCAGGGGGAGTGGCGGTGGTGGTGCGGTTCAGGAAGGTCCCAAGAGGCAGGGTAGGTGATGCTGCAGGCATGGAAGAGGGGGTGTCGCAGATCAGGAGGGTCAGTGTGCAGAAGGTTGGCTATACTGCGGGCTTGTGGGGTATCATGACGGCAGATGCCATTGATCTGCCGGCAGGCTTGACAGAGGGAGTGTCGCAGATCAAGAGGGTCAGTGTGTGCCAGCAGAGATCAGCAATACTGCATGCTTGTAGGGTGTCACGGTGGCGAGGACCAATAATCTGCCAGTGGATTACGAGCTGCTTTGAATCTCCCAAATTGACAAGATAAACATCAAGAAAATGGCCAGGGGGCATTGCGTGCGCAGATTGACGCGATGCACTTAAAAGAAATGGCCATGGAGTCCTTTATTCCTTTATGACAAAAGGACCCGCAGTTGTGGAACCATATATGCGGCTATCTTATGACCGCTGTAGCACGTCCTTAAACCAGAGGATAGCAAAGGACTTAACGTGCAATATATTTGTGTAACCATAATAAATCAAAATCACAAACAATTTTTATTATGAAAAAAATTGTAAAAACAAGGTTGGATTGTCAGAATTATACAAAAGAAAATGGCCGTGGGGGCATTGTGTGTGCAGATTGATGTGATGCACTTAAAGGAAATGGCCACGGAGTCCTTTATGTGCATGCACCTCCTCCGCTGCCCTTTTCTTGAAGTTCATTTCATCAACTTCAGGAGATTCAAAATAGCCTGCAGTCTGCCAGCAGATCAATGGTGCTCGCCGCCACGACACCCCACGAGTTAGCAGTATTGCCGACCCTGTGCCACCACTGCTGCCCTGGTAAGCCATATGCAGTTTCTAAGATGCACCCCCATTTTTCCCCCAGTTTTTTGGGGAAAAACAGTGTCTTACAAACCACAAAATACAGTACATAGATTTTATCCAATTGTTTTGTGATCAATTTCAAAGTCTTGACACAGGTTGGAAAAAAGAATATATTTCTTTGTTTACATTAATTGACCACTGGAACAATGTTCCTGACCCAAAACCAATATATTAATATTTTTCTAGCTCAAAATGCTTTCAATTTTTCTAAAACATGAATTCAGTGAACCAGAAAAGCCTGTGTTACATATATTTTTCTGCTCTGTAATAGCCAGATTTACTGAGTATTTCGTTTTTGCCTTTCTCTTGTTGAATTTCATAGAACATAAGAGTAAAACTGTCTGCGTGGCTTTCTAAATCTGACCACATATAAATAGTCTGACAGTAGGTTTTAATTATTATAAGCAAGCAAACATGCAAGAAGACTTTAGAAGGCAACCACATCAAAAGAGAATTAATACTTGAAAGGATTTTGTATTACCGTTTTCACATATGTTTGATGAGAACATAAGTTAAAAAATAAATTTAGAGAATAATATGTTGGCAATAAATATGCAGACGTATGGCATGTATAATGGCGAGACTTTTATTCGTAAGATGGCAATATGTTACTCTTGGCACAGGAATTTATTGGATTCATTAAAAAGTTATTGCACTTGCTTTGCTATCCTGACCCTGTTTTTGTTTTCCAGTTGCATATGTTTTTATTCTATTTTTTTGTATGAAGTAATGATTGCCACTAGCTTGCCTTGACAGAGAATACTGAGCAGCGAGTTGGACGAAGTGGCTGTGTTCTTCATTTCTTATTAATGGTGTATCCTACGCTATCTCCTTTCAACTTTCATTGTGCATTGGGGCGGCACAGTGGCTCAGTGGTTAGCACTGCAGTCTTGCAACGCTGAGATCCTGGGTTCATATGCCACAAAGGACAACATCTGCAAGGAATTTGTATATTCTCCCCATGTTTTTATGGGATTCCTCCTGGTACTCCGGTTTACTCCCACATGCTAAAGACATACTGAAAAGAAATTTAGAATGTGAGCCCCAATGATGACAGTGTCGCTGATGCATGTAAAATGCTATGGAATTAATGGCGCTATATAAGTGTGTAAATGTTGCCGAGGGCTTTGGCGAGCTGGGACCCGATGTCAACTTGTTTCGACAAGGAGACCACCTATTTCTTTTAAACAGTGAAGCTTTACTGAACAGTCCTATGTAGACAAGATAGCGGGTACACAACTTCTCATACGTTTCAGTATCACAGAGTATCATCAAGCACACATTCTTGAAACATGGGATGTTCCTGTTCTAACTGGTCTGGCTATTTTCAACATAACCCAGCCTAGCACAATAGTGAAAGCCATTTTTTCTTCCCTCTGGATCCGCATCTGATTCTTCTGCACCTGATTCGCCAATATGGCCAGTCATGATTCAAGCTTTCAGAAGCTAAAGGGACTTTCATCAGGGAAAGTCACTTTGTCTCATGAACTATTCCAATTTTTTCAGTTACTTTTTAGAGCTGTAGGTCATTTCGGGCCTCGCTGCTTGTCATCCATCTATGTGAACCCTTCTCAGTAGAGCAATCTAATTAAAAGGTAGTTTCCTGGACCTGACACTTTGTATCTTGACCAACCTTTTCAGATCATGCTATCTTGGTCTTGATTTTCTTTTTCCTGTTTGCAACAGGTCACCTACTTCATGCGTTGTGACGACCTTTCAGACCATAGGTCTGTTCTACTCACCTTTTGGGCCTTATCTAAGCTACTAGAAGGAAAACCCATCTCTTTTTCTACATGCTAACCCCTCCCACTATGGGATAGTCCCAACTTTTAACTATCTTTGAGCCTGTTCACTGTTGGTTACTGGGCAGTACTCAACTCCCTACGAGGACAGTGTACAACATTATACATGAAAACAGTTCAACACATCACATCCCTACATATAACAGTTCACATGACACATTACATTCACAATGACGCAAGATGTAATTTGCTTTACTCAATGCAATTGGTGTCTTCAAGGAAGGAATGCAACACCAAGTCTACCTCCTTACAGCGCCAATATTTTTAACCCCTTCACACCCCTTCCATTTTCTGTTTTCATTTTTTCCTCCCTTTCTTCCAAAAGCCACTTTTGGCTTGTTTTATTGCAGGTCGAGTTGTAATTTTGAATGAACCCATTAGTTTTACCATAGAGTGCACTGAAAAACAAAAAGAAAAATCCAAGTTCGGTGAAATTGCAAAAAAAGTGCAATTGCACGATTATTTTTTGGGATTTCTATTTACCATGTTCACTATATGGTAAAACTTACCTGACATTAATAATTTTCTATGGTCAGTACGAGTTTGTAGATACAAAACATGTATAGTTTTACTTTGTGGTGGTGAAAAAAAATTCAGAAGTTTGTAAAAAAAAAAAAAAAGAATAGAGCTCAGTGAAAGCTTATTTTTTTGTGTCTTGAGCTGATGTTTATAATTATACCATATTTTCATAGATGTGATGTTTTGATTGCAGTGTCAAACAAACTGTAATTTTGGCGTTTGGAATTTTTTTCTGCCAACAACATTTACCGATCAGATTAATTGATTTTATATTTTGATAGATCGGGTATTTCTGAACATGGCAATAACAAATATGTAATATTTTTTATTATTGTTTTATTCCCAATGAGGAAAAAGTGGGATGATTTGAACTTTGAGATTTTTGCTAATCTTTAAAACTCTTTTTTTTACTTTTTACACTGATTTTATTAGTCCCCCTATTGGACTTTATCACTGCACAGTTTAATTGTTTCTCTGGATCAGAGCAATGTTTCAGCATCACTCTGACCCTGAGAAATGCAGTGTTACTGTGAATGCTAGCACTCTGCCGGCATTTACAAGAAACACATCATAGCAGTTACAGGGGTCATCACCTGACCCCGCGCTGCCAATCTAACCCATTGGCATCCAGTGAACACGTTACGAGGCCACCGATGGCAGCAGGGAATGGCGTGATCCCTGCTGGAATGCTTTAGATTGCATTGTCAGAGTTTGACAGCGCAAACTAAGGGGTTAACAGGCATAGGTGAATCAGCTTGTTAGCCACATATGTCCAAGGTAACCGGAGGGAGGCAACCTAGGACTTACATATACGTCCTAGATATACATCCTAGGTCTTGAAGGGGTTAAAAAAAGTTTTAATTTTAGAAAAAAGAGAAATACAAATTCAGCTCACCAATCAGCTGTAGTCTCACTCCACCCGAGGATGCAGCACACAGAAAGGTTAGGGCAGCCAAGATGAACAATCCAAAAAAGAACCAATAGTAATCCAGTGCAGTCCTCGGAGTAATATATAAAAATAAGCTTTAATTATCCAAAGATAAATTCACAGGGACATACAGCTTTGGAAATTATTGAGTAGCATAGCACAATGCGTTTCGACGTGTAGTGTTAATCATGACCTGGGCTCCAACTTAGGCCTCTGCCACACTCACGTGCCTCCGGTACATGTTTGTCAGTTTTTTCACGTACCGGAGGCACATACACACGTGGACCTAGGTATTCCTAATGGTTAGGACACATGTAAGTATTTAGGAATGGAACATGTGTCCGTTCCGTACTTACGTATGTCCGTGTGTTCCATACGGCAGCATGTCTGTTTTTCTCCAGCACACGGGTGTCACACGGCCCGCACCCATACCACACGGATGTAGTGTGGATGCGGGCCCACGTGACATGCGCCAGAGAAACACACGTGTGATGTTAAAAATAAAAAAAACACATACTCACCTCCACTAGCCCTGCAGTTTCTGCCGTGGCTGTCACCTGCATCTGTCCCCCAGTGATTTTGAACAATGCATCTTCTTTACTGGGGACTGGAAGCAGCATCAGCGGGGTGTGGCCTAAGCCGGAATCTGTCATTCAGCACCGCAGACAGCTCCGGAAGAAGCAGGTAAGGTGGGGCTTTCCGTTCTCCGTGTGTTATTACGTATAGCATATGGAGAACACATACGTGCCACAAACACGGCACACAGGGAGCAAACCACCCCTTTAACATGTACGTGAAAAAATGGTTAGTTTTTTTCACGTGAGTGTGACAGAGGTATAAAACAAACCTTCTAATAAGAAGGTATCACCCAAAATTAATTAACCCACATGTGAGACCAGCAAAAAGTGAGATAAATTTAGAAAAACTAGACACAGGATAAATATTTCATAGAAATGGGAGAATAAAGATAAAAACTAGTTACATATAAAGGACATATACAAATATATTTGCAAAAATCTAAAAAAGTATAGACAGATTAACCTATACACATAAATAGCAGATTAATTTCAAGTGGATAGATATAATTCCATAAAAAACTGTTATATCAAAAACTATTATCATATCAAAGATTACAATATAGCCATAAAGGGGCATTAAATACAAAATAAGAGATAGAAATATAAATTGGAATAATTACAAATTCTCATCAATAATGGAGCATAAAGTCCTGTCTATTATTCAAGCCATTAGCCTGGTGTGATTCCAAGATGAAGATCCAGAATGTCTCTCTGTTGAGGTTTCCGTCTGTGATCCTCATCTCGTACTGGTTTGTGCACTTTCTTAATACTGGCAAACTGAAAACCTTTCAGGTTGCCTTTGTGCACATTAGAGAAATGTTTTGAGACCGCCAAAAGTGAAATAGAGGTGTCTCCGAATACTGAGCTTTAGTGGACCCGTGGTGGACACGTATTGGATATTACAGTCCCTGAAGGTTATCAGGTACATGACAAATTCAGTATTGCAATTAATCAGATTATGAATTTTAAATTCTTTGTTGTTAAGGGTAGTTTTAAAGGTTTTGCTTTTACATACATATTCACAGGTTTTGCAATGATCAGCTGCACATTTATGATAGTCCTGTGCGTCTAACCATGAGGATTTTTGTTTATCTGACATGTAGCTATGAAAAAGGCTAAGTGATAGTATATTACCTAGTGGAGGGGCTTTCCTAGCTATAAAGCGAATTTTAGTATTCAAGATATGTTTGAGTTTCAGATCATCCTTAACCCCTTCACGACCGCGGGCAGTAAAATTACGTCCTATTTTAACGTGACTTAACGACTAGGGACGTAATTTTACGGCCTAAACTTCATTTGATTGCCGTGGCCATAACAACGGCTTTCAAATGATGTCCCCTGCTGTTTCTTACAGCAGGGGACCCTTGCTTGACCCCAGGGGGGTGGCATCGCCAACCCCCATCGACGATCGATATGATTGGCTGTTCAAATCTGAACCGCCAACCACATCATTCGCACTGATTTCGGCAAAAATAATGCCCAAATTAGTGCGATACTGTGAGATACGGCTATGAGGGGCTTCACCACATCATAGCCGGAGCTTAACATGTCGCCCCCAGCCCCTGCAGCACTGATTGGAGCGATCGTGCTATGACGCGCAATCGCTCCAATCAGTGTGCAGTGGGGCGGTCTGATCTGGAGGTGGTCGCCCTCTCCAGGCCTGTGCTGGTCTGGGGACCCTCCCCCAGCATGTCTGCAGCGTGCACTGGCTGTTACTTGTGGTACCACGCCACCGCTGCTGCTGCCGCTGATGTCACCGCTTCTGCTCCTATGGTAAGTATTCCACTCCCGTTGCAGCCCGTGCACGCTCCCATGATGGCCCCTGCCCATGCCCCCCCAATCTGGCCCCCCACGCCCCGATCTGCCCCCCCGACATCCCGATCTGCTCCCCACGCGATCTACCTGCCTCCTCTGTGATCTCTATTCTACTTCCTTCCTTATGCCTCTGCTCTCAGCCCCCCTCTGCTCCCCCCCTCTGCTTTCCCCCCTCCCCCCTCTGCTCTCTCCCCTCTCCCATCTGCTCTCGCCCCCCCCGACGTCCCCTACCTGCCTTCATCGGGTCATCCGAGGTTTTCACTGCCCAATCACATCTGCCTCCATCGCTGGGTCCTTCTGCTGATCTGTCCAACGTCCTGCCTGCTGCTCGTGTAAAGCTGTCCATCTGGCTGTCTTCTGTTCCTCCTGTCCTCCTGCAGCTCTTCTGGTCAGTGATCCTCCTACTAATCCTGTGGGTACTGTGAGTATAACTTTTTTTTTTTTTTTTCTTGTATCCCCTGTCCATTTTTACACCTCACCTGTCCGTGCATCCCGCTGAGCGCTGATCAGGGATGCAGATAACGGATCTGCATCCGTGGTCAGTTTTCAGCGGGACTTTTTTTTTCCCGTATCCCCGACGCTTCTTGTATCGCATCCGTCCGTGCGTCCTGCCGAGCGCTGATCAGGGATGCACATAACGTATCTGCATCCCTGCTCAATTTTTGGCGTCACTTTTTTCGTATTCGCGACGCTTTTTGTATCGCATCCGTCCGTGCGTCCCACCAAGTGCTGATCAGGGATGCAGATAACGGATCGGCATCCCTGCTCAATTTTTGGCGTGACTTTTTTACGTATTCGCAATGCTTTTTGTATCGCATCCATCCGTGCGTCCCACCAAGCGCTGATCAGGGATGCACATAACGTAACTGCATCCCTGCTCAGTTTTTGGCGTGACTTTTTTCCATATCCCCAACTTTTTTGTATCTCATCTGTCCGTGCGTCCTGCAGTGGCCGATCAGTTCACCGCGTCTGTGCGTTTGAAAAGTCAAATGGCGTTCCTTCTCTTCTGAGCCCCGCCATGCGCCCAAACAATTGATTTCCACCACATATGAGGTATCTGTGTACTCAGGAAAAATTGCACAATATGTTTTATGGTGCAGTTTTTCCTGATACCGTTGTAAAAAAAAAATCTACCTGATTGACGCAAAAATTTTGTGGTTAAAAAAAAATAAATAATTTTCACGGTTCAACGTTATCAACTTCTGGGGAGCCCCTGGGGGTACAAGGGGCTCACTAAACATCTAGATAAATTCCTTGAGGGGTCTAGTTCCAAAATGGGGTAATTTGTGGGGGAGCTCCACTGTTTAGGCACCATAGGGGGTCTCCAAACGTGACATGGCGTCCGCTAATGATTCCAACCAATTTTGCTGTCAAATGGTGCTCCTTCTCTTCTGAGCCCTGCCGTGCGCCCAAACAATTACTTTCCACCACATATGAGGTATCTCCGTACTCAGGAGAAATTGTACAATACGTTTTATGGTACATTTTTTCCTGATACCCTTGTGAAAAAAAAAAGCTACCTAGTTGAAGCAACAGTTTTGTGGTAAAATAAAGATTTTTTCTTTTCACGGCTCAACGTTATAAACTTCTGTGAAGCCCCCAAGTGTTCAAAGTGCTCACCAAACATCTAGAAAAATTATTTGAGGGCTCTAGTTTCTAAAATGGGGTCACTTGCGGGTGAGCTCCATTGTTTAGGCACCTCAAGGGGTCTTTAAACCCGACATGGCGTCCGCTAATGAGTGCAGCTAATTTTGCACTCAAAAATTCAAATGGCGCTCCTTACCTTCCGAGCTCTGCCGTGTGTCCAAACATTTGATTTCCACCACATATGAGGTATCTCCGTACTCAGGAGAAAATGGACAATACATTTTATGGTGCATTTTTTCCTGATACCCTTGTGAAAAAAAAGCTACCTAGTTGAAGCAACAGTTTTGTGGTAAAATATTTTTTTTTTCTTTTCACGGCTCAACGTTATAAACTTCTGTAAAGCCTCCAGGGGTTCAAAGTGCTCACTAAACATCTAGAAAAATTATTTGAGGGCTCTAGTTTCCAAAATGGGGTCACTTGTGGGGGAGCTCCATTGTTTAGGCACCTCAGGGGGTCTTCAAACCCGACATGGCGTCCACTAATGAGTGCAGCTAATTTTGCGTTCAAAAATTCAAATGGCGCTCTTTTCCTTTCGACCTCTGCCGTTTGCGCAAACAATTGATTTTTTCCACATGTGGGGTATCAGCGTACTCAGGAGAAAATGCACAAAAAATTGTATGGTGCAATTTCTCTTTTCTTCCTTGTGAAAATGAAAATTTTATGGCTAAACTAACATTTTTGTGTTAAAAAGTTAAATTTTCATTTTTTCCTTTGTGAGACTGTGACCGGGGTTATCTATGACGGCCGGTATGTCTCGCCCCGGTTGTGCTCACTCCATGATAGAAAGTAACTCCACTCCAGGGTTAATTCTGTTTCCCTACAGGCTTAAGGAAGGGTTAAAAGGAAACAGGAACGAGGGCAGGTGTGCCGGGTGTGAGGGAGTGATCACAACTCCCTGAGTTCTCTGCTGGAGAGGCACATGTATATTGTTGTGGACTTTTGTTTGGACATTAAACCGTGTGCTGTGAACCTTAATGCCTGGACCCCGTGTCTTCTGCTGCGCAGCCGACCGTGCTACCTCACACATTCCACATTGCTTTGGTTCCTGTGAAGCACCTAAAGGGTTAATAAACTTCTTGGATGTGGTTTTGAGCAGTGTGAGGGGTGCAGTTTTTAGAATGGAGTCACTTTTGGGTATTTTCTGTCACCTAGGCCTCTCAAAGTCACTTGAAACGTGATGTGGTCCCTAAAAAAAATTCTTTTGTAAATTTTGTTGGAAAAATGAGAAATCGCTGATGAACTTTGACCCCTTTTAACTTCCAAACGAAAAAAAAAATTGTTTCTAAAATTGCGCTGGTGTAAAGTAGACAAGTGGGAAATTTTATTTAGTAACTATTTTGTGTGACATATCTCTCAGATTTATGGACATAAAATTTCAAAGTTTGAAAATTGCAAAATTTTCAAAATTTTTGCAAAATTTCCTAAATTTTCACAAATAAACGCAAAAAATATCGTCCTAAATTTACCACTGACATGAAGTACAATATGTCACGAGAAAACAATCTCAGAATCGCAAGGATCCGTTCCAGAGTTATAACCTGTCAAAGTGACACTGGTCAGAATTGCAAAAAATAGCCCGGTCATTATGGTGTTTTAGTGGCCGGGGGTGAAGGGGTTAAGGATCAGTAAATACTTGTTGATAATAGCTGAAATAGCATAGAACTGTGGACTATAATTCGTAATAAAAGTAATATCCCTGTTTCCATTATTGGATTTATGTGTTTTATTAGTTGTAAAATTTTCGGGATACAGTAGTTTATTACGGTCAATGTTTTTAACTAGCGATTTGGCTCTGTTGGAGTCCAAGTATGTTCGCCTATTGCACATTTTAATTTTTTCCTTACTATAGTTAGTAGGGTCAGTGCAATTTCTCTTGGTACGCATCAGTTCGCATACTGGGATTTATTACTAGTTCTTGGAAAAGATCCAATATAGGGGGGCGTGATTGAATGGTTAATAACAAGGATTAGAAATTCTGAAGGATGTATAATTGTTTATTTATTATGATTTTTATATGTTTTGGAATGAGTAGAAATGTTAGACGTCTCATAAGAGAAAAACGAGGGATCTGAATTACCTTCAGAGGTGGTGTGGGAGGAGTTATCTTGTAAGGAGTCAGTGGTCTCAAAGCTTACTCTGTTAGAGTTAGAAAATTGTCTCCTCAGTATAGAACGAGGTTTATTACTCCAATCATAGATCTCATTCTTAGAGTAATCATTACTATCTCTCTGGAATTTTCTTTTCTTCATATCCATGATATTTAATTCTAATTTAGTAAGTTTTATCTGAATTTTATTATATGAAGTTTTAAATTCCTCCTATAATTGATGATGATAATAATAATAATAATAATAATAATAATAATAATAATAATAATAATAATAATAATAATAATAATAATTTTTATTTAATATAGTGCAGCAACCATTATTCTGATAATATTTGTAGATCTTCACAACCAAGTTACAAATGATTCCGAAATTATTTCTATTTCATTATTTCACAAGGAAAATAATTCTTTCTGGCATTGTGTTCAAAACATCCTGATGAAAATGGTTTCTAAAGTAAAATGTTGGAGTGACAAGGCAAATCAACTTTCAGCCTGATTGCATAATTCATGTATTTTTGTTTCTATGACAACTCTCGCTAAAATAGATTCTAACAATAATTACCATTTCCCTCCTCAGTTTTCAATCTATATGATCTTTAAAAAGTTTCTGAATTATTTTTTTGTTCAGAATTTTAAATAGAATAAATAAACGATATAATACTATATAGTCAGGTCTGTTAGAATATAAGAATTATCGTTTTAATGACCAGGGAATTTTTCTCTCTTGCGCTTTTGTTTTTTCCCCACTTCTTCCATAACTTTTTTACTTTTTGTCACTATAGCCATAATAGCCATATGTTTTCAGGATGAGTTTCAGTTTTAAATTACATGAATTATTTTACCATACAATGTACTGATGGGAAAAAAATTCCAAGTGTGGTGAAATGGTGAAAAAAATGCAATCACGCCAATATGTGTTAAAAATAACAATAATCTGAAATCATTATTTTCCAGATCAGTATAATTATGGTAATACCAATCTTGTTCAGTTTTTGTATTATTAAGTGGAAGAAGAATTCTGAAACTTGCATTTTATTCTTAGAACTACAAGGACAAAAAAAAAAAGCAATCTGGCAGTTAGATTTTTTTTCTTTTTAGCATTTAATGGAATAGTTTAAATAATTATATGTTTTAAAAGATCAGATTATTTTAAACATAACAATGCTGAATGTTTATTTTTTTATTTTTATTTTTGAAATGGAAAAAGGGGTACATTTAAGCGTTTATATATTTTTTAATTCTTATCTTTTTTTTTATTTTATTTTAGTCCTCTACTAGTAGTGCAGTACTTAGTGAAATTGTAGTTTTCCTTTGTAGCTCAGCCATTGGCTTAAGGACTACCATGGCAGTTACAGGGGCTTTTAGCAGGCACCCAGGTCCCACTGTAACCCAATGGTTGACCACAACCATGTCAATTAGGCTGTAATGGGAGCATGGTGTCATTTAATGTGCACAGCTACCTGGTATGAAATATACTCAGGTATTGGGCTGGCTTCATACTTTGCTAAGCATTAGCAATCTATTACAAAAATGTATGTCATCGGTCGTTAACCAGTTAATATATGTATAAGTAATCTGTTCTTTAAATTTTTTAATTGTGAAACTAATCATTTTTCCTCAGATACCTTCTTAGGTTGTATTGTGTCACCCAAGTTTTTATCACAATGTCATGAAAAAGGTCTGACTATAGCATAAACTAACTACAGGGTGGGCCATAAGTATTGGTACACCCTGATAATATGAAAGTGGCTGCTGATATCACCTTACAGTTTGTGGCATATTAGTACATGGTGGGGACAAACATTTGAGGCTGGGTGATGCCCATGACGGCCATCTGCAAAGCCCCCATTTTGAATTCAATTTTAATTTTTTCAATGGGATGGTGGTCATGTGACACATCAAACACATAGAGACTTGCACGAGAAAAACAATGGTGTGCTCATTATGAACATAGCTTTATTCATTATCGAGTTATTGACACGTTTGTGACATGGAAAAACGACAGTAACCCACTAAAGGATGACCTCAAAGAGCTGCCCATTGTGTTGAATTGTCAACTCGATTTTCTTCTCCCACTCTTGACACACCAAGAGCAATACCGCAGAAGAAATGCTGCCACAGGCTTCCTGTATCAGGTGCCCCCATCCTGGATCCTGGATCCTGGATCTGCGGTATTGCTCTTGGTGTGTCAAGAGAAATGATGCTGTGCTGTGTTGAGCGGTGAAATGCCACCCACAGCCCAGTAACACATGGAAGCCTTGGGCCAGCCGCGGTGATGTTGTGTCAACTGGAAGTTGACGTGACATCACCGGACATCAAAGGTGACGGAGCCTGGTGGTCATGAGAAGGGGATGAGCGGCCCAGAATAGCGCCGCTCACTGGCAGAATTGGCAACAAAAGGTATTTGAAATAAGCCTTGTTTCTCAACATTATATCGATGTGGCTTGGAAAAACAAGTAGTGAGCCACCTCTTTAAAGAAAAGGGCAGCAGGATAGTTACAAGATATTGTTCACATTAAATACCAGAGAAAATGTATATCATTCCATGTAATACACTGTATTTCTGTGGAGAGCATATAAAAAAATGTAAATGCTTGAGGTCATTGCATTCATCCATATGCAAGGAACCAAATGCCACCGCCATGACTGATCCAATGTGCCTCCCTTACAAAATTCATGTTAGAATGGCTACATAAATATAGTTGAAGTTTAGATCCAACAATAAGGCCACGTGCGCACGTTGTGGGTTTTTTTGCGTTTCCGCAGCATTTTAAGCTGCAGCGTCACATTGTCAAGATGCATGCGTTCTGCTTGCCCAGTAAAGTCTATGAGAATCACGTGAAATCTGTGCACACGTTGCTTTTTTAAATGCAGCGTTTTGAAAGTCCAAAATTTGACAAAATCTCTGCGTTTAAAAATGCAGCATGTTTCTTCTTTTGAGCATTTTGGCAGCGTTCTATACCCATTGAAATCAATGAGTTGTTGGAAAACGCTACCAAAATGCTAAGCAGTGTGGTTGCACTGCATTTTTGTTGCGATCCGCATGTTTATTTGACATAAAAAATGCAGGTCTTTCAGTCTCTCTCTCTCTGTCGATGTCGGTCTCTCCCTCCCATCCACTCTCTCATACTCACCGATCCCCGATCACTGGCACGACGCTGCATGGCGTTCACCCTGTGGTGGCTTCTTTTTTGAAAATGCCGGCCGCTCATTATTCCATCTTGTATTCCCTGCTTCTCCCGCCCACCGGTGCCTATGATTGGTTCCAGTCAGACACGCCCCCACACTGAGTGACAGCTTTCTCACTGCATCCAATCACAGCCGCCGATGGGCGTGTCTATATCATGCAGTAAAATAAATAAATAAATAATTAAAAAAAACACTCTACCCGGCTTTTCCCGTTGCCCTGGGGCAGTGGCAATCGGGGTAATAAGGAGTTAATGGCAGCCCATAGCTTCCATTAAGTCCTAGCTTAGTGATGGCAGGTGTCACTGAGACACCCCCCATCACTTTATCTGTAGAGAAAGTAAATTAACACAAACACCGAAAAATCCTTTATTTGAAATAAAAGACAAAAATACACCCTCTCTCACCACTTTATTAACCCCTCAGAAATATCTCCAGGTCCGACATAATACACACAAGGTCCCATGATGCTTTCAGCTCTGTGACATCGGAAGCTGACAGGAGCGGCCATAGAGAACACCGCTAGCTATGAGCTCCACGCAGCAACTGAAGTGAGTTGCGCAATCACCTGTGCTGTCACTGAGGTTACCCGCGGCCACCACTCTCAGATGGAGGACTGCAGCTGTAGCAGCAAGTAACCTGAGTGACGGCACCACTGATTCCACAGCTCACTTCAGTTACTCAGGAGATTTGTGGTCACAGGTGAGTCCTTCACGTGTGATCGCAAATCAGGCTGCGACACAGAGAGAGATGCGCAATGTCAGTAAACTCGGGTGAAGCTCTGACTTTGCTGCTGCGGACTCCTGTGCCTGGCACTGACCTTAGAGGTTCATCTGAGTTCATGACAGCACACAGAGAGAGAGACGCGGAATGACAATGAAGTCAGGGGAAGTTCATCCGAGTTCATTCTCATCGCCCGGCTCTGTCTGTGTCTGCTGTCAACGGGCATGTAGCATAGCTGAATTGCTGGGGGATTGCACTGACAAAAATGCATCCAAAACGCATGTAAAATGCATGCAAAATGCATCCAAAATACATGCGTTTTGGATGCATTCTTTTTGACAATACGCAGTGTCAAGTCTGCCAGAGGGTACGCTTTTTTCTGTACTGGTCAGGACGCAGTGTGCGCACATGCCCTAAGAGTGAAAAACCTCTTGAGTCCAAGTGTATTCAGTATCTGCTTCCTTAACATAACTGACCAGCTCCTTATTTTCTCTCCTCTCTGCCCAGTACAAGCTGCAGCTGTCAGTCAGAAATAAGTTGAAAACACTTGGAGTCATGAGCTCTCATATATATTAGTAAAAAAAATTCTCATTTTAATATTGGGATTTTACAAACATTTTTACAGGGCTTTTTTGTTTAAATACTTACAATGCATATCATTATCAGGTCCAAGAAATCTATTTTATATGCAGTTTGTAAAATAAAATCTAGTGAACAATCAGGTATGAAGGCTAAAATGGAAAGTGTGTAACAAATAAGGCAAAGGGTTAAATCTAAAATCTTACTGTGTTGACTAGATGAAAAATAAACCTTGCAAACTAGATAAATGATACACTCCAAAATAAAAACACAGTCAACACTTAGTCAATACTATATTAAAATTCCCTTTGCTTTTGGCAGCTATCCTTTCTATTGGCAATGATTTACCCTTCCCTGTTTGCTCCACCAAGGGTATGATTGATGTATTTTGAACAGAACAAGGAGATTTATAGGACTCATATCATCTTTATGTATTGAACAATGTGTGTGTACAATGAATGTAAAAGAGGATCCTTATTGCATGTCATATTACAGTGATTTATTTATCTTATAGTATTTGTATAAAGTAGATGGGCTGAGCAGCTCACATCAAATGTAGGCAACTTGGATACTTAAAAAAAACATTTTTAAAGAAAAACAGATTAGGAATGCCACTGGGAAACTTAAAATTTGAAATAAGTAACATGACTTCCTATACTAGGTAATGATTTTAAAGGGAATCTGTCATCAGGTTTTTGCTACCTAATCTGAGAGCAGCATGATGTAGGAAAAGAGACTCTGAATTCAATGATGTGTCACTTAGATTACTGGATGCAGCAGTTAACACACAATCTATGTTTTAAGACTTAGCAATGCAGTAGAACACGAAAGCTGGTCCCACCCGCACCCGGCTTTCTATATACAAAGCCTATAGAAAGTGAGCTTCTAATCAAAGCAGGGGGCATGCTGGACTAGCTGACCTTTTCCAGCAGTGATAATCTCCTGAAGCTAAAACCAACATTGTAGGTGAACAACAGCACACAGTGTGATATGATAGGCATAGCTTAAATCTGTGTGCTAACCCCTACAGCATGCTGACTTCAGATTACATATCAAAAACCTGCTGACAGATTTCCTTTAAGAAGCTATAATATACAGTAGCAACCATTGAAGCTTACAAAATTATACTGCACTTTGGTATGGCTATAATTTGATACAGATATATTTAAAGGTTCTAATTATTTGGAAGCTTTGCTTCTAGGGGCAAAAACCTCCAAGTAAATTACCCATAGATTTTGCTGCATTTATGAGGCCAAATGCTTACTCTGAAAACTTCTTTCCTTTAAGATATATTTGTTTTTGCCAATTCTAGCCAATAAAAATAAAAATTTAACTAGAAGCATAAAGGTTTTGCATGCTAAATTATTTGTTCTCCTCTTACCCATAAATAGTCAATTAAACAAAGTTCATAGATAGTAATTGTTGTCAGAAAAAAAGAAAAGAAGCAGCCACACTCACCATTTATGTTCAAGTATCCTTTAGAGAAGATCAATAAAATCACCAGGGAACAGGGTGCAGGTAAGGGGTAACGGGTGCATCAGGACGACGGCCGTTTCGCGTATTAAACTGCGCTTCAATGGGTCCCCATGGTTGAGAACCTGTTGAAGTGCAGTTTAACATGTAAGAAATGGCCATCGTCCTGATGCACTCCACACCCCCTTACCTGCACCCTGTTCCCCAGTGATTTTATGGATCTTCATTGAAGGGACACTTGGACATAAATGGTGAGTGCGGCTGCTTCTTTTCTTTTTTTCTGAAGTTATATGGAACTTTGCTTGTTGTAGCACGCTACTCCATAGTCCTATCCTGAATGCTTCAGTATCAATGTTACCTAAGTGGAGTTTTCAGTAAGCTGGTGGTGCTAAACCTCTACATTGTTGCTCGTTAGATATTAATTGTTGCTATATATCTGCTTAGCACCTAATTCCATTGTTTCTGAAGAACTATCATATTTTTCTTTAATCACATAAATATTTTGGGATTTTTCTATTAACACTTATAAGCACACGCATGAAAGCTGTTAGTTGTGGACTGTTTGCTTCAGTGAAAATGACCGAATTGCTTTTTTGTTTGAAGTACCCCAAAAGCATCACAGCTGGTAAGTAACTGAAGCA
This sequence comes from Anomaloglossus baeobatrachus, assembly GCF_048569485.1. Taxonomy (NCBI): domain Eukaryota; kingdom Metazoa; phylum Chordata; class Amphibia; order Anura; family Aromobatidae; genus Anomaloglossus; species Anomaloglossus baeobatrachus. Next base: position 458,939,280 of record NC_134358.1, read on the forward strand.
ACAGACAATGATAAATTGACTAAAATGTACTGCCAGGCTGGTTAATGCCTGTTACAGTGCAACCCCTTCATAGCTTATCCATTGCAAATGATGTGAAACCTTCATGCTGCTGATGTCATCTGGCTATTGTGCAAGCCAAAGAAATTGTTTATTAACCATACAAATATGGCCAGAGATTTGAAGTAAAAAGAAATTCCTTTGGACTAAATGATAGCCAAAATATTTCTAATAGAAAGTTATTGGAATAAAGACATTTATTGTGTACAAAAAAAACTAAATACATATTATACCTATGCATATAATATAAACAGTCATGCTATAAAAATTCCAAGAAAAATTATACAAATTTTCTCTTCTGCCTTGTGACAAAGTCATTCAATTAAATGGAAAATTGGATCCTTTTCCTAGGAAAATATGGACTACCATATCTGTTTCTTAAAACACTGTCTACATAGATCTAGTTACTGCAAAACTGAGTACAGACTCGCATATAATGCAAACGTATGACATTTCTGTGGGAAAGTATTTACCTCATCCAGATGTCTCTTGCAATTGCATATTAATCACACAAAATGATTCTGATGTATAAACAAATGTAATATTAGACAAATGGAACCAAAATAAAGCCAGAATCTGATTTCCGAAATGTAACTGAATTATTTGAAAAGATAAGATTTCCTGACATTCGGTTGTCATCATAAACGCAATTCACTCATGAGGATCACAAAAAAAAATGCCCAGAGCCAATACACACACTGCCAAAGCATCACCAAGTAGGACAACGGTGTGGGCACCTCTTTATTGTCCTGCAGCTATGGTATCACATGCTTGTAGTGCAGACAATCAGGAAGTTATCACATCCAGTTAAAAAAAAAACAGTCAAAGAATGCCATTTTTATGCTTCTACAGCGTAATGATGGAAGGTCAGAGTGCGCAACCAACTCCACATAGGAATTAGAAAAAGGCCTAGTCTGTTAGTGGTGTACTACTTTCAGTGCTCAATCAGACTGATAGAAAAAATAAAATTGAAATTTTATAAAAATTTGCGCCACTCCAAGTTTTATAAATTAATTAATATTATGTAAAAATAGGATTTATAGACCAAAAGGAAAGATAACATTTTTTTTAAATTGTTTCCTTTTTTATTTTTTCAATATCTTTCCTTTTTGTCTATAAATCCTATTTTTACATAATATTAATTGATTTATAAAAAACTTGGAGTGGCGCAGATTTTTATAAAATTTCAATTTTTTTTTTTATATTAATTTTCCCCTGGCAAATTAAGAGTGTTTGCCAGTATCTAGCTGCCAACCAAGTTATAGAGCTTAGCGCTGGTATTATCTTCTTAGATATAGTATTGTAACTCAATCAGATTGAGTCTCAGTCTTTCAATAGTAATCCAGTGATTCAAGTGACATAGGAAAATTATGTGGGTATATAGTCAGTATGACTATATATTGATTCATTATTATTTTAGAGAACCATTAATTTTATGGTACTGTAATTGAGAAGACATTAAATACAAAAAGCAGTTATAAATTACAGTAAAGAGAGTAACAATGACAAACTGGTACAGTGGAGAGAGGGCCCTGCCCTTGCAGGCTTAGGCCTCCGTCACACATCCGTGCCGCCGGTACGTGTTTGGTACGTTTTTGCACGTACCGGCAGCATGGAGACACATACACCAATGCTACCCTATGGTAGCAGGCACACACACGTAAAACCACACGGAACCTGTGTCTGTGTCCGTTTGTACGTATGTGCGTTTTCCAACACGCTGACATGTCCGTTTTTCTCCGGCATCACGGGTGTCACACGGCCCGCACCCGTACCACACAGATGTAGTGTGGATGCGGTCCCGTGTGACACGCGCCGGAGAAAACTCACGTGTCAGAGAAAAAAATAACTCTTTACTCACTTTCTCCAGCCCTCCTGTCTCTGCCGCTGCTGTCACTTGCTGACGACCGCCACTCATTATGCTCATTTAATATTCACTTCACTGCGGCCGAAAGCAGCAGCAGCAGCGGGGAGTCGGCAGGGCTGGAGACCGAAGATCAGTACCCTGGACAGCAGGAAGGACCAAGTGAGTATACAAATTACCGGTTCTCCGTGTGTTATTGCGGATAGCACACGGAGAACATACGTGGCCCGCACGTACCGGAGACACCTAGTTACCTACACGCAACACGCAGGGAAAATACATGTCTTGCGGCACGTGCGTGATTTTCATGTGAGTGTGGCACAGGCCTTACATTGTACAGATCTGTGATATAATAATAATAATAAAAATAGTAAATTTACAAGTGTACAATACAAAATCCCCCCAAAAATCGGTTTTATTAGATAATATTAAAATCGCCCAGGTGAATAAACCCATAAATTCAAACAATAAATCAATAAATAATGGTCAGGTTAGATTGAATAGGGGTAGCCGAATCCATAATGCAAATAGACAGAAGTCATAATGGTATAAAGATTAATCCAATATGCGCATCTACACTCCAGTGACCCTAATATGTTACTGTGTCTGGCTCTGCCAATCAACGGAGGGTATGACACCCTAACGGCTGGGCTCCCCCGTTCCTTGTCGGCTATCCCTCACTCTCCCTAGAAAACCCTACCAATCAATAAGTAATACTGTACCTAATGATCTCACAACTAATAGGAATTATAATAATCCACTGAAAATCATATTATAAGATCAATACCTTAGACAATAATGCATTAGGTACATTAGTTCAAACACCTGTTGCCACAATAAGCTCACAACATGTTAATACACATGATCAAAAAAACAAAGGTACTTCCCTCATGCTGATTCTGTATGCATGGCCTCGACGCGTTTCCCCACCCATCATCGGATCATCAGTAGGCCCAGGGAAATAAAGATAAGAAGGAAGATTCCAGCATCATATATGGTAGTGATAATAATAATAATAATAATAATAATAATAATAATAATAATAATAATAAAAAAAATCTTTATTTCTATAATGCCAACATATTCCACAGTGCTTTACAATTCAGGAGGTTCATATACAAACAAGTAACAGTTATAGAAAATGCAATAATTAGAAAAAAGAAAAAGACAACCCTGCTAGTGAGAGCTTAAAATCTACAATGAGGTGAGGGGGGGACAGGGTACAAGTGCTTACTTACAATGACAATCCAGCCTTCTCAAAGAAATGGGGGAGAGATAAAGTCTGCCTGAACCAGTCAGTCAAAACTTTGAGATGCTTTTGGGTGTGGTGGAGTTTGACGGGAAGTTATGTTCTGAGACGTTGTGGATGGACTTTACTTTGGCTAGGGAGTGTGATAGGCCACCCTAAAAAGATGTGTTTTTAGGGAGCATCTGAAGCTGAGTAAGTTGTGATTCGTCCTAGCTTCTTGGGGTAGAGCATTCCAGAGGATTAGTGCAGCTCGGGAAAAGTCTTGGATACGAGAGTGGGAGGTTCGGATTAGTGTGGATGTTAGTTGAATGTCGTTTGCAGAGCGTAGGGAATGGGTAGGGTGATAGACAGAGATGAGGGTGGAGATGTAGGGAGGTGCAACACTGTGGAGAGGTTTGTGGGTGAGAACAAGCAATTTGAATTGGATCCTGTGATATATGGGCAGCCAGTGCAATGACAGAGTGGAAGCATCCAAACAATGGTTAGCCAGATAGGTGACCCTGGCTGCAGCAGTAAGGATGGACTGTAAAGGAAAGAGTCTAGTTAAGGGGAGATTAATTAATAGAGAGTTATATTTGTCAAGGCAGATGTTGATGAGGGCCATGGTGAGAGGGTTTTGTAGTTTCCATGTTGAGAAAGGGGAGGATTCTAGAGATGTTTTTGAAGTGCAGGCGACAAGAGCAGGCAAGAGATTGTAGATAGGTGGTGAAGGAGAGATTGTTGTCAAGTATAACACCCAAACAGCGAGCCTGCTGTCTAGGAGTAATCGTGGTGTCGCACACAGAGAGGGAGATGTCAGGTTTAGGAAGTTAAGAAAATGGGAGGGAATAGAAGAAGTTCAGTTTTGGAAAGGTTAAGTTTCAGATAGAGAGCAGACATGATGTAGGAAACTGCAGCCAGATAGTTACTGGTATTCTGTAGTACAGTTGGGGTGAGGTCAGGGGATGAGGTGTATGGCTGTGTGTCATCAGCATAAAGTGGCACTGGAAGCCAAATCTACTGATGGTCTGTCCAATTAGGGCAGTGTAGAAGGAGAAAAGAAGAGGGGCCAAGGACTGAACTTGAGGGACCTCAACAGTGAGGGGAAGAGGAGCAGATGTGGAGCCAGCAAAAGATACGCTGAATGAGAGGACAGAAAGATAGAAAGAGAACCAGGGGGGCACAGTGTCCTTTAGGACAATTGATTGGAGCGTAGAGAGAAGATGGTGGTCTACAGTGTTGAAGGCTGCAGAGAGGTCAAGAAGAATAAGCAGAGAGTAGTCACCACTACGTTTTGATGTCAGAAGGTCATTGGTCACTTTGATGAGGGCAGTTTCTGTTGAGTGAAGGAGGGCAAAAGCCAAATTGTAAGGATCTAGAAGAGAGTGAGTGGAGAGGTAGCAGGTGAGGCGGGAATAGACCAGGCGCTCCAAGAGTTTGTAAATGAAGGGAGATTGGAGACTGGTCTGTAGTTGTTTGTGTAGGATGGGTCGAGAGAGGGTTTTTTTTAATAATGGAGGACGAACAACACCGTACCTGCGTCCTCCGGCAACGAGGTGGGCGTGACTTTCATGTGGCTGCTCTCCGCCCCTCCACTTCTATTGGACGCCTGCCGTGTGACGTCGCTGTGACATGAACCTCCCCCTTAGAAAAGAGGCAGTTCGCCGGCCACAGCAACGTCGTTAGGTAAGTTCGTGTGACGGGTACTAGCGATAATGTGCACCACGTGCAGTGATTTGCCCGTGACGCACAAACGACGGGGGCGGGTGCTTTCACGAGCAACATCACTAGCGAGCTCGCTGCGTGTAAAGCAGCCTTTATAATTGTATATTGTCTTGTGCTTGTGGGCAGAGAGCCGCACAACATATCTTGCCAGAGACTGCTGGTCTGTTGACACTGGTTTTTTTTTACCTTATTTCTGACCCTGTTTCAAATGATAAAACAATATTAACAATTTGCATAAAAAATGTCATTTGTTCTATTTTAAAATTTGATGAAATGCTATACCAACTATATTGGAATGAGTGATGAATTATTAGTGAGCATAAATGTCACTTAATTCACCAATCACTTAGACAATAGGACATAGCATGATATAACTATCACTTTGCATCACAGCCGAAAAGGGTAATCAACTTGCTGCTGATGCTTGCTTAAAACAATTTACATTAATTTGTGGAAAAGACTGATAGATTACATTTTGATTACAGTTTGGAAATAATGAATACAGATTCACTCAGTGTAAGGTATATGTAGGGCATGATTAATGATGAGCATCTTACTATGCAAGCAAGTTCCTGTTTGGTTCTAATTCGTTAGCTGTCATTTACATCTCATAAATAAGGATAACACAAACCGATTTTGCTCCAAAAGATGAAATGTTATTTTTTATTTATTTTAAACACCTCAGATAAAGTATCTAAAAGTTTTTGTGTGTAGAAATGTGTATTGTGGATTCATGAGATTCATTCCTTTTATCCAAATTCTAAAGCAATAAGGTATATGTTATGTCTAGGGCTGGAACCTTTTTATTTATTCCTTTAACCCTCTCTGTCCAAATATGGATCTAGTTTATCTCAGAAAAAGCCCCTTCCTGTCACTCTGTACTACTGGGTATTCTGAGGAAGGGCAGTATAAACTCCACTAGATGGCAGCAGAGTGGAGAAAGAGCAGAGTAAACCTACCCAGGAGCAGTACAGTGAAGTCACCACAAGGTGGCAATAGAATAGTCATACAAGCCGGGATGGATACTACAAGTCAGATAAAGAACAGAGGAACAATCAAACAAGTAGTCAGAAACAAGGAATGGGGTCAAGAGCCTGTCAGTAACGGAGGTGTTAGAGGGGAGAGACAGAATCATGTCCGGGCCAAAGCGTAAGTCGATATCAGTAAGTCAATGTACACAAAACAGAAAGATAAGATAGGAGGGACCAGCTGGAAGAGGTAAACAGACACAGGTAGGGGATCAGAGGAATGCAGTAGGACAGATCAGGAACTCACCAGAGCCAGCTAAACACACCAAAGGCATAGACTATAACAGGCAAGGCACAAAGGGAGGATGGCCAGAAAGAGAATCCTGGGAACAGGAATGAGGCAGAGGGAAGTTAACCCTTGACATGATCTGGCTGGGGCTGGAACACTGCCAAAGAAGATACTGGCCTGGATCATGACACTTCCATTTTTATTCACTAACCATATTTGCATACCTTTCAGATTTTCCTTTCTGGTTCATTTGCTATATTCTATAAAGTTAAGTTAAAGCTTCCCATATTCTATACTGAAGAGTACTAAAAATCTGGAACCAATCAATGCAAGATCCATAAAATTGTTAAAAATAAGTAATTTGCTGTATCAACTCTGCACAGAAAGACTCCCTACAATTAATTCATATACATCATATCTTTTAAGAATGATGTGAATTAAAAAGTAACCATCAATTCATTTTTACTTCATAAATCAATAGTTTACATGAAAAAGGGAAATTTGTAATATATTTGAATCAGAGAAATTTGCTTCTTCTCCTCCAGAATTGATCTTTCACTCTCATTTAATGAATAAAATCTGTATTCAGTGAAGAAAGATTTTACCATGAATAAACTAGGAAATTACAGTTGGTGCTTTTTAAATTATATGAACAGGGTATAAACAAAAGTGTTTCATAGAACTTTGTGCAACGACTAACAGTCCAAAAAGTAAAAATAGTACCAGCATAATTCAGTAAAAATTCCCAAAAAAATAAAATTACATGAAAAAAAATTCCGTAAAAATGTAAAAAATTAAAATGACAATAAATTACAAAAAGGCATAATAACAAGAAGGTAGGTGGATAAAATAAAACAACAAACATACTAGATAGGAAAAGCGTTTCTGGCCCAACATGGCCCTTAGTCTAAGGTTGAGATTTTTTGAATTTTTATGAAATTGTGCTAGTACTAATTCAACTTTTTGGACTATTATATGGAGCTGCTTGGACTGTGCATTTTATCAGGTGAGCTGAGATGCTATTTTTCTTTCAGCACCAACTGTCATAACTTAGACCAGTGAAGAAAAAATCTGTGGTCACTGAAGACAGATTTTATACATGATTTAAAATTTTGAGAATGTCTGAATATTTTCCTACTTTCCTATGCTTGATCCCCATCCTCTCACAACTTAACCTGTGAGTGCTTCTTGCTTCATTGGTGGATCCTCTGGTAAATCGTTTGTTTCACACTTACAGACTAGAGACACTTTGTGATGGAAAAGGAGTATCGCAGAGTCAAAAAAGTGCAAAAGATTTAGCAGTTTTAAAAACTAAGGTTTATACATTGAAAATGAATCAACTATAAAACATTCTAATAAACTACAGCTCTGGCAAAATATAAGAGACCACTGCATATTTTTATAAAAATCAGCTTTTCTACATGTCTGACAGCCATTCCATTCCAGTGTTAGTTGAATTCCAACCAGAGTACAGACTGGCAGAGGGCAAAAGTGGCTCTCCACTGACCGGGATGACCATCATATTGTTTGAATGTCACTCAGCAACCTCAGGATGAAATCAAGTGACCTACAAAACGAATGGCAAAAGGCAGCTGGGGTGAAGTGCACAGTAAGAACAGTTTGTAACAGGTTCCTAGAGGCAGGGTTCAAGTCATGTAAAGCTAGAAAAAAGCCTTTCATCAATGATAAGAAAAGCAGAGCCAGGCTGAAGTTTGCCAAAGACCATAAGGATTGTACCATAGAGGACTGGAGTAAGGTAATATACTCTGATGAGTCTAATTTTCAGTTTTGCCCAACACTTGGTCATCTAATGGTTAGAAGGAGACCTGGAGAGGCGTACAAGCCACAGTGTCTTGCACCCACTGTGAAATTCGGTGGAGGATCGGTGATGATTTGGTGATGCTTCAGCAAGGCTGGAATTGGGAAGATTAAACTGAGGTACTATCATAGACCCGCAACACACATCCATTTAATTTGTACGTGTGCGGTACGTATTTGCACGTACCGGAGACACGTACACACGGAGACCCATTTTGTTCTATGGTAGATGGCACACACACGTAAAATCGCACGGAACGTTTGTCCGTGAGGTAAGTACGTGTGTGCGCTTTTCTACACGGACAACATGTCCGTTTTTGGCCGGCAGCACGCAGGCATGGACCCGCTTTAGTCTATGGGTCCGTGCCTGCACGTACCTCACACGGAGTATGTCCGTGTTCAGCACGTTTCGTGTGTGTGCGTTTTTACACTAGCGATCTTATTATTTATTTTTTTTTAATTAATTTCAGTATACTTACCTTTTTTTCTGCTGTTCTCAGTCATACTTACATGGGCGCTCGTTTTTTTTCTTCCCCTGGCTCATACCGCTCCCCGATCACCAGCGCGGCGAGGAACAGCTGTGCAGAGCAACAATTACTTTGAATATGCTGGCCGCTCACTAATCAATCTTGTATTCCCTGCTTTCCCCACCCACAGATGCCTGTGATTGGTTGAAGTCAGACACGCCCCCCATGCTGAGTGACAGCTATCTCACTGCACCCAATCACAGCAGCCGGTGGGCGTGTCTATACTGTGCAGTAAAATAAATAAATAAATAATTAAAAAAAACGGCGTGCGGTCCCCCCCAATTTAATACCAGCCAGATAAAGCCATACGGCTGAAGGCTGGTATTCTCAAGATGGGGAGCCCCACATTATTTTAGAAATAAAAAACACAAACATATACCCTGGTCCTGTCACCTCCATGCAGCTAATGAAGGGAATAGCGAGATCAGCTGTATTCAGCGTTGGCTGCGAGTAACCTCAGTGACAGCTCAGCTGATCGCGCTATTGCCTTCTTTAGCTGCGTGGAGGTGACAGGAGCGGCGGTGTCTTCTGCAGCTCCGGTCACCTCCATGCAGCAGAGCTGGATGTGACGCTGGAGCATCCTGGATTACGCCGGACATGGATGGCTTTTTCGGGCTTATTAAAGTGGTGAACCAGGGTATATGTTTGTGTTTTTTATTTCTAATAAAGGATTTTTTTGGGTGTGTGTGTGTTTATTTACTGTCACTTACAGATTAATCATGGAAGGTATCTCGGGGAGACGCCTGACATGATTAATCTAGGACTTATTGGCAGCTATGGGCTGCCAAAAACTCCTTATTACCCCGATTTGCCAACGCACCAGGGCAAATCGGGAAGAGCCAGGTACAGTCCCAGAACTGTCGCATATAATGTATGCGGCAATTCTGGGCGGCTGCTGACTGATATTGTTAGGCTGGGGGGCTCCCCATAATGTGGGGCTCCCCATCCTGAGAATACCAGCCTTCAGCCGTATGGCTTTATCTGGCTGGTATTAAAATGGGGGGGGACCGCACGCCGTTTTTTTTAATTATTTATTTATTTATTTTACTGCACAGTATAGACACGCCCACCAGCTGCTGTGATTGGGTGCAGTGAGACAGCTGTCACTCAGCGTGGGGGGTGTGTCTGACTGCAACCAATCACAGGCGTCTGTGGGTGGGGAAAGCAGGGAATACGAGATTGATTAATGAGCGGCTGGCATATTCAAAGTAATTGTTGCCGCATATTCTCTGCACAGCTGTTCCTCGCCGCACTGGTGATCGGGGAGCGGTAAGTATGAGAGAGGGCTGCTAACTTCAGTCACTCGGGGGATTAGCGGTCACTGGTGAATCCTTCACAGGTGACCGCTAATTAGTACGCGGCACACAGACAGAGCCACAGCATGACAATGAAGTCGGGTGAAGTTCACCCGAGTTCATTCTCATCGCGCAACTCTGTCTGCTGTCAGCTGACATGTATCAACGACATTGTGCAACACACAAACGGACATTCCACACGGACATTCCACGTACACATACACGGGCATTTTACACACAAACACGGACATTTTACACGTACACACGGCTTGCATACGCCATCACACGGATGCCATACGTATCAGAGAAACGCCCAAAAAAAACGGAACATGGACCCAAAAAACGTACCGTGTCACATGCACATTTTTTTTGCGGAAGTGTGTTTTAGGCCATAGACTGTATAAAAGCAAAGGCAGAGAATGCAATTACCATTTCAGGACAATATAAAATAATGAGAAGATGTAAGAATTCATAGCTCTGAAAAAGAGATTAGAAGAGAGAGTTCTAAAACTCTGGGAAAGTTCTTCAGATAGGGAGGTGACATGTTTTACAAAACTACAGAAGTGATGAAAATTAGAGATCAGGGAATCTTTTTCAATTTCAATTCGCTGACTTTGATATATTTTACCCAAAAATTTGATTTGCGTCAAATAAACTTGTGCACATATCAAAACTGCAAAGTTTGTAATTGATTATACAATACATGTGGGGAAGAGGAGAAAAATAGAGTCTCACTAACCATAAGAGCTTACACTTCCCAAGTGAGAAAGAGAGGATCCTGTTGTCGATAAAAGCGTAGACTCTGCAGGAAAGAGAGGATCCCGCTGGTTATAAGAACTTACACTACACAGGCGAGAGAGAGAGAGAGGGGACCTCACTGACCATAAAAGACTAACCTCTAGTGATGGAACATTACTCTGCCGTGCAAACTTTGCTCCACTGGAAACCACTGATCTGTGATGGTCCACGTACTGACAACTACTGTAGAAGGTGTTATGAGCCATTAGATGTCATAGCTGCAAGGCATTATGGACAGGCTTGCTAGGCAATGCAAAATTATATTAGCTCACTCTCTGAAGCTTACACAGTGCAAGAAATGGTGTTGCCCAAATTTCTCTTTTGTGAATCATGAATCGAATATCAAAATGTAATTTCAGGAAATTCAACTCAAACTCGATTCTCCTCGAATCAATTCACTCATATCTAATGAAGATGGGTTTAGGAGGAAAGAGGAATAAATTTATTCCTTCCATCAGCCTAAAGCTTTTCGCCATTGAGGTGTAACCAGTGTGGCTTCAGTCACTGCCCAGAACATAGTGACAGCTGGATCTGCAGTGTATCAGCGCTAAGCAAGCTGTCAGTCAGTGCCTGTGTATGGTGATAGCCACTGCTCACTAAGTACTGAGCGCTGAGTAAAGCGGCAATGGCCCCAGCTCTGTAACTCACAGGTTGAGGCTGCTGGGAGGGATAAAGTTAATTTTCCCCTGGTAGCCTGGCTTTCAGTGCAGCAGACGGGCAGCTATGAAACACTATTTACCTCCAGCTTCACATATCGGCATGTCAATAGCGTTTGCAGGCGTGACATGTTCCCCTTAACTGTGATTGTCTACCTCACAAAATATATGTGCCATGAACTATTTTTTTGCACATCTGTTTTATTAATTAAATGTTACATCCATACCTGCCACAGCAATACAGTGCCCTTTTGCAGGAGTTTACTTTTTGAACATGTGCCATCCTATCATTTATTTTTACATCTTTTTTTGATGTTATATTTTCTACCAAAAAATACTAAGAATGTAAAAAATTTAGACACTTAACCCTTCACACCAAGCCTGTCTTCACCTTCTTAACAAGGCCATTTTTTTCAATTCTGACCGGGGTCACTTTATGATGTAGTTACTCTGGAATACTTATACATATCTCAGTGATTGAGATTCTTTTTCGTGACATATTGTACTTCACAATAGTGGAAAATTTATAATGAAGTTTTTACCGTTTATTTGTGAAAATATCTGATATTTAGAGAATATTTTGGAATTTTCCAACTTTAAAATTTGTATGCCCTTAAACTAGAGAGTTAAGTCACACAAAATAGTTAATAAATACCATTTCCCACATGTCTACTTTACATCAGCACAATTTTTAAAACATCATTTATTTTTGTTAGGAAGTTAGACAGGTCCAATTTTTATCAGAAATTTTTCATTTTTCCAACACAATTTACAAAACTATTTTTTTAAAGACCACATCACATTTGAACTTTAAAACTTAGAAAATAAAAAAAACTTAGTTTTTTAACAAAAATGTTATGTCAGCCCCAAATATTGAATTTTAACAAGGGTATCATGAGAAAATGCACCATACAATTTGTTGTGCAAATTCTCCTCAGTACACCGATTCCCAATATGTGGTGGAAAACTATTGTTTGGGCACAGGGCAGCGCTCAGAAGGGAAGGAGCACAATTTGACTTTTGGAATGCAACATTGGCTAGCATCGTTAACAGATGCCATGTCATACTTGGAGACCTCCAGATGTGAAAAACAGTGGAACCACGCACAAGTGACCCCATTTTGGAAACTACCCTCTCAATGAATTTATCTAGAGGTGGGATGAGCACCTTGAACCACTAGGTGCATCACAGAGTTTTATAATGTGGAGCAGGGAAAATAATAAATTACAATTTTTTTCCCCAAAATGTTTTTTTAGCCCAATATTTTGCATTTTTACAAAGCTAACAGGAGAATATGCACAATGTGCCTTTGTGCTGCCAGTAATATGAAAGCCCCCAATATGTTCGTTAACAGAGTACGGACCTGACTGGGGACTTGCTATGGGTGGCAATTTGGGGTACGGAACATATTGGATCAGTTCACATTTATCCTGTACTCTATTCTTCTGAGCACTTGCATTAGGCTTGCTTTCTATCTACATTTCTAAAATACGTGATTCAGGTGAAACCCCTGACAGATCCATTCACTAATGAAGCATCAAAGTTATCCCTGAGTCCATATAGATGCAGAATACATGTAACCACAACTTACTGCAGTCTTTGGGAGGCAGAATAAACAAATCAACAGAGGAATTGGCTTTATTACTATTTATTATGCCTTTCACCTTGTGGTATAAGTGATAGGGCGACTTTATTTCTCAGGTCAGTATTATTACAGAATATTACAGCGATACCAGGTTTATAGATTTAACTACTGTCACACTAAACTGCTTTTTACAAAATAAAAAAAAGTTTTTTTTATTTTTCTGTTGATAGAGTCATGTAAGGGCTTGTTTTCTCAGGATGAGTTGGAGTTTGTATTTGTACCATTTTTGGACCACATAATGTTATCTGATTGCTTTCTATTTCGCTTTTTGTGAGGCAGAATCAAAAAGAAACAGCAATTCGGGAATTGTTTGTTTTTTGTTTCCTTGCGATATTCACTGTGTCATTAAAATGATGACAGATTTATTATTTGGGTCAGTATGATACCACAAGTCCCCTTACTGGCAGCCAGACTGGCTCGCAAAGTCTCCTTAAGGAGAATAGTGTTCCCCCGTGGTCCCCACATAGCTTCTCATGAGCCGAATCAAACATCCCATAATTTACACTGACGAGGGGCAAGCACCCCGAAACACCATGTCTGCAAATTGGGATTCTGATCTGGCATAAATCCTAAGGGGTACTTTGCACACTACGACATTGCAAGCCGATGCTGCGATGCCGAGTTCGATAGTCCCCGCCCCTGTCGCAGCAGCGATATGTGGTGATAGCTGGCGTTGCGAACATTATCGCGACGCCAGCTTCACATGCACTCACCTTGCCCTGCGACGTCGCTCTGGCCGGCGACCTGCCTCCTTATTAAGGGGGCGGGCCATACGGCATCATAGCGACGTCCCACGGCAGGCGGCCAATAGAAGTGGAGGGGCGGAGATGAGCGGGACGTAAACATCCCGCCCACCTCCTTCCTTCCGCATAGCCGACAGGAGCTGCGGTGAAGCAGGTAGGAGATGTTCCTCGCTCCTGCGACTTCACACACAGCGATGTGTGCTGCCGCAGGAACGAGGAACAACATCGGACCGTCACAGCAAGGTAATTATGGTTTTCGCCGACGCTACATCGATGATACGATTACGACGCTTTTGCGCTCGTTAATCGTATCATCTAGGCTTTACACACTATGATGTCGAGAGCGACGCAGGAAGTACGTCACTTTCGACATGACCCCACCAACATCGCATCTGCGATGTTGTAGTGTGCAAAGTACCCCTAAGTCGTATGCAAAGGATTGTTAAAAATCCACTTTTGAATTTTAGGATCGCTACTTCCAATAGGTGGAGCTGCGCTAGAGTTTGTCTCCTACCTGGAGAGACAATTCGAATATTTCCCAGAGGGGCATGCAGCTATAAGTCCCCTTACCTGGCAGCCAGACTGGCTTGCAAAGTCTCCTTAAGGAGAATAGTGTTCCCCCGTGGTCCCCACATAGCTTCTCATGAGCCGGATCAGACACCCCATACTTAGCACTGACGAGGGGCAAGCACCCCGAAACACTGTGTCTACAAATTTGGATTCTGATCTGGCATAAATCCTAAGTCATATGCAAAGGATTGTTAAAAATCCACTTTTGACTTTTAGGATTGCTACTTCCAATAGGTGTCACTGCGCTAGAGTTTGTCTCCTTTCCTGGAGAGACAATTTGCACATTTATACCCATCAGTTTTACACTGACAGAAGCCTCCTAGACCATTCTCCTGGCATGGTCTAAGAGGCTTGCAATAGCTTTCTGACATGGAGGTCGTTACAACGTTTTTACATCTTAAGTTTCCCAGTCTCTTCTCTCTGCCTCCTAAATGCTGCAATCAAACCTGTCAAATTCTAATATCAAAAGATTTAATCAATTCTAGTGCACAACTTAATAGAAAATAAGTGATATACTTAATTAGTCAGTATTTGATCATTCAGTGCAGTATTCTATACTATTGCTATGGGAGTTGATCTTGAATGCTGTCAGTTATTACTACAAATAGTGTATTAACAATTTGCATAAACTATAAAATCAATAACTATAAAATAAGTAATCTTTATTTAAAGAATGAGAACTTTTCTTTAAAAGTTATATATTGTTTGTTATCCAACACATAAAAGAGTCATTAAGATACTGTGATACTGTGGATGTTAGTCTTTCCAGTTTTATATATACTAAAAAAGCTTTGATGTTTGCATTGTTCTTGATGCTATGAGAACATTTAGTCACTTATCTTGCTTCATGCAGAAAAGGTCTCATAGAGTTCTTTAAATTTGCTGTAATAGAACATGTTTTGTTAATCAGTTTGTGTTGCATTTTATTTTTAAAATTATTTTTTATGATTTTGATTTGTTATTCCTAAATGTATTACCGTATTTTTCGCTTTATAAAACGCACTTTTGTTCCCCCAAATTTTGGGGGAAAGTAGGGGGTGCGTCTTATAAACCGAATATACAGATTATATACTGCAGGGTCCAGGGGAGGTGGGGCCGCTCTGGAGCGGTGCTGGGGGAGCTGGTGGAGGCTGGTATAGACTTGTGAAGCTGAGGGCGGCAGCGTTTGATCTCCTGCACCCGCTCATATAATATGCACAGCTGCTGTCCACCCCTGTGGTGCTGAAATTGCACCGCGGTGATGGGCTGGGGGAGCTGTGCATATTATATCTGCCCGTGCTTCCCTTTGCTCACAAATGCCCCCTCCCCCTGTGTTATCTATGGCCCCCATGCTGCTACCCATAGTAAAATAATAAACTCGCTACTCACCTCCTCCAGCATCTGCCGTCTCCCTCCTGCCGCTATGATCAGGCATGCAGAGATAACACACTGCTGTGCCGATCACATGACGGGACTGTGAACCAGGAAATGCAGGAGGCCGGAGTTCAACCCTGAGGAGGGGTACACGAGGGAGCACAGCGCTGGAGAAGGTAAGGAAAGAGTTTATTTTACTAAAAGCAGCAGCATGGGGCAGCGTGTGTGCCAGCCACAGGGGCCAGGGTGTGTGCCAGCCACAGGGGCCAGCGTGTGTGCCAGCCACAGGGGCCAGCGTGTGTGCCAGCCACAGGGGCCAGCGTGTGTGTCAGCCACAGGGGCCAGCGTGTGTGCCAGCCACAGGGGCCAGGGTGTGTGCTAGCCACAGGGGCCAGGGTGTGTGCCAGCCACAGGGGCCAGCAAGTGTGCCAGCCACAGGGGCCAGCGTGTGTGCCGGCCACAGGGGCCAGCGTGTGTGCCAGCCACAGGGGCCAGCGTGTGTGCCAGCCACAGGGGCCAGCGTGTGTGCCAGCCACAGGGGCCAGCGTGTGTGCCAGCCACAGGGGGCAGCGTGTGTGACAGCCACAGGGGGCAGCGTGTGTGCCAGCCACAGGGGGCAGCGTGTTTGACAGCCACAGGGGGCAGCGTGTGTGACAGCCACAGGGGGCAGCGTGTGTGACAGCCACAGGGGGCTGCGTGTGTGACAGCCACAGGGGGCTGCGTGTGTGACAGCCACAGGGGGCAGCGTGTGTGACAGCCACAGGGGGCAGCGTGTGTGCCAGCCACGGGGCAGCGTGTGTGCCAGCCACAGGGGCCAGGGTGTGTGCCAGCCACAGGGGCCAGGGTGTGTGCCAGCCACAGGGGCCAGGGTGTGTGCCAGCCACAGGGGCCAGGGTGTGTGCCAGCCACAGGGGCCAGCGTGTGTGCCAGCCACAGGGGGCAGCGTGTGTGCCAGCCACAGGGGGCAGCGTGTGTGACAACCACAGGGGGCAGAGTGTGTGCCAGCCACAGGGGGTAGCGTGTGTGCCAGCCACAGGGGGCCAGTTTGTGCCAGCCACAGGGGCCAGCGTGTGTGCCAGCCACAGAGGGCAGTGTGTGTGCCAGCCACAGGGGGCAGCGTGTGTGACAGCCACAGGGGGCAGCGTGTGTGACAGCCACAGGGGGCAGCGTGTGTGCCAGCCACAGGGGGCCAGTTTGTGCCAGCCACAGGGGGCAGCGTGCCAGCCATAGGGGACATGTTGCATCACTGGGGGACGTGTGCCAGCCCAAGGGGGCTATATTCAATATAAGGTGGCCATATCCAGATTAAGGGGGCTAATTTTAGGATGGGGGCTATGAGGGACATATACTCTATATGATTTGTTAGACAGACACTGGCATTATTAGACGGACCCCATTTATTAAAAAAAATTCTCTATTCCTTCACCAAATTTGGGGGTGCGTCTTATAATCCGGTGCGTCTTATAAAGCGAAAAATACGGTATATCACTTACCTAGTGTTCTTTCAATAAGTACATGCAGATATTGATTGCTTATAGTCTGTATATCTAGGTTTGAATAATTGTACTGCGCATACAGTAATTATTAGCAACATGTCTCTGGTTAAAAGCATTGTGTTTTTCAGAATGTTTTTGTTCTTACTGCCTCTGACACCAAATTTAGGGGGAATATTTCAAATGGCTTGACTTTACCTATTTGTTAAATCTATGTATTAATTTTGAATAGCTATCCAAAATATATTCACTCATAATAATATTTAAAATACATATCTAATGTCAAAAATATTTGTTGCGCATATGTGAAAAAAATATTTTATTTATCTGGCATCTATAGTTACATTGAAAAACAAAATGCAATTAATAATGTCATTGGGACAAGATTTGAAATCCGGCCTTTTGATCACTTGTTGAACATTTTTCAAAATACCTACTGTATATTTGGGGCCCAAGAGTAGTGATGGGCAAATCCCCCACGAGCTTTTTGGAAATTCAAGTTGGGGGCCAGAGGTAATGCGAACTTGCATCCAAACCCCTAGCTTGGACTTTACAGTTGTGCAATGGGGCGGGGGGGCTGTAAAATAAAGAATATAGTTAATAATAAACATTGGCATTATACTTACTACTCCCGCAACGCGTCCTACAGACGCGCTATCTCCCAGCAGCTTCTGCTTCAGGCTCCGATCATTAACTTCCAGGGGTATTCACTGCACTGTTTGTCACTTGGCAGTCTTCGGCTTTTTTCAGTCGTGTTTGCGGTGATGTCAGGGTTCACTAGAGTCCATGGCTTAGCCATGGACTCGATTGAACTTTGACTGTCACTGTCAGTATCAGCCTGCTTCTCGCTCTGTAGAGACGCTTATCTGCACAGAGCGATGAAGCAGAGCTGGCATTGCTCTCCCTGTGGGCTATATCAGACTAAGGATTTTTTTTATAATAAAGATGCAGTCTCTAAATGTTTTTTTGTAGTCAAAAATTTTTTCTTTGTGTTGTATTTTCTTTTTTACTGTTTACTAGATATTCATGGTGGCTGTAACGACTGAATGCCAGTCGTTAAGACTATTAAGATACGATGGCACTATGGAAAACCCAGGGACACAAAGTTGGTGAATAACAGTTTTCTTTATAAGTCTCAAAAAAATTATTTTAAAACAACCCCAGTTCTCTCACAAATTATGGGCCACAACAGCCCGGAATAAACAATAACAGTTTATGCAACTTGGAAGACTTCAAGTGTCGGTCTGTAGGGATTAACTGGACTATAGTCCCCCCAGTCTACTGCTCCCTCCCTTATCTATTAATGGGGCTTACCCGGGGGCACTACTACAGATAATGGCACGTGATCCCTCCAAAGATATAATCTTACAACCACCTCCCCTTATGTTTACAATTCCCATATACATTCACAAACAAGTAAATATATGTACATGTACCTTTATACCTGTACGTCTACCTCTACTGTGTACCTCTATTCAATATTCGGTACCTCACTGCCCCAGACAGTGTGATGAAGCAAAGGCAGAATAGTCTTATTATCAGGACAACACAGCTTAACCTCCAATAACTTCCGGTTCAGAGCAAACACCTCAGGATAAGCAAGCAAACACCGCTCCTTCTCAGTAAATAATCTGTAGAATAATCCTCCTTCTTCTTTATCCTTTCTATCTATCTGTCCCTGACTGACTATTATACACCGATCAGTCTCAGGTCAATTGTTACTCACTGAAGTCTTTCATCAAGATGGTGTCCGTCCCCTCAGACTGCTTCTGATTCACTCTTAGATGATTTTGTCCAAACAGCTTCTGGAGAAAAATTCACTCAGATAAATTCCCCTCGTCAGGGGCAGTAGGAGCTAAAAAAAAAAGTAAAAGAAGGAAAAAAAAAAAAAAAATAGGCAATCCTATGAATCCAACCACGGGAAAACAACAGCCGTCTTTCTCTTGCGTAGTCCCTCAGATCTTGACTGAAATTTTCAACCGTCTCTCTCAGTCTACGTTACCAGGGAAATCTAATTTAACCCCTTACTGTCTAGCAGTGTGCCTGCCCTCTAGTGACACCTAGTGGCCATTTAAATTATAGCATAAATATATAATAAATATATAAAATACATTAACAAAAATGCAAGTTTATCTTATGTACATTTTCACCCTGTTACACTACACCCCACTTAAGATTTGGAGTCACGACAAATCAATTTCTACATCTTACATGCAGTACATATTCTTCAGGGTTGTACCGTATCGGAGGAACACCGTAATTCAGTACCTGTCGTGTTCGTGGGGGTGATTTCCATGTCTGGCGGAGCAACGACACTTGGAGGTAGCTCTGGAGAAACTGGAATCTGCAATGCCGGATCTTGGTTATCTGATGCCACGTTGCTGAAATCATCACAGCAGTCACACACTAGGTTATTTGGCCGACCCGTGATTGGTGGATCAGGCGAGACAGGTGAGCATGTGGGTGTGTCGGAGATACACCTTTTCAACCAGTTCCGGTGCAACGTACGACGGGGTCCGACATATCCTTCAGGGATCACTGTGTACACACTTCCCCCTGTAAACTCATCTCCATGCACCAGTCCACGATCTCGATAGGGATGGTCCCGCACTCGTTCCCCCACTATCCAGGTGGATTTCCCGCAACTTCCATTGGTGACTCTGAACCAATTCACTGGCTGTTTACCTTGGAAGCAGGCCCCTTGATCTGAATGTTTCTATTGTGGACACCTGTAGGTCAGGATAAAATGTTTACAGACTGCTGTGTTTACAGTTCTTTATTCTACCCTCAACATAGGTTCCTTTTAACACTATTTAAAGGGCAAATTCAGCCTCATGCCAGCATTGCAAAGCTGATCTGGGTATGCTAACACTTAGCCACTCCTCAACCATTAGCACACTTTAGCTTGTATCTATTATTGGCTCTATAACATGACCTTATTGAAAGTGGTTATATATTCTCTCAAATAAGATAATCTAAATAAATCCACATGGTTCTAGATTACTCATTTGTTTATCTAAGATTTAGTTACAGAATGTGTTGATTTGCTGATTCTCTAGCATGCTTTTTTAAAGGGAACCCGTCACCAAATTTGGCTCCTATAAGCTGCAGCCATCACCAGTGGGCTCTTATATTCAGCATTCTAATATGCTGTATATAAGAGCCCCGGCCGCTCTGTATAGTATAAAAAACACTTTTATAATATTTACCTAGGGGGCAGTCCGGTCCAATGGGTGTCGCTGTTTTTCAGTCTGGCACCTCCGATCTAC
This sequence comes from Anomaloglossus baeobatrachus, assembly GCF_048569485.1. NCBI lineage: Eukaryota > Metazoa > Chordata > Amphibia > Anura > Aromobatidae > Anomaloglossus > Anomaloglossus baeobatrachus. Next base: position 458,959,578 of record NC_134358.1, read on the forward strand.
AGTGGTCGCCGTCCTCCTTATATCCCACCCACTGTGGATGCTGCAATCTATGTCTTCCACAGAGGCGTGCATTGCGATCTTGAGAGGGTAGTTTAACGTATTGTAGTGCACATGTAAGGGCGACCACTCTTTAATCTTTCCTCATGCCTTTCCTTACAGTACTTTGATCTGCCCTCAGCAGGTCAGATCAAAGTGTGCCTGCACAGGACAGCAATGCCGGCTGGGCTGGATAGAAGGAAGATGGAGATCGCAGCAGAGAGGAGGTGCTGAACTGAAGAGCAACAACATCCATCAGACCGGACCGCCGGTGAATATTATAAAAGTGCTTTTTATGTTCTACACTGCGGCCTGGGTACTTATATACAGCATGTTAGAACGCTGCATATAAGAGCTCAGTGGTGGTGGTCGCAGCTTTTTGGGGCCAAATCTGGTGACAGGTTCGCTTTAAGTGCTAAAGTGGTTTATATTATTTATAAAAAATAATATTCTTTTTATTAAAAATTCGATGCTTGAAAAATTGGGCAGTAATATGTCTCTACTTTATAAAGGAGGAAGAAATTGGGACTTTACTTTTGATCTACTGCATAAATATTGCATGGCACTCTTTATTGAAAGCTTGTCTGTATTTGTTATAATACAGCATTTTCAAATTTAGAAATAAGCCTGATTGCATGGTTCATATGTTCTTCTTTGTAGAGCCAGGCTGTGGCCCACTATAAAGGCACTAAACATGCCAAGAAGCTCAAAGCACTCGAAGCCATGAAAATTAAACAGAAATCTATTGCTATGAAGGACAACGCAAAGACTATCTTCACTTCCATCCCTGCTAATACCATCAATGGCAACGCTGAGAAAACAGGTTAATCTCTTTTGTCTGTTGACTGTTTAACTGCTGTATCTGTCTAGTTTTGCCTGTTGCATTCATTCACATTACTTTCATCATTCTCACTGTTTTGATTTGTTTTTCTGTTGCCATGTACTTCAAAGAGGTTTTTAAATTACAGTTTTGTAAGCAATATAATCATAATCATGTCATATAAAATACATATTAATTCTGATTAGTTATGTCTCCCACCTTATATGAGATATGGCATAGAATAGAGCAGGATATACAGAACTTAGGGAACTATAGTTTTCTATGAACTGATTAATTACATTTAGTTGAAAAGTGATTTGCTGTATTTGTCCCACCGTGATTTAAAACCTTGACCCAAGTTAGGTTGGCCCAAGTGACCACCTTCACCTTTACATTGATAACCTATCATTAAGATAGGTCTTCAATGTCTGATTTTCCAGGGTGTGAAACCCTGCACCCCGCATATCAGCTGTTCTCGGAGGCGGCGGAGGTGGCAGCCAGAAAAGCTTAGTTTCAGAGCTGCCCCATCAACTGATATTGGCTGTAGCTGGGTACTGGACATCAATCTACTATTCAAATGAAAAGGAGGCAGATGTGCAGTACCTGACCACAACCGCTATCAGAAGATGGAGCAGCTCCGGAACTGAGCATTTCCTGCTGCCGCTGCCAGCACTGAGAACAGCTGAACGGCAGCGGTGCAGGGTGCTAGACCCCGGCAGATCAGACATTGATGACTTATCCTAAGGATAAGCCATCAATATACCAGTAATGGATAACCTCTTTAAGTGTTTAATTGTTCTTGGTCCATATGCTAGGATCTCCATATATCCCAAAGTTGAAGCCACCAGTTAAATAAAGCAATGGTCATGCATGTGCACCATCATTCAATTATCTGTATTTCAATCAAACACTCCAGATTCCTATTTTCAAGTTTGGCGGGATCTAAGTAGTCACGCAGCCAATGGTCAAACTCTTACTACCTATTCTATTGATAAATGATAGATTGCTATGGGGGAATAACCCTTTAAAATGCAGATAGGATTCATAAAGGAAGCCTTTGAGTCTTTCTACCCTCTAACATAGTCCACAATAGTCTTGGGGGCACTGTGGTATAATGTCTTTCAGTCGTGGATACTTGACAAATAGTCACTGGTATAGAGAACCTTATAAATATGCATTACATATGTTACACTATATTAATACAAAAATCCAAGATATCACCAGCCCCCTGTGGTGGCACCACTTTGCTACTATGTACTGGCTGCATTTTTATGTTGACATAGCCAGCGCCTTTAATCCTACAACCCAGGAACAGCACCATTAGCCCTTCAATCCAGGGATAGCACCCTTAGATCTACAACCAAGGAATAGGTTTTTTTTAAAATATGCATGAAAATAAATGTGGCATGGTTTTAACAAAAGTGGGGTTTTAAGTTGTGCGTGGTTTTAAAATGGGAGTGGTTGTTTAACACAAACAAGGAACCTATTGTTAAAGTTTGAATCCAACCCCTAAATAAAAGTGAGGTTTTATCTTTTGTAGAATATCTATTTGTGCATAATTATTGGGCGAGTGTTGAGCGAGTAGTTAACTATTCATACTCGCTATGCTGTTAGTAAGTACTGCCCGCTACTCGCATATTCGTTATGAGTATTGGGCGCAATGTAAGTCAATGGGAAATACTCACTAAGTAGCGAGTAACCCGAAACTGAAATGTTATACGCTCAACAGCTAGGTTTTACTTTTCTTCAATCAAGGCTTGATTCAATGTTCATACTAGTATATGCAAAATCATCTCTTTTACATCCAGAAAAATCGTCAAATTTCATCTATACTGTCATCCATATTCTTATTGTGTAATGCATCTGTCCATTTTTTAAGTCTGTTCGCAAATCCATATGTCATTCAGGGCTCTTTCAGAAAAATGTATTACATGTCTGTGTCCTGTCCACCTGAAAAACTGATATCAAATGGACAGAACAATTCAATGCAAGTCAATTGATAGTTCATATGAATATATTTACCCACAGTGGGATACTCTACATGTAAAAGAATTGCAGCATACACTACTAGAATTAGCATTTTGGATCAAATTCATCCATTAGTCAATGGGTGCATAAAAAATGAATAAAAAATGAGTTACCATTAGAGATGCTGGACCCATGGAGATTTGGGTTCTGTGGGTTACCTTTGGACCCGGATTTGACCCGAACTTCCATGGAAGTCACTGATTGGACAGTTCAGCTCTCTTTCCACATGCAGCCAACATAAACAGAGCACTTCCCGTTGAGGGAGGGCTAGGGGTTTCCATTTTTTTCCAATAATGCTGATTTTACTCCCAGTGAGAGCCATTCTGAGACTGCAAGCAGCTCACACTGAGCCAAGCACTGAGCATACCAGAGCACACTGCTCTATTGATTGGTCAGCATAGGTAAAGCACCCAACTCAAACTCAGACACTCCAAAGTTTGGGTCCACTCATCTCTAGTTACCATCAGTATGCCATGCATTTTTCATGGGAACAATACAATTCTAAAGATAGGAAAACTGTATTTTTCCTCTATTAATGAAATTACTAATGCTATAAAGGATGCCACAAGAATGTACAAAAGTACAAAACGGACATATAAATTGCTCACAGATATAAAAAAATGGAGAAACATATGACACACGGATTGCATACAGATGACAATACGCCTGAGGAATTGTCACATTTTTCTTGATGGAAAACTGACAATTTTGCATTCGCTCGTGTGAACTCTGCCTTCGTGAATTTTCCTGTTGGATGCCTTCCCAAAAAGTTGTAAATACAAAACAAGTTTATATTTTTTTTTTCTAAAAATCATAACTTCTTGAAATCTCTCCAGAACTCACAAATCCTTACAAACAGTTCCTTCTGCTGCCGCTTCTGCTGCGTAATTATGGTCGTCTTCTGTGATTTAATAAGAACATGCAAATACAGGAACTCAATCAGCAAATAGTTTCTATTTGTAATTTTTTTTATGTGTAATCCTCAGCCCATCCTACCATAAGGACCCAGAGATCTCACTGTAAAGAAACATTGTGATTTTTTTAATGCAAGAATGTACAGATCTTCAATATTTGTCTGCAGAAAAACATGTAAAATGAGGAAATTTTCTAAAGCAGAAAAAATAATTATTCAAATATACATGGGCGATGATTAGCTTAATGCTAGCAATAATAGAATTTATGGAGAGATTTACAGTAGAATAAACCTTTCTGAACATTCTACTTGCACAGTAATTTTGATGTTGGCATGGTAACCCTGCCATTTAGAAACAATTCTTTTTTTCAGGCTTTCCAATCAAAATGTAAATGTTGCAAACTTAAATAGCTTAGACTATAGGTTACTAATCCAATATTGACAGTGTGTACTTATCCTGGTGTGATAGTTGTTCAATCACATCCTCCCACTTTATTTGCACACACTCAGATAGGACTTTATTGCCATGACCTCAATTCATCTGGGTCACCTGGTAACTGAGCTTCTTTAAAGGTGGCTTTACACACTGCAACATCGCAAACGACATCGCTGTAACGTCACTGGTTTTGTGACGTAATAGCGACCTCCCCAGCGACATTGCAGTGTGTGGTTAACCCGATGTGTACTGTAGCTAGGAGAGCAGGGAGCCAGCGCTAAGCAGTGTGCGCTGCTCCCTGCTCTCTGCACGTGTAGCTGCGTGCGCTGGTAACCAAGGTAAATATCGGGTTGGTTACCCAATATTTACCTTAGTTACCAAGCGCAGCATCGCTTCAGTGCATCGCTGCTGGCTGGGGGCTGGTCACTGGTTGCTGGTGAAAGCTCAACAGCAACCCGTGTAGCAATGCTCCAGCGATCCCTGCCAGGTCAGGTTGCTGGTGGGATCGCTGGAGCGTATGACTGTGTGACCTCTAACCAGCAACCTCCTAGCAACTTACCAGCGATCCCTATCAGGTTGGGATCGCTGGTGGGATCGCTGAAAGTCCCAGTGTGTAAAGGGGCCTTAAGATTCTACCATTAATGGTATAAGATTAAGTATTTGATAAACATATGACTGAAAGAAGGCAAAAAATAAAATATTGTAACCCCTTGGAGATACTTATACATCTGAGGTTGTATCTGTCCTTTTGATGCAGGCTCGCATGGCACACCCACATTGTTCTTCGCACATGTCCACTGATCTGTTCAGCATGTGCAACTAAAAGGTGCTGGTGGATTGGAGATCCACCCATGACTGTTAACTAGTTAGATTACACTGTCAAACTCTGACATCGTGATCTAACATGCTGCGACGGGGATCATTTCATTCCCTGGCGCCATCAGCGGTCCTTTGATGTGATGTTATTTTGTAATGTCTCATATTGTCTGTACATGTCCCCTCTGACTTGTAAAGCGCTGTGGAATATGTTGGTGCTATATAAATAGACATTATTATTTTAAATAAAAATTATTATTATTATGGGGCGCCGATGGATTGTTGTGCCAGCAGGGGGTCAGCTGATGATGACCCCTGTCACTGTTATGACATGCCTCTTGTGAATTCTGTCAGATCGCCGGCACTCACAGGAAATCTGCATTTCTGCTGTTCAGAGAAATTGCACGTAATTTACAAGAAAATTTAATTTTTAGCAAATGTTTTCTGTCTCTTCTTATGGTCTTGAATCTGTAGAGACCCCAAAGCATAATAAATGTTAGATGTAGAGGAAAAAATGGCAACCAATATTCATCTTACCTGCTGACCTCCGCTGCTCACTGTCCACCTTACAACCCTCATCACATCTTCTTTTACCATGTGTTGCATCTTTACACTAGGCAGGGATTATGCCTGGAATTACACTGCTCATTCACAGTGATGTCCTGATGAGACCAAACGTCCAGGCCTAGAGTCTTCATTGTAAAGTCAAATCATGTATGGGTGTCACCATGTTGCCTTGACCATACACTGTGCATGGGCAGAGAGGTCCTCTGTGCATGCATGTTGTAAGGTCACAGCAATAACATCACATCATGATGTGTGCACGCCTTTCAGAGTGACTATCCCCAGGATGAGACTGTATGAACAGGGTCATCCTTTGTCTAGTCACAGCTGGAAGTCCCAGTGAAGTTCAATGAGATGTTGAGGCACACAGATGCAGTAAGATGTGTCATGGACAGTACAAGGGAGAGCAAGCAGCAGCAGTGGGCAGATAGGTTGTGAGGGTAGCCTGGGCTATAGATTGTTTGTTCACATGTAATAAGATTATCTGTGTATGTAAATAATCAAAATATAGATGTCACTGCATAAATATCTCTGTGTCTATATGACTATCGCACAGACGCCATAATATGATTCTAAGTTGTATGTTCAAGAGGGGGTTAACCAAAGATAATGAAGCCAGAATGAACAATGAACAGTGAAGGCTTTCATAATAATAAGTCAAAGTCTTATCAGTGATTTTACACAAAGGAGGAATGTTGTGTTATCTGTGGGATGAAACGTGTGTTCCTGTGTTTCTACACTTCTACTTATCCTCCTCAACCTCCCTATACGGCTTCAATGTATCAGAAAAGACAGATTTTGGTACTTTGTACATGTCTGAAATGTTATACCAATATTTGATTTATTCATTACATGGGTCAGTCACCTATACTGGCTCAAACGGTGAACACAGTTTCTGTGATCATTGCTTTTGAGTTATTTATTATATCTGTACAGATAGCTAATTTGGCCCCGTCCTCTGATTTGCCCTGAACAAAGACTCCATTAGCAGTCTTACCTAAATTTCTCCCTTGACAAGGTAAGCAGTAAGGTGAATATTTTGTTTTACTTTTTTCCAGTCCTTTATGGTTCAGCAAACCAGCATTTAGCCAGCTACCATTTTCTAAATTTGTGCAGAGTGAATTAACCCCTTCACGACCATGGACGGATCTTTCCGTCATGGATCGTGTCCCGGTAAGCCCCACCCCCTGCCGCGGGCAGGCGGCGTGGATCGGCACACATATCAGATGTTTTCAACAGCTGACATGTGTGCCTACATGTTCCGAGTGGAATCGCATTCCACCCGCAACATTAACCCCTTAGATCTCGCTGCCAAAGTCTGGCAGCGAGATCTATATGCGCGCGGCCATGTTTTTTACTTACCGCCGCCCCCTCCGGACGTCACGTGAGTGATCACGTGACGTTCGGTGATTGCCATCGTAGCACAGGGTCATGTGATGACGCCTGCTGCTATGAAGTTTCACTTTCATTCTTCCTCGGCACGGAGCAGAGGAAAAAAGAAAGTGACTATTTCTGCTGTTTACAGCGGTATAGCTGTAATCAGCAGATAGCGATCAGCAATCGGATTGCTGATCGCTATAGCCTCCTAGGGGGACTAGTAAAATAAAATAAAAAAAGTAAAAAAAAAAGTTTTAAAAAATTAAAAAAAAAAAAAACAAAAAACCTAAAAGTTCAAATCACCCCTCTTTCCCCCCATTGAAAATTAAAGGGTTAAAAAATAAATAAATATACACATATTTGATATCGCCGCGTTCAGAAATGCCCGATCTATCAAAATTTAAAATCAATTAATCTGATTGGTAAACGACGTAGTGGCAAAAAAATTCCAAACGCCAAAATTACGTTTTTTGGTCGCCGCAAGTTTTACGCAAAATGCAATAACAGGCGATCAAAACATAGCATCTGCGCAAAAATGCTACCATTAGAAACATCAGCTGGAGACGCAAAAAATAAGCCGTCACTGAGCCATAGATCCCAAAAAATAAGAGCGCTACGTGTTTCGGAAAATGGCGCAAAACGTGCACCACTTTTATTGGACAAACTTGTGAATTTTTTTAACCCCTTAGATACAAGTAAATCTATACATGTTTGGTGTCTACAAACTCGCACCAACCTCAGGCATCATACCCACACATCAGTTTTACCATATAGTGAACACTGTGAATAAAACATCCCAAAAACTATTGTGCCATCACACTTTTTTTGCAATTTTTCCACACTTGGAATTTTTTTGCTGCTTTCCAGTACACCATATGGTAAAACTTATGGTTTCATTTAAAAGTACAACTTGTCCCGCAAAAAACAAGCCCTCATATGGCAAGATTGACAGAAAAATTAAAAAGCTACGGCTCTCGGAAGAAGGGGAGCAAAAAACAAAAATGCAAAAACGGAAAGTGCCCCGGGGCTGAAGGGGTTAAAAAAAAATACATTCTGAACAAAAACAGATTCTTGTAAAATCAAGTAGAATTTAATTCTACTCCTGTACATTTGCTCTATTATAATTATGGCCCTCTTTGATGCTCAAATTACAGCACTCAGAAACTCTTCAGTGTTTGAGTTAGATTTTTATAACTTGAAATCTTTGACCCAGGCTGCATTCATATGTCTATGGGTATGTGCGCACTAGGCGTTTTTTTCACGCTGCGTTTTTATGTGCGTTTTTGTCTAAAAAAACGCACCCGCGGCTAAAAAAAGCGGCAAAAACGCATGCGTTTTTGCCGCGATTTGGTGCGTTTTTTGCTGCGTTTTTACTCACTGCGTTTTTAATCAGTGCACAATGCCATTAAAGATTGTTGATGAAAAAAAAAAAAAAAAAGGTCTGATGTCATTTCCTTCTTCAAAATGTTCATTGTATGCAGGAGAGCAGACAGCTGCAGAACTAGTGTATGCAGGAGAGCAGACAGCAGCTGCAGAACTACAAGTCTCAGTATCCTCCATTCACTAGTGTATGCAGGAGAGCAGACAGCAGCTGCAGAACTACAAGTCTCAGCATCCTCCATTCACTAGTGTATGGAGGAGAGCAGACAGCAGCTGCAGAACTACAAGTCTCAGCATCCTCCATTCACTAGTGTATGCAGGAGAGCAGACAGCAGCTGCAGAACTACAAGTCTCAGCATCCTCCATTCACTAGTGTATGCAGGAGAGCAGACAGCAGCTGCAGAACTACAAGTCTCAGCATCCTCCATTCACTAGTGTATGCAGGAGAGCAGACAGCAGCTGCAGAACTACAAGTCTCAGCATCCTCCATTCACTAGTGTATGCAGGAGAGCAGACAGCAGCTGCAGAACTACAAGGATCAGCATCCTCCATTCACTAGTGTATGCAGGAGAGCAGACAGCAGCTGCAGAACTACAAGGATCAGCATCCTCCATTCACTAGTGTATGCAGGAGAGCAGACAGCAGCTGCAGAACTACAAGTCTCAGCATCCTCCATTCACTAGTGTATGCAGGAGAGCAGACAGCAGCTGGAGAACTACAAGTGTCAGCATCCTCCATTCACTAGTGTATGCAGGAGAGCAGACAGCATCTGCAGAACTACAAGGATCAGCATCCTCCATTCACTAGTGTATGCAGGAGAGCAGACAGCAGCTGCAGAACTACAAGTCTCAGCATCCTCCATTCACTAGTGTATGCAGGAGAGCAGACAGCAGCTGCAGAACTACAAGTCTCAGCATCCTCCATTCACTAGTGTATGCAGGAGAGCAGACAGCAGCTGCAGAACTACAAGTCTCAGCATCCTCCATCCAGGACTGTATGCAGTTTTTTGCCCAAAAAGAAAAAAAAATGACATAAGCTTCGCCATATTTTGTATGCTAGCCGGGTACAGCAGGCAGGTACGGGCTGCCCCCAACCCCCAGCTGCCTATTTGTACCCGGCTGGGAACCAAAAATATAGAGAAGCCCTTTTTTTTAATTATTTCATGAAATAATTAAAAAAAAAAATGACGTGGGCTTCGCCTAATTTTTGAGTCCAGCCGGGTACAACTAGGCAGCTGGGGATTGGAATCCACAGTGCAGGGTGCCCATGCTTTCTGGGCACCCCCACTGCGAATTGCAGTCCGCAGCCACCCCAGAAAATGGCGCTTTCATAGAAGCGCCATCTTCTGGCGCTGTATTCAACTCTTCTAGCTGCCCTGAAGCCGGGTGGCGAGCTAGGTAATAATGGAGTTAGGGCTAGCTGTATATTATCAGCTAGCCCTAAGCCCGAAATTCATGGTGTCACGCCAATATTAGACATGGCCACCATGAATTTCTAGTAATGATAAAAAAAAAAACACAACACACAGAAAAATATTTTTATTAGAAATAAAACACAACACAATTAGTGACTCCATCTTTATTGAAATAAACCCCCCTCCGCAGTAATCCTGGGTCAGGGTCCCGCGCCGTCCAATCCGGATCCAATATCATCTGATCGGTTTGCTGGAAGGCAAAGCGATCAGATGATGTGTCAGGCTCTAGGGGCTGAAGCACATCACACATCAGCTGATTGTATAAAAGCCGTTTATACAATCAGCTGATGCATCAGTAGAAAAAAAAAAAAAATAATACTCACTTATGTGCTGTGCTGATTACCGGCAGCTACTGGAGCGATCGATTGGACAGGAGTCTGATCCCGTCCGATCGCTGCAGCAGCTGCCGGTAATCAGCTGATGAAGTCCCCTGACGGCAGGATCAGCTGATAGCCGGCCGGGCGCGAAAAAGCCGGCGACACCGCGATCAGCTGATGCGTCAGGTGACTGCATCAGGTGATCCACCGCCAGGTCCTGCAAGCAAGGTCCTGCACCGGGGAGACTGCACACAGCCAGAGCGGCGGTACCGGGAGGAGCTGGGAGCGGGCATGGCACCGGGACCCTGCGGACAGGTGAGTATATATGACATTTTTTTTTTTTCTACTGTTCACTTTGGTTTTCGCCGCTGCCTCCACCTCCCGCCCAGACATGGCGCCGCACGGAGCTGACATGCACAGGACGGGAGGTGAAGGCAGCGGTGACGGTACCGGGAGGATTCATGCTTTTGTGTTTACCAACAGAAGGAATCCTCTTCCTGTACACGTCACTGTAGTGCCCACCCCTTGCGTTTATAGCTGCGTTTTTAGTCATAGAAACGCGGCTATATGCGTTTTTCATTGCGTTTTTAACATCTCATTGAATTCAATGAGTGAAAAACGCAGTGGAAAACGTAGAAATAATTGACATGCTGCGTTTTTGTGGTCACCACAAAAACGCAGCTAAAAAAAAAACGCTGTGTGAGGACAGCACTTCTGAAAACCCATAGACATTGCTGGGGAAGCAATGTCACTGCGTTTTCAGCACAAAAACGCGGTAAAAAACGCTGCTAAAAACGCGGCAAAAACGCCTAGTGCGCACAAGGCCTATGTCTCATAGTCCGTGTATTGATTTTGATTTTTGGACTGGTCACAGGTTTCCTTAACTCAAAGTCTACAGCTTTCTATATGCTTATAGGGTTGTTAAGTCCAGGTCAGGACACTAAAGTGGGCTTTACATGCTACAATATCGTTAATGAAGTATCGTCGGGGTCACGTTGTTTGTGACGCACATCCAGCGTCATTAACGATATCGCAGTGTGTGACACTTATGTGCGACCTAAAACGATCGCAAAAGCGGCAAAAATTGTTTGCCGCGGAGAGGTCATCCTAAAACAAAAAATAGTTTTCTGCTTATTAGCGATGTTGTTCGTCATTCCTGCGGCAGCACACATCGGTGTGTGACACCGCAGGAGCGACGAACATCTCCTTACCTGCCTCCACCGGCAGTGCAGAAGGAAGGAGGTGGGCGGGATGTTACGTCCCGCTCATCTCCGCCCCTCCGCTTCTATTGGACGACTGCTGTGTGACGTCGCTGTGACACCGCACGAACCGCCCCCTTAGAAAGGAGGCGGTTCGCCGGCCAGAGCGACGTTGCAGGGCAGGTAAGTGCGTGTTATGGGGTTAAGCAAGGTTGTGCGCGACGGGCAGCGATTTGCCCATGTCGCACAACCGACTGGGGCGGGTACAATCGCTTGCGATCTTGCTAGCGAGATCGCAGCGTGTAAAGCCCGCTTAACAGCTGGTCTAAAATTCAGAGTCCGTACAAGGACAGTGGAGCATGGGTATGTGAATGCCGTCTAAGTGAAAGATTCAAATGCTGCATGCTTCAATATAACTAGGCTCGCCAATATCCTGGTTCCAGATTTATATTATACTAATGGTTTGTCATTTATCCTGATTTATTATATTTATTATAACCATCTGTGCTCTGCAATTTAGGCAGATCAGGTTATCCCTTAATTATACCCAATGTGGTATAATAAATGATTAAGAAAGTGTCTTATGCGTCTTTAGATCACACGAATCATTCAGAATACCCCATAGCTTAGGTTGCAGTAATAACATAGTATGCATAATTCTTACAATATTCAAAGTAAAAACAGTAAGTTATTTCTTGAACACAGTTATTTATCACTTTGCAATTTAAGGTAGAACAATGCATCGAAAAGAGAAGAAAATTATCTACTATGGAAAATCTGGAAAATTAGAAGCCTCTTCACTGAGAATAATTTATGTTTGTAGCTTCTTGTTAAAGTATTCCTATCCTTCAAAAAATATATAATTTCTCTTTACAATTGTTGTTTGGATAGGATCTTTTCGCTTTGATATTAGTGTTATGTCATATGTATAACAAGGCTAAAGATAATGAGACCTTAAAAAAAGCATAAACAGTGCTTCATGTTCGGTAGCCTCTAAAGGGTGCTTTTCACGCAGCGACATCGCTAGCCATGTCACTGCCAATCGCACCCACCCCTGTCGTTGTCCGTCATGGGCAACTCGCTGCCCGTGACGCACAATATCGCTAACACCCGTCACACATACTTATCTTCCTAGCGACGTCGCTGTGGCCAGCAAGCAGCCTCTTTTCTAAGGGGGCGGTTCTTGTGGCATCATAACAACGTCACACAGTGGGCGACCAATAGAAGTGGAGGGGAGAAGACGAGCCGCATGAACGACACGCCCACCTCGTTGCTGGAGGATGCAGGTACGGTGTTGTTCGTCATTCCTGGGGTGTCACACGTAGCGATGTGTCCTGCCTCAGGAACGAGAAACAACCTGCGTCCTGTACCAGCAACGATATTTGGGAAAGAAACGACGTGTCAGCGATCAACGATTAGGTGAGTATTTTTGATCGTTAGCGGTGGCTCATAGCTGTTACACGCAACGACGTCGCAAACGACGCCGGATGTGCGTCACAAATTCCATGACCCCAGCGATATCTCGTTAGCGATATGGTTGCGTCTAAAGTCCCCTTTAGAGGTATGAGAAAAGACCAAATATTAACACTCACCTGGATCAGGTGTGATGTGATGCAATGTAGCTGTAAATAGATTAATATATAATTAAAATATATTCAATATCTCACCAAAATAATGGCTTCTGATTATTGATGAGCGGACCTGTTTATATTTGGGTTCGCCAAATCAGGAGGAACTAAATAAAAAATCGGGTTTGGCAAATGAACTTGAGGCAGAACTTAACTCCAAACAATGATCTCCATACAAGTCAATGGGTACGAGTAGTTTGGAGATGTAAAATGGCCGTAGTAAGTGCTAGGAGGCTACAAATCGAAGTTAAATGGTAGTAAGAGCAGGATAGATATAAATAACATGCTTTCCGGAGAATCACATTGTAGTGAGACACTTTTCCGAGCCCACTTATTAAGGTTGAAAAATATTCACTGATTCCACCGCTCACCCTCTTTGCCAGATTCTATGATTGTTTCCAGACTGCTATACACACCCCCCGCTCTATGTCCGTGTGTGATTGGTTGCAATTAGTATACAGCATAGTAGTGTAAAAATAAATAAATAAATAATTAACAAAAAATAACATAAGTTCCTGTAATATTTTAATAGCCAGCATGGATAAAACAACAGCTGCAGGTTGCATTCCCCACCTGTGAGCTTTACCAAAGCCGGATATCAAAAGAGAGGGAAAAAAAGGAAATTTTGTTATATCCAGCCACTGTAAAGCAGACAGGTGGAGATTGGTATTATCAGGAGGGAAGGAGCCATGGATATTGGCCTCCCCAGCCTAAAAATACTAGTCCACAGTTGCCCAGAATAGTCGCATTAATTAGATGTGTCAATTCTGGTGCTTTACCAGGATCATTCCAATTGCCTTGGTGCGGTGGCAATTGGGGTAATATAAGGGGTTATATACAGCTGTAATTTGTCAGCTGCTAGCAAGTCCTTGAATAATAATGGGAAGGGGTTCTATGAGCTCCCAAACGTTACTAACCCTGTAAGTGAAAAGAAATAAAACACAAACACTGAAATAATCCTTTATTTAAAATAAAATACCAACACCCTCTTTCACCCCTTTATTAACCCCCTAAACACCTTTGCAGATTCCATATAATCCATACGAAGTCTCACAACGATCAAGTTTCTGCTACATACTGAGGTTGCAGTACGTTGGCTCATTAGAAAACTTAGCAGCCCTCGGTGATTTCTGGCAGACACTGACTGAGCCACAGCAGTGAGCGGTGATTTCACTGAGTTTCCCAAGGTACCCCACCTGTGACTGCAGGTTAACTCACCTCAGGGGAACTCATTAAGTTCAATGAGACCTGAATCTAATAACAGAAAACCATGGGTTGATGCTGAAATTTATAAACCAACATTTTTGTACCAAATCTGCATCTTCTGGAAAAAAATGCATGTAAATGCAATGTGGTTTTGATATGGTGTTTTTCCAGGAGATGCAGATTTGGTGCAGATATTTGGTGTATATATTTAAGCACCAAATTTGCATCTCCTGGCAAAAAAATCTCTTAAAAATGCGGTTTTGATTCTTTCAAAGCTTTTTTAATGCTAAAATTTATATACCAAATTACTGACCAAATCTACACCTTATGGCAAAAAACAACACATCTGTCAAGATTATGTTCAGTGGCTCTGCTCTCCTGCAAAGCCGATGTGTGTTTTTGTAGTTTTCTCCAGTGGAATGCTTGTGTCAGTGTTGGGCCCTGTGGGAAGGGCCTATTCGTTAGGGCCTCGTTCCGGGTGATTGCTCTGCTTTATATTGAAGTTACTCTATCCGGAACATCGCCAATGATAGTTCTTGTATTGCAGCTGTTGTTGCTGGCTCCCGTGAGTGACTTTCCTGATCTTATCCCGCTACCTCATTCCTCCATCTGTCTCTCTATCCCTGACTTGACTCCCTGAACCTCATCTTGTATTAACGCTCGCCCTCTGTACCTTACGTGACTTCCTGGCTTCTAGACCCCGGCTTGTATTCTGACCTCATCTCCGCTCTAACACTCTGTACCTTGCGTGACTTCCTGGCTTCCAGACCCCGGCTTGTATTCTGACCTCGGCTATGCTCTCGCCCTCTGTATCTTACGTGATTTCCTGGCTTCAAGACCCCAGCTTGTATTCTGACCTCAGCTCCGCTCTCCCCTTTGTAATTGATGTATATTCCCGGCTCCTAACCTTTGGCTTGTTCTAACTACTCTACTGGTGCATCTAGTGACATCCAGCATTCAACTTCATACCTCACGTCTACTGGTGTATCTAGCAACCCCTTGTGATAGAACATCACAGCATCAACACGCAATATGGTTTTGTTGTGATTTTGATGTTTTTTTGCTGGGAGATGCAGATTTGGTGCAGGAATATCTCCAAATATTCAATGTGTACACATTGCCTAATCCAGTAATCCAGTATTGAGTTCAATGACTTCACCTGAGGTGAGGTCACCTCAGGTCAGTTCACCTTAGATCACAGCTGCAATACAGTGGGAACCTCCAGCTGTGACCTCAGGGGAACTCAGTGACATCACCAGTCACAGCTGTGGCTCAGTCAGTGTGTTCCTGATAGTCATAATGAGTGCTCACATTTTCTAATGTGATCGCGCCCTGCGACCTCAGATGTAGCAGAGCCAGGATCATAGAGGGATATCGTGTGGATTACATCAGACCTACAAAGGTATGTTGGGGGTTAATAAATTGGTGAAAGTGGGTTTTTTTGTTGTATTTTTTTAAATAAGGATTTTTCTCTTTGTGCTTGTGTTTATTTCTTTTGACCTACAGGATTAGTAATGTGGGGTCTCATAGATCCCTATCCATTACTAGTCCAGAGCTTGATGAAAGACGAGCTGACAAATCACAGCTGTCATTAACCCCTTATATTACCTTGTATTCCTCACTACACCAGGACAATCAGGATGAGCCGGATAAAACTTCAGAATTGTCACATCTAACGGATGCGACAATTCTGGGTGTCTGCGGGATGCTATTTTTAGGTTGTGGAGGGCCCAATAAACATGGGCCTTCCCAGACTGAGAATACCAACCGCCACCTGTTGGCTTTATATTAGATTGGTATCAAAATTGGGGACCACTGCATACTGGATTTTTTTTAAATTATTTATTTAAATAATTTTTAAAAAGACACATGGAGTGCCACTTGCTTTAATATACAACCAAGATATCGTGCACAGCTAGGGCCTGCAGAATATAGCCCTATGCTTTATGTGCACCGGCTATCTATATACTCAGTCGCCTATGTCATTTATTTATTTATTTATTTATTTTTACCCTTTACTCAGGCAGACAGACAACCTCTGTGAGAGCATCCAATCCGCGATATAGGAAGAAATCCAGCAATCAGTGTCTTCATAAAATCATCTTTTTATTTAAAAAAAATGCTTTAAAAAGTTTAAAGTCACATTAGGACATAAAAAGAGGTAAGATATCCATGGCAAATAGTATAAGTACAACAAACATGTTTCGGACACGGGTCATTATCCAATAAATAATGACCAATTGGTCTAGGTTAATATCCAATATCATACATGCCAAAGCACCTAAAGGGAAAGTAGGGAACAGCACATTTTGCAAAACCACACATGGAAACAAGAAGAACAAAGTGGGGTTTGAAATGTGCAAAAGACGATAACATTCATTGAACATATATAAACATTTTAAAATACATGAATTGATTGAATTAAAACAAATGGAGGGTGATACAAAAACGCCCATGTCACACCATGGAATAGAAATAACACCAAACTATGGAGAAGTAGTTAATAGTTGAACAGGATAAACAATTCAGCCATAGCATGTATTTGAAATATAACACATGTAAAGCGTCCATATAAGTAATCAGACAGTGAATGAAATCTAGCAGCTGGACATTTTTACCTGAAGTGCAGCTTGGTGGGGCACGGGTCCAGGGAGTGTGGAGACTCTGACAATCATTTTGTGGGTCTCATCCCCAATTCTTCATAGAGAGGTATGACCTAGTACTGAGCTTAAGGCAACTAAAAATACCTGTGAATTTGTCACATGACTGGAAGGCATGCTCCCTCTTAATGCATGCACCAGAGATCTATGTAGAATCAGAGCCATCACTCGAGATGGTCGAAAAGCCTCAGGGACATGTTAGTGCGCAGTCACTATATCTCAACACCTTCTAAAAATGTTTTGGGATCAAGTGGCTCGAGGAAAGGCTGTTGCCCGTGCGGCCAATGTGTTGCTTGTTCTAACATAAGTAGGGAATAGAGATGAGCGAACCGGTCCCGGTTCGGCTCGAGGTCGGTTCGCCGAACGGAGGTCCCGTTCGAGTTCGGCTCGTCGAACGTTCGACGAACCGAACTCGAACTGCATAGGAAACAATGGCAGGCAATCACAAACACATAAAAACACCTAGAAAACACCCTCAAAGGTGTCCAAAAGGTCACAAACAACTCACAACACAACACAAACACATGGGAAAGTGACAAGGATATATACTTATGCAAAAACAAAAGAGCTGGACAAGGAAAAAGAGGAGGAGACACAGATATAGGCATGGCACGCCCTTTTAAAGTCATGTAAAACACCGCAAGGTGACTCCAAGCGGAGTCTCCCTTTTTTCCAAAAATTGGGCCCCACACACACCCACCCATTCAGTGGCAGCACTTGTGCCCCAGTTGTACACTTCACAGCTAGATTTGCATCAAGCACATTCAAAAATACGCCATAATTAACCGTCCCCAGAATGACACCAGGGTAGGTAGCAAAGTCTTTCCTGATCCCAGCTCTGTTCATCTTGGCTTCTTTTAAAAACACAGCAAGCAAGGGTTACTCCAAGCGGAGTCTCCCTTTTTTCCAAAAATTGGGCCACACAGACACCCACCCCATCAGTGGCAGCACTTGGGCCCGAGTTGCAAACAGGATGTTTTGATTTGCATCAAGCACATTCAAAAATACGCCATAATTAACCGTCCCCAGCATGACACCGGGGTAGGTAGATAAAGTCTTTGCTGAACCATGACTTGTTCATCTTGGCTTCTTTTAAAAACAATGTAAGCAAGGGTTACTCCAAGCGGAGTCTCCCTTTTTTTCCAAAAATTGTGCCCCACACACACCCACCCATTCAGTGGCAGCACTTGTGCCCCAGTTGTACACTTCACAGCTTGATTTGCATCAAGCACATTCAAAAATACGCCATAATTAACCGTCCCCAGCATGACACCGGGGTAGGTAGATAAAATCTTTGATGAACCATGACTTGTTCATCTTGGCTTCTTTTAAAAACAATGTAAGCAAGGGTTTCTCCAAGCGGAGTCTCCCTTTTTTTCCAAAAATTGTGCCCCACACACACCCACCCATTCAGTGGCAGCACTTGTGCCCTAGTTGTACACTTCACAGCTAGATTTGCATCAAGCACATTCAAAAATACGCCATAATTAACCGTCCCCAGGATGACACCAGGGTAGGTAGCAAAGTCTTTCCTGATCCCAGCTCTGTTCATCTTGGCTCCTTTTAAAAAACATGGTAAGCAAGGGTTACTCCAAGCGGAGTCTCCCTTTTTTCCAAAAATTGGGCCCCACACACCCACCCCTTCAGTGGCAGCACTTGGGCCCTAGTTGCAAACAGGATGTTTTGATTTGCATCAAGCACATTCAAAAATACGCCATAATTAACCGTCCCCAGCATGACACCGGGGTAGGTAGATAAAGTCTTTGCTGAACCATGACTTGTTCATCTTGGCTTCTTTTAAAAACAATGTAAGCAAGGGTTACTCCAAGCGGAGTCTCCCTTTTTTTCCAAAAATTGTGCCCCACACACACCCACCCATTCAGTGGCAGCACTTGTGCCCTAGTTGTACACTTCACAGCTAGATTTGCATCAAGCACATTCAAAAATACGCCATAATTAACCGTCCCCAGGATGACACCAGGGTAGGTAGCAAAGTCTTTCCTGATCCCAGCTCTGTTCATCTTGGCTTCTTTTAAAAACACAGCAAGCAAGGGTTACTCCAAGCGGAGTCTCCCTTTTTTCCAAAAATTGGGCCACACAGACACCCACCCCATCAGTGGCAGCACTTGGGCCCTAGTTGCAAACAGGATGTTTTGATTTGCATCAAGCACATTCAAAAATACGCCATAATTAACCGTCCCCAGCATGACACCGGGGTAGGTAGATAAAGTCTTTGCTGAACCATGACTTGTTCATCTTGGCTTCTTTTAAAAACAATGTAAGCAAGGGTTACTCCAAGCGGAGTCTCCCTTTTTTTCCACAAATTGTGCCCCACACACACCCACCCATTCAGTGGCAGCACTTGTGCCCCAGTTGTACACTTCACAGCTTGATTTGCATCAAGCACATTCAAAAATACGCCATAATTAACCGTCCCCAGCATGACACCGGGGTAGGTAGATAAAGTCTTTGCTGAACCATGACTTGTTCATCTTGGCTTCTTTTAAAAACAATGTAAGCAAGGGTTACTCCAAGCGGAGTCTCCCTTTTTTTCCAAAAATTGTGCCCCACACACACCCACCCATTCAGTGGCAGCACTTGTGCCCTAGTTGTACACTTCACAGCTAGATTTGCATCAAGCACATTCCAAATCCACAAGCATTTACTCTCCCCAGGATGACACAGGGGTTGTAAATTCCTTCTGGATCCATGACTTGTTCATTTTGATGAACGTCAGTCTGTCCACATTGTCACTGGACAGACGCGTGCGCTTATCTGTCAGCACACACCCAGCAGCACTGAAGACACGTTCAGAGACAACGCTGGCAGCTGGACACGACAAAATCTCCAAGGCGTAAGTTGAGAGCTCTGGCCATTTTTCTAGGTTTGAAGCCCAAAAGGAGCAAGGCTCCATTTGCAAAGTCATGGCATCGATGTTCATTTGGAGATACTCCTGTATCATCCTCTCCAGCCGTTGACTATGTGTCAGACTTGTTGTCTCTGGTGGCCTTGCAAAGGAGGGTCTAAAAAAATTATGAAAAGATTCCATAAAATTGCTGTTACCAGCACCAGATACGGTCCTACTGGTACGTGTAGACTGTTGAAGATGACGAGACCGTCCCATGTTTGTCAAGTTACAACTGGGAGATTCACTCCCTGCACCTGCATGGTTGTTTGGTGGAAAAGCGGATCTAAGATCGAGTAACAGCTTCTGCTGATACTCCTGCATACGTGCGTCCCTTTCTATGGCTGCAATTATGTCACAAAATTTGGACTTGTACCGGGGATCTAATAGTGTGGCAAGCCAGTAGTCATCATCACTTTTAATTTTGACAATACGAGGGTCATGTTGGAGGTAGTGCAACAAAAAGGCACTCATGTGTCTTGCGCAGCCATGCGGACCAAGTCCACGCTGTGTTTGTGGCATAGAGGTGCTAACCGTTCTTTCTTCCTCTGACATCTCCCCCCAACCTCTTTCAACTGAAATTTGACCAAGGTCTCCCTCATCTGCTGAGTCTTCCATGTCCATGGACAGTTCGTCCTCCATTTCTTCATGTCCTCCTGCACCTTCCTCAACATCTCGCCTGCTACCATGCGCCCTTGTTGATCCCTGTCCCCCATGCTCCCATGCCTGGCGCCTTGGTGATGATGAACGTCTGGACCTTGGTGATGTTGTTGTGTCTTGCGCATATGAATCCTCCTGTAGTTCATCCCCTTCCTGTTGTCCCACCCCCTGACTCCGAATAGTGTTTAGCGTGTGTTCCAGCATGTAAATGACTGGAATCGTCATGCTGATAATGGCATTGTCAGCGCTAAACATATTCGTCGCCATGTCGAAACTGTGCAGAAGGGTGCATAGGTCCTTGATCTGAGACCACTCCATCAGGGTGATCTGCCCCACCTCTGCATCTCGTTGGCCCAGGCTATACGTCATGACGTATTGCACCAGGCCACGGCGGTGCTGCCACAGTCGCTGTAACATGTGGAGAGTTGAATTCCAGCGAGTCGCCACATCGCATTTCAGGCGATGAACCGGCAGGCCGAAAGACTTCTGGAGCGATGCAAGTCGCTCAGCTGCGGCGCTTGAACGGCGGAAGTGAGCAGACAGTTTTCGTGCCCTGTTCAGAAGGCCATCTAGGCCGGGATACTATGTTAAAAATTGCTGCACGACAAGGTTCAACACGTGAGCCATACAAGGTACGTGTGTCACCTTGCCCAGGCGAAGGGCCGTACCCAGGTTTGCAGCATTGTCGCACACGGCCTTACCAGGCTGCAGGTTGAGTGGAGACAACCATTTATTAAACTCGGACCGCAGAGCTGACCACAATTCCTCAGCTGTGTGACTCTTATTCCCAAGACATGTCAAGCTAAAGACCGCCTGATGCCGTTGCGCTCTGCTGCCAGCATAGTAATGAGGGGTGCGTGATTCCTTCTGCGCAGTGAGAACGCTGGTGGCCTGACCAGGCAGGCTTGGGGCGGAGGTGGAGGACCCAGATGAGGTGGAGGATGCAGAAGCAGTGGCGGAACTTGGACAGACAGAGGATTGACACACAAGTCGTGGGGACGGCAAGACTTGTGCAGCAGACCCTTCACCATCTATCACCATAGTTACCCAGTGTCCAGTGAGCGACATGTAACGTCCCTGTCCATGCTTACTGGTCCAAGTATCGGTGGTGAAATGCACCCGTTCACACACAGAGTTTCTCAATGAAGCGGTGATGTTGTGTGCGACATGCTGGTGTAGCGCGGGCACACCTTTCTTAGAAAAGTAGTGGCGACTTGGCATCTGGTACTGGGGCACAGCGACAGACATAAGGTCTCTAAAATCCTGTGTGTCCACTAGGCGGAAAGGCAGCATTTCTGTAGCCAACAGCTTACAGAGGGATAGAGTCAACCTCTTAGCTTTGTCATGGGTCGCAGGAAATGGCCTTTTATTTGTCCACATCTGAGGGACAGAGATCTGGCTGCTGTGTGTAGACGGTGTTGAGTAGGGTGTCCCTGGAAAAATGCAGGTTTGTGAGGAAAGTGCAGGCGGAGACATGATGTTGCCTTCATCCAAAGTTGGTGCTATCAATGTCTGAGAGAGCTGTACACACTCACTTGTTTCCCCTTCCAAAACAACTGACGACCTACCATGCAAAGTGCCTGTTGCGGTTACAGTGGTGGAAGTTGTGGGTGGAAAAACAGGTGTGACAGCTGTCCCCACAGTCCTAGAAGATGACGAGCGCGCGGATGCACTGGAAGGGGCAGGCGGTGGATGGTTCGCTCCGCTAGGCCGCATTGCAGCACGGTGAGCTTCCCACCGGGCCATATGATATTTATTCATGTGACGATTCATGGAAGAAGTTGTCAAACTGCTGAGGTTTTGACCTCTACTAAGAGAACCATGACAAATTTTACAGATCACATAATTTGGGCGATCTTTTTCTATGTCAAAAAAGGACCAGGCTAGGCAAGCCTTAGAGGCCATGCGACCTGTTGATCCACCCCGAATAATGCTCAGAGGCAGAGTGGTGGCTGAGGATGCAGTTGTAGACGTGCTACCAGTACTCCGACTCTGTCCAGGAAGGCGCAAGGTAACTTCGTCATCAGTTGCATCCTCCTCCACCACCTCTGTTGACCTCCTCGAGTGCCTGACTGTGGGTTGACAGTAGGTGGGATCTAGAACTTCATCATCAATTGTTGTGTTTGCACTCCCCTCCCCCTCAGACCGAGCCTCTTCTTGCCCTGACCGAATATTTAAGTTGTCATCCCAATCGGGTATCTGAGTCTCATCTTCATCAGTATGTTCCTCATTGTCTATAACCACAGGTGTTACAGTTTGTGACAAAGGGTCAACATTATGCTCCGAAACTTGGTCCTCACGGCCTGAATCAGAGTCACAAAGGTTCTGGGCATCACTGCAGACCATTTTCTGTTCTGTACTCACTGTAGCTTGGGAGCAGACCTCTGATTCCCAGGTTATAGTGTGACTGAACAGCTCTGCAGACTCAGCCATCTCAGTTCCACCATACTGTGCAGGGCTGATGGAGACTTCAGAGCTGGGAGAAAGCAAGTTTGATTGGGATGACAACTCAGAGGACTGGTGTTTTTTGGATGCGGTACTTGAAGTGGCTGAGAGGGCACTTGTTGGACCACTTGAGATCCATTCAAGCATTTTCCTTTTTTGCCCATCATCTACCTTTGTTCCTGTTGTTCGTGTCCGTAAAAAAGGGAGCACATCGGATTGTCCACGGTAAGTAGTAGACATCTTACTTTTGCTGGTAGATGGTCTATATTCAGCAGATGATAATGGAGCTTTGCCACCTTCCCCACGGACAAAACCTTTTTTGCCTTTTCCACCATGCCTCTTCCCCTTTCCACCAGCATCTGTCATTTTGCCACTCATGTTGATTGCGACAAGATTGTGGACTGAAAATGTGGTAGTAAAAATTGAGAGGTGGTGTAGATTGCAGTGGTGGTCTAGCTTTATTAACAGCAGAATAATAAAGAATAAATATCCCTGACAATGCAACTACGGCCCTTAAACTGGCAGCAAAAATTGCTAGTATAATGGCTTAGTTATAATGAGTTGGAGTGTGCAATGCAGGCAGACGTGCTCTGCAAATGTCTTTGCACTAGTGGGACTATAGCAAAGTCCAATAGCCACGTTTAGGATGCCACTAGGTACACTGAGTGTTTGCTAGTATAATGGCTTAGTTATAATGAGTTGGAGTGTGCAATGCAGGCAGACGTGCTCTGCAAATGTCTTTGCACTAGTGTGACTATAGCAAAGTCCATGCATTGCACACTCCAACTCATTATAACTAAGCCATTATACTAGCAAACACTCAGTGTACCTAGTGGCATCCTAAACGTGGCTATTGGACTTTGCTATAGTCACACTAGTGCAAAGACATTTGCAGAGCACGTCTGCCTGCATTGCACACTCCAACTCATTATAACTAAGCCATTATACTAGCAAACACTCAGTGAACCTAGTGGCATCCTAAACGTGGCTATTGGACTTTGCTATAGTCACACTAGTGTAAAGACATTTGCAGAGCACGTCTGCCTGCATTGCACACTCCAACTCATTATAACTAAGCCATTATACTAGCAAACACTCAGTGTACCTAGTGGCATCCTAAACGTGGCTATTGGACTTTGCTATAGTCACACTAGTGCAAAGACATTTGCAGAGCACGTCTGCCTGCATTGCACACTCCAACTCATTATAACTAAGCCATTATACTAGCAAACACTCAGTGTACCTAGTGGCATCCTAAACGTGGCTATTGGACTTTGCTATAGTCACACTAGTGCAAAGACATTTGCAGAGCACGTCTGCCTGCATTGCACACTCCAACTCATTTTAACTAAGCCATTATACTAGCAAACACTCAGTGTACCTAGTGGCATCCTAAACGTGGCTATTGGACTTTGCTATAGTCCCCCTAGTGCAAAGACATTTGCAGAGCACGTCTGCCTGCATTGCACACTCCAACTCATTATAACTAAGCCATTATACTAGCAAACACTCAGTGTACCTAGTGGCATCCTAAACGTGGCTATTGGACTTTGCTATAGTCACACTAGTGCAAAGACATTTGCAGAGCACGTCTGCCTGCATTGCACACTCCAACTCATTATAACTAAGCCATTATACTAGCAAACACTCAGTGTACCTAGTGGCATCCTAAACGTGGCTATTGGACTTTGCTATAGTCACACTAGTGCAAAGACATTTGCAGAGCACGTCTGCCTGCATTGCACACTCCAACTCATTATAACTAAGCCATTATACTAGCAAACACTCAGTGTACCCAGTGGCATCCTAAACGTGGCTATTGGACTTTGCTATAGTCACACTAGTGCAAAGACATTTGCAGAGCACGTCTGCCTGCATTGCACACTCCAACTCATTATAACTAAGCCATTATACTAGCAAACACTCAGTGTACCTAGTTGCATCCTAAACGTGGCTATTGGACTTTGCTATAGTCACACTAGTGCAAAGACATTTGCAGAGCACGTCTGCCTGCATTGCACACTCCAACTCATTATAACTAAGTTATTATACTAGCAAACACTCAGTGTACCTAGTGGCATCCTAAACGTGGCTATTGGACTTTGCTATAGTCACACTAGTGCAAAGACATTTGCAGAGCATGTCTGCCTGCATTGCACACTCCAACTCATTATAACTAAGCCATTATACTAGCAAACACTCAGTGTACCTAGTGGCATCCTAAACGTGGCTATTGGACTTTGCTATAGTCCCACTAGTGCAAAGACATTTGCAGAGCACGTCTGCCTGCATTGCACACTCCAACTCAATATAACTAAGCCATTATACTAGCAAACACTCAGTGTACCTAGTGGCATCCTAAACGTGGCTATTGGACTTTGCTATAGTCCCACTAGTGCAAAGACATTTGCAGAGCACGTCTGCCTGCATTGCACACTCCAACTCATTATAACTAAGCCATTATACTAGCAAACACTCAGTGTACCTAGTGGCATCCTAAACGTGGCTATTGGACTTTGCTATAGTCCCACTAGTGCAAAGACATTTGCAGAGCACGTCTGCCTGCATTGCACACTCCAACTCATTATAACTAAGCCATTATACTAGCAAACACTCAGTGTACCTAGTGGCATCCTATACGTGGCTATTGGACTTTGCTATAGTCACACTAGTGCAAAGACATTTGCAGAGCACGTCTGCCTGCATTGCACACTCCAACTCATTATAACTAAGCCATTATACTAGCAAACACTCAGTGTACCTAGTGGCATCCTATACGTGGCTATTGGACTTTGCTATAGTCCCACTAGTGCAAAGACATTTGCAGAGCGCGTCTGCCTGCATTGCACACTCCAACTCATTATAACTAAGCCATTATACTAGCAAACACTCAGTGTACCTAGTGGCATCCTATACGTGGCTATTGGACTTTGCTATAGTCCCACTAGTGCAAAGACATTTTCAGAGCGTGTCTGTCTGCATTGCACACTCCAACTCATTATAACTAAGCCATTATACTAGCAAACACTCAGTGTACCTAGTGGCATCCTATACGTGGCTATTGGACTTTGCTATAGTCCCACTAGTGCAAAGACATTTGCAGAGCGCGTCGGCCTGCATTGCACACTCCAACTCATTATAACTAAGCCATTATACTAGCAAACACTCAGTGTACCTAGTGGCATCCTATACGTGGCTATTGGACTTTGCTATAGTCCCACTAGTGCAAAGACATTTGCAGAACGCGTCTGCCTGCATTGCACACTCCAACTCATTATAACTAAGCCATTATACTAGCAAACACTCAGTGTACCTAGTGGCATCCTATACGTGGCTATTGGACTTTGCTATAGTCCCACTAGTGCAAAGACATTTGCAGAGCGCGTCTGCCTGCATTGCACACTCCAACTCATTATAACTAAGCCATTATACTAGCAAACACTCAGTGTACCTAGTGGCATCCTATACGTGGCTATTGGACTTTGCTATAGTCCCACTAGTGCAAAGACATTTGCAGAGCGCGTCTGCCTGCATTGCACACTCCAACTCATTATAACTAAGCCATTATACTAGCTAACACTCAGTGTACCTAGTGGCATCCTATACGTGGCTTTTGGACTTTGCTATAGTCCCACTAGTGCAAAGACATTTGCAGAGCGCGTCTGCCTGCATTGCACACTCCAACTCATTATAACTAAGCCATTATACTAGCAATTTTTGCTGCCAGTTTAAGGGCCGTAGTTGCATTGTCAGGGATATTTATTCTTTATTATTCTGCTGTTAATAAAGCTAGACCACCACTGCAATCTACACCACCTCTCAATTTTTACTACCACATTTTCAGTCCACAATCTTGTCGCAATCAACATGAGTGGCAAAATGACAGATGCTGGTGGAAAGGGGAAGAGGCGTGGTGGAAAAGGCAAAAAAGGTTTTGTCCGTGGGGAAGGTGGAAAAGCTCCATTATCATCTGCTGAAGATAGACCATCTACCAGCAAAAGTAAGATGTCTACTACTTACCGTGGACAATCCGATGTGCTCCCTTTTTTACGGACACGAACAACAGGAACAAAGGTAGATGATGGGCAAAAAAGGAAAATGCTTGAATGGATCTCAAGTGGTCCAACAAGTGCCCTCTCAGCCACTTCAAGTACCGCATCCAAAAAACACCAGTCCTTTGAGTTGTCATCCCAATCACACTTGATTTCTCCCAGCTCTGAAGTCTCCATCAGCCCTGCACAGTATGGTGGAACTGAGATGGCTGAGTCTGCAGAGCTGTTCAGTCACACTATAGCCTGGGAATCGGAGGTCTGCTCCCAAGCTACAGTGAGTACAGAACAGGAAATGGTCTGCAGTGATGCCCAGAACCTTTGTGACTCTGATTCAGGCCGTGAGGACCAAGTTTCTGAGCATAATGTTGACCCTTTGTCACAAACTGTAACACCTGTGGTTATAGACAATGAGGAACATTCTGATGAAGATGAGACGCAGATACCCGATTGGGATGACAACTTAAATATTCGGAGAACTTGTAGAGCTGTAGGGGGAAAAAGCGCAATAGGGTCTTACCCGGTATGAGGGTAGAGAGACAGAAAGAGGTACACTCACCTGGTAGGGTTGTGCAAGTCACAACTCCTTATGATCGCATGTGAGTGCCTTTTTGTGGTTTAGCAGCGGCCCCGGAATGCAGTATATAAAATATAGGTCAGGTAAAGAGAAAACCGGTTTAAATGCCGCGCTAAAAACCACTGATGTTGTAGATGAAAAAGATTTCCTTTATTTCATAATTCTACGCGTTTCAGAGACATCTCCGTCTCCTTCCTCAGGAAAATAAATCATATTACAAAAAAGGGGCAACAGAGCCTATATAAAGGAAGACCAGTAGCCACATATGCATTTGAAAAGTGAACAGCCCATATGACTCAGAGCCGATGACTCAGCGCCGCATGGAGAAGAGAAAAAAAAAAAGAAAAAAAAAAAAAGGGGAAAGCACACATTAAATCAGCACAAATGAACCGAAGGAATTACCGTGAAATAACATGAACATCTCAAGGAGAAAATTAGTGGATCAGTGAAGGATCAATAAAAAACATAAAAATAATAATTATTGCGTGTTATTTAATAAAAGAGTATAAAAAGAAAAAAGTGGGGACGAGGGTAAAAGAAAAGCAGATGGTGTGCGAACCCAGAAAGTGTAGGTGATAGCACGGAGGCCAAACCTCTACACTAAACAGGAATATGGTTACTGTGGATTTGTACTTGGGGAAAGTGAACATAAATAATATGTGAAACAGGCACAAGGTGGTGGAATTAAAATACATGTATTTTAATTCCACCACCTTGTGCCTGTTTCACATATTATTTATGTTCACTTTCCCCAAGTACAAAATTTCTCTTTACCTGACCTATAACTTAAATATTCGGTCAGGGCAAGAAGAGGCTCGGTCTGAGGGGGAGGGGAGTGCAAACACAACAATTGATGATGAAGTTCTAGATCCCACCTACTGTCAACCCCCAGTCAGGCACTCGAGGAGGTCAACAGAGGCGGTGGAGGAGGATGCAACCGACGACGAAGTTACCTTGCGCCTTCCTGGACAGAGTCGGAGCACTGGTAGCACGTCTACAACTGCATCCTCAGCCACCACTCTGCCTCTGAGCATTATTCGGGGTGGATCAACAGGTCGCATGGCCTCTAAGCCTTGCCTAGCCTGGTCCTTTTTTGACATAGAAAAAGATCGCCCAAATTATGTGATCTGTAAAATTTGTCATGGTTCTCTTAGTAGAGGTCAAAACCTCAGCAGTTTGACAACTTCTTCCATGAATCGTCACATGAATAAATATCATATGGCCCGGTGGGAAGCTCACCGTGCTGCAATGCGGCCTAGTGGAGCGAACCATCCACCGCCTGCCCCTTCCAGTGCATCCGCGCGCTCGTCATCTTCTAGGACTGTGGGGACAGCTGTCACACCTGTTTTTCCACCCACAACTTCCACCACTGTAACCGCAACAGGCAGTTTGCTTGGTAGGTCGTCAGTTGGTTTGGAAGGGGAAACAAGTGAGTGTGTACAGCTCTCTCAGACATCGATGACACCAACTTTGGATGAAGGCAACATCATGTCTCCGCCTGCACTTTCCTCACAAACCTGCATTTTTCCAGGGACACCCTACTCAACACCATCTACACACAGCAGCCAGATCTCTGTCCCTCAGATGTGGTCAAATAAAAGGCCTCTTCCTGCGACCCATGACAAAGCTAAGAGGTTGACTCTATCCCTCTGTAAGCTGTTGGCTACCGAAATGCTGCCTTTCCGCCTAGTGGACACACAGGATTTTAGAGACCTTATATCTGTCGCTGTGCCCCAGTACCAGATGCCTAGTCGCCACTACTTCTCTAAGAAAGGTGTGCCCGCGCTACACCAGCATGTCGCACACAACATCACCGCTTCATTGAGAAACTCTGTGTGTGAACGGGTGCATTTCACCACCGATACTTGGACCAGTAAGCATGGACAGGGACGTTACATGTCGCTGACTGGGCACTGGGTAACTATGGTGATAGATGGTGAAGGGTCTGCTGCACAAGTTTTGCCGTCCCCACGACTTGTGTGTCAATCCTCTGTCTGTCCAAGTTCCGCCACTGCTTCTGCATCCTCCACCTCATCTGGGTCCTCCACCTCCGCCCCAAGCCTGCCTGGTCAGGCCACCAGCGTTCTCACTGCGCAGAAGGAATCACGCACCCCTCATTACTATGCTGGCAGCAGAGCGCAACGGCATCAGGCGGTCTTTAGCTTGACATGTCTTGGGAATAAGAGTCACACAGCTGAGGAGTTGTGGTCAGCTCTGCGGTCCGAGTTTAATAAATGGTTGTCTCCACTGAACCTGCAGCCTGGTAAGGCCATGTGCGACAATGCTGCAAACCTGGGTGCGGCCCTTTGCCTGGGCAAGGTGACACACGTACCTTGTATGGCTCACGTGTTGAACCTTGTCGTGCAGCAATTTTTAACACAGTATCCCGGCCTAGATGGCCTTCTGAACAGGGCACGAAAACTGTCTGCTCACTTCCGTCGTTCAAGCGCCGCAGCTGAGCGACTTGCATCGCTCCAGAAGTCTTTCGGCCTGCCGGTTCATCGCCTGAAATGCGATGTGCCGACACGCTGGAATTCAACTCTCCACATGTTACAGCAACTGTGGCAGCACCGCCGTGCCCTGGTGCAATACGTCATGACGTATAGCCTGGGCCAACGAGATGCAGAGGTGGGGCAGATCACCCTGATGGAGTGGTCTCAGATCAAGGACCTATGCACCCTTCTGCACAGTTTCGACATGGCGACGAATATGTTTAGCGCTGACAATGCCATTATCAGCATGACGATTCCAGTCATTTACATGCTGGAACACATGCTAAACACTATTCAGAGTCAGAGGGTGGGACAACAGGAAGGGGATGAACTACAGGAGGATTCATATGCGCAAGACACAACAACATCACCAAGGTCCAGACGTTCATCATCACCAAGGCGCCAGGCATGGGAGCATGGGGGACAGGGATCAACAAGGGCGCATGGTAGCAGGCGAGATGTTGAGGAAGGTGCAGGAGGACATGAAGAAATGGAGGACGAACTGTCCATGGACATGGAAGACTCAGCAGATGAGGGAGACCTTGGTCAAATTTCAGTTGAAAGAGGTTGGGGGGAGATGTCAGAGGAAGAAAGAACGGTTAGCACCTCTATGCCACAAACACAGCGTGGACTTGGTCCGCATGGCTGCGCAAGACACATGAGTGCCTTCTTGTTGCACTACCTCCAACATGACCCTCGTATTGTCAAAATTAGAAGTGATGATGACTACTGGCTTGCCACACTATTAGATCCCCGGTACAAGTCCAAATTTTGTGACATAATTCCAGCCATAGAAAGGGACGCACGTATGCAGGAGTATCAGCAGAAGCTGTTACTCGATCTTAGATCCGCTTTTCCACCAAACAACCGTGCAGGTGCAGGGAGTGAATCTCCCAGTTGTAACTTGACAAACATGGGACGGTCTCGTCATCTTCAACAGTCTACACGTACCAGTAGGACCATATCTGGTGCTGGTAACAGCAATTTTATGGAATCTTTTCATAATTTTTTTAGACCCTCCTTTGCAAGGCCACCAGAGACAACAAGTCTGACACATAGTCAACGGCTGGAGAGGATGATACAGGAGTATCTCCAAATGAACATCGATGCCATGACTGTGCAACTGGAGCCTTGCTCCTTTTGGGCTTCAAACCTAGAAAAATGGCCAGAGCTATGAACTTACGCCTTGGAGATTTTGTCGTGTCCAGCTGCCAGCGTTGTCTCTGAACGTGTCTTCAGTGCTGCTGGGTGTGTGCTGACAGATAAGCGCACGCGTCTGTCCAGTGACAATGTGGACAGACTGACGTTCATCAAAATGAACAAGTCATGGATCCAGAAGGAATTTACAACCCCTGTGTCATCCTGGGGAGAGTAAATGCTTGTGGATTTGGAATGTGCTTGATGCAAATCTAGCTGTGAAGTGTACAACTAGGGCACAAGTACTGCCACTGAATGGGTGGGTGTGTGTGGGGCCCAATTTTTGGAAAAAAGGGAGACTCTGCTTGGAGTAACCCTTGCTTGCTGTGTTTTTAAAAGAAGCCAAGATGAACAGAGCTGGGATCAGGAAAGACTTTGCTACCTACCCTGGTGTCATCCCGGGGACGGTTAATTATGGCGTATTTTTGAATGTGCTTGATGCAAATCAAAACATCCTGTTTGCAACTAGGGCCCAAGTGCTGCCACTGATGGGGTGGGTGTGTGTGGGGCCCAATAAGGGGAAAAAAGGGAGACTGTGCTTGGAGTAACCCTTGCTTGCTGTGTTTTTAAAAGAAGCCAAGATGAACAGAGCTGGGATCAGGAAAGACTTTGCTACCTACCCCGGTGTCATCCTGGGGACGGTTAAGAATAGCGTATTTTTGAATGTGCTTGATGCAAATCTAGCTGTGAAGTGTACAACTGGGGCACAACTGCTGCCACTGAAGGGGTGGGTGTGTGTGGGGCCCAATTTTTGGAAAAAAGGGAGACTGTGCTTGGAGTAACCCTTGCTTACATTGTTTTTAAAAGAAGCCAAGATGAACAAGTCATGGTTCAGCAAAGACTTTATCTACCTACCCCGGTGTCATGCTGGGGACGGTTAATTATGGCGTATTTTTGAATGTGCTTGATGCAAATCTAGCTGTGAAGTGTACAACTAGGGCACAAGTGCTGCCACTGAATGGGTGGGTGTGTGTGGGGCCCAATTTTTGGAAAAAAGGGAGACTCCGCTTGGAGTAACCCTTGCTTACATTGTTTTTAAAAGAAGCCAAGATGAACAGAGCTGGGATCAGGAAAGACTTTGCTACCTACCCTGGTGTCATCCTGGGGACGGTTAATTATGGCGTATTTTTGGATGTGCTTGATGCAAATCTAGCTGTGAAGTGTACAACTGGGGCACAACTGCGGCCACTGAAGGGGTGGGTGTGTGTGGGGCCCAATTTTTGGAAAAAAGGGAGACTCCGCTTGGAGTAACCCTTGCTTACATTGTTTTTAAAAGAAGCCAAGATGAACAAGTCATGGTTCAGCAAAGACTTTATCTACCTACCCCGGTGTCATGCTGGGGACGGTTAATTATGGCGTATTTTTGAATGTGCTTGATGCAAATCTAGCTGTGAATTTTCGACAACTGGGGCACAACTGCGGCCACTGAAGGGGTGGGTGTGTGTGGGGCCCAATTTTTGGAAAAAAGGGAGACTCCGCTTGGAGTAACCCTTGCTTACATTGTTTTTAAAAGAAGCCAAGATGAACATAGCTGGGATCAGGAAAGACTTTGCTACCTACCCCGGTGTCATCCTGGGGACGGATAAGAATGGCGTATTTTTGAATGTGCTTGATGCAAATCTAGCTGTGAATTGTACAACTGGGGCACAACTGCTGCCACTGAAGGGGTGGGTGTGTGTGGGGCCCAATTTTTGGAAAAAAGGGAGACTCCGCTTGGAGTAACCCTTGCTTGCTGTGTTTTTAAAAGAAGCCAAGATGAACAGAGCTGGGATCAGGAAAGACTTTGCTACTCACCCTGGTGTCATCCTGGGGACGGTTAATTATGGCGTATTTTTGAATGTGCTTGATGGCTTGATGCAAATCAAAACATCCTGTTTGCAACTAGGGCCCAAGTGCTGCCACTGATGGGGTGGGTGTCTGTGTGGCCCAATTTTTGGAAAAAAGGGAGACTCCGCTTGGAGTAACCCTTGCTTGCTGTGTTTTTAAAAGAAGCCAAGATGAACAGAGCTGGGATCAGGAAAGACTTTGCTACCTACCCCGGTGTCATCCTGGGGACGGTTAAGAATAGCGTATTTTTGAATGTGCTTGATGCAAATCTAGCTGTGAAGTGTACAACTAGGGCACAAGTGCTGCCACTGAAGGGGTGGGTGTGTGTGGGGCCCAATTTTTGGAAAAAAGGGAGACTCCGCTTGGAGTCACCTTGCGGTGTTTTACATGACTTTAGAAGGGCGTGCCATGCCTATATCTGTGTCTCCTCCTCTTTTTCTTTGTCCAGCTCTTTTGTTTTTACATAAGTATATGTCCTTGTCACTTTCCCATGTGTTTGTGTTGTGTTGTGAGTTGTTTGTCACTTTTTGGACACCTTTGAGGGTGTTTTCTAGGTGTTTTTCTGTGTTTGTGATTGCCTGTCATTGTTTCCTATGCAGTTCGAGTTCGGTTCGTCGAACGTTCGACGAGCTGAACTCGAACGGGACCTCCGTTCGGCGAACCGGCCTCGAGCCGAACCGGGACCGGTTCGCTCATCTCTTGTCCTGAAACTCACAGCATATTGACTTGAGGAGGTACACCCCATCTCCAAAGTCAGTAGCTGTAGGGCCGAGTCGTGAGTGAACTGAGGCCCCAGGAACACTTGCCGCAAGGACTCCAAAAACTTCTTAGGGTCCTGTACTCTGGGGTCATTCCTCTCCCACAATGGTGTAGCCCACTCCAGTGCTCTATCAGAAAACAAGGAGATGATAAACCCCACCTTCGATCTCTCTGTAGGAAACCGTGCAGCCAACAGCTCTAGATGGATTGAGCACTGGTTCATGAATCCCCTACATGCCTTGCTGTTCCCCGAAAACTTGTTGGGCAGCGAGAGGTGAGGGAGGGTTGGAGTAGGCCTGGTGACTGACACCATTGCAGCCGCTTGAGCCACCACATCATCCATATCAGCAGCAAGAGCAGACTTCTCCAGAGACCTCACTCTGGCATCAAGTATGAACTGACATAGCTGCTCCATCTGCACCATGCCAGCCAGACCCTGATGCAGTCTTCTGTTACAGGGGGACCGGCAGATTAGGACCAGGGGTATATATCCCAATCGCCAGTCGGGGCCCACCATGCTCCAGATGGTAATGGAGCTGCTGGCACCCTGTGGGTTAGGCAGAGACTATAGAGCTGGATGGCTCTGAGATAACTCAGGGAACCGGTTACGTGTGTAGGGACACGTCAGACCGGACGACAACCCAGTTAGCGTTTCGGTGGAGCGGACGCTACTCCGACCACGTGTGTAGGAACACGTCAGGCCGGATGGTAACCAGTTAGCGTTTACCGAGAAGACCGCTGCGACAGCGCCCTGTCAGTCACGTGTGTAAGACACGTCAGGCCGAGTGGTCCTCCGATTAGCGTTTCTGGTCACCACTTGACTGGCCACGTGTGTAAAGGACACGTCAGACCAGGTAGTCACACCAGTAGCATTTGACTGGGAAGCTGAGGAGGATAATAGGGTTCACACACCCAATCCAGGAACACCCTTTTAACTTCACAGAAGTTCTAGGGTGTGTTGTCCGTGCGCGTAGAGGACACAACTGGACAGGTGACACAGTAGGTACGCTGTCCATGTGCGTAGAGGGCACAACCGGACAAGTAACGCAGCAGCCGCAATCCATTTAACACCACTGGACTGCAATAGCACAACTGGAATGGCAGCAAGGAAGCACGGCGCCTGACCCTGATGTGCTGAGCCACGAATCTTGGCGTGACAGGCACCGTTCACCTAGCCCTACCTACCACTTCCAACAAGGCTTATGCCACCAAGAACTCTAAATGAAGACTGCACACCTCCATGTTGTCTCAAGCCCCTTTTATAACCTGGGTCCGCCCCAAACCCAGGGTGGAACCACCAAGGTCCAATAGCAGTGTGCCATGTCATCAGTGACGTCACATGCGACCTATCCGGAACCGCCACGTCATTAATGACCTCATGGCAGCCACGCCCCAAACACTTCACCAGTCATCGTCTGACGACCAATAGTGAGGTGCCAGATCAATGGGTCGGGCCTCTGCGAGCCAGTCCGGAGTTGCCACATCATCAGGACACCTAACACCCTCTGCCCTATCAGGGCCTGCCACCTCACGGACACGCTCAGTGAGGTCCTTACTGGACCTAGCCTCTGATGCACCAAGTGCCTGAGCATGCCCAGCAGCCTGAGCAACAGGCTCAGAAAGCAGACTATCAGTTCATGCTCAGTAGGCACATCCCAGAACTCAGACACAGCGCGAAGTCCAAGTACCTGTGCAAAGAGGCTTTTAGGGTTAATTGTGGGGGCATGCTCAGTAGCCTGAACTGAAGACTTAAGCGGTCTTTACACGCTGCGATATTGGTCCCGATATCGCCAGCGTGGGTACCCGCCCCCATCTGTTGTGCAACACGGGCAAATCGCTGCCCGTGCTGCACAACATCGCCCAGACCCATCACACATACTTACCTGCCGGCGACGTCACTGTGACCGGCGTACCGCCTCCTTTCTAAGGGGGCGGTCCGTGCGGCGCCACAGCGACGTCACTGAGCGGCCACCCAATAGCAGCGGAGGGGGGGAGCTTAGCGGGATGTAACATCCCGCCCACCTCCTTACTTCCGCCTAGCGGCCGGGAAGCAGGTAAGGAGAGCTTCCTCGTTCCTGCGGTATCACACGGAGCGATGTATGCTGCCGCAGGAACGAGGAACAACCTCATTACTGCTGCAGTAACGATTTTTGAGAATGGACCCCCATGTCACCGATAAGCGATTTTGCACGTTTTTGCAACGATGCAAAATCGCTCATCGGTGTCACACGCAACGGCATCGCTAATGCGGCCGGATGTGCGTCACCAATTCCGTGACCCCAATGAGTTCGCATTAGCGATGTCGTAGCGTGTAAAGCCCCCTTTAGTCTCAGAAATACCACAATCAGGCTGAGCATGCTCACTAGGCAAAACACTGGGCTTAGACTCTGGCTGGGGTAAATCGGCGCACGCATGCGCACTAGCCGCCTCTCCACACTTAGACGTGGTGGAAGGAGCAGCCAACTGGACGACCCGAGGCACAGCCAAGAACGGCAGCCGGCGCCTGGTCGCAACAGGAACCGCAGCAGGCTGTTTGCGGCTATGGCGGCGCCGGTTCGTAACACACATTATCTACTATGCTACATGTAGCTGTCCCCTGATATACGTGGGTCTTAACTCACAGGAGTTGATTTTTGTATCACCCTTCATTTGTCTTAATTCAATCTTTTCATGTCTTTTAAAATGTTTGGATATGTTTCAAACTCAACTTTTTTCTTTTTATAATAATGTAAGTATAGTTCAATTTTTTTTCTCAATAGACTGTAATACCTCTGATTGAGATTACTTACTAACATCTCCAGGAACCTGGATGTTTAACTTTTGTAGCATCCTCAGTTCTTCAGATGCTGGCGTAGTGAAGGTCTTTTCACTATACCATACCAGGTGTATTGCAGGAGGATATCCCCATCTATAGACAAGTATGGTGTTCTACAGAGGAATAGTAATCTTTTGCAGAAGTCTCCTAGCATGCCTTGCAGTCTTCAAACAAAAAAACGTTTAATTCTTTTGGTAGGGAGAGAAATGTATTTCTGATTTGCAAAGATTGAAAACTTATGATGACATCTCTTGGGGAATTATCAGAAATGTGGTTAGATTTAACAATTCTGAAACACCATATGAGTATATCAGAGATGTAGTAATGCAGCTCATAAGAGGGCAGTATCTGGGATACCCCAGATCTTTAGAATACTTTGCCTTGTCATCAAAACTCACAATTTGTAGCAATATTTTCCTCTGTGTATATAGATAAGAATGTCGTATCGCAGTTTTGTGTTGTAATAAATGTCATTTTGCTTTTCATCTCATTTATTTTTGACATGACTGCAGATGTAGTTGAAGGAAAAATGTTAATTTGTGGCTAGATAACCTGTTATAATGATGTTCTCAGTGCAGTTACTAAACTTTTAACAAAAAGCTGTGAAACCTTCACATTAGAAGCAGGTAGCGTCTGTAGGGGATCATTATCAGGATTGACTGCTATGTGTTGCTTTTGATTTGAGTTTGCAGAGCAAGATGTTAGCTGTCTCATATGCTGCCAGTAGGATGTCATCAACGTAGCTGTTTTGTCTCTAAGACAATTACTGAGATAGATTTGTTAGCAGCAAGTTCATAATGAGTTATCATTGCTTAGCTTTGGGTCCTCACTAGTCTAACCCTCCACCATAAAATAAGAATCAGATGTAGTAGAGTTTAAGTTGTGTGTGATCAATGCACACTTGCTTTTGTGGAAAAGGAGGAGCAGAGTTCACTTATCTGTGCAGGGATGCTCCCTGTGAATGTCATGCATTATAAGGGCATAACCAAGGACTGGCCCTTAAGCTAGAGGGCCCTAGCTGTCCCTTATTCCAGAGATATTCCTGATGGTGAAGAGGTCTGGACGGCCAGCCTAGCCCTGCTCCTGGCTAACCCTGCTCTAATACCCCCTTTCCATCACCCCCGGGGAAGGCTGTAACATAAGTGATTAATCCCACACAAAAAGACATACAGGGAAAAAACGAAACTCAAACTCACTGCAAGCACACAAAGAGGTATAGACAAAACGTGCTCAAGGGGAAATAAAGAACAAGGAGGAAATAAACAAACTAGTTTTCCACAGCACACCAGTTAACACACAAGAGATCTCTAGAAATTGGAACACCACAGCACAAGGACCGGTATCACAAAAGCTATAATCAGCATGGGAGGATCCACCATCTTAAAAAGTGCACATGTGACTTCAGAGACAATCATCAGACTAGCAGAAATTAACTCCTGCAAGACTGCACCAAAGAGAGCACAGCTTGGTTGACACCCAAGCTTGTCAGAGAAACTCAGAAACCTAAAAAGAGACCTAGTGCATAGTTTCAGACTCTGCTGTGTGAACAGGGTCAGATGCCATGCTGACTAGGTGAGTCTTGAGCTAAACCCTATGTGACAATGAGTCGGCAATGGTAGGGACCATGACTAGGATTCTAGCAAAAAAAAATCAGTCAACATTTTTTTTAAGTTGGTTTACCCCAATTTTAAATTGCATGAGATCAAATATTGATTAAATTCCTTCTGAAATGATTAAACAGGTAACTTTTTGATGTAGTTTTAAGGGCTCAGTATTATGCTGAAGCTCGACTCCTCATCGAAGCCATGGCTCCAAAATTACATTTTTTTGCATTGTGATATATCAATGCTGTGATATCTGTTAAGGTTAACTTGATTACATATATACCTCATCATTGTTATCATCATCATCTCCCACTACTACTTAGCATACTCCAATCACTCTTCGTCTTTGACCTCCACACTGCCAGATATCTATACTAGGTCGATGTTCTGGAAATAGGCATATTTTCCCAGTGATTTGCTTGTGTGGCAACTAAACTCACATCTAGTCAGGTTGCAAGTGGTGCAGTTGATTATGTTCTAATAGTGGAATCTGCTTCCGTTCGAAAAAAGATGTCATGCATTTATCCTCACTGGAAGATACCCAGCTGCCATTATGTCTGTTAGCAAGGGGTGCCCACTTTGTGCTCTGACAAGCAGAAAAATGTAGACCACTCTGTTGATTTGTATTGGAGATCCAAAGTGCACTCCACTGTAGACATTTGTCAAGGAGAGCACATGATTTTCATGGCACTCTGTGTGAATGATTTGAACAGCAACAATGCAGCAATGCAACCAGTTAAAGTCGTGATGCCAAATCGAATGAGTGCTACATCTATTTCTACTGAGGTGGCTGTTACCTGTGCTCTCCAACAATTTCTCCTCATCCTATTCAGCACACATGACCTACTTTCCAAGATTCATATGGCACAGCATCCATTCCACACCTGACCTCATTATTTTCATTCATTTAATGTTAATTTCTCTAAAGCAGTTTTACAGCTTGAAAGTATGAGTCAAAATACCCAACAATGATCGAGTTGATTCTGTGCATCAAGCAGCAAATCTCACACTGTATGGCTCCTTCTCCACTGCAAATGGTCATTGCCATGAGCTACAATGTCTGGAACATTCTGACTGCCATATGGTTGGACATAACTAACTTTCCAAGCATGGCATACATACATTATTTATTATGAAATATTATCTTAACCCCATTACAACAGCCTTACGGAGATAAATGGCGGCAGAATCTGGTCCTTATTCTGATCTGCCGTTTATAAACGGCAGGCAGAAATAAGTGAATAGCGCCCCCCAGCGTCAGAAAATCTCCGGGGTTTCAGCTACCGGGGGTAGCTGAGACCCTGGAGATCATGATTCGGGCCCGTTTTTCCGGTCCCCGCTCATGTGATGACCGGTATACACCGTATACCGATCATCAGGTTACAGTAAATGACAGAATCGGTAAAAAATTATTTATCTCCCATCTGGCATGATCAAGCATGTCAGATGGGAGATAAATCTCTTCCCCGGTCCCCTCTCGGTCCCCCGGTGTCGCCAAAGTGCCCCCCCGATCCCCAACCCCCTCCCGAAAATCCAAGATGGCGGCGCGCACCGGCGAGCCCAGCAGCGCGCCTCCCGCAATCACCCTTTTTCTCTAGTTTGTGTCGCATGTGCCATACCACATGTGACAGAAACCTGCTCCCCAGGCCCTGCCAGGTCACCCCCTATCCCCCCCCGGTGTTCCCCGGTGTCGCCCGTACCTTTTCCAGCCTTCATCCCCCGCGATCCCTCCTCCTTCACAGCAGACGCCGGTCAGTGTGGTTACATGTGCAGAGCAGCTGAGCTCAGCTTCCTGTGTTCAGAGAGCTGCGCTGGCTGCTGCTGCTGCTCGGCACTTTGCAGCTGTGACCCGGGGAGGATGGGTGCAGATTCTTTGCACCCACTCTCCTCAAATGGAGGGTCTGCACTCCTAGAAAATGGGGGACATGTTCCCTGAACGTGCCCCCATATTCTAGAAGGTCCAGAGTCAACGTGGGACGTCAAAAATGGATTATAGGGACCCGATCTTTTTTTCTTTTCTTTTCAATACATTGGTGAAAGAGGGAATGGTTGGGGAGTGTTTTTTCAAATAATTTTTTTTTTGTTGTCAATTTTTTTTTATTACTGTCAATTAGTTATGTCAGGTATCTGATAGATGCCATGACATAACTAATTGCTGGGCTTGATGCCAGGTGACATCACACATCTGGTATCAACCCCATTTATTACCCCATTTGCCACCGCACCAGGGCAACGGGATATGTTGGGGCGAAGCGCCAAGATTGACGCATCTAATGGATGCACCACTTCTGGGGCAGCTGCGGCCTGCTATTTTTAGGCTGGGAAGAGTCCAATAACCATGGCTCTTCCCACCCTGAGAATACCAGACCCCAGCTGTCAGCTTCACCTTGGCTGGTAATCTAATTTGGGGGGACCCCACGTTTGTTTGTTTTTTTAATTATTTATTTATAAATAATTAAAAAAAAACAAACAGCTTGTGGAGCCCTCCAAATTGATCACCAGACAAGATGAAGCTGTCAGCTGTGGTTTGCAGGCTACAGCTGTCTGCTTTACCCTAGCTGGCTATCTAAAATAGGGGGGACCTCACGTCATTTATTT
Organism: Anomaloglossus baeobatrachus; assembly: GCF_048569485.1. Classification (NCBI taxonomy): domain Eukaryota; kingdom Metazoa; phylum Chordata; class Amphibia; order Anura; family Aromobatidae; genus Anomaloglossus; species Anomaloglossus baeobatrachus. The sequence goes on from NC_134358.1 coordinate 459,000,360, forward strand.
TAATTATTTTTTTTTTGGGCTAAATACAAGGCTCGACACCCTTTAGTGCCACATGAAAGGCACTAAAGGGCGCCAGCTTAGAATATGCAGGGGGGTGGGATGTTATATATGTTTGACATCTATCCATTCATCCACTGTATCATTTTAGGCTATGTGCCCACGAACAGGGTTTGCAGCGTTTTGGGCGCAGAGTGTTTTCCCTGTGTCCATAACGCTGCGTTGTGCAGTAGAAGCACAGTGGAAGGTTTTTTAGAAATCCCATGCCTACTGTGCTTCTTTTCTCCGCAGCATAAACTGACGTGTGGCACAGCTTCCCGAGCCTCAGCATGTCAGTTTATGCTGCGGAGACGAGAGTGTTCTCTGCACGTAGAATAGAGCTAAAGTCCACAGCAGCCTGAACCCAAATCCTGGGCATGGGCAGATGCGTTCTCCCGTGGACAACACTCACATCTCTGCAGGAAGGCTGACACTGGGTACTACACGCCGTGTCACTGGATCATGGCCACATAGCCTAACAGTGAGAATATTGTTGCTACAGCAACATTTTTGTGAAGTACCTGTGGATTCAAAATGCTTACTATACTCATGAATACAATCCTTAGGGGGTCCAGTTTCCAAAATGGGGTCACTTGTGGGGGGTTTCTGATGTATAGGTACCCAAGAGGCCCTGCTAATGTGACATGGTGCGTGCAATTTATTTCAACTTTATCAAAATTCAAATGGTGCGCCTTCCATTCCAAGCCCTCCAATTTATCCAAACAGAGGTTTTTGGCCACATGTGGGGTATCCCTGCGCTCACAAGGAATTGGATGACAACCTCTGGGGTCCACGGTTTTTTGTTGCCTCTTGAAAAAGTGAGAAATGTGATGCTAAATCAACATTTTTGTGAAAAAATTAAAATATTCAATATGGCAACCTAAGCTTATCAAATTCTCTGAAGTATTCGTGGATTCAAAATGCTCAATAAACACCTAGATAAAAGCCTCGAGGTGTCTTGTTTCCAGAATGGGGTCACTTGTGGGGGACCTCTACTGTTTAGGCACCTTAGGGGCTTTCCAAATGCGACATAGCGTTCACTAATTATTCCAGCCAATTGTTCAGTCAAATGGCACTTTTTCCCCTCCGAGCCCTGCTGTGCACCCAAACAGTTGATTTCCACCACACATAAGGTATCAGCATACTCAGGAGAAATTGCACAATAAATTTTATGCTGATTTTTTTCCTTTTACTCTTGTTAAAAAAAAAGCTATCTGGTTGAAGTAATAATTTTGTGGTAAAAATGTATTTTTCTTATTTTCACAGCTCAACATTATAAACTTCTGTGAAGCACCTGGGGGTTCAGGGTACTCACCAAACATCTAGATAAATTTCTTGAGGGGTCTATATTCCAGATTGGGGTCACTTTTGGGGGACCTCCACTTTTTAGGTACCTCAGGGGCTCTCCTAATGCAACATGGCGTCAGCAATTGATTCCAGCCAATTTTGCAGTCAAATGGCACTCCTTCCCTTCCGAGCCCTGCCATGTGGCCAGACAGTTGATTTCCACCACATATAAAATATCACCAAACTCAGGAGAAATTGCACAATAAATTTCATGGTGATTTTTTTCCTGTTACCCTTGTGAAATAAAAGCTACCTGGTTGAAGTAACAATTTTGTGGTAAAATTTTATTTTTTTATTTTCATGGCTCAACGTTATAAATGTCTGTGAATCACCTGGGGGTTCAGTGTACTCACCAAACATCTAGATAAATTCCTTGAGAGGCCTAGTTTCCAATATGGGTTCACTTGTGGTGTTTTTTTGCTGTTTACGTACCTTAGGGGTCCTCCAAATGCGACATGGTGCTCACAATCTTTTTCAGCCAAATTTCCTTTACAAAATTCAAATATTACTCTTTTCGTTCCAAGCCCTCCCATTTGTCCAAACAAAGGCTTCAGACCACATGTGAGGTATCACCGCGCTCATAAAAAAGTGGGTAACAATCGTTTGGGTCAAAATGTTGGAATTACCTCTTGAAAAAGGGAGAAAATTGATGCTAAAGCAACATTTTTGAGAAAAAAATGTCAATTTTCAATATGACAACGTAACGTTAACAAAATCTGTGAAGTACCTGTGGGTCCAAAATTCTCACTATACCCCTAGATAGAAGCTTTAAGGGGTCTAGTTTCCAAAATGGGGTCACTTAAGGGGGGTTTCTGCTGTTTAGGTACCTTAGGGTATCTGTAAATGCAAAATGGTGCCCGCAATCTATTTCAGCCAAATTTGCTTTCCAAAATTCAAATATTGCTCCTTTCGTTCCAAGCCCTCCCATTTGCCCAAACAAAGGTTTCTGACCACATGTGGGGTATTGGCGCGTTCATAAGAAAGTGGGTAACAAAGTATGATGTCCAATTTTTGGTGTTATTTCTTGAAAAAGTAAGAAAATTAGTGCTAAAGCAACATTTTTAGGTAAAATGTTAATTTTTATTTTTTTTTATTCCACATTATTTTAGTTCCTGTGAAGCACCTGAAGGGTTAATAAACTTCTTTGTTGTGACTTTGAGTACCTTGAGGGGTGCAGATTTTAGAGTGGGGTCACTTTTGGGTATTTTCTGTCACTTAGGCTTCTCAAAGTCACTTCAAATGGGATGTGGTCCCTAAAAAATGGTTTTGTAAATTTTGTTGAAAAAATGAGAAATTGCTGATGAACTTTGAACCCTTCTAACTTCCTAACCCCAAAAAATTTTGTTTCAAAAATTGTGCTTATGTAAAGTAGACAAGTGGGAAATGTTATTTATTAACTATTTTGTGTGACATAACTCTCTGGTTTATGGGCATAAAAATTAAAAGTTTGAAAATTGCAAAATTTTAAATTTTTTTGTCAAATTTCAGATTTTTTCACAAATAAAATAAAAAAAACATCCTAAATTTACATCTAACATGAAGTCCAATATGTCACGAAAAAACATTCTCAGAATCACAGGGATCCATTGAAGTGTTCCAGAGTTATAGCCTAATAAAGGGACACTGGTCAAAATTACAAAAAATGGCCTGGGCATTAAGTACAAAACTGGCTTCGTCCTTAAGGGGTTAAATAACTATACCCTCTTGATGAAGATAGTGATCATGGCCAGGAAAGTGTCTGCTGATTTCAATCATTCCTCCATGATGAAGTGCACTTTTCAGACATTGCAAAAAGAAAACAGTAAGCCAGCGTGCCACCTGATTTGCAACGTTACAACCAGTGGGAATTTGATGCTACATATGTTGAAGCACCTGTGCTAGCACAATACAGCTGTGGACAGACAATACAATGCAGCAGTCAAACTGGAGTGTGTGCTATTTGAAATCTGCCATTGGCAATTTATGAGAGGTGCATGTCACCTACTGAAGCCCTTCGAGAAGCCTATTAAATTTGTCAGTAGGTAGAAGTGTTACATCAATTTTATAATCCCTTTCATATTAATTTTGGAAAGAAACACTCACCAGGATGCACAAGGGATGCCACTGTTGGGCTGTTGTGGACTCTTAAGGTCCATTTAACAAGTAGGATGTGAAGGAGGGAGAGGAAAAACAGCAGGTAGATGTGGAGGGAAACATTGAATTATCCCAAAAATAGGCAGGGAAAGAGTCAAAGTGAAAATGATGATAATGACACTGTCCATGATGATCAACCATCTCAGCGCGGTGTAGCCAGTGGACCAAGAAAGCCCTCAGTCATGTTGGCAAGAATAACAAGCTGTATTCTGGAAAACGTGAGACATGACAAGCGTATCACTTCTATTAAACAGATGGATGACTAGTGGATCACCATTGGACCATTGCCAAAAAATGAAAAAAAATGAAAATGAGGAATTTTTGGAAAGGGAGTCCAAATTGACACATTACCAGGATAAGCTGTATTCTATGCTAATAAGGCTTCTTTCAATTGAATATCTTCCCACTGAGACAACCCTTTCCCACATGTAAAAGTGCTAGGTTTAGAACAGTTAGGGCTGCTTCTCACTTGCGAGTTTCTCGCAGTAGAGCAATGCGAGAAAAACTCGCATTGGAATCGGACACATGTTAGTGAATGATTCAGCTCTCATCTGCGATTTTTTTCTCAGTCCAAATCGGGCTGAGAAAAAAATCGCAGCATGCTGCTTTTTTGCGAGTTTCTCGCACCATTTGTCCCAATGATTTCCTATGGAAGAGGATTAAAAGTAGGATCACACACGCGCACAAGCGTTCACATTTGCGAGTGTGGCAGTAACTTCGCTCATTAAATATTCAACAGATGAATGTGACATCACATTCCCAAAGGTAAATTAAATGACACATGTGTAATAGCTTTTATATAATTAAGATGTTGCATGAAACTAGCATCGCAAACGCGACACACACGCGAGCAAAAAGCATCGCACTTGCGTTGCACTCGCACCTAACGTGAACTAAAATCAGCCTAGTATTGTTCAGCCCAGTCGGACCGATTTTACTCGCATAGATGTGTTTCCAGCCTAAACAAGACAGCAGCAGCAGTGTGGCTATGGTAAATTTTACATAATTTATCTGCCGCTGTGCTAAACTGAAGCATTTCAGCAAATAGAAACCCATAGAACCCACACATCAGTTACGACTGCACCATGCGTCCAGGCTAAGTCATACCTGGTCTGCATCTTTTCTCCAGCAAATATCCTAAACCTTGATCCCATGTAATAGACCAGTGGCAAGAACTCGCCCAGTTTGCAATGAGAATAATGTCATGTCCAGCCTCCGATGTATTGCCAGAGAGGTGGCTTTGTTATGCCTACCCAATCAGGTTATGCTCCACAGACATGGAAAACATTGTGTCAACTTTCATTCACCAATGATTAGATTGGCTGCAGCATCTGACTGCCTACCTGTTCATTGTCTTTTAGTTATTTTAGTTATTCTTCTTTTCACAAGGGTAATGGGAGAAAATGCCAGGTACAATTTGATATCCAATTTTTCCTGAGTATGCTTGTAACCAATTTATAGTGGAAAATTAATGATTGGACACATTGCAGGGCTCTAAAGGGAAGAAGTGCCATATTGGAGTTCAGATTTTGCTGGAATGGTTTGTGGGTGCCATGTCATATTGGCAGAGCCCCTGACATGCCAGTAAAGCAGACAAGTGACCCTATTAAAAAACTACACCCCTCATTGAATTCATCCAGAGGTGTAGTGAGCATATTGACACCACAGGTGTGTCATTTAATTTTATACCATTGGGCAGTGAATAAAGAATAATTCCTTTTGTTTTACTAAAATGTTATTTTAGCCCCAAGTTTTCAATTTTTAGAACGGCTAATAAGAATTGGTAACTAATTTTGAGGTACAGTGCAAAGCAAGGGGGGCCTTGGCAGTGCAGATTTTTGCTGGTTTTCTTTTCTTTCGGGGAGCTATAGCTCTTGTCCAGAACCTTTGTTCTACCAGTAACTTGGAAGCCCACAATATTTCCATTAACAGATGATTGACCTGAGTGTTCACTTGCTTTTATGTGGGTAGAATTGAATGCTATTGGTGGAAATTTGGGGTACAAAACATTTTGGATCAGTTCACATTTTTCCTGTACTCTCTGCTGAACGCTTACATCCGGGTTTCCATCAACATCTCCGAAATACGAAATTCAGGTGAAACCCCCAATGGAATTATTTACTAATGAGGCAACAGAGTTACTCCAGACTCCATTTGGCCTCGGTTAAGTGGTGTCTATCTTTTTAAAGGTGCACAAAACTTGCCACACAGTGTTTGGTTTGAAACTCGACAATTGTCATTGTGGCATCTCCTGCTGTTCACACTGCAGAATCTGACACTCCATACTATGCCTCTGAGTTACAGAGAAAGCCATGGGTGTTAACCAGCTGTATTCTCATTAGTTATTGGGCTTGCAGGAGTTAATTTTTGCCAGCCTGCGGGTTACCTCTTGGATCACATATTGTGGGAGACCTATCACAGTCACTCCCTGTCTTTTTAAGATCTTAGAGCCTGTATTCCCATGCTGACTATAGCTAAACTGGTCCTTTTGCTGTTGGGTCCCAGTCCTGTTGATGACTGTATTACATTGTGCGTGGAGTTGTGGAATTCTCCCAGTGTCTTGTTGCTTCCTCCCTCCTCTTATTTTCCTCCCAAGCTCTTTTTGTCTTATACCTCTGTGTCTGTGTGCCATAAGATACAGATTTGGTTTCCCCTGCTGTTCTATTTCTGTTGGCTTTATCATAGTTGTCTACTGTATCTTGGCTGGTTTTATAAAAATGGGGGGGTTCCATGTCATTTAGAAAAAAAAATAAAAAAAATAAAATAATAAAAAGAAGCGTGGCATCCCCTCTATTTTTTATAACCAGCCAAGGTAGCGCAGACAGCTGAGGGTTGCAGCCTGCAGCTGCTGCTGTTCCTGTGCTGCATATGAAAAACAGGGGGACCCCACGTCACTTTTTTTACCCCTTTTTGGCCTGTAAAATGCCATCTAGGTTAGGTTTCATAGGTGTTCTTGTGCATCTGTAAAAGTGACAAAATTCTGTGAGATCCTTATTCCTAGAAGCTCTCCCCATTCACTTCCAACACTTTCCCATCCGTTTAAGCCTTTTCCTCAGGACCCCAGACCTCCTTGTTGGGTCCAGCAGAAAATGACTCGCATTTCCCATTGAATATTACGGTACTCGCTCATCTCTAGTTACAGATCAATGTCACTGAACACTGAGAAGCTGTTGCACTTTGCATAAATCCTATATGACTCCCTATCCATTTCTCATATTGTGTTCCTGGAGGGGAAATATTCTTAGTATTTCCTGCAATCACAACTTACAAACTAGTCTTTGGCAGAAAAACTACAGCACTAAAAGTTTTATTTCTCAAGCTAAACACTATACAAAAAGAAATCTTCTGCCAGTAAAGTATTTTTAAGCACATGAAAAAGAGCGTTGTTTATTTCATGATGAATCTCCAATAAAAAGGATTTTGCATATTTATATTTTATCATAATCATGTACTGATGCCTTCTAACATTAGGGATGGTAGTCAGCAATGTCTGAGCAGATGTGATCCAAAGCGCAAGCAGGTAATCTGAATATTGAAGGAGAGGATGTTTGCTAAGCTAACCGTCATTTAATGCATTTTGCTTATGCATGCCTTCTCTTAGCTTGTGGTAATTACTGTATACAAAATTTAAGGCGCAGTGCTGGTGCTGCGGACAAGCTGCTCAATCTGCATATCAAATATATTGATGCTGTGCTCATTGGAGAAATTATACTCTTCTACAAAATAGAAAAAGTGTGAGAAAGAATCTTTTACCTTTAGTATTAAGTTGCAATGAAAGTTTTAACCTTTTCTATGCCGTTTGCAAAGTTAGAAAAAGTTATTCTTTGTTTGCCATAAAGTGGATGTGAATTAATGTCACATTGGCAGGTGGTTTTTCAAAGTATGGACTAAAGATATTTTTTCGATAAATTATTTTATTCGTTTTTCCCACTCAACTTAGATTCATATAATTAAAGTAATGCAGTGGAACCTTGGTTAACAAGAACAATCCGTTCTGGGAGTGTGCTTGTTAACCAAGTTACTCGTCTAGCGAAGCAAGATTTCCCATTGGAAATCATTGCAATGCAGACAATTCGTTCTGCAACTTGTGCAATCTCCCATCCTGGTCTCCTATTTTGCCATTCCACATATGCACAAACATCCACAAACATACACAAATATACACAGACACACACACACACACATATTATGCTAAACCTTACCTTCCGTTCCATCGCCGGCCTCCTGGTTCTTGCAGTTCACCGGTACAGGATGTGTATCGGGTAACCATCGCAACCGATGCCCCGGAGCTTCCGCTGCCAGAGCGCTGACGTCAAAGGCAGGAGCTGCTTGCCTCTGATTGGTCAGCGCGCTGCCTTAGAGTAGAGGCTGATAGCGAAAGTTCCGGAAGGTAAGGTGAGCATAATGTGTGTGTGTACGTGTTTGTGTGTGTTTGTGCGTGTTTGTGTGTGTTTGTGCGGACTCGAAGCGTGGGTAAGAGCGCGGTGGACGTACGGAACCGGAAGTGTGTGCGGTGAGTATTTGCTTGTACAGCAAAGCTTGCTCATAAACTGAGTTACAAATTTACAGCAAGCTTTGCTCGTTAAGCGAAATACTTGCTAAGTGGGTTACTCGTTAACCGAGGTTCTACTGTATACATTATGTGAATGTTATCTCCGTTCAGTTACTGTACATATTTGTAATTTTGTGGTATTGCACTCATGTATCAATTGAGGAAAAGCTTCTGTATGGCCACTATAAAGAAGGCTTACTCAGAAAGACCAGGAATACCTATATAGAAAAACACAAGTAATAAAATAAAAATAACTGTAAATCGTTTTTGAAAATCATTATAAAACAGCTTAAAAATGAGGATAGTCACTAAGAAAAAACTCATTCTGGATCAAATCATCCATATCAAATAAGACAGATGTGTGCACCAATATACACTTAGAAAAGCTCTATTTGTAAGGCGGCAAAAAAATGTCAGAAATATAATTTGACAATAAAAATTTAGGCAAAAAAAAATATCTGCAACGTGCAGTCTATATTTTCTACAGTCAGACGGCACTTTGCAGATATGTTTTTAACTATTCTTTTATTGCTGAAATATATTTCTGACTTTTTCTTGATGCCTTAAAAATAAAACTTTTCTAATTGTATATTGGTATATACAGTATATGCCTTACTTGTTATGGATGATTTAATCCAGAATGTTTTTTTTTTCTTAAGGACATTTTTAACCTTGTTTTTTATAATATTTTACAGTAAAGATTTATAGTTATTCTTATCATATTGGGCTGATTCCTCGTGTGTTTCTATATAGGTGTTCCTATGTATCTATTAGCTGCTGCTTAATATATTGCTATAGATTCTGATCTTAGACTGCAGGATAAAAAGTTTAGTAAGTGGAACCTGTCAATTGATTTACACTGCCCAAACTATGGACAGCATGAATCAGAATAGTACGGTTTTGCTGCAGGCCGGCTTCTTCCTGCACCGCTCTAGTTGACTCACATGTCTCTGTCTTGTGGATACATTGGTAGAGGCCTGTCAATAAACGAGAGTAGTATGGGAAGAAGCCGACAGGCAGCTATGCCAGACTACTGCCTCTACCTATGTTCCCGGGCTGATATTTAAACTTTATTTTCTGTGGTTTGGACAAGATGAATCAACTGATGATAATGATGATGAGGATGATGATTATTATTATTATTATTTATCATGTGATCTATTGATTTATGCGGAATCTAAACCGTCATAGGCATGATCAAGCCTTTAGACTTAAAAATAAATTTACTAAAAATGCTCAAAAGAAACATCATATAGTGCCAAAATAAAAGTGATTTTCTTGTGCAAAAGTAGTAAAATGGAAATAAAGTATATAGAATGGATTCAACTTGTCTCAATAATTCTCACTGGAGCTGGTGTGACAGGTAGGTGTGATTGCGGTAACCCTACAAGACTAGCCTGTTTAAAATTATTGCACCCGCCCCCACCCAATGTACATGTCCACATACAAAAATCACCCAAAATATCGCCAGTAAGGCTTAGTTAAAAAACCAGCGCTCCCCAGGAAGCCCTTTGTTACTCTCTCACTTCTTGATATACAATCAAGCTTAGCACATATACTTGTTTAAGCACACAAGACAGAACTTAGTACATTTTACAATGTTTCATGAATGCAAACAAGAAGAAGATAAATGATAAATAGTAAAAAAAAGTTGCAAACACAGTTCTTCAAATAAAAGGATTTAACCCAGTGTCTAAGGAGGCAGAAACCAGGAAACCTTCAATCCGATTGACTCCCAAGAAAATGTCCAAATCCAAAATCTTACACAGATTATCATGAGCTCTTGCTTTGTTGCTCATCCCCAATTGTATGAAATCACATCCAGTCCTGGATCAGGATAATATCAAATTAGGCAACCTGCTTGTAAACAAAAATAGTCACAATGGAGAATATTTTTAAAGCTAAATTATTTAATTTTTTTCTTTCTGACATTACAAAGTTGTATAGACCCATACTATAAAAATATAGCATTATGTATCCCTTACAGTTAGTGCCATTGTAAAATGGTTAACCTTTTCTTATCAAGTCTATAAAGAGGAGTTTCCTGTCCTTTTAATCATGTCTTTGATAAAAATGAGCCTGCTGAAAATGTGAAAAGCAATACTAACACTGATGATTTTTGTTCATTCAGCCCCACAAAAAGATTAAATAACGTGATCAAAATTTATAGGCACTAAAAAATGGTACAGATGAAAATTGCAGCTTGACCTGCAAAAAAATAAGCCATCACATAACTGTTTCTATACAAAAATTAAAAAGTGATGCGTTTCAGAATGACATCCTCCCAAAAATAAAAAAATAATAAAAAGTTAATGTTTTGTGAGAGATTACCATATTTTTCAAATTAAAAGACACACTTTTCCTACCCAAAAAAAGGGAGAAAAATGAGGGGTGCGTCTTATAATGCGAATGTAGCTTACCGGTAGATGGAGAATGGGTGCTGTGCTTGCTGCGGTGGGGACAATGCTAGCTGTGGTGGGGGCTGTACTGGCTGCGGTGGGGGCTGTGCTGTCTGTGTGGAGCAGGGCATTGTGGCAGGTGTCCCAAATGCTCTGTCAGCATTGTGGGCTTCAAATAACGGCGCCTGGAGGTGGTGCATGCCCAGATGGATCTCTCTCACTCCTTCATGCAATGTGTAAGTTCTTATGGTCAGTGAAGTCGCTAAAGTGTAAAGTCTTTGGTCAGCAGGTTATTCTCTCTCTTCTCTCTCAACATGTGTATTTTGTGAGCAAATACACACTTTTCAATGTCGAGATTTGAACAATATGTACTGTATGTGCTGCAATTTGAATTTTAATGGTTTCAAATGTCAAAATATCCAATCATGTTCAATATGTTCTCCAAAAATGTAACCATTGACAGGCGCAAATCATCCTGAAATAAATAAGCTCTCATACAGTGACAGTACATTAACCAAAAAATTATACAATTATACTACTATGGCTCTTGAAATGTGACAATGAAAAAAAAATGTCCTGTCCTAAAGACCCAATAATAGAATTTAGAATGTGCTGTTGGAGTCATTGCTTCCTAAGAAAATGAAATGTATTATTTAGCTTCCTTTCATATTTGTATTGAATTCATTTGGATCTGTCTGTTACGTACCCATCTCGAATCCAGGTTTTGATTCACTCACCTTGGCCCACTGAACTCTGGTATGCTCCTTGTCTGGCTTTGCAGCTGGACTGGCATGGACCCAAGTAATATCTGGCTGGGTTTATATTTGTCCTACCTAGACACACACCTTTGTTTTGGTATTAAGACTCTTAGCTTGTCTGTACTCCAGAATATGTTTGTGGTCTATAGGACCTCTGCTACCTATCTGTGGTTTCCAGTATTTCTTGTGTCTGCATGTGCCTTCCAGTACCTCTGCAACTGGTCTCCTATTTATTTGTAGCTCTCAATACTTCTATCTGCAGTCTCCAGAATGTCTCCTGTATATCTGCAGCTTCCAGTACCTCTGTTACCTATCTGCAGTCTCCAGGAGATGTTTTTTCTGCCTGCAGCTTCCAGTTCTAGTGTTACCGGCCTCCTATCAGCCTGCAGATTTCAGTACCTTTGCTACCGGCCTTCTTTCTGCCAGCACAGCAACCTCCAGTACCTCTGCTACCAGTCTCCTGTCTGTCTGTTGCTTCCAGTACCTCTGCTGCCCATTTCATGCATGCCTCACCTGTCAACTACATCAATGCCAATGGCCTATGTGCATACCTGGACCTTGGTCTTGGAGGATGCACCTCATCAGGCAAGCCTAACAATGTCCAATGACTATTATTGTTAGTATAGTCATAGAGATTCACCAGTGATTATAGCTTACAAATAATGAAGTCAGTTGTTAAAAAAAACAAGAGAAAATTACACCACAACATCAAAAATATTTCTAGAATTATTTCTATAATTAAACATACAAACCAAATATATTGGACCATATTAGAATTGTGGTTTTTCTAGTAACCTTTCTTATTGATATTGGCTTTTAACAAGAAGAAGAATGACAAAGAGGATGTTATAGATCACTTTTTAACTTCTTTTTTACTGATTTTCTATACAGATCAATAGGGCAGCCAGCCTAAGGGTATTGACTCGTTCAAGTATAATTTCATCCTTATTTAGGGGTTAATCCATACTGACAGCTTTACAAGTGACTACAAACTACTCTTAACTTCATACAAAAAGTGTCTGTCACAGATATCATTGACCTTATTGACAATGATGGGACACAAATAAAGAAATACAGCCTCAAACCTTTATTGTAAAAAAAAATGGTGTGTTATCAAACAATCTAGTAACGTAGCATTAAATCATTATGGTGCATCTACATTATAAGACAGTATACTACAAGATGTCATTAACGTTTCAAAGCTGGTGTTTTTTTAATTTATGCATAATTGTTTTATGCTATATAATAGTCTCTTTTGGGAATGCTGGATTGTTACAATTTACTATAGGTCCTAAAGATGAACACTCTCATTTATAAACTATGATAATTATAAGAAGCTAACCGATAGGCTTCTGAAGTAAAAAACAAAAATGTACATTTAAGCTTTAAATCTCCATTATTACTGTTCTAAAATCCACTACATAATATTATTTTTGGAAAAAAGTTTAATTGCATGGTAAAGTTTGATAATGTTAACCTCCTTGGAGTTTAATGGGAATCAGTCACTAAATTCTTGCTATTTAATCTGAGAACAACATGAGGTTGCAACAAAGACCCTGATTCAAGCTACCGTGTTTCCCCGAAAATAAGACATTGTGTGATATTACTTTTGGCCCCGAAAAATGCACTAGGGCTTTTTTTCGTGGTAGGACTTATTATTGGGGAAACACTATTGGGTGTAAGTTTACCCTCCCCCCCTCAAAAAAAAACAAAACAGATCCCATTTCCCAGAAGAATAATACCTACCAGACCGCAGACATCTGCATCGCTCCCAGGTCCTCCTGCGATCTTCAGTGGGTGCTCCATGCGGTCCTCCCTTGCTTCTAGCCGGCACTCACATGCACATTAGATCGCACACATATGATATCATACACACAATTGCACACACACTCACACACACATCATATGGTGATGATTATTGTTTCTGGCCGGAAGGGGAGCCTGGTACACAGTGCAGTGGAGTGCAAGGAACTGTGGTGGAGTGCGTAGAGGCTTTGCGGTGGAATGCATCAATGCATTCCAGTGCAGGTCCTCAATGCGTTCCACCACAGGTTTTCACACTGCACTGCACTACATACCAGGTTCCTCTGCTGGCCTGAAACAATAGATATCAAAGGATAGGGTGTGTGTGCAATCTGATGTGTGATTGTATGTGTGATATGATGTGTGTCATCTGATGCGTGTAAATTTGCGATGTGATGTGTGTAATCTGATGTGTGTGGGTGTGTGTGTGTGTGTGCGTTCCACTACAGGTCCTTGATTCGTTCTATTGCAGGTCCTCCCATTCGGCATCTTGTGAGTATGATTCTTTCTTCTGGGGGTATCCACTGTCTATAATAAAGTGTGCTGCAGTATTTTTTTTTAACTTTTTCAGCTGTATGGACACTTCCTTATTGAACCACAGCATATTTTCGGGGTAAGGCTTATATTTAAGCCTTATGCAGAAAAGGCTGAAGCTTCCTGCTAGCACTTATTTTTAGGGAAACACAATATTTGTTAATTTCTGATTTGTTTAGTGTATTTTTAATAAATTCACAGCTTTGTATTATCCCATCCACAGTACTGATTTGCCGCTTTCTGTGTACATTGAACATTGACATAAAGCTGCTGGTCAGTGGTGGTGTTACACAGAGCAGGAGGACTACATGCCACGTGAAAGCTAGTCCATTAGTGATAATCTCCTATTGACAAACACTGATTTAATCGAAACTACAATAAGCAACTTAGTAAGTGACACATTGTAGGAAACCGGGTCCCTGAATCTTCATGCTTCCTTTTTAATCTTATTAACCAAAATATTGTTTCAACATACATTATACAGTTTGGGCGTTTTAAAGCTCTTATTTATAGTATGATTTTTATTACTACGGATAGAAATTTCTAGGCAATACAATATATTTATCTTTTAGCTAAAGCTAAAAATTATAAGTTGGCAAACAGTCAATGCACCTCATGCTGAGACTATATTATCGAATTCCATTAGTTCAGTGTTTGGCTAAACATTTACTTCTTCTCATTGCCAGTAGTAGATGTAATATGTTTAGACAAGTTTTCAGGGTGGAGATTCAATAAACATGTTTCTCAAAGCTTGTAGATATTTTAAGATATTGAAAATTATTATGTTGGGCAATATTTGCCTTCCAGTATTATATTTATGCATGAATGCTTTAACAAAACATCATCAAGATATTGACGTCTTCCACAAATTTAGTAAATATATTACTTCAAGAAAATAAAACCCTTAGTATGCTGGAAGTGAGAGATCTTATTATGTCCTTGGGTTGACATTGCCTTATCGACCTTTCTCCATGATAGAGTCCCAGTTTCATAAAACCTATCAGAACTGCCAATAATAAAAAAGTATTTATATTCAATCTTAACAAAAATATCCAAATCTTTCATGACCACTGAGGAAGGATTCTCCGGTCGTGATGGTTAGTATACCCAACTTAACCTAATAAATAACACACCGACTGCATGCGACTTGGTTAAACAAATTGGCCACAGCAGCCTTTATTACCTATTATTAACATTCTAACACAAGGGGGCGCCGTCCAACGGGCGACCCCAAACCAATAATAGGTAACACATAAATAATAACTGTACATGTAACCCCATGTAGGCCCGGTCCAGAAACCACTTCCTCCACCAATATCCCTGGCCGCAACACTCCGACCCAGAGATGAGGTATTAATCACCCCGTGGATTAATACCCCCCAAACTTTGCAGAACCCCGTGCCTGCAATTTACCGGAACCCGGAGACACCATACCAAGACAGTGCCTCTCAGTCCAGCCACCAATCCCTTACAACCGCCTCTGGACCAGACCTACCCCCGCTGCTGCGACAGAACATACGACTCTTTCTAACCTGTATTCCTTTTTTTTTTTTTTTTAAACTGCATCATTCCATTTTCTCATTTTGTTTTCTTTGTTTTTTTTTTTTTTTTTTTAAAAACAAACCAAAACATAGCCAAACGAACTCGCAAAACACAAGGGCGGGTGGGCGGGAATCCTTTGCTGTCCGGAGTCACAAGGAAGGTAAGACCCCTCCCCTATAGTTTATATACTAGCCCCCTCCCCACCCTACAGTGACCCTATTCCAGCAATCCCCTAAAAGGGGCCATAATGCCCTTTAATTCCATTTATTAACCCCTCACTCCCTCCCTTCCCTCTGGTCATGTCGCCCCTCCCCCCTATGGGGTCCATGGCTTTCTTGACCACTGAGGAAGGATTCTCCGGTCGTGATGGTTAGTATACCCAACTTAACCTAATAAATAACACACCGACTGCATGCGACTTGGTTAAACAAATTGGCCACAGCAGCCTTTATTACCTATTATTAACATTCTAACACAAGGGGGCGCCGTCCAACGGGCGACCCCAAACCAATAATAGGTAACACATAAATAATAACTGTACATGTAACCCCATGTAGGCCCGGTCCAGAAACCACTTCCTCCACCAATATCCCTGGCCGCAACACTCCGACCCAGAGATGAGGTATTAATCACCCCGTGGATTAATACCCCCCAAACTTTGCAGAACCCCGTGCCTGCAATTTACCGGAACCCGGAGACACCATACCAAGACAGTGCCTCTCAGTCCAGCCACCAATCCCTTACAACCGCCTCTGGACCAGACCTACCCCCGCCACAGGACAGGACACGTGACACCTTACGTGGCCTGGACCCGCCACACACCCAAGGCTTGCTCCACCATCACGCAAACCCGAGGCCCATAGATCAGAACCCAATCTCATTAAGGTGAACCCCATCACCCCTCCGAAACTGCCACTTCGGCGACTCCAGATCCGCATGTCGCACTACAATACCGCTGTTTCTCCGCACGAAAGGCGCAACCACCCTGTTCACTTGAGCCCGGGCGCGATTAAGCTTCTCAACTGCCCGTGCCCCCCCTCCACACCAATGTGGCCACAATATCCGACCATACCACTATCAAACCCGGATACCTGGTCCATAAATGCAATAGATCCATCTTGATGTCCCAGATCAAATCACGTGATGCCCGCGCTCCCAAGTCATTTCCCCCCCACGTGCAAAAACCAACACGTTCGGAGGTCTATCCACCCTGCAATAGTATCCAAACTCCGTCACGACCCTGCTCCATTCTATGCCCCGCACACCGAACCACTTGACCAACGCAAGCGATCTGTCCACACCCAACTGCCGACCATTCGGGCGAGTGTCGGCCCGACGGGCCCCCCAAAACACGAAGGAGTGCCCCAGAATCCATATCAGGCAGATTCCTACAACCAAAGAAACAACTTTAATAAAACAAAAACCCCACCAACTCCAATTTGCAGCAAGGAACCCCAACAAAGCCACAACCAACCACTCTATAAAGCACTCACTGGGACAACAACTGTGGGCGCACCTAACCCCGAAAACGATAAGACTCCCACCAACCGATTCGTCACACCATGTCATCACCCAGGCCCCAACGCGAAGCCTCCACAGCCGCCCAGATCCTGAAGGAATGAGACCCGTAATCTCCCGGGCATTCCCCCGCACAGCGCAAACAACTCCTCCGCACGGCCACAAACTGGAAAAGAGACAACCAAGACCCATCCACGTGCCTTAACAGCGGGCCCGGAAGACCGCCCCCCGGCCGCAAAACTTCCTCACCATCTGCACCGGGCACAACTCATCCCCTTGCACCGCGTACATCACAACCAACCTGTCTCGACCCATCTGGTCTGCTTTTTGGACCGCTTAAGCTGACACTCTACTCTCCGTCCCACCACTGCCACAACCTCGGACATCAGACCACCCCCCCCCTGAACCTGGAAGGGCTCACCAACGCCCCAAAAAAGGCTAACACAAAAGCCATTTCAAAAGCACCCTCTCAGAAACTGAGACCCAAATTTCCCGCAAACCATCCACCATTCGCCCTTCGCCGTAACAAAACCAAAGAAATGGGCCGCGTAGCGTCTCACTCCTTCGCCCCTTTACGAAGAAACCCTTCAAGGCCTGCCGCACCCGAAATCCCGCGACACGCCCCACTCACCCCTGACCTTCAACCAAAAAAGGCCACAGCCGCCACCCTAAGTATCATTGCTGATGCTGACTTCCCAGCCCTGAAATCCTCGCTCACCAATGCCAGTAGCGCCAACAAGTAATTTGGTCGCCCGTCACCAAACACAACTCCCAGCATCTCCTGCCACTCACCGAATTTCTAATTAAACCCACAATCAATGCCTCACCAGGCTCCACAAGTCCTCTGGACACACTACTCCGATCTCGTCCGCCCCCCGGCATTAACTCCCGCAACCTGTGGAACTGAAAACGAGATAAAGCGTCCGCCACCCCGTTATCAACCCCCGCCACATGTTTCGCAACCACATGAATGCTCCACAGTAAACACTTGAGCACCAAATGCCACAGATAAGCCACTACCGGTCCGGACTTTGCTGACAAGCTGTTTATCGCATGCACAACCGCCTGATGATCGCAGTAATAGCACACTTTACGTCCCGAAAATTGCGACCCCCACAACTCCACTGCCACCGCGATCGGAAATAACTAAAGCAAGGCCAGATCCCTTACCAGACCAACCTGTCGCCATTCCTCAGGCCACCTCACAATGTACCAATGTCCCTGAAAAAAAGGGGGGGGGCGACGAAACCCGCCGACCCGGCCGCGTTCCTGTACAGTTCCAGCGCACCATTGGGCACCACCTTCTTCAACCACAAGGCTCGGCCGTTAAAACGGTGCAAGAAACATCCCAAACCAGAAAATCCCCCTTGATCTCCCGCGTGACCCGCACAAAGTGTGCCGGGGACCATACGCCTGCCATAGCTGCAGCCAAAAATCCTGGCGAACACCCGCCCCATTGGTATAATCCTGCACGCAAAGTTCAACTTCCCGAGCAAAGACTGCACCGCCTTCAGCCGCACTTTCCGTGCTGCCAGCATTGCTGCTTCCACGCACCACAAGTCCACCATCTTCCCCTCCGGCAGTCTGCATTCCATAGCCAAAGAGTCAATCTCAATCCCCAAAAAAGCCGCATAACCGGCGCCGGCCCCTCCAATTTACCCTGTGCCAAAGGGATCCCAAAGCTATCCGCCACTCTCTGTCAGGTGAACAACGAGCCAGCGCAAACCATGGATCCCGCTGGACCGACACCAAGAAAATCATCTAGAATAGTGGATAATGGAGGACAAGCCAGACACGTCCCGCACCACCCACTCAACAAAGGAACTAAACGCCTCAAAATACAAACAAGAAATTGAACAGCCCATAGGCAAACAACGATCAACATAAACTCATCACCCACCAGCAACCCAGAAGGTGCTGGCTCTCCGGATGCACCGGCAGCAAACGAAACGCCGATTCTACATCCACCTTTGCCATCAATGCACCGCGTCCCGCCGCCCATACCAAGTCCAGCGCTTCGTCAAACGAGACGTAGTACACTGCCGACAATTCTGGCGCGATGCCATCATTCACTGACGACCCCTCCGGAAATGAAAGATGATGGATGAGCCGAAATTTATTCGGCTCCTTCTTTGGCACCACCCCCGACGGGGACACCACCAGATTACTGCACGGCGGGCTCTCAAATGGACCCCCCATCCTGCCCAACTCAACCTCCGTCCCCAACGTCCCACCCACAACCATAGGGTGGTCCCTCGCCTACCGTAAAGTATGACAAACCGGAGGCAATGCCTCAACCGCCGACGGAATCTGAAAACCGTATAAAACCAAACCGCAAAAATGACACCGCTGCCCCGTCCGGATACCTATTTAAAAACGGCGCCATCGCCCCTATTTTCACCGGCGTCCTCCCTTTTACCAAACCCATCCCCAGCCTTGCCTTTCCCTTTTTTAAAACATTTGGAAAAAACTATGTCCCCCCCAGCAGCCGGAGCACTCATGCTTGAACCTGCATGCTGCACCAAATTTGCACTGGCCTTTGTTAAATTGCCAGCACAATCCCTTTTTCTGGGTACCCAAGGGCCCGGCTCCCGTTCCCCCGGCGCCGCCACGAAAGGGCTAGCTTGGGGCCGCCATTAAACGCATCCATAAGGAAAGTCCTTATGGTCCCACCGCATGCCGGGCCGCAACGCCTTCTGCTGCCTAAACTGCTCATCATACCGCAGCCATGACAAGCCCCCGTACGTGCGATACGCCTCCCCAATTTCATCCAGATAACCAAAGAGAGCCGAGCAGTGCTCCGGCTCCTTTTCCCCTATTACACTTGCCAAAATTGCGAACGCCTGCAGCCAATTGGAAAAAAGGGAACGAGGAATGAGCCTAAAACGGCGTTTTTCTTCCTCTTCCCTTTCCTTCTTAGAGTCGGTCGGCTTCACCTTGTCCAGATTAAAAAATTTTCAGGGGTAGCAGGGAAAATATCTTCACATACTCCCCCTTCCAAATCTTGGCCCTCACCTCCTTCTTGAGGTGAGCCCCTAACTGTCCCTCAAAGCACACGTAAACTTGGCCCTATCATCCAACGCACCACCTCATCCCCCTTTTCTTTTTCTACCGCTGTTTAACCCGCGGGCTCCCCTACTCCACCAACCGCACCCGTCCCTACCGGCGCCGCCTCGCTGCTGACCGACGCTGCGCCATCCACCGCCGACCCGTCCAGGCCGCTGCTGCCGCCGGCGCGCGCGCTAAACCCTGCAACAAACCCAGCAACTGACTAAGCAATGCTGCCCCCCCTGGCGCTGCCGTGCCCGCAGCCACCTCCCCAAAACTAGCACCCCGCGCCGCAAGCAATGCCGAATCCACGGCTAGCTCACCCGACCGTGGCGCAGAAATGGAAATTGGTACCGCGACGTCCTCCGCCATCTGCTCGTCAGATTCGTCCCCCGACCTGAGGGCTCCCTCCTCTTCCTCGCTGTAGTCGTCCTCCACCATTCCAGCTCCAGAGGACGCAGCCGATGCATCCCCTCCACCACGGCCGCCCTCCTGGGCCACCGCGTGGGCACTGGCGGTGGGCATCCGTCTCTTCCTGTGCGGCGACAGCCCGCGAGACCGTCCTGTCCCCCGGGCCGCCGCTGACCGAATCCTCTTCCTGGAGGAGCCTCTCCCTGAGCTCAGGGGGCTCCCCACCGTCGCCTCCAGCCCTCCAGGGGCCCCAACCGCGGCATCCCGCTGGGTCCTCCCCGGGAGGGGGAGACCGCTGCTGCCGGGCGCAGTACTGACCTGAGGGACCTGGCGGGAACCGCAGGGCTCCTGCCGTCCCCCCTTGCTCCCCGCAGCCTCACGGGTATCCGGGTGCCGCCTGCACACACCGGTCCCCCCGCTGACTGCCTGCGCCCAGCCCCCCTGCCACCCACGGGGGGTACTGCTGGCCTCATCCGACTGCCGGGCCCGCTCCCAGTTGGAAGCTGCCGCAGGGCCGTGTCCCACCGCAGGGTGCCCGTCACCAGGAGCAGGCCCCAGGCTGGGCACGCCCCCTCCCGAAGTCTCCGATCTCCGCTGGGCACGCCCCCCGGTCCCGGGCTGCCGCTGGCCTGTTTAATGGAGCCCGAGGCCTGGGACCGGAAGTAGGCCCCAGGCCGGGCCCGCCTCCGTCCAGGCCGCCGCTGGCCTCAGATCGTCGCCGGGCTCGCTCCCGGCCGGGAGACGCCGCTGGGCTCCTCACTCCAGCCCGAGGCCCGACATCAGAAGAAGGCCCCGGGCTGGCCACGCCCCCTTTGCGGCCGCCGCGGCCTCGCCGGAGATTCCTCCCTGCGGCCGGGGCAGACGCTGGAAGCAGCCGCTGCCCGCTCCTCCGTGGAGGGTCCCGAGGGGGGGCTCTCACTGGGCCTCCTTGCCCCCCCCTGCGCCCGGGGAATACCTGATGGTTGTGGGGGTGGGCCTGGAACGCCACCCGCGGCCGAGGGGGGGACAAGGGGCAGGTGCCGACGGGGGAACCCAGGCAGCCCTGAAGTGGGACTGCACTGCCTGGGCCCCGTGCACCGCCATCGCTGATCGGATCATCCTGTCCAGCTCCTGGAGGTCCGCCATGCCGTTGGTCAGGTCGGAATCCTTTGCTGTCCGGAGTCACAAGGAAGGTAAGACCCCTCCCCTATAGTTTATATACTAGCCCCCTCCCCACCCTACAGTGACCCTATTCCACCAATCCCCTAAAAGGGCCCATAATGCCCTTTAATTCCATTTATTAACCCCTCACTCCCTCCCTTCCCTCTGGTCATGTCGCCCCTCCCCCCTATGGGGTCCATGGCTTTCTTGTCCTGAAAAAAATCAAGAATTTGTTTATGAAAAAGTTAACCCTTATAAAAAAAATTACTTACAATCCTTAATTGTCTATTTCGATGGAATTAGGTATCACTTTAAATTGGAGCAGGTGCTTATTCCAAAGATGTTGGATGGTCTCATTGTCAAGTGCCTTAAAGTATCAACACTATTCTGTCTTTCTAAAATGTACAAGAATTCAGTAGACCCACCGTCATGTCTGATGATACACGAAATAAGGGGTCAATGTGATCCCCTATAAAAATGTATTAATCTCTATTTAAAACTCTTAAGGGTACTTTACACACAACGATATCGCTAACGATATATTGTCGGGGTCACGGTGTTCGTGACGCACATCTGGCGCCGTTAGCGATATCGTTGTGTGTGACTAAAATGAGTGATGATCAATGATCGCAAAAACGACAAAAATCGTCGCTCCTTTTTGTAATATCGTTGGTGGTGCATGCCGCTGGTTGTTTGTCGTTCCTGCGGCATCACACATCGCTATGTGTGACACCGCAGGAACGACGAACATCTCCTTACCTGCGTCCACTGGCAATGAGGAAGGAAGTAGGTGGGCAGTATGTTCTGGCTGCTCATCTCCGCTCTTCCTCTGCTATTGGGCGACTGCTTAGTGACGCCGCTGTAATGCCGAACGAACCTCCCCCTTAAAGGAGAGATTGTTTAGTGTCTCCAGCGATGTCGCTAAGCAGGTATGTGCATGTGACGCTGCCGTAGCAATATTGTTCGCTACGGCAGCAATCACCCCCATGACAAAACAGCGACGTGGACGGGTGCTATCACGCACGACATCTCTAACTATTGCTAGCGATGTAGCAGCGTGTAAAGCACCCTTAAGTGTTGTCTTTAACAGCATATGTTCACGACACAATGGATGTCTTGGCGTAGATCGATATAAAATGGTGCAGGAAGGCTTAATGCTATGTTGTCATAAGGAAACTTCAGGTAAAATTAATAGAGAATTTTTTTAACAATGGGTTTCTTAGAGTTCTTTATCCTTCATCAGGTTAAAATATTGCAGTTGACAAGTCGGCTCATCATAAGGTCTAGCAGCTCTAGTGTGACAAACTCGGGTGTGAAGGTGGCTCGTACATGCTTTGTATTAGTGAGATCACAGACGTACACGCAAGAGCTGTGCAATGTACATTACACAAGTCTGGAATGGTGGCCCCAAAAAAGATGACAAAGTCTCGACTTCAATAACGTCATGAGATGCATCAGTTCGAGTTTGAAAAAAAGTACTACAAGTAATCAGTAGAAGATTGAAAATGGGTGATTTGGATCAAGGGGACGAAAGTCAATAGACATGGCTTTAAAGGGAGCAAGTGCGTCTGAAAAACAAGGGAAAAAGGAGCTAATGGATTAAGAAATTGAACTGTCAAGTTTGTTGGAGGAAGCCTGATGATATTTGGTTGTTTCACAACTAAAGGCATTTGATACTTGACCTGGATCAATGGTGATATCAATACTGAGATATATGTGAGTATCCTACAAGATGAGTTACTTTGTACACCCGAATACTATAGGTATGAAAATGACGACATAGTGTTCCAGCAGGGCAACGACCTGAAGCATATGTTGCAAGGGGTGAAGAAATGGTTCAATAACAAGGAAGTAGAGGTGATAAGTTGACCCTTACAATCCCCAGACCTTATAACAGAGAGAAATTGTAGAAACGGGTATCTGCACCGCGCCAAAGATCACAAATCAGGATACCAGATTAATGTAGCTTTATTGCATCATAGGTCTACGCATTTCAGGAGCTCTGCCCCCTTCCTCAGGACCATAGAAAAGACAACATGAAATCAAATGTGATTTGATGTTGTCTTTTCTATGGTCCTGAGGAAGGGGGCAGAGCTCCTGAAACGCGTAGACCTATGATGCAATAAAGCTACATTAATCTGGTATCCTGATTTGTGATCTTTGGCGCGGTGCAGATACCCATTTCTACAATTTCTCTCTGTTATCAGCCTTTGGGTTGCCGCTGCCTTGATCCAGTTCTACGTGCTAATATAGTAGTTGTGGCTTGCACAACTATAGTTGGTGAGTATTATTGCTCCCCATTCCCTTGCCCTGTGCCTATAAAGGTAAAACCCTATTGCGCTTTCTTTTCCACAGCCTTCCTTTTTATAATCCCCAGACCTTAACACTTGTGGGTATTAAAGAAAAAGCTGTATGTATACCCAAGTGAGTTGACCAGTATACACCAATATTGGGACTATGTAGAAAAGAACTTATATCAGATTTTGGTTGAGACATACTTGAGTCTGATAAATAAATTAAAATCTATGCAGTGACATGAAAAGAATCTGTATAACGAGTCATATAATAAATAGTTGCAAGTCAAATTTATGTTTGACATAGCCAAGATGTTTGTTTATAAAATGATGGTAGTGCTACTTTCGAAGGTGTAATGGATGGTGAGATATGGAGCCTGAAAGTCAAATATTCAAAACATTTTTACCCTTTTGCTTGTCAGTGTATATAATTTCAACAAAACTCATATTAGTACGCTATAGCTCTGTTGTTTTGCTGCTTAGTGCACATACCCGAAATGTGATGTGAAGCACCTCAGGCCCGGTCATGCCTAGTCTATCATATTTGGTGGAAGTGAAGACATGCGGATGAGAAGGCTAAATATGCATTTGGCGCTAACCACTGCTAACTTTGCTCAAATCAGTGGTCCGATTGGCAGACCTTTTTATGTTATTGGAAGGACACATCATCTCCTGAGAATGCCATATAGATAAACGCACCTAGTAGCCCTGTGGCAGATGAAAACATAAGGCACATAATGTGTAAGGCCATCCCTTACCTTTAATTGGCTAATATAGTCTAATAAATTACTTTAATGCACTTGCACTTTATGTGTTTAGTTTTACTTAGATACAGTCTTTGCTTCGGAGTAATACAGTAAAATTGTGATCTATACTATGTCTGCAATTCTGCATCTTTATTCGGATATATGATGTACTAGAACCACTATATATTATATATTTTAACGTATTGAGGCTGTCTTTATAAATGTATACTTCCTATCGGCTCTCCTAGGTCACTTTTACTGGTATTTTGTGTATTGTTTTTTATTGTTGGTGAATAAAGTATTTTTTTTAGATTACATTGCCAATCCTAAAGGCCGCTTTACACGCAATCACATTGCTAATGAGATATTGCTTCGGTAATGGAATTCGTGACACACATCCGGCGTCGTTAGCGACGTCTTTACGTGTAACACCTACAAACGACCGCTAACAATCCGAAAAACGGCAAAAATCGCTGATTGTTGACACGTTGTTCCTTTCCCAAATATCGTTGCTCATTTTGGATGCAGGTTGTTTGTCGTTCCTGAGGCAGCACACATCGCTACGTGTGACACCCCGGAAACGACGAACAACAGCGTTCCTGTGTCCTCCGGCAACGAGGTTGGAGTGACGTTAATGCGGCTGCTCTTCTCCGCTTTTATTTGTGGCCCGCTATGTGACATCACTGTGACTCCGCACGAACCTCCGCCTTAAAAAAGAGTTTGTTTGCCGGCCACAGTGACGTCGTTAGGAAGGTATGTGCGTGTGACGCGTACTAGCGATATTGTTCACCACGGGCAGCGATTTGCCCGTGACGCACGCACGACGGGGGCGGGTGTGATCGCTAGCGGTGTCGCAGTGTGTAAAGCAGTCTTTAGTCTTGCTCTTTTTAGCATATGATATATAGTTTTTGGACTTGCTATATGAATATATTATTAGCGTATAAATGTGATAGTGCCTGTATATTTTATGTAAACATGCTTGTTTGGAATTTTATTGGTATCATTCACTAATATATAGCTGTTTTTATAAATTTTGCAGGTAACTCCTTTTTTTTGGCACATTTTTTCACAGCTGCTACATGTACTGCTGAAACACTGAACGCCATCCCTTTTCCATATGCCACCAACAAAATACACATTAAACTACTAATAAAAGTCATCACAGTCCCAGACGAAATAAAACTACAAATACAATTGTTTTGTAGGTCCTCTATTTCATAAGGCTATGATTACAAAGTAGAAATGTCTTATAGATCGTGTATATAACGTGATCTGTATACATCTTAGATAACTCTTAAACTCTAAGGTCAGGGAACTCTGCTGCTAAACTCACACAATTTCTGCTGATTAGAAAGACTTCAATAAATGTGTCAGCCAATAGAACGTGTTCTATTATGTGATACATTGCCAATTTAATCAATCCTAAAATGTTGCCTTTCCAGTTGTCATTTCCAAAACAGTAGATGAGAATGACTGATCATATTTGACAAATCGACTCAGAGATCAAATTCTGAAGATTCAATCACAATTAAAAACTTTGAAATGAAGGACAAGCAGTTATTTTAATTTGCACAAACCAGGAGAGGAAAATGGTGATGAGGGAAAAAAAGAAACTAAAAGCAAAATAGAAAAATATGGATATTATTCCGATATAAGATCTATTAAGTTATTTGTGCAAATTATCCCTAATATAGTAGGTTTATCTGAGATAGGGGATGATTATTCTATTTAATGACTTTATGGTACTCCCCTGTTAATAATTACACCAATCCAATGTGGTTGTTTTTCACTGCTAGATTGGTGCTTTAAATCAAAGTCTTTGCACGGAACTTAGGCTGGGTTCACACATAGCGACAATGACATCGCTGTTACGTCACCATTTTCTGTGACGTAACAGCGACCTAGTAAGTCGCTGTTATGATCGCTGCTTAGCTGTCAAACACAGCGACGCAGCAGCGATCATAACGTTGCTACATGTGCAGAGAGCAGGGAGCCGCGCACACTGCTTAGCGCTGGCTCCCTGCTCTCCTAGCTACAGTACACATCGGGTTAATTAACCCGATGTGTACTGCAGCTACATGTGCAGAGAGCAGTATTTTTTTCATTGCATAACTGAAGAAAGTCACAGGACATACATATGGTTTATCTTAGTATTCTTATGTTTACCTTTGATGTTTGCAAATAATCAATCAATATACAACTTAATGAAAAATTAACAACTAGCATCAAAGAAACATTGCAAATTAGCACATAATACAGGTGACTGGATCATGTTAATATTACCAGGTGTCACTGAAAGCAATCTATATTTATTTTGTAATGTACTGAATCTGCATAATATTGTCACAGGGGTGTATGGATGGAACAGGGGCTACTAGTCTGACCCTAAGGGCGGCTTTGCACACTACGACATCACAGGTGCGATGTCGGTGGCGTCACTTGCGATGTCGTAGTGTGTAAATCCTAGATGATACGATGAACGAGCGCAAAAGCGTCATTATCGTATCATCGTTGCAGCCTCCGACATTTCCATAATGCCGGTGCAGCGACAGGTACGATGTTGTTCCTCGCTCCTGCGGCAGCACACATCGCTGTGGGTGCAGCTGCAGGAGCGAGGAACATCTCCTTACCTGCCCCCGGCCACAATGCGGAAGGAAGGAGGTGGGCGGGATGTTTACATCCTGCTCATTTCCGCCCTTCCGCCGCTATTGGCCGCCTGCCGTGTGACGTCGCTATGACGCCGCACGACCCGCCCCCTTAGGAAGGAGGCGGGTCGCTGGCCAGAGCGATGGTCGCAGGGCAGGTGAGTGCATGTGAAGCTGGCGTAGCGATAATTTTCGCTACGCCAGCTATCACACAATATCGTACCTGCGACGGGGGCGGGGACTATCGCGTGCGACATCGCAGCATCGGCTTGCGATGTCGCAACGTGCAAAGCCCGCCTAAGACTGGGTCCCCTGTGCTGTCCCTTATCCCAATGGTAGACTTGATGTTAGTCAGAGTCGAGCCTACAATGTGACCCTGTCTCCTGTCCAATCCTTGATTCTACTTCCCAGCACCCAGGGAGTGGGCCGGAGACGCAGACACCAACAGCCAACAAATAGTCACAGACAAGGGTGAACAAAAACTCGTGCGCACTGTACTCAAACACAAAGGAGGGACAATATGTGAGCTGGAGTATAACGCAAAAGGGGAAGGAAATAACTTCACAACTGGAGGACTTGCCACACTGAACCGCAAACTGATGATCACCATACAACTGGATAACCGCAGGAACCAGGAAGCAAAGTGCTATATCCATCATAGAGCCCCAGTCTCCAGAAGCTTATAAAGGCTGGAGATGGTGATCAGAAGCCTGAGTTTACGGACCAGCAGAAATTAACAGTGAAACCAGAATCAGCCGATGCCCATGGCAGGCAACTAAAGAATCGCAGGCAGCTTGTCAGACTCTGCAATGTGAACAGAGTCCAACACCGCCATGACACCCAGCGAGTGTAACGCAAAACACCACATGACGAATATGCTTCCCATCAATATCATTATCATTATAAACCCCAGATATATACTACCTGGCACCAGCAGAAAGTCAACCTGGGGAAAAAATGTACTTTATTTCCTGAATTGATTTAGCCATCTCAATAAACTTAATCTAAAATGGTTCATGTTACTTTGGCATTTTAACTTCTTTGTTTTACAATTTAAGACCAGTATACATTGTATACATTGGACAGTAAATGCTGATATTAAACAGCTGCCCAATCATCTGTATACATAATAGCATACAGATTGGATCTGTAGAAAGTATTAGACAATTCAAGAGTTTTTCTCCCAAAAATATGATGTGTGAATTTGACCTCAATATGAGTATCTGAGTATCTAAGTGAAAAAGTTTTCAATCATTTTTGGACCGTCTTATCAGTAATGGCTTAGAGGCAAGTCATGTAGACGTGTTACATATAGCACAACGTCCAATTCATTTTCATCCAAGTTACACAGGTATATTGTAGAGAAGGTCATTTTCTGCATCAATAAGAAACATCTGTAACAAATGACTGCACTGGCAGGTTTATCTATCTAAGAAACCTCACACCGTGAATATTATGTATTCTTTCTTTTATACAAAGTATAGGAATCTTCTGCTTTTTATTTAACATTCTGATAATTAGCTAACCTAAAATGTATACTGCTTTTAGAAAATGTTACATGAATAAAGATTATTGCATACAAATATCATAATATGGTATTTGAATTTCTTTATAATTTTAGATATTGCTTTACTTTGGCATTTTTCCTTTTACTTTCAGTAAATGAAAAATAATTAGCACAGTAGACAGAAAGATACGGCAGGTAGACTGGCAAAAATTAGCAAATAGAATTATTAATTAATTTGGTACGGATCTGTATAATAGTAGCTACATCATTTTATTGGCCTATCTCTATGCTTTTAGTTTTACTAATAGAGTCTTGTTTTTCCCTTAGAATCCATAATAATCCAAAAGAGAATGAAAATATGGCACGCCTATATTGGAGATACTTTTTCTATGAAGCATTTTTTGTAAAGGAAAATAAGCTTCATTATAGAGACAACACATTACATTATACATACCCATAAGCACTCTTTGTGTCCAGTACATAACAATTATTTGTGTTATGAGCTAAGTCAAAGTAATTATCAAATACTACTGTCGTTATGAGCTTTTAACTGTAGATATTGTCAATCCCAAATTGCGACTAGATTTTTCCTCAATGAGCGCAAAGCTTCAACTTATTGGTTTAGCCCTCTATATAAATGTTCTGAAAAATACCGAATAGTTTGTTGATATCCTATAGGACTTCAGTAATGATGGGCGGGCATGTTCATTGCTCGGTACTCAAGCTGCTCAACCGAGTATTGCAGGTGCTCGGATGTGTTGTTTGTGAAACAAGAACATAAAGCACATGTCATACTGTACTAAGGGAGACGCTGAAGCTACAAGCAGTGTAGCTTCAGAGTGCAGTTAGCAGGCAAACCACCAGAGGGCAGTAGTCAGTAAACCAGGTCAACAGAAGGAGGTCTCGTCAATAGCACAGGGATAATCAAATCATGGTCAGATGATAGACGAGGGTCAGCAGTAATAGACAGGAGTGGGTAGTCAGGGCCCAGGACAGACAGTCAACGGAGGAGTTTACAGGTCAGAACAAGGTAGCTAAGAGGCAGGACAGCTCACATAACTCACCAGAGCCAGTAATACACGCTGCAGAGCATAAACTATCACTGGCACAGAACCAAAGGTTCAGCACCAGGATATAGTGCCCCGGCAACCAGAGGGAGGCAGGGAGGAGTTAACCCCTTACATAATCAGGCCAGAGCTGGGGGAAATAATCAAACCACAGTCGCCGATACAGACCTTGATCATGACAGCACAGACTCACATCAGTGAACGATGGGAGGTGGCACCCTATTGAGAGCCATTTACAGTCTCTGAATGGCTCTCATTGGAGGTAAAACAACATTTTTAGATGTACTGTGCTCCCCCCCCAAAAAAAGTCCTCCCCCTGCCCAACAATGCTCTGTGTATGGCTGGCTGTATGTGAGCAGAGAGCCGAACTACTCAATTATTGACTTCTTTTTACTCAAGTTGACTCCATGTGATCAGCTAGACTTGAGTACCCAGCACCAGAGCAATTGCGTGTTTGCCTATCCCTAGACTTCAGCATTAAGCACATGCGTGCTTCAATCTAGGTATGCCGCTGGTAGTTCCTGCTCCTATTCTCTTCTTTTCAGATGATTACTTTATATTTTCAGAGGATGCTGTTGGACGCACAAAGTTTTAGCACAATTCTTTACATTTAAAATTGGTATTTAACAGTTTGTATATATATTATTGTGTTATCATTAAGGATAGAAAACATAGATAATAGCCTGCGTGCTGGTACTGATTCAAGTCAACAAGGTTATTTGGTTCTTTAAAATAATATTCTATCTTTAAAGAAGACCATGAATATTGATATCAGCTTGGATCCAGATATCGAGACCATAGAGCTCAATTGTTTGATGGTGTCGCTGTCCCCTTTATTATTTAATTCTCACAGCTCTGTACTTTAAATAATGGATGTGCTAGGTATCACAATTTCTTGAGAAAGTAATATGGATTCAAGAGTTCACCTATTTCAGGAAATGATGAATGTGAAGCATGGAATCACATTTCTGCCATGTGCGTACAAATGAAAGGAAAAGTATGTTACAAAAAAATCCAGCTTTAAATGTATAAACTTTAGTGATTAAAATACATAGTTTACTGGTATGATTAAAACATGAAGATACAGTGTGTGATAAAAAATAATGTGTTCCAAACTTTACAGCATTCTTAAGGGTGCTTTCTTTACATGCAGTGACTTGTCGCTCGTGAAAGCACCCGCCCCCGTCGTTTGTGCGTCACGGGCAACTCGCTGCCCATGGTGCACAATATTGCTAGTACCGGTCACACATACTTACCTTCCTAGCGACGTCTGTTACGGATCCCGTTTCTGGGTATCTGCGTGTCTCCTTCCCCTTTGATGTGGCACTGGAGACTATGTTCGGATTTCTTGCTACTGAACATGTGCGAGCGCTGGAGACTAAGTCCTATCTTGGAGCCATTGCACATGTGCAAGTAACATCATCACTGACACGAGGTCACATGTCTCTGACACCTTCTAAGCTGATTGGCCACTGGTCATGTGCTTGTGACACAAGGTCACATGTCTCTGACACCTTCTAAGCCGATTGGTCGCTGGTCATGTGCTTGTGAAGCCTTGCTTGGTGATAGGCCAGTGTGACGTTATTGCTGTCGTTCTGGCAGAGGATTGGCTCTGGTGTCCTCCATCTTGGATGAGGCACAGAGTCTATATAAGACCCTGCTCGGTGCTCAGTCCTCTTGGTTCATGCATGAGAGTAGACGCTCTGTGCACATCCCTCTAGGCATCTCTCTGTCTATGCTAGGTGAGCGCTACCGGCAGGGTAGCGTTTTTGTACCTTACAGCTTCGGCTGCAGTCCGTATCCTTGCATCTTATTGGAGCGGACATAGGCAGGTGCCTGAGGCACATGGTCAGGCTGGGCCTTGTGATTCTACTCGTAGGTGGACGTTGCCACTAGGGTAACGTCCCTTATACTGCGTCTGGCAGTTGTTCGTATCCTCGCACACTAGGGGAGCGAACATGGGTAGGAGCTTTGTGCGGCTTGTGTTGCTGTCCATCTCTTTTGCACCACTAGTGGAGCGGACCTAGGCAGGTGCCATATCTAGTGGTTCATGTCCTCGCACACTAGTGGAGCGAACGCAGGTAGGAGCTTTGTGCGGCTTACACTGCTGCCCGTCTTCTGGCACCGCTAGAGGAACGGACCTAGGTAGATGCCATTTCACACTCACTGCTTTTGTCTCTGTGACCATTAACAGAGACCATACCACACACCCTCCGAGTAAGGGAGTAATTGCTTTATTTCCTAACTATATTCCTCTGTGAGTTTAACAGAGGTATTGTACTCTGCACTTGTGCTACTACTATTTACAGCGGCACACATATACTCTTCCTCACTCATTAACATATCCCTTTTACGTTAATGCTAAATACGGTAGTCACTGTGACTTTAACAGTACACGCCGTGATTGGCTCTAGTGTAACTGCCACGCAAGCCCCCATTAAAGGGACATACATGCGTAGGTACATCATTGATTATCAAAGGGTAAAAAGGGTTTTCTGAGACTTTTACATCAATGGCCTATCACTGGGGATGGTCATCAATACTTGATCAGAGGGGGTGTGACACCAGGTACTCCTGCTGACTTCAGTTGTGAAGTTGCACAGCCAAGCTCTGTATAGTATAGTAGTGGCCGCTACCAAGGACTGCACATCTGCCAACTAATCATTTAAATAGGATTAGCAAGTCACCTCACATTCCCACCAATCAGATATTGATGATCTATCCTAAAGGCCCCGTCACACTAAGCAACATCGCTAGCAGCATCGCTGCTAACGAACAACTTTTGTGACGTAGCAGCGATGTTGCTAGTGATGTCGCTGTGTGTGACATCCAGCAACAACCTGGCCCCTGCTGTGAGGTCGTTGGTTGTTGCTCAATGTCCTGGGCCATTTTTTAGTTGTTGCTGTCCCGCTGTGAAGCACAGATCGCTGTGTGTGACAGCGAGACAGCAACAACTAATGTGCAGGCAGCATGAGCCGGCTTCTGCGGAGGCTGGTAACCACAGTAAATATCGGGTAACCAAGAAGCCCTGTCCTTGGTTACCCGATATTTACCTTTGTTACCAGCATCCACCGCTCTCACTGTAAGTGCCGGCTCCTGCTGTGTGCATATGTAGCTGCAGGACACATCGGGTTAATTACCCCGATGTGTGCTGTAGCTAGGAGAGCAGGGAGCCAGCACTAAGCATTGTGCGCTGCTCCCTGCTCTGTGCACATTTAGCTGCAGTACACATTGGGTCATTAACCCGATGTGTGCTGTAACTAGGAGAGCAGGGAGCCAGCGCTCAGTGTGCGCTGCTCCCTGCTCTGTGCATGTGTAGTGGTTACCCGATATTTACCTTAGTTACCAAGCGCAGCATCTTCCACGCGGCGCTGGGGGCTGGTCACTGGTTGCTGGTGAGCTCACCAGCAACTCGTGTAGCCACACTCCAGCGATCCCTGCCAGGTCAGGTTGCTGGTGGGATCGCTGGAGCGTCGCAGTGTGACATCTCACCAGCAACCTCCTAGCAACTTACCAGCGATCCCTATCGTTGTTGGGATCGCTGGTAAGTTGTTTAGTGTGACTGGGCCTTAAGGATAGGTCATGATGTAAAACTACCCGACAACTTTTAACTGAAACACAACTCAAATGCAATGAATGAAGACATTTACGTAAAAGGGAACAGTTAGTTAAATTAAAAAATAAATTGTCCAAGTCAACAGTTGAAACCTCACAGCTGTTTTAATTTCAATTATATTGAAAATAATTATTATGTTGGTTACTGGACAGTAATTAAAATATCCTACTGAATAGATAAGATGTTAAATTGAGTTTTCTGTTAATTAAAAAAAAACCAAAGCACATTTCTTGCTTCTGTCTCTAAAACCATTATCTTAATTTATGGCTATAACAATATCTAGTCATTGGTCTAATAAAACAGATTTTGGCAAATTGTGTTGTTTTAGAAGTAAACACATACAGTCGCTGGGCCATTTATCATATTTCCAATCTGAGATACATTTTTGACCAGTAATAGCTACTTGTTAACCCCTTCACCCACAGGCGATTTTCCATTTTTTGTTTTCGATTTTCCTCTCTTTCTTCCACGCACCATACATTTTTTATTTTTCCATCAATATTGGCATTTTAGGGCTTGTTTTTGCCGGACAACTTGTACTTTTGAATGACACCATTCATTCTGCCCCATATTGTACTGGAAAATTAAAAAAAATTTAAAGTTCGGTAATATTGCAAAAAATGTGCAATCCCGCAATTGTTTTTTGGATTTTTTTTATTTACCATCTTCACTATATGGTAAAACTTACCTGGTTATATGATTCCCCAGGTCAGTACACGTTCGTAGTTACCAAACATGTATAGTTTTACTTTTATCTAAGTGGTAAAAAAAAAATTCAAAGGTTTGTTAAAAAAAAAAAAAAATAAATAAATTGCACTTATGTCACCATTTTTGAAGACCCGTAGCGTTCTCACTTTTTGTGATCTGAGGCTCAGTGATGCTTATTTTTTGAATCTTTAGCTGATGTTTTTAGCTTTAATATTTTTCTGCAAATGTGATGTTTTGATCGCCTGTTATTGCACTTTAATGCAATGTTGTAGCAACGAAAAAAAATAATTCTGGCGTTTTGATTTTTTCTTGTTATGGCTTTTACCGATCAGATTAATTGATTTTATATTTTGATAGCTCAGGCATTTCTGAATGTGGCAATACCAAATTGTGCATTTTTTTATTATTGATTTCTTTTCAAAGGGGGTTGTTTGAGTTTTTAGTTTTTGTTTTTTTCATAATTTTTAAAACTTTTTTTACATTTTTTATTTATTTTACTAGTCCCCTTAAAGGACTTTAAGCCTGCACTATCAGATTGCTTCTGATCAGAGCAATTCTTCATGACTGGCATGACCAGAAGAAATGCTGATCTCCTGTGAATACCAGCGCTCTGCCGGCATTCACAGGAAGCACATCATGAAAGCGACACGTGTCATCATTTCACCCCACGCTGTCATGGCAACCAATTGGCACCCCGAGATAAAGATCATGATGCCCGCCACAATGCGTTAGATTGGGGGATCTAATGGGGGCGTCACATGATATGATCTATCGTGCGATCGCGTCATGGGAAATTAGTTGCCCGTGGCGCACAAAGTCGTTAAACCCCCGTCACATGCACTTACCTGCTGAGCGACGTTGCTGTGGGCAGCGAACATCCACTTCCTGAAGGGGGTGGGATGTTCGGCATCACAGCGACGTCACACAGCGGCCGGCCAATAGAAGAGGAGGGGCGGAGATGAGCGGGACGTAAACATCCCGCCCACCTCCTTCCTTCCACATAGCCGGCGGGATGCAGGTAAGCTGTGTTCATCGTTCCCGGGGTGTCACACAAAGCAATGTGTGCTACCCCGGGTACGATGAACAATCAGCGCAGAGAAGAAGAAACAACTTTTTGAAAATGAGCGACATGTCAACGAGCAATGATAAGGTGAGTATTTTTGCTCGTTCACCGTCACTTGTAGCTGTCACATGCTACAATAAATCAAACGATGCCAGATGTGCGTCACTTACGACGTGACCCTGCCGACATATCGCATGATATATCGTCTCGTGTGACGCCCGCATAAGGAATTAACAGGTGCAGGTTGATAGGAGATCCACATACTGTTGCTGGCTGCACATGTCTGCTGCTCAGATCAGCAGACATGTGCAGGGAATTATGAGAGACAGACACGACAAACGACGTATATAAACGTCCTTGGTCGTGAAGTGGTTAAGGAGAGATTCCCATCTCCAATATCCTATCCCAATATGTAATAAGTGTAAAACTAATATTACTAGCAAATATCTTTAATTAGAAATGTATTACAGTTCTCCTGATATAGCCATGTTTTGTACCTAATGTGGAGGGCATTTTAGCCTGGTATCCATGGTTACGACCACGAGCAACTAGCTGCCCAGCTGTTACTATATAATATCATATAGGCGCTGATGGGCGAGGGAAGCAGGGAATACGAGATGGAATAATGAGCTGCCGGCATTTTCAAAAGCTGGAGAAGTCGCTGGAGCAGTGTGACAGCCATGCAGCGCCGCGCCGGTGATCGGTCAGTGATCGGTGAGTATGAGAGAGGGGGAGCGGGAGAGACCGACAGACAGAGAAAGAGCCCGAAAGACCTGCATTGTGTTTGTCAAAAAAGTGATTTATGGAGCTGTGTGACACTGTGTTCAGCCCTTTCAAGGACTATTTATTAGTTGGATCTAAGAATGCTCTCCTGCACACAGTACAGTCTATCTACACCGCCAGCTCCCTATGGCCGCATGCTCACAAAATTGCCGCTGGCTTATATAGCCCCCTATGATGCTGTGCGGGCAAGCCAACCACAGTAACACCACAACAAAGATGGCTGCAGCATTACTGTGAGGGCAAGCAATGTCAGATGTGTGCATTGGCTGGAAAATAGGCGCCAGGAAGTCAGAAATTATGATGAAAGTATCGAAGAGAATACCATATTAGCCGTCGGATAGTGAATACCTCAAATACCCCTTTATCTGTCGGATAAATCCCTAATGGTTATATCAGGAAAACTATACTACATTTCTAATTGGAGGTATTTGCTAATTATATTATTATTACACCTACTACATTTTGGGATATGATCTTGCAGTTGGGTATATCCCTTTAGCTTTTGGCTTTTTGGACAAAATATGTTGCATTCAATCAATGTCACACCTTTTTAAACTTTACCATTATCGTGGTTTCAAGGGGTGGGCTTGTCCTTCTGTTGGTCTTCAGAAACAAAAAGGGTACATAAAATGTGATTATTTTGGGTCTGTTCATGGGTCCCAATGTTCCCAGAGGGTCTTTGGCCACTTAAACCATCCACTATCGTAATAAAGTGTAGGTCATATAGAAGAAACCTGCAGCTGCGACCACTAGGTTGAAAAAACATACTTTTTAGGCTTGGGTGAGATGACCGTTTTTATTCTCATGAAAGAAAATCAGATCAATTATGTTAACCACTCTCTGATCACACTCTGGTCAGAGTGTGTTCTAATTTTCTCCCATTTTCAGCTTCTCCATTCTGTCAGTTAGTTAAAATCAAACCACACTCGGATGTCATCTGAGTTAGGTCTAATTTTTTTCCACGGACTCTTATGACCGATTGCCATCCAATTTAACCTTCGTCAGGCTGCATAATTTTACAACGTTAACAGCGACCCCTTATCTCGGAAGGGGGTGGAGATATTTTATTGAAATTTGGTCAATATATTCTGGTTCAAAACTGCAGAGATGTTACGAAATGTCAGCCCTCTACGGCTTTTGGAAAAAAAATTTATTGCAATTTTAAAACGGAATAGTTACAATTGTACCTACTCAGCCGGACGAAGGTTAAGGAGACAAATTGTGCATGCTGCGATTTTTTTCCTAAGACAGACTTGGACACAGGAAAATAATGGATTTTAGCTTGGCCCCATAGAATAACATTGGTCCAAGTGTGATCGGATGTTTTGTTGGATCTTACGTAGACTTAAAATATGGCCGTATAAAGTGAGCCCTTAGCAGGTATTTTAGGGTGTGGTGGGTGATACTTGGGAGTCCTGACGTGTTGGTTTTCAGAAGCAGCTCTTCAATACAAGCAGAGCTGTGTATTCCTACATGTCTACCGGATGCTTTTCTTTAGTCATGGCATCCATAAATATCTATCTACAGATCTCACTTCTAGAATGAACTGTTCAGTTAAGAAAACAGCTGATGCGGAAGCTGCTAAGGCTGACACATATTTATTGAAAACTACTATAAAGCATTCCTCCTCTAACAATGAGTCTTTGTACCAAACCCACGTGTTTGTGCCATTTAGCTAGTCAAGAAATTGCTGACACTTGCTGTGATGTTGTCACGGCCGGGCGGTCGGGCAGACCCAGGAGGTGGATCCACTGGACCGAACTCGAAGATGGTGGTAGGGTGTCCGGCAGCTGAAGCACTGATGGGCAGCAGAACAGTCCGTGCAAGTGAAGGCAGCGGAGGAGTCCCTGGGACCACGGAGTCACAGATGGTAGTCCTGGTGACGTAGCTCAGGTTCGGAAGCCGAGATGATATCAGGCGGGGTCCGGAACCTCAGGAGCGAGATGACGGGTCACCGCAGGGATCCGAGATGGTACGGACTGTCAGATGGCAGACGGACAGTGTGCGGGGTTCAGGATACGGCTGACTGGATGGCGAGGCAGGTACGGCTCTACAAAGAGAGATAGGTGAGTACAGGCACATAAACACCAGGAGACCTGACTCCTAGCTCAGGGAACACGAAGATCAGGCCCCGCCCCCTTGGACAATAACCCCCTTTATACCCAGTACCTGTTCAACCTTATTTCCTGTTAATGGACGCTGGCCCTTTAAGAAAGGGTCAGTGACCGCGCGCGCGCCCTAACGCGCATGCGCGCCGCCCGGGTGCCAGAAGCCAGGGAAGGAGGCTGAGAGGAGGACGCAGGAGAGCCGGCCAGGTCCTGGGAAGCCGTCGGGCGCCGGGATCGGGGACCAGGGGGCCTGGGACGGACGGAATCCGGGGGCTGAGGAGCGGGCAGCGTGGCAGGTGAGCCGGGGAGCGGGGGTGAGGACCCGGGGAGCGTGACAGTACCCCCCCCCCACGCCCCCCACCCCGCAACCGGGACATGAAGGCACGGATAAGAGGAGTTCCCACGTTCTCCCTGGGCTCCCAAGACCTATCCTCAGGACCATACCCTTCCCAGTCCACCAGGAAGAACTGCCGACCTCGAACAGTCTTCATGGCCACGATATCCCTTACCGCATAGATGTCGTCATCGGCAATAGGTGGAGGGGCCGGACTGGCAGCATCGGAGAAGGGACCAAGGATAACCGGCTTGAGCAGGGAGACGTGGAATGAGTTGGGTATCCTCATCGTGGCCGGGAGCTGTAGCTTGTAGGAAACCTCATTGATCTTGCTGAGGACTTTAAACGGCCCAATGTAGCGAGGACCCAGCTTGTATGATGGTATCTTCAGGCGGACGTACTGGGAAGCAAGCCAGACGAGGTCTCCAGGAGAGAAACACGGAGGGTCCAGACGTCTCTTGTCGGCGTGTCTTTTCATCCGCAGGGAAGCACGCCCAAGGGACGATTTGACAGAGTCCCAAATGTTTGCAAAGTCACGGGCTACTGTATCTGCAGCAGGGACATCCGAAGAGGGGGATACAGGCAATGGGATGGAAGGCTGAAGCCCGTAAACAACATGGAAGGGAGAGCTGGAGGACGACTCACTGAAGTGGTGGTTGTGGGAGAATTCAGCCCAAGGTAGAAGGGCGGACCAGTCGTCATGATGGGCATTGACGTAGTGACGTAAGAAAGAGGTCAAGATTTGATTGACCCTCTCTACCTGGCCATTAGACTGAGGATGGTATGCAGATGAAAAGTCCAGAGTCACTCCCAGATGGTTACAGAGAGCCCTCCAGAAGCGGGAAGTGAACTGAGTTCCTCTGTCTGATACGATGTGTAATGGAAAGCCATGCAAGCGGAAGATGTGTTGTATATAGGCGTCCGCGAGTTCCTGAGCAGAGGGCAGTCCAGCCATAGGGACGAAATGGGCCAT
The DNA here is from genome assembly GCF_048569485.1 of Anomaloglossus baeobatrachus. NCBI lineage: Eukaryota > Metazoa > Chordata > Amphibia > Anura > Aromobatidae > Anomaloglossus > Anomaloglossus baeobatrachus. The sequence continues at coordinate 459,039,425 of NC_134358.1, forward strand.
TTTAGAGAACCGATCCACCACGACCCATATGACTGTGTGTCCGGATGACAATGGCAAGTCCGTAATAAAGTCCATAGCTATGTGTTGCCACGGAACTGAGGGTATCGGTAGAGGCAGAAGACGGCCATAGGGCAGGTGTTTGGGCGTCTTGTTCCTGGCACAAGAGGAGCAGGCAGAGACAAAGGCGGCGACGTCAGTGCGAAGGGATGGCCACCAGTAATGGCGTACAATCGCACCCCATGTTCTCTTCTGGCCTGCATGGCCGGCTGTTTTTGAGGCATGACCCCAGTGTAACACTTTTAGCCTGTCGGTCTCCGAGACATAGGTCTTCCCGGGTGGTATTTGGGCCAGAGTGACGGGAGCCACCGGAACAATCTTGCTAGGAGGGATGATAGGTTGGGTAGTCTCTTCCTCCTGCTCCATGGGCATGAGGGACCTAGACAAGGCATCGGCGCGTACATTCTTGTCCGCGGGTCGGAAGTGGAGCTGGAAGTCAAACCTGGCAAAGAATAAGGACCACCTGGCTTGCCGTGGGTTCAGTCGCTGAGCGGACCGCAGGTATTCCAGGTTCTTGTGGTCCGTGTAGATGGTCACGGGGTACACTGCTCCTTCCAGGAGGTAACGCCACTCCTCCAGAGCTAGTTTGACCGCCAATAATTCTCGGTCACCGATGGTGTAATTCCGTTCAGGTGCTGAGAAGCTCTTAGAAAAGAAACCGCAAGTCACCATCTTCCCGGAGGAGGATTTTTGCATGAGCACTGCTCCGGCTCCTGAGGAGGAGGCATCCACCTCCAAGGTGAACTGGCGGTTTAACTCCGGTCGGTGGAGTACAGGAGAGGAGGCGAAAGCTCGCTTCAAAGAGCAAAACGCGGCGTCGGCCGCAGGTGACCAGTCCTTTGGTTTAGCCTCCTTTTTGGTCAAAGCGGAGAGAGGAGCAGTCAGGGCGGAGAAGTGCGGGATAAACTGGCGGTAGTAGTTGGCGAATCCCAGGAACCGTTGGATTGCCTTCAGTCCAGAAGGAGGAGGCCAGTTGAGTATGGAGGAGACCTTCTTTGGATCCATCTGCAACCCAGTACCCGAGATGATGTATCCCAGGAAAGGAAGAGAAGACTGCTCAAAGACGCACTTCTCATATTTGGCGTAGAGACGATTCTCTCTCAGTCTTTGTAGAACCAGCTTTACGTTCTCTCTGTGGGTCTGGAGGTCCGGAGAGAAGACAAGGATGTCATCCAGATAAACTACTACACAGAGGTAGAGGAGGTCCCGGAAAATGTCGTTCACCAGTTCTTGGAATACGGCAGGAGCGTTACACAGACCGAAGGGCATCACGCAGTATTCGTAGTGCCCGTCGCGAGTATTAAACGCGGTCTTCCATTCGTCCCCAGAGCGGATACGAACTAGGTTGTAGGCACCCCGAAGATCCAGTTTGGTGAACACACGGGCTCCTCTGAGCCGGTCGAACAATTCGGGGATGAGCGGTAGGGGGTACTTGTTTTTTATGGTGATCTGATTCAAGCCCCGGTAGTCAATGCATGGGCGAAGGTCACCCTCTTTCTTCTTAACGAAGAAGAAGCCTGCTCCCGCAGGAGAGGAGGATCTCCGGATGAATCCCTTTGCCAGGCTTTCCGTGATGTATGTGGACATGGCCCTGGTTTCAGCTGGAGACAACGGATATATCCGTCCTCGAGGTGGTGTTGTTCCTGGGAGCAGGTCGATGGCGCAATCGTAGGGACGGTGTGGCGGAAGTACCTCGGACTCCTTCTTGTCAAAAACGTCCGCGAAGGACCAATAGGCCGAGGGCAGTTCCGGTAGGTTCTCTGGAGCCGGGGGACGTCGGATTGGTTGTAGGGACTTTAGACATCTCTCATGACAGGCAGAGCCCCAACGAGTGATTTCGCCAGTACCCCAGCTGACTGATGGTTCGTGTGTCCGCAACCAAGGAAGTCCCAGCAGGATTTGATGGGACATGTGTGGAAGGACGTAGAGAGCGATGTTCTCGGTGTGCAGAGCACCTATACGCAATTCCACCGGCTTGGTGATCCAGGAGATGGTATCAGAGAGGGGTCTCCCATCCACCGAGGCAATCACTAGGGGCTTATCGAGTGGAGTAACAGGCAGCTGGTACTTGTCCACCGTGGCCTGCTGGATAAAATTGCCTGCTGCTCCGGAGTCGAGGTATGCCTCAGCCGTGAAGCGCGTCTCTCCTGTTGACACTTGTACCGTCCACATAACTGGGTCTGAGAGAGTCCCAGCACCTAGGGTGGCCTCTCCTACCAACCCTAGGCTTTGGAGTTTCCCGGCCTTTCCGGACAGGAGCGTAAGAGATGAGTGCCCTCTCCGCAGTAAAAGCAGAGGCCTTTGGCGAGCCGCTCTGCTCTACGTTGGTCAGACTGTCGTACTCGGTCAACCTGCATGGGCTCGTGGACAGGAATCCCAGCTGTTGATGAGTGAGGCACAGAGGACTTCTGTGGAGGAGGGGAGTGCCGTACTGCACGTCTCTCACGATACAGCTCTTTGGAGCGTTCCTGGAAACGAATGTCCACTCGAGTGGCTAGGGCAATCAGGGCATCTAGGGTGGAGGGCACGTCACGACCCGCCAACTCATCCTTGATGCGACTCGAGAGTCCTTCCCAGAAGGCGGCTGTCAGGGCCTCATTATTCCACCCGAGTTCAGAAGCCAAAGTACGGAAACGGATGGCATATTGGCCCACCGTCAGTGTTCCTTGACGTAGGCGGAGGAGGGATGAAGCAGACGCAGAGGCGCGTCCCGGCTCGTCGAAGGTGCTGCGAAAGGCCTGCAGGAAGTCTTGAAGGTTCTTGGTCATGGGGTCCTCCTTCTCCCACAAGGGGTTCATCCACGCCAGCGCCTCGCCCTCCAGATGAGACATTATAAAGGCGACCTTGGCTTGGTCAGAGGCGAACAGATGTGGCATCTGCGTGAAATGAAGGGAACACTGGTTTATGAAGCCCCTGCAGGTCTTGGGATCTCCAGCATAACGAGGTGGTGACGCCAAACGGAGACGGGAAGCATCTGAAGAGGCTGCCACTGGTGCGGGAGCCATGGCTTGCCTAGCTGGGGACCTGGGTGCCGCAGGCGTCATTGATGCTTGTAACGTGTACAGGCGGGTGTCCACGGAGGTCATAAATTGCAACATGCGGGTCTGGACTTCACGCTGGCGTTGGAGTTCCTCTTGCAAGGCCGCTAGTGCTGCAGCGGGATCCATGGCCTGATCTTACTGTCACGGCCGGGCGGTCGGGCAGACCCAGGAGGTGGATCCACTGGACCGAACTCGAAGATGGTGGTAGGGAGTCCGGCAGCTGAAGCACTGATGGGCAGCAGAACAGTCCGTGCAAGTGAAGGCAGCGGAGGAGTCCCTGGGACCACGGAGTCACAGATGGTAGTCCTGGTGACGTAGCTCAGGTTCGGAAGCCGAGATGATATCAGGCGGGGTCCGGAACCTCAGGAGCGAGATGACGGGTCACCGCAGGGATCCGAGATGGTACGGACTGTCAGATGGCAGACGGACAGTGTGCGGGGTTCAGGATACGGCTGACTGGATGGCGAGGCAGGTACGGCTCTACAAAGAGAGATAGGTGAGTACAGGCACATAAACACCAGGAGACCTGACTCCTAGCTCAGGGAACACGAAGATCAGGCCCCGCCCCCTTGGACAATAACCCCCTTTATACCCAGTACCTGTTCAACCTCATTTCCTGTTAATGGACGCTGGCCCTTTAAGAAAGGGTCAGTGACCGTGCGCGCGCCCTAACGCGCATGCGCGCCGCCCGGGTGCCAGAAGCCAGGGAAGGAGGCTGAGAGGAGGACGCAGGAGAGCCGGCCAGGTCCTGGGAAGCCGTCGGGCGCCGGGATCGGGGACCAGGGGGCCTGGGACGGACGGAATCCGGGGGCTGAGGAGCGGGCAGCGTGGCAGGTGAGCCGGGGAGCGGGGGTGAGGACCCGGGGAGCGTGACAGATGTCTGTCCTGTTTGCCGATTCAATGCTGTGAATTGCTCCGTACTTACTTTTGTCACTGCCAACTGTGCTAATTTTGACCTTATGCATGATTTGCTGTCCAAGCATTTTTCAGGGATGGACATAAAAATGTGCAACCTTTTCAGTCAATCAGGCACCCCAAAGGTAATGGGGCTACTTCTACCTCAAAAGCAGCAAACAGTTTCTATCACAGACACATAATTGGACTGCGAAGAGACGATGTTCTGTTATTGTACATGGGCTCTCTTCTTTCCATGTCCATTAGTAGTATTTTGTTAATTCAACCTAACATGGTATAAATTATTCTAAGGATAAGAAAACACATTTATATTTAGGATTAATATCATAGTATTCCTTACAAGATTTTTTATCAACTACTGTTTTTTATATATTATGATTGGTTTTATTGGAGTCTTTTGTTTGTATTTTTATGATATATTTTTAAACAAGCATCTAAAAATATACTGACAACAAAACTGACCAATCTGACATATATTTTAATTTGTTTTCATCTGTTTATGGAATTTTTGGATCTATTTTTTTTAAGTTATTTTTGTTTTGATATCAGTTTCATTTATCATGGTTATTAGTTACATTATATCCTGTGACAATTCACTTTCACCCAGTTTTGTCTTCAAAATAGATAGGAACAAAGTAAAAATGACTTCCATGTGTTAAACATATATGGCAGTAATCATACAACAAGTCTGATTCATGCTGCCCTGGAATCAGGAAACATCAGGAAACATCAGCTGTCAGGTTCCCTTTAAAGAAAACTTGTCAGGAAGATAAAAACAGTCCTTTTTGTAGGCAGCATGTTACAGAGCAGCAAGAGCTGAATAGATTAATATATAATCTTATAAGAAAAGATTCAGTACAACCAGTGTTTCCATTATTTACATTTCTGCTCTTTTGTAATTCTTGAGGTACCGTCACACATAACGAGATCGCTAGCGAGATCGCAGCTGAGTCACGGTTTCTGTGACGCAGTAGCGATCCCGTTAGCGATTTTGTTATGTGTGACACCTACCAGTGATCAGGCCCCTGCTGTGAGATCTCTAGTCGTTGCGAATGGTCCAGGCCATTTTCTTCAAAGGCGATGTCCTGCTAGGCAGGACACATCACTGTGTTTGACACTGTTTGACAGGGTCACAGTGACTGCTGAGATCGTTATACAGGTCGCTACTGCGACCTGTATTGTTCCTGCATTGCTGGTAAGATCTGACTGTGTGACATCTCACCTGCGACCTCCCAGCGACTTACCTACGATCCCTATCAGGTCGCATCGTTTTCGGGATTACTGGTAAGTCGTTGTGTGTGACTAGGCCTTTGGTCCAGTGGATAGTCCTATGAGTGACTGATAGCATTCTTTGTATAAGTGTGCATACTGAGATAGATGTCAATCACTGATAGGACCACCTACTGGACTGAAAATACCAGAAAGGGCAGAGGATTAAGTGATAAAAACACAGATAATACCAAACCTTTTCTAACAAAACTATATATTAAGCTACTCAGCTTCTCCTTCTCTATAACATGATGCCTGAAGGTTGGACTGCATTGTCATGGTGACAGGTTCCTTTTAATTGTTTAAAGCTCATTAATGATTGTGATGCTAGACACTATGACTAGTCTCAATAGAAGGATAGTCATACAAGCCGAATCATAAGCTAGGAAGTAACATATAAGGTTCAGAGAGCAGACAGAGACGTGGTCAGGAAGAGGTCCAAGGTCAGAAGCTGGGCAGTAATGTATTAGGCTGGCTTTGCACGTTGCGACATCGCAAGCCGATGCTGCGATGTCGCACGCGACAGTCCCCGCCCCAGTCGCAGGTACGATATCTTGTGATAGCTGGCGTAGCGAAAATTATCGCTACGCCAGCTTCACATGCACTCACCTGCCCTGGGACCGTCGCTATGGCCGGCGACCCGCCTCCTTCCTAAGGGGGCGGGTCGTGCGGCGTCATAGTGACGTCACACAGCAGGCGGCCAATAGCGGTGGAGGGGCGGAGATGAGCAGGATGTAAACATCTCGCCCACCTCCTTCCTTTCATAGCCGCCGGCGGCAGGTAAGGTGACTTCCTCGCTCCTGCGGCTTTACATACAGCGATGTGTGCTGCCGCAGGAACGAGGAACTACATCGTACCTGTCGCGGCACCGGCATTATGAAAATGTCGGAGCCTGCAACGATGATACGATAACGACGCTTTTGCTTTTTTTTCAGCCAAAATCAGAACACCTACACCAGACAGGAACCATGAGCACACTGGGCAAACAGAAAGTATGACTTGCAAAGTTCAGACAGAGAAATTCCAGTAAAGAAACAGTGCAATCACCAGGAACGAGGCGTATCTATGAAGTCACCTCCCAAAACCAGCAGGGACCCTAGTGCTAAAAGACAACCTGTCAGCAAGTGCCCAAGATACAGCAAAGCATTTTCAAATGCAAAATGCTCCGCACAGCGGAGCCGTAACAAAAGCATTCCAAATGCAAAATGCTCCACACAGCAGAACCATGACATGATAATAGTCCGTGTGCTGATATGCAGTCCCTCAATCTATGAACAAGGGCCTTTTTATAGTTAAATTATTCCAGGGGGCGGATATATCACTGGTGCAACCTTTGCAGAAACCCAAGACATAGGGGGTCCTATATCAACTCCAAAGCAGGTGAAAGTGTGTACTAGGATGAGCTACTGGATTGCAAAGGGTCCAAATATTGTTCATGGACAAGGGTCCTTTTCTGTCTGTGCTCACCGGCATAATTCCTTGTATAGATAGCATTTTCTTTAATATTTAGAGTTTATTTGTGAATGATGTAGTGAAGTTTACTTTAAACATGCTAGGTTTGGTAAATAATAGGGATGATCGAAAACCTCAAATATTCGGCAACGCCCATATTCGCCGAATAGGTCGCCGCTATTCGACTATTTGCGAATATTCGATGCAAAATGTAAGTCTATGGGAAAGCCGAATAGTTGCCGAATAGCAACTATTCGGGCTTCCCATAGAATTACATTGCACATTGAATATTCTCATAGCGGCAACCTATTCGTCGGATATTCGCGAAGCCGAATATTGCCGAATATTTATGATATTCGATCATCCCTAGTTAATAACAATCAAATAGTGAGCTTCATGGGCTCTCATCTTGCTTGAATAACTACTGGTGAATAGGTATAATGTTCTCCACAGGGATAAGGAGATCTGGTATAGTTAGATGTAATGTACAACCCAAAGTGATAGTCGAACAAAACAACCAAAATAGTCACACACCCCAGAGCAAAGAAAAATATTTCAATGTCCCTTATCAGTTTCCTTAGAGAATAGCAAGAAACAAACTATTAATCGGCAGTATATGATCAAATGTCATTGTCTTCTTTCTTGTCTAAAACTTCCTATAATTGTCTGTGGTGAAACTTAAATTTCTCACTAATACTAGGTAATGTATAATTTAATAACAAGATAACTTCTTCCATTACGAGCCTTTAATAGCATGATTTTCCTTACAATCCACTTTCTTTTTCTTTAACAATAACGAATGTAATTTTTCATCCTAACAAACATTTTGCTTTTGTTTATTTTTCAGAATTTGCCACAGGAATTCCAGCAATATCAACCAGTACGATGTTAGAAATCCGGAAAATCAGTGTTATGACAACAGAGACCACTGCGCAAGTTGACAAGAAAATCACTCTAGTAACCAGCAGCAACATATGCCCTTCAGGAGAGACCGAAGAAGAAAAAGCTAAAAGACTTCTGTACTGTTCACTATGCAAAGTCGCTGTCAACTCTGCCTCCCAGCTGGAAGCTCACAACAGTGGTAAGATGCTGCAATTTTCCTGCTATATGACTGCAAATATGCAATTATCATGTAATCCAGTCAGTGGAGTTTAAAGGGGACTAAATAGCAGCCAAAAAACTCACTACTTAACATAGAGTCCATTAGTACATCTTCCATTTAAGGACACTTGATTTTTGCATGAATATTATAAGAAAAATATTATTTTCTAATAAAATCTCTTGCAATAAATAGAGACACTTACAGCCTATCTGATATTATACTTCAAGTTGGACAGAATAGCAGAATAAATTATGGAGATTTTTTTTAAAAAAAAATTATGTTTGAATCAAAAAGAAAATTTGGGATAAAAAAATGTAAAAAGATTAATAGTAAAATATTGTAAAATAAATATAGCATAACATAGAAATAGTCTTCCCATTTTTCAGGTCCTCCAGATATTACCATACATTAGTTGCACCAGAGAAGTAATAAAATTATCAGTATTTGGGTATGGTTCCACTAGCGTATAGCTTCCGATGTGAGATATTGGAAGCAATATGCTAATGACCCTCTACTGCGGGTGTCATCACAGATGCGGAAAAGAGGGGGGGAGCACTTCCTCCCCATCTCCTCCGTTGACTGTCTCTGTGTATATTGTACTTTACTCGGATTACATGCGAGTGCAGTGCGATGTTTCACACACTCCCATAGACTTGTATAGGGGTGCGTGAGCTGAGACTTGCTGCCAAATGGACATGCTGCGATTCATTCCGCATGCCGCTATGGCATGAGAAATCAATCGCAGATGGACACTGCCCCATAGTTTTGCACTGGTAAGAGTGCAGTCCGATGTTTTATCAGATTGCACTCGCCGGTGCAAAACGCAAGTGGAATCGAACCCTAAACTATATTTTAGTTTTATAAAACACACAAGATTATAAGACAATACCCAAATTTAGAGGAGGAAAATAGGGAAAAAAACATTTTAATGTTAAAATAAAGGTCCTTCTTATAATCCTAGTGCATCTTAATCTTAATGCTCACCAGAGGGGAGTGGCGGTGGTGGAGCAGCTCAGGAAGGTCACAGGTGTCAGGGTAGGTGATGTTGCGAGCTCAGAGTAAGGGGTGTTGTGGCTCAGGAGGGTTGGTGATACTGTGACCTTGGGGGTGTAGTGGTTCGTGCCATTGAATCCCCTGGATATAGATTACCGGGGTGACAGTGATGGAGCGAGGTCATAGAAGGCAGGGCCACAGGACAGGGGGGGTGTCGCCGCAGGCACCATTGATCTGTGGATCGACAGGCTGTGGGGGTGTCACAGGATGGGGTGTCTCGGTGGCAGGTGCATTGAGCTGACTGCAGGCTCCATTGAATCACCCGCAGTTGACGAGGTGGATTTTAAGAAAATGGTTGTGGAGGCAGAATGTGCACAGAAATGTGGCCATTTTCTTGAAGTCCATCGCATTTATCTGTACATGCATTGGCCCAGCAGCAATTTTCTTTAAGTTCATTGTGTCAACTATGGATGATTCAATGGAGTCACCAGTCAGCTCAGTGCACCCGCTGCCATGACACCCCGTCCTGTGACACCCTCGCAGCCCCCCCCCCCGCAGATCAATGGCACTCACCCACAGATCAATGGCGCCCGCCGCGACACCCCCGACTGTGTTCTGTGACCCTGTCTCCTATGACCCTTCTTCATCAGCACCGTCCCAGTAAGCCCTATCTGTTTTGTAAAATGCACCCCCATTTTACCCTCAGTTTCATGGGAAAAAAGTGTGTCTTACAATCCGGAAAATACGGTAACTTAAAACTATTTTGCAATCTTGCTTTTTTTCAATTCTCCTTCCAAAATAATATGACATTAAATATCATGACCAAACATCGGTTACAGATCTTTATCTGGAGATACCAAGTATCTGTCACAATGACATTTGAATGGCCTTGTAGATATTATACCTCTTTGAAAGGCCTTATATCTGATGTTTACCACATTCTGATTTATCTTGTTCCAGAGAGGATAAACACACAGACAGATTGAGGGGCACCGCAGCCAAATTTGAGATGCTGCCCCCTGACTGCGGGCCCCCTATGCTAATTTTTAGGAGGTTCCCCACCCTGTAAAGACACTGACCGGCTACCCCCGCTCCTGTGGTATGACATGCTCTTGCTCCACCTCCCGGATATAGGTCACCGCGCTGCCCAGCTTTTGGTCTCTCTGTTCCAGGACCCGGACCTGTTTGGGCAGCCGGTGGCGTGTACCCGCTCCAGGAGGCGGTAAGAGAGGTATCAGCAGGAAGGGATGCGACCTGCTCACGGTGCTTTAGCTGTGAGCGACTCCCTCCCTGCTGAGGCACAAGCGACATGTGTCGGCGAGCGGCATTCTAAGGGAACTACCCGCCCGCCGGTCCGCTTGTGCTCGCTGTCAGTCACCCCCATCAGCAGGGAGGGAAGCGTCCTACTCACAGCGCTGTTAGTTGTGAGCGGCTCCCTCCCTGCTGAGGCTCAAGCTATGTGTGCCGGCGAGCGGCGTTCTGAGGGAACTACCCGCCCGCCGGTCAGCTTGAGCGCCATTAAGTTTGAAAAAGAGCGCTTCGCCACCGCCGCCCAGCCACTGCCGCCAGTACTGAGGAGGAGCAGGGTAATTAAAGTGCAGACTCAGTGCAGTCCCTGTCACAGCGCAGGTTGGAGGCACTGTAGTGGGGAATGTAGTATGCAGGCACTAACCTGCAAGAGTTCAAAACGCCCCATCCCACACACTGAACCCCCCCCTCCGTTTGTATGCCCCAGAATGCCAAGGGGGCTAGCCTGGGAATGAACCAGGGACCATGTGGGCATGTGGGTATCCCAGTGAACGGCCGGGTTAAGGGATACTGTTAGGACTTACTTCAATGTTCAAGTTGAGGTGGGTGGGTAGTGAACATTTGCAAGAAGAAACAGTCAGCAGGTGGCATGTTTCCCTCCTGCTGATACCTCACCTACACCAAGCCCCCTCCTGGGCCAAACCCCACCCCATTTGACATTATACAATGGAGACTGTTAACAGCCCCTCCCCGTTGTCACACAGTGGGTTTCAGCATGTTGTGGGTGCGATGCCGACCATCGCGATGTACAGTCATGTGCAGGGCCCCCGGCAGCAAGCTAAGGCGTGGGTAGCCACCATGACCGGAGTCTGTCATCATCTTCGCCCTTGGATCGGTGTGAGCGTCGTCGTAGCAGGCATCACGTGGGTAGAGCTAGATCCAGTCGTCTAAGGGGGTGGTCATCGCATTGGTGCCCCCCCCCTTTTTCTTCAGACTAAGCTCTGGTGAGGTCCCGTGGGGGGATGAGGAGCATCTGAGTGTGTTTTGGTCCGGACAGCGGGGTTGCAGTTGGCATCTGGCGAGCAAATCCAGAGTCCGGCCTGCCATTTCCTGGATCACCAGGTGAGTACCCTGATGGGGAGTGCGGGGTGGGATAAGTGCCCCTAGGGAGGATACCGTGATGTCACCAGGTAACAGGCTTCCCGCCCAGCTCTACATGTTGTCACTAAGTTAATTTTAACAAACAATGTTATTGGTGCTGAGGGAATCGCCCTCCCCCTTTTCTGTTAAAAGCTGTGATGGTATCTGGCATTCCTACCCCTTGTAGTCAGCATTCCACAATCTAACTGCTCTAACTGTAAAGAAGCCTTCCCTATTTCGGAGGATTAAGTCTGGTGCCAGTTTCTTTATATTGACCACACAGGTATTTATACAAATTATTATTATTTATTATAGCGCCATTTAATTCATGGCGCTTTACATGTGAAAGGAGTTTACATAATAGGTACAAGTATAATAATCATAAACAATACAAGGCACAGACTGGTACAGGAGGAGAGAGGACCCTGCACGCGAGGGCTCACAGTCTACAAGGGATAGGTGAGGATACAGTAGGTGAGGGTAGAGCTGATTGTGCGGCGCTGTATCAGACTGAGGGTTACGGCAGCTTGTAGGCTTGTCGGAAGAGGTACAAATGAGATCTCCTCTGAGACGTCTTTCCTAAATTAAACATATCTAACTTTTTCAACCTTTTTTAATACAGGCGGCCTCCATTCCTTGTAATAATCTTGTTGCCACCTGTTAACTGACCTTTCAAGTGATTTATAGATTAGTGACAATATGATGGGATCACGAGATCTAAAGGCCCCGTCACACTAAGCAACATCGCTAGCAACATCGCTAGCAACATCGCTGCTAACGAACAACTTTTGTGACGTTGCTAGCGATGTTGCTGTGTGTGACATCCAGCAACAACCTGGCCCCTGCTGTGAGGTCGTTGGTTGTTGCTGAATGTCCTGGGCCATTTTTTAGTTGTTGCTGTCCCGCTGTTAAGCACAGATCGTTGTGTGTGACAGCGAGACAGCAACAACTAAATGTGCAGGCAGCAGGAGCCGGCTTCTGCGGAGGCTGGTAACCAATGTAAACATCGGGTAACCAAGAAGCCCTGTCCTTGGTTACCCGATATTTACCTTCGATACCAGTCTCCTCCACTCTTACTGTCAGTGCCGGCTCCTGCTCTGTGCACATGTAGCTGCAGCACACATCGGGTTAATTAACCCGATGTGTGCTGTAACTAGGAGAGCAAGGAGCCAGCGCTAAGCATTGTGCGCTGCTCCCTGCTCTGTGCACATTTAGCTGCAGCACACATCGGGTTAATTAACCCGATGTGTGCTGTAACTAGGAGAGCAAGGAGCCAGCGCTAAGCATTGTGCGCTGCTCCCTGCTCTGTGCACATTTAGCTGCAGTACACATTGGGTAATTAACCCGATGTGTGCTGTAACTAGGAGAGCAGGGAGCCAGCGCTCAGTGTGCGCTGCTCCCTGCTCTCTGCACGTGTAGCTCCGTGCGGTGGTAACCAAGGTAAATATCGGGTTGGTTACCCGATATTTACCTTAGTTACCAAGCGCAGCATCTTCCACGCTGCGCTGGGGGCTTGTCACTGGTTGCTGGTGAGCTCACCAGCAACTTGTGTAGCGACGCTCCAGCGATCCCTGCCAGGTCAGGTTGCTGGTGGGATCGCTGGAGCGTCGCAGTGTGATATCTCACCAGCAACCTCCTAGCAACTTACCAGCGATCCCTATCGTTGTTGGGATCGCTGGTAAGTTGCTTAGTGTGACTGGACCTTAACTCCCCTGTTATACACCCTAATTTAATGCTGTAATTGAAAGAAGGGATCTATATTGGTCACAGATAGTTTTATCGAAATGTGAGAAGTATATTTCTGTACATTTGCATGGCTTGATTATTTTTCTAAAATTGCTTCTCTTTTTTAGAGAAGTAATTTTCAGCCTTTTTTACTAGATTTTTCCCTCTTTGGTTAATTACGTATGTTTAATTGGTTTTCCTTACCGTAAGAACCGAAAATAAACAAGTGAGATGGGAAAACTGGCAATGTTATCTATTCGCATAATAATTATGCCCACTAATATTTTCTGGACAATTACTTCCACATAAATATTCTAAAAAGTATAAACTCACTTTTAGTTTTGTTCCCATGTGCATATAACTGACAAGGCTATCCAATGTTTGATCGGACAGCAATCACCCCAATATTATACTTTAGAGGATGCCATCTAGCTCTATAATTTGATGCACCTATATGGTTAGAATAAAGCCGTTATAGATCATACCATTTACCAGGCAAATCAAAATTTGAAAACTTTGCTATTTGCCATTTAGCAGCGGTCGAAGAGTGCTTGGCACCTGCTAACACCCACAGGTGTGAACTTCAACTTTGCGTGTAAGGTCATTCTCATTGCAGTCATTTTTTCTAAGGCACCTTTCCCAGGCTGCCCAGTGCATGACTAAGTGCCGCGTTACCCGGATTTGGTACACTGGTCCAACCGCAGGAGCGGAAATATTAACTTGCTTTTCCCGCTGCATGGAATCAGGCACCTGAAAAGGAGGACCTGATGATGTAGCTGAATTCCTCGGTAATTGTCAACAGCTACACCCGCTACAAGAGCAGGAACGGACAAATTGGTGTGTGGGGTATCCGACAGCAGCAGTTCCAGCTGTTTTCAGAATTGTTTTCAATAGCAACGGGGCTTTTTAAAAAAAAAAAATAAAAAAAAACATTTTGCTTGGCCTAGCGGACAGGTTTCAAGAAACCTTCCCCCTGGCCGTGACTTTTCCTCAATTGGGTTGCAGTTGGAAAAGGGGGTGGGAAGACTCCAGAATAGTGGTATGACCAATTGTTTTATCAAGCTCAGGGAAAAAACCATTTAACCTCCTATCTAAAACTCCCCCCATCAGTAAGCATGCTGATTAGGTTTTTCCGTTTTTTTAGAGTGCACATCAGCCAACGAAAGGTTAAAGGCGTAACAGTTATCCGGTTGCCGTGATAGCATTGTTTTATACCCTATTGCATTTCCAATCACAGGTATTTCCGTTAACCCCATCCGCCGGCAGCATCGAGGCTTTGATTTCTTAAATTCTTAGTGGGATGCTCAGTGAAGGGAGGCCGATAACCTGGCCTCCCGTTACAACACCGACATGACGGGCCTATGGTAAGGTATACAGTGAGTGGTTTTTGCAAGGTGAGTGAAGAGCATGATGATTTTTAAGCGATCCCTGAGTAATATATAACCTGCAGTATTTAGTGATCTTACATCACCAATGGGCACTGTTTTTTTCTGTTGCGAGCAAACAGTTACGGGGTTTGCCTTGCCATTTTTTAAATTGCGGATCTGGACTGACTTGACCAAGGCCTAGTGGGACCCATGGTATGGAAGGGTTAGAGGATTAGCGGTAAGTGAGTGGATGTTGGGAGGCCTAATACTTCCTAGCTGTTTGTCGACCTTGTATAAGGTACCGGACTGGGTGCTTATGCCCATTGTGGACTTACTATTATAGCATAGTCACATAGGTTGAAGAAAGACCTAGGTCCATCTAGTTCAACCTTTTTCTTTCCTCGCAGTTTTGGGCCCCTTTTTGTTTCCCCACCCGTGGCGGGTATGCCTGAGGGTGTTAGTGATGGCCCTTAGACGAGCAGGGGTGACGGGGAACATTTTTAACCACTAAGACGTTTTTTCAAGTTTAGCAGACAGTTTTTGGCGGTAATTCGGCGGTGGCCATTTATTTTGGGTTTGTCATCTGTCGAACACGGGTTGTACCCCTCCCAGAATCGGGGCGCCCCTGAGGCTTCATGGGCAAGTATGCATGAGCATGGTTTTGATCGGTGGGGGATGGCAATGCAAATGCATTCTGATTGACGTTCGTACCGATTTTATTTTTTAACAGTCTATTAGTAGACATGCAAGAGGCTACTGACTGTCATATAGGCTGGTGTAACATTACATATGTTCCAGATTTTGGTATTTTATTAATAAAAAAAAAAAAAAAATGTACGTGGGTTTTTTGCCAGAACCACCCCAGGAAGAAGAGGTGCCTGCTGGCCACGAGAATTTTGCTGGTTACGAGAATTTTTCTTTCTGACAATATTTTCTTTTCAGGTGTAAGTTGGCCGAGTGTCAGAGTTTTAGGTCACGCCCATGTATTTCGGGCAGCGTGAAGAGCTGATCCTCGCCTTGGCGGTCAGTCCTGTTTTCTTTGCCCTGGATGGTAATTGGAGAAGTTGCCGGGGTCTGGCTTAGCTGTGGGCCCTACTGGAGGTGTTCAGGATGGGTGAGATGCTCCCCAGCCTACTTGGTGATCCAAGTAGGCGTCAAAGATCTGGTCTCATTCCATCTAGCTGCGCTCCGCCCCGTACCCTAATCCGGTCAGATATGTACAAATTTCCGGGTTCTTTTCTGAATGTAAGATGGTCCAGGCTGAGGCGATTTTCAGCTCATATGGGAACGTATCTAAGGAAGTATGTGTTATGGAGCTGTCCTGGCGCACAAGCAACCAGCACCTACCTAAGTGGTAGAATATATAAATATATATATTAATAAAAAAAAAAAATTGGTGGTGGCACCACCAATTGGAAGGTAATGGCTTGGCTTTCCTTATGTGGGAGTGGGTACTCCTTAAATGATCTGAATTAATGCCTAATTTAAAAGCTGCGACCAAAATGTATGCCAAAGTAAAAGATGAGAGTGTTTTTTCCCTATGCCTCGCCAAAAAATTGAATAAATGAAAATAAAAGCAATTTAACTTATAAAGAATTGTGTGGTGTCTTTCTAGGGGGGAAAAGGTGGTGTTTGGGTCCTGGCAGTCGTAGCAATGTTTAATTATTTTTTCCATTTAGGTTTCTTAGAAAATGTAGTACAATTTGCCTTCTATACCCTCTGTGTGGCACTGTGTATTGCCTCTGCAGAGTGAGTTGATTAAGAAAACTGAAAAATCAGTCAGGCCACTATGACAGTGTGAAAGGAAGTTTGTAACTCTTTTATATGTCTTATCCCAGTTTATCTCAGCTGTTTTATGACCACAGACCACATCAAAGTTGAATATACAGTGAATTACAGAACCTGTAACAGCTAAACAGGGCAATATTTTTAATGACACCGTGATGCAAAAATTATTTTTAGCAAAAAAAAGTTTTTAAAAGTGGACAAATTCTTTAAGTTTATTAAGTTAACATTGCACAGGCTATTTTTCAAAGTGATGAGAGGTATTAAATTGTACTTTTTTATTTCATGATATCCCAAAGTTGTGTTATTCGCGTTAAAGATGTCTAGATCTGTATGTACATAACCTGGTGGGAGTAGTTCCTATGTAGAACTCTACAGAATGGGGCAAGAAAACTAATTTTATCCAAACGATGGTCTTTATGGCAGTAGGTCATCTAACCTATATTAATTTTAGAGCCACATTTACCTCTGATAGATGATCACGAGCCACATTCATCAGGACACCTTTCACTTATACTGGATTGACCCCATAAGCCCCATAGTTTTGATATAATGACAACTAAAGCATCCCCACAGAAAGCAAACAGAAAACAGAAACTCTCTGCCCCCCTCCCTAATAGGCAGTATACTTACAGCCTCAGCTTGTCACTTTACCTTTATTCAGTATTCTAGTATCAGGCACATTCACCACTTTATCGTACCCAGTTATCTCCAGTTTAATATATTTACCCAACACGAGAATACCAGCATCCAGATCTGCTCTTCTGTGCAGAGCTACTCATAACAGTCAGCACCTGTAGACCTTCTTTTCATAGTTGTTTACTAAACCTGGCCAACAAATGGCTATACTATTTTATACAAACATTTCCATAAGAATAAAAAAATTGGCATAGTATGACCATGACTCACATGTGCTAAGTGATTTGGATCTTCATTCTTCCCTTGTGCTGCTCTTGATGAGGTCTTTAACAACAAAGGGGTGGTAACACCTAGCTCCCTAAAATGGTGATTACTTTTTATTCTTTATCCCTCTAATTCTTCCTTTTGCCGTGTTGTACCCTGAAAAGGAAGTTTTTCTAACACATTTCTTCCTTTAGTCAATGATCATTTTGTGTTTGTCAGACTACAGTCATTACAAAACTTCAGGCCTTGAAAGAACCAGCATAGAAGACTGTCTGAGAACTCCTTGTTCCAATTACTTTGTCTTTGGAGAAAATAGCAATCTAGATCTAAGTAATTGCTAGGATAGGAATCTACACTGAATGCACCCTATGCTTTGGCAAACAAGGACTGTGTACAGTCTGCAGACCTTAATACAAAATTTGCTCCCAAATTACTAAAACTATGGGGTATTTTGTGTCAAGGAATGATTCTCAGTGGACTGTAGTTATCATTTGTAAAAACAGTGTTGTTATTTGGTGTTTCTGGTTAGGATCCACAGAAAAGCCCATTGAGGCTACTTCTCATACAAATGCCCATTCCACCTGTATAAAGCACTTTATATACACATTTCAGATACCTTGATTAGCAAGTGTAATGCTCATGGGGCGGCGAGTGGGAGTGGACCCATTGGATCACAAGAGGGACCCTGGCTTACCTTTTTGTGGAAGGAACTTGACTAAGGGCCTACCAAAGCAGGCACCGGTGCCACTCTCAGGGCAGTGATCCGGACGGTGGAAGCTGACCCCTAGGACAGGAGCAGGCTTAGGTACGGACAGATAGAGTCTCTAGAGCTGACATGTTCAGCTGGGGACAGTTGAGGCAGACATTATGACCAGGACAGGCAGGTACCAAGATAGGGTGACAGGTATGGGTCGATGAACACTGGCACAGGTAACTGACACAGTACAAATAAATAATAGGAATCAGCACTCGCAGATTTTTCTTTCCATTCTTCCTTTCTTTATTTTAAGTCATAATGATTTAAAATAAAGAAAGGAAGAATAGAAAGAAAAATTAGCGAGTGCTGATCCCTATTATTTATTTGAGTTGTGGAGACCATCTAGCAATACATGCACCGCAGCATTGGGAGGGCCTGCCTGTCTTTTTCAAGTGACACAGGACAAAGGGACCTGACAATTATCTAGCTAAAGGGACAACACTAACTAACTGACCAAGTTGCTCAGGCACCTCCTCTGGGGAGCAGGAGGAAGGACGCTCACATCTGGAGAACCATGGGGAAGAAAAACAGGGCAGTGCAGACTGGCCATGCTGGTGAGTGAGTTGGCATCCCTGCTGAGTAGAGGCAGAGCAGTGCAGGGACACAGGCGCTACAGAAAGTCACTCTTGCTGACAAGTAAGATAGTGGAAATCAATTAAAAAGGAACTTATCTTCAAATTCATGGTGCGTTAAGCAGAAGTGGCATAGATCAGACAATAGTTGCACAATTGCAGCCAGGTACAATATGTTAGAGAAAACATAGCATGGTAAGCCGTAGGTGTCTGAGCTGTCTAGTATGAGACACATCCAAACCATTCCAGTCTGGAAGATAAAACATTAAACATATTGGCTTCAGTCGCACAGCCAGTGTTCAATTCATGCTGCCTGTTGCTTGAGCAATTTGTGTGAAATAACTTGGGAAATTTTGAAAACTTCTCGACTTATTCAGTATATATTGTAAGTACTATGAGAAGCCATTAAAGCACTTACACACCTTGGCATGCTATCAATGAGGTTATTAATTGTTGTCTCAGGAATGCTCAGCTATGCTCAGCTACACTGAATGCACTTAGCCAAATCATCAAGATCCACTGCTGACAGTTCTCTTTGCAGTTGCAAACCAATAACTAGCTATCTTTGTTCAATGGGAGACAAGTCTGGAGACACTACAAGTCATGGCATCATGTATAGGCCACACTTGCAGTTTAAAGCAGGATGAGCAACATGCACTTTAGCATTGTCGTTTTGAAGAAAAAGCTCCTGGGACCCTTTCACACTTCATTGTGAAGGCCTTTTTTTGGCGTTTCACAATAATCTCCAAACAAAACTCTGGCTATCATTACATACAAGACAAAATAGGACTAATCACAAAAGAAGATAGAACTCCATTCCAAGCTCCATTTTTATCTTTCTCTGAACAGTGATAGCCTTTAAGAGCAGCAGCAAGACATCAATGGAACATCCATAGCTTGACATCTAGCTCGTAACCCAATGTCATGCAGATACCATTTATAGTTTGTGAAGACACTGTTTCAGGTCTTAAGGCCCCATCACATGCAGCGACGTATTAACGATATATCGCCGAGGTCACGGATTCCGTGATGCACATCCGGCATCGTTAGCAACGTCGTTACTTGTGACACGCACGAACGACCCTTAACATTGGAATATACTCACCATATCGTCCATCGTTTACACATCATTCCTTTTTAAAAAATCGTTGATTGTTGAGCACGCAGGTTGTTCGTCGTTGCCGAGACAGCACACATCGCTACGTGTGACACCTCGGGAACGACGAACTGCAGCTTACCTGCGGCCGCCGGCAATGCGGAAGCAAGGAGGTGGGTGGGATGTTACGTCCGCTCATCTCCGCCCCTCCGCTTCTATTGGGAGGCCGCTTAGTGACGCCGCTGTGACGCCGCACGAACCGCCCCCTTAGAAAGGAGGTGGTTTGCCGGCAACAGCGACGTCGCTAGGCAGGTAAGTCCGTGTGACGGCTCCTGACGATATTGTGCGCCACGGGCAGCGATTTGCCTGTGACGCACAAATGACGGGGGTGGGTGCTTTCACCAACGATATCGCTAGAGAAATCGCTGCGTGTAACACCCCCTTTAGTCTTGGCTGTGAGGTTGAATTTCACTTGCAGTAGAAAATAGATCACAATGCACCATTCTCAAAATCTGACGCCACCACTTGGACAATGCCATGAAAAGACCTTTATGAGGGAATGGCACACAGGCCATACTTCTGGAATTATGGTGTGGAATAACATGGTAGCTGGACTACCCTGATTTTAATTTCAGGAACACTAACAGATTAGCATTACTTTGATTTTGTCATGGAACCAGTGGTTAATTCTCCAAAAGTATTCCAGGAGTCATTTCTCAATGCTGCAATGCGAGAGTACATGTCACTCATGCTCCTATATAACCTAAACATCTTACCATGGCCTGTAGCATCTCCATACCAGTCTCCTATCAGGGCAATTCTAGCATGTCATTGGTTTGCAATTGCAAAGGGAACTGCCTGCAGTGGATCTTAATGATTTGTGTGCATTTAGCATGGAAAAATATTCTTCAGTGAGTGATTAAAAACCTTATAAATAGCATACTAAGGTGGGTAAGGCATATTTGCATTTATAGTTCTGGTCATACTTAATACTCAATAAATAGAGATGCTTTGAAAATGTTGTTTCCACTTTTTCATCATTTGAATATCATTAACGACTTCCAATCAAGATTTCTATGTATTTTCATATTTTATAACTATGTATTTCAATTATTCCACAAATTTTCCTTCATGGTGTTGTAATTTCAATCTCGAGGAATGTATTTAAAAAGTGGAAAATTAGCTATAGACTAAATTTTTTCTTAATTTGTGTCAAATTTATTCTGCAAAAATTTGATAAATTTGGTACAAATAGTAGCAAAGCAGCAAAGTGCTAAAATGATGAAAAATAAATCATGAGGAACTACCCCCACAAAGTTCAAAAAATTTATTTAAATTTCCTATAAATTAAACAAATTAATTATGTGCTATTCTGATCCAAGGAGATTCCACCTCACAACTTACAGGACTGAAAAGAGCAGATTGTAATGTCTTTGTCAGACTACAAGTTAAGGAATCTTAGGAGCTCATGAACATATGATTTAGGGAGCTGCTTAGGTGTCATGATATTTTGCATGTTATTTTCAAGTTATACAGTAATGGTCGAAAGTGTTGGCCCCCTTGAAATTGTTCCAGAAAATGATACAGTTAGGTCCAGAAATATTTGGACAGTGACACAAGTTTTGTTATTTTAGCTGTTTACAAAAACATGTTCAGAAATACAATTATATATATAATATGGGCTGAAAGTGGACACTCCCAGCTGCAATATGAGAGTTTTCACATCCAAATCGGAGAAAGGGTTTAGGAATCATAGCTCTGTAATGCATAGCCTCCTCTTTTTAAAGGGACCAAAAGTAATTGGACAAGGGACTCTAAGGGCTGCAATTAACTCTGAAGGCGTCTCTCTCGTTAACCTGTAATCAATGAAGTAGTTAAAAGGTCTGGGGTTGATTACAGGTGTGTGGTTTTGCATTTGGAAGCTGTTGCTGTGACCAGACAACATGCGGTCTAAGGAACTCTCAATTGAGGTGAAGCAGAACATCCTGAGGCTGAAAAAAAAGAAAAAATCCATCAGAGAGATAGCAGACATGCTTGGAGTAGCAAAATCAACAGTCGGTACATTCTGAGAAAAAAGGAATTGACTGGTGAGCTTGGGAACTCAAAAAGGCCTGGGCATCCACGGATGACAACAGTGGTGGATGATCGCCGCATACTTTCTTTGGTGAAGAAGAACCCGTTCACAACATCAACTGAAGTCCAGAACACTCTCAGTGAAGTAGGTGTATCTGTCTCTAAGTCAACAGTAAAGAGAAGACTCCATGAAAGTAAATACAAAGGGTTCACATCTAGATGCAAACCATTCATCAATTCCAAAAATAGACAGGCCAGAGTTAAATTTGCTGAAAAACACCTCATGAAGCCAGCTCAGTTCTGGAAAAGTATTCTATGGACAGATGAGACAAAGATCAACCTGTACCAGAATGATGGGAAGAAAAAAGTTTGGAGAAGAAAGGGAACGGCACATGATCCAAGGCACACCACATCCTCTGTAAAACATTGTGGAGGCAACGTGATGGCATGGGCATGCATGGCTTTCAATGGCACTGGGTCACTTGTGTTTATTGATGACATAACAGCAGACAAGAGTAGCCGGATGAATTCTGAAGTGTACCGGGATATACTTTCAGCCCAGATTCAGCCAAATGCCGCAAAGTTGATCGGACGGCGCTTCATAGTACAGATGGACAATGACCCCAAGCATACAGCCAAAGCTACCCAGGAGTTCATGAGTGCAAAAAAGTGGAACATTCTGCAATGGCCAAGTCAATCACCAGATCTTAACCCAATTGAGCATGCATTTCACTTGCTCAAATCCAGACTTAAGACGGAAAGACCCACAAACAAGCAAGACCTGAAGGCTGCGGCTGTAAAGGCCTGGCAAAGCATTAAGAAGGAGGAAACCCAGCGTTTGGTGATGTCCATGGGTTCCAGACTTAAGGCAGTGATTGCCTCCAAAGGATTCGCAACAAAATATTGAAAATAAAAATATTTTGTTTGGGTTTGGTTTATTTGTCCAATTACTTTGACCTCCTAAAATGTGGAGTGTTTGTAAAGAAATGTGTACAATTCCTACAATTTCTATCAGATATTTTTGTTCAAACCTTCAAATTAAACGTTACAATCTGCACTTGAATTCTGTTGTAGAGGTTTCATTTCAAATCCAATGTGGTGGCATGCAGAGCCCAATTCGCGAAAATTGTGTCACTGTCCAAATATTTCTGGACCTAACTGTATATTTCTCCCAGAAAATTATTATACTTAAACAGTTTTTTGTTATAGATATGCTTATTTCCTTTGTGTATTGCAACAAGACAAAAAGAAATGAGGAAAAATATCAATTTGGAAATTATTTCACACTAAACTTCAAAAATAGACCTGACAAAATTGTTGGCACTCTCAACTTTTGAATAAATGACTGCAATAAATAGCATTCTACACCCATCAAAAAGCTTCTTACACCTCTTAACTGGAATTGTGTGCTACTCTTCTTTTGCAAAGTGCTCAAGGTACCTCATATTTGAAGGGTTACTTCTCCAAGGAGCAATTTTAAGACCTCCCCAAAGGTGTTCGATGGGATTTAGATCCGTACTGATTTCTGTGCACTTGAGAACTCCACAACGTTTTGTTTTCATCAAATTCTGGGTGCTTCTTGAAGTATGTTTGGGGTCCTGGTCTTGCTGAGAGGATCTTTCTGACACCGGGCACTGCATTGCAACCCAAAGTCCTTGGGATAATCAAGTCAAGGGACATAGTGCCAGAGGTATCAAAACAACCCCAAAACATATTTGAATTTCCACCATATTTAACTGTAGGAGTCATGTTGTTACGTCCGGGTGGTGGAAACACTGGACCATACACCGGGTTCCCTTGGGGAGGCAGCCAGGCCGGTCACCCCGCCAGAGGGTCTTGATGCACGGCAGCCGAAGCACTATTGGTAGCAAGACAGTCCGTAGGGGAGCTGGAAGGTAGATGTTGCTGGGAACACGGAGTTCTAGACGGTAGCCACGGTGACGAGGCTCAGGGTCCGAGGCCGGGTGGTAGGGTCAGGCGGAATCCGGAACCTGCTGAGCGATGGGACGGGTCACCAAACGGAGCCAGGGACTGGAGACTGGCGGAGCTGCAGAGGTGGTGGAACATCCGCCTAAGTCACCATCAGGGTACAGGAACGGACGTGGTCCGGAGCGGCTGGCGTGGCAGGGCAGGCTCTGCGAGACAGACAGGTATTAATACAGGACACAGCAATACGGGGACCTGAACTCCTAGCTTGTTAAACACGTAGAACAGGCCCCGCCCACCAGGAAAGAGAATCTTAATATACCCTGTACCTGTCTATGCAATTTCCTGTTTCTAGGTGCTGGCCCTTTAAGAAAGGGTCAATGACCGCGCGCGCCCTAATGCGCATGCGCGAGGCCCTTGTACCAGAAGCCAGTCCAGGGAGCGGTGCAGAGGAAGCAGGAGTGCCCGGCTGGGTGTCCCACGTCGCAGAGGGGCGCCGGGAGCGGGGAGCTGGACGCATGGAGGGCGCAGGCAGGGAAGAGGAGACCGGGACCGGAGTGGTGAGCAGGGGACGCCGCCGGGGAGCGGGGAGCGGGCCACGGGGACCAGAGAGCGGGGCACGGGGACCGGGAAGCGTGACACATGTTCTTTTCTTTGTAGTCATCATTCCATTTTTGGCAAACAGCAGAATGATGTGCTTTATGAAAAAACTCTATCTTTATTTCATCTGTCAGCAGTGGGGTCCTCCTGGGTCTCCTGCCATAGTGTTTCATTTAATTCATAAATCTTGCCGGCACTGATGTACCTTTCATTAATTTTTCTCTACCATTCATGTACTGGGAGATTAGCTACAATGCCAGGGGTTGTAAACTTCTTGATTATGTTGTACACTGTGAACAAAGGAATATCAACCTCTCTGGAAATGGACTTGTAAGTAACCTTGAGGTTGTTGATATTTTTCCTCAATTTTGGTTTTCAATTCCTCAGATAGTTCTCTTTTCCTCTTCCTGTTCACTATGATTAGTGTGGCAGACACAGATATACAATACAAAGATTGAGCAAACTTCTCCCCTTTTTATCTAGTTTCAAATGTGATTTTCATATTGTCCACACCTGCCACTTGCCACAGGTGAGTTTGACCAGGATTCACTTGCTTGAAACAAAGTTGTTTATGCATAATTTTGGAAAGGCCAATAATTTTGTCTTGCACATTTTTAGAGTTTTCTGTGACATAATGTTCAATTTTCCTGTTTCTCAGTTTTGTTTGTGTTCTTCAATTACACACAAAAGAAATAAACAAGTGTATAACAAAATGTTTAATTGCAATAATTTTTCGGGAGATATTCTTCATTTTCTGGAACTATTTCAAGGGTGCCAGAACTTTCATCCATTACTGTATTTGGTAAGTTTATGTATGTTAATCAATACACATAAATGTTCTACATAACCAATGCAAATATGTTCTGAAAAACTGTTGTACCTTAATTATAGTATTTATACAAAGTGTTCTACTGTGACATTTTTAATCTGTGCTGTAAGGCTATAATTACAACCTGTGTGATACAAACAACTGTGGGAAATATTAAATCTCTCTATTTAATCCAATCTATTGTAGACCCATGTTGTGATAAATAATTTGCCATTTGGTACTTATTAAGTTAATTGTTTATATATTACTTGTTTTTTTTGTTGTCTGCCACAGAGCAGAATATCATTTAATAAAAATGTTTGAATCTATTGTAAACGTTTGGAGTTCATTAAGAAGTTCCAGAAATTTGCAAATTCTAGCAAATTAGAATTTTTGAAAATTCAGCAATATGCATGAATCCATCATAATGATTAAAAGGTAACAAAACAATTAAGTCTAAGGCTCTGTGCCCACGTGTGCATTTTGCATGCAGTTACGCTGCGTTCTGCACCGCAGCGTAACTGCATGCGTCCTGCGTCCCCAGCACAATCTATGAAGTTTGTGCATTATCCATGTGCACATTACGTTTTAGAACGCAGCGATTTGCATGCTGCCAAATCACTGCGTTCTGAAAAAGCAACATGTCACTTCTTTCGTGCGCTTTGGATGCAGCCCCCGCTCTGTCTATGGGAGAGGCTGCATCCAGAGCACATGAAATCGGCTTTTCAGTACGCAGTGTTTCTGCAGCGATTTGAAGCGCACATGTCCTGTTCAAATCGCTGTAGAAATTTCTGCAGGGACAGAACACAACGTGGGCACATAGCCTATTATTCATCTGTCCCTGATGCTCCAGCTTTCTGCCCATCCTCCATTGGTTCACTATCAGCCCTGCTCTGTTCTGCTACCTTTTTGCCTCTTTACTCAAGTCCCAACGCTGGTTAGATCTTAACACAAGTCCTGGAATATGTGAAAATGTATTGTCTTTAAACCTTTCCTTGGTTCATCCATTTATTATGCTTTGGGGTCAAGAAACTTCAGGTCATAATAAAGGTCTTTTTATAACAGAAAACAATTCTCATTCAATTCAAATTTAATAAATTTAACGCAAATAAAATTTCAATTGCATAATAAGTCTCTATATACTGACCATTTTTTTAAATTTTTAAGAAATCACTTGCATACAACTATATCCACTTTTCTAACCAGAATATAAAGTGCTCAAGGAATCACATAAAATTCAAAATGTATTAATTAACACAATCAAAACTACATAGAAAAATTCTGATTTAAACTAAGAATTGACGGTCCGGACAATACAATAATGCAGTGATCAACAGTATAATGTTTAGCAGCTATGGTATACAATTTAAACAATAAAATATCTTTGATTAAACTGCTCTACAGTGCTTAAAGGGAATCTGTTATCCATCTGAGAGCAGCATGATGTAGGATAAAATAACCTGATTCCAGTGATGCGGTTTGTCATCTACTTGGCTGCTTGCTGTAATTTTGATAAAATCCCTTTTTTATCTGCGGCAGATCTACCAGTTTTCTCAATGCTCAGCTTTATATAACCCCAACTACACTGCTGATTATCAGCTTTCTATGTACACTGTGTTTAGGAGGAAAACAGCCAATCAGTCTTTGGAGTAGGTTTCAATGAGCGGTTCTTTGAAGGTTCAGTTTTCCGGCAGCCAAGGAGCTGACCCTCCACTGGCTCAAGCTTGACCCAAACCCCGGGGCAAGTAACTGATTGACAGTTTGAGTCTCCACCCACAAATAGCCAGCCATAAGCAGATAACTTCCGGGGCAGGGTTTTTTAAACAATTTTTTGGGTTGCATACTACACGTAATTGTGCTGATGTTACCCCGAGTACTACCCATTCAAACACTGCAAAAAACTCACACAGGGTTGAACACCAAGTGTACCTCAGTACAGCGTTGCTTGCGCAAGTGAAGTTCACTCGTAAACCATTTCAACCACAAACTTGACTCTTGATTGTTTAAGTTGTTGTTCAGTTTGAAAATGGAACCGCAGCTGCGCTCATCTCTAGTCATGAATGTGGAAGACTAGATTGCAGCAGCTCAGTTAGTCCTAATCTCCTGTTGATAAAACTGTAATTGTATTAAAACTACACCGAATAAACCATTAAATCATGCATTGCTAGAATCAGGGTCCCTTTCTCTACAATATGCAGCTCTCAGATTAGGCGGCAAACACCTAGTGACAGATTCCCTGTGATCAATTTTTTGTATAGTGCAGGATTCAAGTTGCATTTTACATTGAACAGCTGACATACTTCTGTTGTTGACTACTGTGATTTACCCTGCAACTTGTGTGAAATTGGTCTCAAACATCTTTAATAACTGACACAAAAATATTGTGCCTTTTTAGAATGTGAGAACCCGCATCATCAGATAAACTTTCATCAATTTTCTAAATCTGTGTTGGATACTATTAGCGAGCCTGTGATAAACTTTGTGCCTTTGAGCAAAATGTAGTGACAGTCCTGTCTTTTTCTGTCATTCTTAATACTTATAGGAACAAAGCACAAAACAATGGTTGAGGCCAGGAATGGAAGCGGAACTATTAAAGCATTTCCTCGGGCAGGTGTAAAAGGCAGAGGACCTTTAACCAAAGGAAATACTGGTCTTCAGAACAAAACATTTCACTGTGAAATTTGTGATGTCCATGTTAACTCTGAGACACAGCTTAAACAGGTAAAGGTCTATGCAATTTGATTGAAAACTGTGCATTAATATGTTGTTACCGGTGCATAGCACTAAAGCACATGGGTCCCAATTAATCAATGCCGGTATCTAAGGGGTACTTTGCACACTACGACATCGCAAGCCGATGCTTGAGATGCCGAGCGCGATAGTCCCCACCCCTGTCGCAGCTGCAATCTCTTGTGATAGCTGCCGTAGCGAACATTATCACTACAGCAGCTTCACATGGACCTACCTGCCCTGCGTCGTCGCTCTGGCCGGCGACCCGCCTCCTTCCTAAGGGGGCGGGTCGTGCGGCATCACAGCCCACCTCCTTCCTTCCACATAGCCGGCGTGAGCCGCAGGACGCAGGTAAGGAGATGTTCTTCGTTCCTGCGGCTTCACACACAGCGATGTGTGCTGCCGCAGGAACAAGGAACAACATCGTAACATCGGTCCTTCCGAAATTATGGAAATGACCAACGCTACACCGATGATACGATTTCGATGCTTTTGCGCTCGTTAATCGTATCAAAAATGATTTACACACTCCGATATCGACAGCAACGCAGGATGTGCATCACTTTCGATTTGACCCCACCGACATCGCACCTGCAATGTCGTAGTGTGAAAAGTGCCCCTAAGAGGTGCACGCCTTTTAATAAATCAGGTGAGGCACAATGCGAAATGTGTCTCAATTTGTGCCTCACCACAAATCTTTCTCCAGGCAGCAACTGAAGCAAGGTTTGTAGCAAAAGGTGCTTACTATTGATTTGCAGATAACAGAGAGTAATAGGATGAGGGTTTCCAAGCCGCGCCAAATGACGATCACATTAAACTGTTAGATTAATGTTGCTTTTTATTCCAATTACAGGTCTACGCGTTTCGGAAGGCACCCCTTCCTTCTTCAGGACCAGATGGCAAGAAAACATTAAATCTGCTGTCCAGAAAGTCCTTAGAGCATTATATACCCCACTGATGACGTCATGATCCACCCACTTTTAGAAAAAATCGGCGGGAATCAATACATTTAAAAATACAATGACGTAGTAACTTAAATTTATACAATTTCATGAATAAATCACTTAAAACCATTTCTTCCCTTTTTAGGAACAACGGTGGCCGAATCATAAATAAATTTTTTTTTATTAAAAATATGAAAAAAGCAATGTGCGTGTGAGCACTCTTTTTTTATTTTATTTCTGTCATATAAATGTATGTCAATAAAAATCTATTTGTATGTATAAGGTGAAAATCTGTGAGATACCACAACCATGCCTAGAACACCACATCGTTATATGATGCCCAGGACAAGGTTGCTGAAGTGTACTCCCTAGCTATAATCGGAGCCACAGAGAAACTATTATTGGTAGTGAAGAAAAAGATTGGCTACCAATAATAGTTTCTCTGTGGCTCCGATTATAGCTAGGGAGTACACTTCAGCAACCTTGTCCTGGGCATCATATAACGATGTGGTGTTCTAGGCATGGTTGTGGTATCTCACAGATTTTCACCTTATACATACAAATAGATTTTTATTGACATACATTTATATGACAGAAATAAAATAAAAAAAGAGTCCTCACACGCACATTGCTTTTTTCATATTTTTAATAAAAAAAAAATTTTTTATTTATGATTCGGCCACCGTTGTTCCTAAAAAGGGAAGAAATGGTTTTAAGTGATTTATTCATGAAATTGTATAAATTTAAGTTACTACGTCATTGTATTTTTAAATGTATTGATTCCCGCCGATTTTTTCTAAAAGTGGGTGGATCATGACGTCATCAGTGGGGTATATAATGCTGTAAGGACTTTCTGGACAGCAGATTTAATGTTTTCTTGCCATCTGGTCCTGAAGAAGGAAGGGGTGCCTTCCGAAACGCGTAGACCTGTAATTGGAATAAAAAGCAACATTAATCTAACAGTTTAATGTGATCGTCATTTGGCGCGGCTTGGAAACCCTCATCCTATTACTCTCTGTTATCTGCCAAAACCGAGGGACCGCTGCTGTGACTCTGGATTATTTACACACATGCTGTTATAGGAGTTGTGACTGTCACAACCCCTATAGGTGAGTAGTATCTCCCTCCATTTCTCCCATTGTTATTTGGGTAAGACCCTATTGCGCTTCTTTCCTCCACAGTTTATTATCGTGTACTATTGATTTGCGAATGTGCTCGCCACTGGTCGATACTCAATCGAATATTGGTGTGCTTGGGAACTTGTGGTGCTCGGCGGAGTATCACGGGTGCTTGGTTGTTGCATCTGTGAAACAATGAACACACAGCACAGGCTTGCTTCACTGCATGATGAAACCCCCGCCCTCCCTCCCTCTCCACAAAAATTCTGTTTATTGCTGACTATATATGGGTGGAGAGCCAAGCTGCCCAATCATTGACTTCCTTAATATTTGTCACTCCAATTGAGCAGTTTAAGAGCATCTGATCTGATTGATTTGAGTAACAAACACAAACAGAGCATCTTAGTGAATTTGATAAGCATGGGTCCCAACACCCGCTACCACCTTCCTTCCACTTCAGCTCCATCCTCTGAGGTAGTCATTAAAGTTAGGAAGATGTCAACATTCTCAAAATTTTGAGTAGCTCTATGTTGTACAAAAATGTGACTTTCATGGCTTTTCCTGCCAGCTTGATGAATCAGGGCAATATTTACTTCTATATAATTTGGTAAAAAAAAATAACTGTTTACTTAATGAAAAAACAATGGCATTATAAACAGGAGATTAGCACTGGATATTTTTCTGGAAACACACTGCAACATGACCATTCCAACTACACATCTCTGTTGTCTTCTGGTCTTTTTTACAAACCTTTTCCTAGAACAGTTTGTTCAAATGGAACACAATTGGTGCAATTATTTCAAACAGTTTAAGACTGAGACGTTTTTTACTTTTATCACCAAGCACATTTCTAGTTTCTCATAAATGAAGTTTTAAGAGTTGTACATTTTTTACCTGTTCAGATATTTAAATAACTTTTACCTCTATTTCTCTCTATTATTTCTTTTTTGTGATAATATTTGTGGAAAATCTAAAGCAAAAAAAAGAAAATACATTTCTGGGGTATTTTTTTTAATTTTTATTATGACCACAAAAGTAAAATTGTAAAATTTTAAATTGTGTTCTCTTTTCCACTGTGTCTCAGGACCCTTTCACACGTCCGTGAAAATCACGCACGTGTTTCAAGGACATGTCAAAGGTGTGTTTTCCCCTCCGTGTGCCGTTTTTATAGCACTACGTGTGTTCTCCGTGTGTTATCCGTGATAACACACGGAGAACGAGAACTTTCAACTCACCTGTCCCTGGCGTCGCTGTCCGTGGTGCTGATCTTCGGTCTCTGGTCCTGCCGACTCCCCACTGCTACTGCTTCCGGCCGCAGTGAAGTGAATATTAAATGAGTATAATGAGCGGTGGTCGGCAGCAAGTGAGAGCAGCAGCAGAGATAGGAGGGCAGGAGAAGGTGAGTAAAGATGTGTCTTTTCTCCGGCGCGTGTCACACGGGACCGCATCCACACTACATCCGTGTGGTACGTGTGCGGGCCGTGTGACATCCGTGCTGCCAAAGAAAAACGGACATGCATCCGTGTGGAGCACACGGGCTTACGTCTGCTCCACATGGAGGCACAGGCCAATGGCTGCACATGTGCGTGCACATAAACCCATTGATTTTAATGGGTTTAGGTGTGCCCGTGTCTCCAGTACATTCGGGCATGGACCTAGCACGTACCGGAGACACATGCGTGTAAAGGGGGCCTCATAGTAATTTTCCTGTTACAACTAGCCATAGACTATGTGTCATAGGAGACCATGATTTTTACTGTACACAGCAATAATGTAATATGACAAAAATATAACGTTTTTAAAAAAACATAAGTCAAATCACCCCCATTTTTCCCAATTAAAAATAGAAGTAAAAAAATAAAAATATACTTATGTGGTATTGCGGAATGTCTAAAAGTCCGATACATGAAAATCGAAATTTAATTAACCCTACCAGTAAGCACTCTATAAAAGAAACTGAAATTGGAATGTGAAATGCCAGAATTGTGTTTCTTTTCATTTGCTGCAATTAAAAGCAGTTAAAAACATCATATTTCCACAATTGCTTAAGTAAAAACACCAGCTTTCTAGGCAGAAAAATAAAATTTCAAAAAATAATAGTTTGGCGTCTCTGAAAATTAAGTTACATTAAAAAATTATAAAAAAAAAGTAAACAATTTTTAAAGCCACTTAAATAATAAAAAAAAATTCAGGTTTAGTGTTACCATAATTGTACTTATCATGTCCATGTCAATGAAAGGAGCAGAGGGAACTCACCATAGCGATGCAGCTTATTTTATTTTATTCAAACAAAATACATGGCAGGCAGGAGGGATTGTAGAGGGGGCACAAAGGACAACAGCACTGTTTCGCACTGCGACGGGCACTTCGACAGAGCCACTGGTGGCTCTGTCGAAGCGCCCGGTGCGGTGCGAAACAGTGCTGTCATCCTGTGGATCTGTCGAAGCACCCACTGCAGTGCGAAACAATGCTATCATCCTCTGTACCCCCTCTACACCCCCCTCCTGCCTGCCATGTATTTTGTTTGAATAAAACAAAATAAGCTGCATCGCTATGGTGAGTGCCTTCTGCTCCTTTCATTGACATGGAGTTGGATCTCTGCTTTTCGGAGTGAGCACCGCCAGTCAGCAGCGTGAAGGCTTCCATCCACCAGATACCGCCAGGAAAGGCAAATATATCAGCATTTATTTATTTATTTTCTCTATTTTCCCGGTGACACCATGGAGAATTTAAGTTTAGAAGCAGTGCCCAGTTTTTCTTTCCTCTTTTTTTGAAGAGTACTTATCATGTTGTCTGTGTTTTATGGCACAATTAGCATTGTAAGCACAAAACCCCACAAAAATGACAAAATTGCTTTTTTTAATATGTTAATTTTTATTGCAATTTTTCCTTATTTTATATAGTAAAATTTCATAGTTTCATAGTTTTTAAGGTTGAAGGGAGACTCTAAGTCCATCTAGTTCAACCCGTAGCCTAACATGTTGATCCAGAGGAAGGCAAAAAAACCCCAATGTGTCAAATAAGCTCCAATGGGGAAAAAAATTCCTTCCTGACTCCACATACGGCAATCAGACTAGTTCCCTGGATCAATACCCTGTCATAAAATCCAATATACATAACTGGTAATATTATATTTTTCAATTAATGCGATCAGGCTCTGCTTAAATTTTACTTGTGAATCCCTCAATACAACATCATACGGCAGAGAGCTCCATAGTCTCACTGCTCGTACAGTAAAGAGTCCTCATCTGTGATTATGATTAAACATTCTTTCCTCAAGACGTAGCGGATGCCCCCGTGTTCCAGTCGCAGGCCTAGGTGTAAAGAGATCTTTGGAAAGGTCTCTGTACTGTCCCCTCATATATTTATACATTGTGATTAGATCCCCCTAAGCCTTTGTTTTTCCTAACTAACTAACCCCAAGTTTAATAACCTGTCTTGGTATTGCAGCCCACCCATTCCTCTAATAATCTTGGTCGCTCTTCTATCTACCTGTAAGATTATGCTATTTATAACCTTCTATACTTTTGCTAACAAGAAATGCATCCATTCCTCTCTTAAATTCATTCAGTGAGTTGGCCATCACCACTTCCTCAGGAAGAGAGTTCCAGAGCCTCACTGCTCTTACCGTGAAGAACCCTCTTCTATGCTGATGTAGGAATTTTCTTTCCTCCAATCGAAAAGAATGCCCCCTTGTTCTTGTCATAGTCCTTGGTACAAACAGATCATGGGAGAGATCTCTATATGGCCCTCTGATATATTTGTACATATTTATTAGGTCTCCCCTAAGTCTTCTCTTTTCTAGAGTAAATAGACCTAATTTTGATAACCTTTCCGTGTATTGTAATGCACCCATTCCATTTATTATTTTAGTAGCCCGCCTCTGAACCCTTTCAAGTTCAGTAATGTCTTTCTTCAGCACCGGCGCCCAAAATTGCACACAATACTCCAAGTGTGGTCTGACTAGTGATTTGTACAGAGGGAGAATGATGTTTTCATCTCGTGCCCCCAGACCTCTTCTAATGCATCCCATCACCCTATTTGCTTTGGTGGCTGCTTCCTGACACTGGGCACTCCAATTTAGATTCTTATTCACTAAGATGCCTAAGTCTTTTTCCATGTCTGATTTCCCCAGCAGTTTCCCATTTAGTAAGTAATCGTAGCATCTGTTTCTCCTTCCCATGTGCATAACCTTACACTTATCTGTGTTAAACCTCATTTGCCAT
The DNA here is from genome assembly GCF_048569485.1 of Anomaloglossus baeobatrachus. Classification (NCBI taxonomy): domain Eukaryota; kingdom Metazoa; phylum Chordata; class Amphibia; order Anura; family Aromobatidae; genus Anomaloglossus; species Anomaloglossus baeobatrachus. The sequence goes on from NC_134358.1 coordinate 459,073,272, forward strand.
TTTTCAGCCCAATTCTCCAATTTACTCAAGTCCATCTGTAGTTGCAAACTGTCCTCCTTTGTGTTAACTACCTTACATAGTTTTGTATCATCTGCAAATACTGATATTTTACTCTGTAAACCATCCACCAGATCATTAATAAATATATTAAATAGTAGGGGGCCCAATACAGACCCCTGTGGCACCCCACTAGTAACCCTGGCCCAATCTGAGTATGCACCATTAATAACCACTCTTTGTTTTCTACCACTAAGCCAGCTACCTACCCATCTACACACATTTTCCCCGAGCCCAAGCTTTCTCATTTTACTTAGCAGTCTTTTATGTGGGACAGTGTCAAATGCTTTACCGAAGTCGAGATAAATGACATCCAATGATTCTCCTCGGTCCATGTGAGAGCTTACATCCTCATAGAAGCTGATCAGGTTAGTTTGACAGGAGCGATCCTTCATAAATCCATGTTGATATGGAGTTAAACAGTTATTAACATTGAGACATTCCATAATAGTATCCCTTAAAAACCCTTCAAACATTTTACCCACAACAGATGTTAAGCTTACCGGCCTATAGTTTCCAGGTTCCCTTTTGCACCCTTTTTTGAATATTGGTACCACATTTGCTAGCCGCCAATCCAGTGGAACAGACCCAGTTTCTATAGAGTCTTTAAATAAAAGGAATAGAGGCCTGTCTATCACATTACTTAACTCCCTTAATACCCGAGGGTGAATGCCATCAGGGCCTGGTGATTTGTCAATTTTAATGTTACTAAGTCGGTTCTGCACTTCTTCCTGGGTTAGGCAGGTCATACTTAATGGGGCATTTACATGATCACTCTGCATTTCCCCTGGCATATGCTTTTCCTGTGTGAACACAGTTGAGAAAAAAGTATTTAAAACATTTGCTTTTCCCACATCGCTTTCTATGATTTTACCCTCATTATTCTTTAAAGGGCCAACACCATCAATTTTAATCTTTTTTCTGTTTATATAATTAAAGAATAGTTTGGGATTTGTTTTGCTTTCCTTAGCAATGAGTCTCTCAGTTTCTACTTTTGCTAAATATATTTGTTTTTTACACATTTTATTTTTTTCTCTATATATTTTTAATGCTTCCTCGCTGCCTTCTTGTTTTAGCTTTTTAAATGCCTTTTTCTTATTATTCATTGCCCCTTTTACATCCTTATTAAGCCACATTGGTTTTCTCCTGTTCCTAGCCCTTTTATTTCTGTATGGTATGGCTAGCTCGCAGTGGGTGTTTAATACAGATTTAAAAATGTCCCACTTATTTTCTGTGCTCCCATTTTTGAGGACATTGTCCCAATCAATTTGGCGAAGGTCTTCTCTAAGTTGATCAAACTTTGCTTTCCTGAAATTCAGCGTTTTTGTAACCCCCCTCCAAGGCACCTTACTAAAGGACAAGTGGAATTGTATTTTATTGTGGTCACTATTCCCTAGGTGCCCATCCACTCGTACGTCTGTTATTCTATCTGGCCTGTTGCTTAAAATTAAGTCCAGAAGGGCTGCCCCTCTAGTTGGGCCCGGCACAAGTTGGGACAGATAATTATCCTTAGTTACTGACAGAAACCGGTTTCCTTTCTGAGATACACAGGTTTCAGTTTCCCAGTCTATATCGGGGTAATTGAAGTCCCCCATAATAATCACCTCATTGTGATTTGCTGCTTTGTCTATTTGTTTCAATAATACATTTTCAGTGGTTTCTGTTATATTTGGTGGCTTATAACAAACCCCTATGAGTATTTTATTAGTTTTCCCTCCTTGTATCTCCACCCATAGAGACTCCACCTCTTCATTTCCCTCTTGAATATCTTCTCTTAGTCTGGGCTTTAAACTGGACTTTATATATAGACAGACTCCACCCCCTTTCCTTTTTTTACGATCCCTCCTAAACAATTCATATCCTTGCAGGTTAGCCGCCCAGTCATAACTATCATCTAACCATGTCTCAGTTATTCCTACTATGTCGTATTTCTCCTCATACATTACCAGCTCCAGTTCCTCCATCTTATTGGTCAGGCTTCTTGCATTGGTCAGCATGCAGGAAAGAAGTTTTGCTCCCCTTTTCTCAGCTTCCTTCTTAGTACCCTGTCTTGGGTCCTCTTTACGGCATCTAGTATCCTTGATTAGTTTGTCCTTCTGCTGCATGTTCTTGTCTGCTGTTTTTTCTCCCATCCCCTCTTCTTCTAGTTTAAAGCCCTCCTGATGAGTGTGGCAAGCCTTCTGGCGAACGTGTGTTTCCCAGGTTTTGTGAGGTGTATCCCGTCTCTTGCGAGAAGTCCATCGTAGAGGTAATTCACTCCATGGTCTAAGAATCCAAATCCTTGCTGCCTGCACCACCGTCGTAGCCAGTTGTTCAAATCTAGTATCCTATTCCATCTTCTGACACCATGGCCATCGACTGGGAGGATTGATGAGAAAACAACCTGTACGTTCCGTTCCTTTATTTTCTTCCCCAGAATTTCAAAGTCTTCACAAATAGTTGGCAGATCATTTCTTGCCGTGTCGTTTGTTCCTACATGTATCAATAGGAACGGGTATTCGTCCTTGGATCCGAGGATAGTTGGTATCCTGTTGGCCACATCCTTGATTTTTGCTCCAGGGAGGCAGCATACTTCTCGTGCGGTTATGTCCGGCCTGCAGATAGTTGCCTCCGTGCCTCTTAGTAGTGAGTCGCCCATAACTACCACTCTTCTTTTCTTTCTGGACGCACTGCTTGTTGCTCCTGAGTGCTTTTGAGTGTCTTTTGTTTCTGCTTTTGTTGACAAAGTAACTTCTTTTGATGATACTGTGTCTTCTCCTGTAGAGACGGTATCATCCTGAGCTGTGCCATTTTCGTTCTCCAGCATGAGGGCTTCATATTGGTTGCTAAGCTGTGTGGGTAGTGCCGACCACTTGATCCGCTGGCTTCTTTTGGTCACATGTGTCCACTTTTCAGCCTCTGTATGTGTTCTGAAGCTTTTCTCACTTTCCATATCCTGAATTGTTGCTTCTGCCTCGTCCAAGAAGTCCTCATGTTCTTTAATTAGCTTCAAAGTTGCTATTCTTTCTTCCAGTCCCCGCACCTTTTCCTCTAAGAGGGCAACAAGTTTGCACTTTTGACAGGTGAAGTTGAATTTCTTGTGCGGCAGATCCGTAAACATGATATTCAAAACTGCAACTCATCCTACAACAAAAAGCAAGCTTTCATATGTTAATGTTGATGGAAAAATAAAAAAAAAAGTTAAGGCTGTTTAAAAAGGTGAGGAAAAAAGAAAATGCAAAAAATTAAAATTGGCAGCTTCCTTTAAAGGTTAGAGTTCTTACTGGTGTTGTCAGACAACCCATTCTAAAGCCCGCTTTACACGCTGCAATGTATCGGTGGGGTCACGTCGTAAGTGACGCACATCCGGCATTGTAAGTTACATTGCTGTGTGTGACAGGTACGTGCGATTGCGATTGAACGTTAAAACGTTCATCGCATACACATCGTACCTTTCTCTAGAATTGCACGTTAGATTGTTCATCGTACCCGGAGTAGCACACATTGCAGTGTGTGACACCCCGGGAACGATGAACAGATCTTACCAGCGTCCTGTGGCTCCCGGCCCACAATGCGGAAGGAAGGAGGTGGGCGGGATGTTTACGAAATCGTATGCGAAATTGCAACGTGTAAAGCAGGCTTTAGAAATCAGTCTATCCAACCAGGAAATCTTAACTGAAAAAATTACAGTACTTGAGTCATGCTGTCTATATTTCTATCATTTAATTATACTTTTGTAAATATATTACATTGAGAAAGTCATGACATCATATTGCTTGATACAAAGTAAAATGGAGATCTCTACAGAAAATTTTAGATGACGTTGACATAATGACTATATTGAATGAAATGTGCAATATTGTGCCAAAAAATTTGCTTCTAAATGAAAACTGTTGACAAGTAATTGAACTTGACGCATTTATGTTAAGTCACTTAATTAATTAGGTCTGACGTGGACTCAACTATCATCAAGTCATGTGCCTTATTGAGAGATCTGAAATGTATACAAGACAATTTAAAACAGACATTTTTTTTATCCTAAAACATCTTAAAAGTTGTATTAAGAGTAAGCAACACCTTGAGCAGAAAGTAATCATAAAATGAATTCACAGAGACTTGTTATTGATGTCAGCTTTTAAGATTGTGGAAAAAGTTCATGGATCAAGCTGAGTTTTGAAAAACAAGTGAGAAGGAAGAGAGAGGAGGATGAGAGCTTCATAGCTGTCAATCCATGTGCGTAACAGCTGTGAATATTGTTATCTTATATCATGCAGCAGATGAGAAGGCAAAAATCATGATGTGCCTCCAAGGAAAATATATCTCTCCCTTTTGCTCTTGAAAACTTAATTTTTATTTCCTATACTGAAAAAAAAGAGTTAAAGTTCACAGCCACCTATAATAATGGATTGAGAAAATATTAAAAATATTTGATTGAATTTATTTTATTTTGAAAATTAATTATCACCCAATCTGTATTGTTGAATATATTTAATTTTCTATGCATAGAAAAAAAAAAGCATCAACTTGTTAGGGCCAGATGGATGGGCAGACCCGGGAGGTGGATCCACTGGACCGAACTCCCCGAAGAGGGAACGGAGTCCGGTAGCCGGAGCACTTTAGGTAGCAGAACAGTCCGTGCACTTAGAACACAATGGAGAAGTCCCTGGGACCACGGGGTCACTGATGGTGGTCCGGGTGACGGAGCTCAGGTTCGGAAGCCGGGATGATGTCAGGCGGGGTCAGGAACCGTTGGAGCGAGATGGCGGGTCACCGCAGGGAACCGGGATGGTACGGACTGTCAGGATGGTAGATAGGCAGCGTTCGGGGTTTGAGATACAGCAGGACCGGATGGCAATGCAGGATCGGCTCTAAAAGAGAGAGAGGTAAGTATCTCACAGGAACACAAGGAGACCTGACTCCTAGCTTGGGAAACACGAAGAACAGTCCCCGCCCCCTTGGACATTAATCCCCTTTATACCCTGTACCTGTGTGCATCATTTCCTGTCAGTGGACACTGGCCCTTTAAGAAAGGGTCAGTGACCGCGCACGCGCCCTAATGCGCATGCGCGCGGCCCGGGTGCCAGAAGCCAGGGCAGGAAGCTGAGAGGAGGAAGCAGCAGAGCCGGCCAGGGGCTGGGAAGCCGACGGGCGCCGGGAGCGGGGACCAGGAGGCCTGGGAAGCGCGGCCAATGGAGGCTGGAGAGCGGGGAGCGTGGCAGGTGAGCCGGGGAGCGGAGCGGAGGACCCAGGGAGCGTGACAGTACCCCCCCCACGCCCCCCTCCCCGCAACCGGGACAGGAAGGCACGGATCAGCGGAGTACCCACATTCTCCTTGGGCTCCCAGGACCTATCCTCAGGACCATACCCTGCCCAGTCCACCAGGAAGAACTGTCGGCCTCGTACGGTCTTCATGGCCACGATATCCCTTACCGCATAGATGTCGTCCTCAGCAATAGGAGGAGGAGCCGGACTGGCAGCAGTGGAGAAGGGACCAAGGACCACCGGCTTGAGCAGGGAGACGTGGAAGGAGTTGGGTATCCTCATCGTGGCCGGAAGCTGCAGTTTGTAGGAGACCTCATTGATCTTGCCGATGACTTTAAACGGTCCGATGTAGCGAGGTCCCAGCTTGTAGGATGGTAGCTTCAATCGGACGTACTTGGAAGAAAGCCAGACGAGATCTCCCGGAGAGAAACATGGAGGATCCAGACGTCTCTTGTCCGCGTGTCTCTTCATCCGCAGGGATGCACGTGCAAGGGACGCCTTAACTGAGTCCCAAATGGTTGTAAAGTCACGGAGTACTGCATCAGCAGCAGGGATATCCGAGGAAGAGGATACAGGCAATGGGACAGACGGCTGAAGTCCGTAGACGACATGGAAGGGAGAACAGGAGGAGGACTCACTGACGTGGTGATTATGGGAGAATTCAGCCCAAGGAAGAAGTGTGGACCAATCGTCTCGATGGGCGTTGACGTAGTGATGTAAGAAAGAGGTCAATATCTGATTGACCCGTTCCACTTGGCCGTTCGACTGAGGATGGTAGGCAGAAGAAAAGTCCAGCGTTACTCCCAGATGTTTACAGAGAGCCCTCCAGAAGCGGGAGGTGAACTGAGTTCCTCTGTCAGACACAATGTGTGATGGAAAGCCGTGCAAGCGGAAGATGTGATGTATATAGGCGTCCGCGAGTTCCTGGGCAGAGGGCAGTCCAGCCATAGGGACGAAATGGGCCATTTTAGAGAACCGATCCACCACGACCCATATGACTGTGTGTCCGGAGGACAATGGCAAGTCCGTAATAAAGTCCATCGCAATGTGTTGCCAGGGAACTGAGGGTATGGGCAGAGGCAGTAGACGGCCATATGGCAGGTGTTTGGGCGTCTTGTTCCTGGCACAAGAAGAGCAAGCAGAGACAAAAGAGGCGACGTCCGTGCGAAGGGATGGCCACCAGTAATGACGTACAATCGTACTCCATGTTCTCTTCTGACCAGCATGACCGGCTGTTTTCGAGGCATGGCCCCAGTGTAGCACTTTATGCCTGTCTGTCTCAGAGACATAGGTCTTCCCGGGCGGTATCTGGGCCAGGGTGACAGGAGCCACCGGAATAATCTTACTTGGACAGACGATGGGTTGGGATGTCTCCTCTTCCTGCTCCATGGGCATGAAAGACCTAGACAAGGCATCAGCGCGTACATTCTTGTCCGCTGGTCGGAAATGGAGCTGGAAATCGAAGCAGGCAAAGAACAAGGACCACCTGGCTTGCCGTGGGTTCAGTCGCTGAGCAGACCGCAGGTATTCCAGGTTCTTGTGGTCCGTGTAAATAATGACGGGGTACACTGCTCCTTCCAGAAGATAGCGCCATTCCTCCAGAGCCAGTTTGACTGCCAATAGCTCTCGATCACCGATGGTGTAATTGCGTTCAGGGGCGGAGAAGCTCTTGGAGAAGAAACCGCAAGTCACCATCTTCCCGGAGGAGGACTTCTGCATGAGCACTGCTCCGGCTCCTGAGGAGGAGGCATCCACCTCCAAGGTGAACTGGCGGTTTAACTCTGGACGGTGGAGTACAGGAGAGGAGGCAAAGGCTCGCTTTAGAGAGCCAAATGCGGCGTCGGCCGCAGGTGACCAGTCCTTTGGATTAGCCCCCTTCTTGGTCAAGGCGGAGAGAGGAGCAGTCAGAGCAGAGAAGTGAGGAATAAACTGGCGGTAATAATTGGCGAATCCCAGAAAACGTTGGATTGCCTTCAGTCCAGAAGGAGGAGGCCAGTTGAGAATGGCAGAGACCTTCTTTGGGTCCATCTGCAGTCCGGTCTCGGTGATGAGGTAACCCAGGAAGGGGAGAGAAGACTATTCGAAGACACACTTCTCGTACTTGGCGTACAGACGATTCTCTCTCAGTCTTTGTAGAACCAGTTGCACGTTCTCTCGGTGGGTCTGGAGGTCCGGAGAGAAGACAAGGATGTCATCCAGGTATACCACCACACAGACGTAGAGAAGGTCCCGGAACACGTCGTTCACTAATTCTTGGAAGACTGCTGGTGCGTTACACAGGCCGAAGGGCATCACGCAGTATTCATAGTGCCCATCACGAGTGTTGAACGCGGTCTTCCATTCGTCCCCCGAGCGAATACGGACCAGGTTGTAGGCACCCCGAAGATCCAACTTGGTGAAGACACGAGCTCCTCTGAGCCGATCAAACAATTCGGGGATGAGCGGCAGGGGGTACTTGTTTTTTACGGTAATTTGGTTCAATCCCCGGTAGTCTATGCATGGTCGTAGGTCGCCCTCTTTCTTCTTTACGAAGAAGAAGCCAGCTCCAGCAGGAGAGGAGGATCTCCGAATGAATCCCCTAGCCAGGCTCTCTGTGATGTATGTAGACATGGCCCTTGTTTCGGCTGGAGACAATGGATATATCCTTCCTCGAGGTGGTGTAGTTCCCGGGAGCAGGTCAATGGCACAATCGTAAGGACGATGTGGCGGAAGTACCTCTGACTCCTTCTTATCAAAGACGTCCACGAAGGACCAATAGGCTGAGGGTAGTCCCGGTAGGGTCTCTGGAACCGGAGGTCGCCGGATGGGTTTTATGGTCTTCAGACAGGTGTCATGGCAAGAAGACCCCCATCGAGTGATATCGCCAGTGCCCCAGCTGACTGAAGGTTCGTGTGTCCGCAACCAAGGAAGACCCAGCAGGATTTGATGTGACATGTGAGGGAGGACGTAGAGAGCGATGTTCTCGGTGTGCAGAGCACCGATACGCAGTTCAAGCGGCTTGGTGATCCAGGAGATGGTGTCAGAGAGGGGTCTCCCATCCACAGAGGCAATCACAAGAGGTTTGGCGAGTGGAGTAACAGGCACCTGGTATTTGTCCACCGTGGCTTGCTGGATGAAATTGCCTGCTGCCCCAGAATCGAGGTACGCCTCAGCCGTAAACCGCGTCTCTCCCGTTGTCACTTGCACAGTCCATGTAACCGGGTCTGAGAGAGTCCCAGCACCTAGGGTGGCCTCTCCTACCAACCCTAGGCTTTGGAGTTTCCCGGCCTCTCTGGACAGGCGCGTAGCAGGTGTGTGCCCTCTCCGCAGTAGAAGCAGAGACCCTTGGCGAGTCGCTCTGCTCGACGTTGTTCAGACTGTCGCACACGGTCGATCTGCATGGGCTCATGGACGGAGGCACCAGAGGTCGTTGATTGGAGTACGGCGGGCTTCTGTGGAGGAGAGGCATGCCGTACCGGACATCTCTCACGGGACATCTCTTTGGACCGCTCCTGAAAGCGAATGTCCACTCGAGTCGCTACGGTAATCAGGGCGTCCAGGGTGGACGGTACGTCACGTCCAGCCAGCTCATCTTTGATTCGACCCGAGAGTCCTTCCCAGAAGGCGGCGGTTAGGGCCTCGTTATTCCACCCGAGTTCCGAGGCCAAGGTGCGGAAACGGATGGCGTATTGACCCACCGTCAGAGTTCCTTGACGTAACCGGAGAAGAGATGAAGCAGACGCGGAGGCGCGTCCTGGCTCGTCAAAGGTGCCGCGAAAGGCCTGCAGGAACTCTTGGAGGTTCTTGGTCATAGGGTCCTCCTTCTCCCACAAGGAGTTCATCCACGCCAGTGCCTCGCCCTCTAGGTGAGACATTATGAAGGCGACCTTGGCTTGGTCGGAGGCAAACAAATGCGGCAGGTGCGTGAAATGAAGGGAGCATTGGTTTATAAACCCCCTACAGGTCTTGGGATCTCCGGCGTACCGGGGTGGTGAAGCCAAACGAAGTCTGGATGCATCCGAAGAGGCTGCCACGGGGGCTGGAGCCGTGGATTGGCTAGTGGAGACCCGGGGCGCTGAAGAGGTGACCGAGGCTTGTAGCGTGTTCAGGTGGGCATCCACGGAAGTCATAAAGTTCAGCATGCGGGTCTGTACTTCACGCTGGCGTTGGAGTTCCTCTTGCAAGGCCGCTAGTGCTTCGGCGGGATCCATGGCCTGTTCTTACTGTTAGGGCCAGATGGATGGGCAGACCCGGGAGGTGGATCCACTGGACCGAACTCCCCGAAGAGGGAACGGAGTCCGGTAGCCGGAGCACTTTAGGTAGCAGAACAGTCCGTGCACTTAGAACACAATGGAGAAGTCCCTGGGACCACGGGGTCACTGATGGTGGTCCGGGTGACGGAGCTCAGGTTCGGAAGCCGGGATGATGTCAGGCGGGGTCCGGAACCGTTGGAGCGAGATGGCGGTTCACCGCAGGGAACCGGGATGGTACGGACTGTCAGGATGGTAGATAGGCAGCGTTCGGGGTTTGAGATACAGCAGGACCGGATGGCAATGCAGGATCGGCTCTAAAAGAGAGAGAGGTAAGTATCTCACAGGAACACAAGGAGACCTGACTCCTAGCTTGGGAAACACGAAGAACAGGCCCCGCCCCCTTGGACATTAATCCCCTTTATACCCTGTACCTGTGTGCATCATTTCCTGTCAGTGGACACTGGCCCTTTAAGAAAGGGTCAGTGACCGCGCGCGCCCTAATGCGCATGCGCGCGGCCCGGGTGCCAGAAGCCAGGGCAGGAAGCTGAGAGGAGGAAGCAGCAGAGCCGGCCAGGGGCTGGGAAGCCGACGGGCGCCGGGAGCGGGGACCAGGAGGCCTGGGAAGCGCGGTCAATGGAGGCTGGAGAGCGTGGAGCGTGGCAGGTGAGCCGGGGAGCGGAGCGGAGGACCCGGGGAGCGTGACACAACTCAATTTTGTTGACATTTTCATCCATTAACTTCTCAATACAGGTATTTCCACAACATTTCTATAATATTAAGGTTAGGACTTTGACTTGGCCATTAAAGGAATGTAAGTTTATTTTTCTTTAGCCACACCTTTGTAAACGACATGTCTGCTTTTGACTTGTTGCAGGTTTATTGAGATTCAGCACAAGGACAAATGTTCTGACATTTTCCTTTACAATATACTTATACAATTCAGAATTTATTGTCTCATCAATGTTAGTAAGGTGTAATGATGATACTACAATTACCATGTTTCACAAATGTTAAAAAAAAGTTTTTATGCTCTAATGCAGGGCGTGTCTTTCTCCAAACATAATGCTTTTTATTTAAACCAAAAAGCTCAATTTTGGTGTAATCCATGCAAGAAATCCTTGTTTCAATAGTTTTTGGCTTGTTCAGATGATCTGTAGCAAATGGCAGATATGCACCATTTTCATACTCTTTTTGTAGTTCAGTTGCTTTCTCCTTGCAATTCTGACATGTTTTCACTATCCCCCTAATTAATGGAAAAGAGGCCTTTATTTGCTGAGAGGTTACCTTGGGTTCCTTTGTAAACATGTGGACTATTATGCATTTTACTCTTGTAGATCATTTTGGTCATTCACTCTTGAGGAGCAAAATAAAAGTCTTTACATTTCCTCCATTTGTACACAATCAGCCTGACTGTTTAATCTCCATGCTCAATAGAGATGGCTTTTTAAATTTTGGAGCTTGATAAGTATCAACAAAAATTCTTTTAAGGTCCTATGTTCATGCAATGATAAACATCTACAAACGTGTTAAGATGATTAAGGTTTGATACATCTTTGTTCTTCAACTAGATAAAGATAAATCTCCATTGTAAATTTAAAGCACATAGTTAAAGCTTCTTTTCCTGCAATCTAGCAGGAGCTGGTCCAGTCCTAGGCTGATACAGTTTGAGACCCTATAAGGCTAGGTTCGCACACTGCGTCTTTTTGACGCTGCGTTTTTGTGCGTTTTTGGCCGCGATTTGGTGCGTTTTTGGCTGCGTTTTGCTGCGTTTTTGATCTCAGCGTTTTGCTGCATTTTTCCAATGCATTGCATGGGGGGAAAACGCAGAAAAACGCAGGAAAGAACTGACATGTTCATTTTTTTTTTTAACTCAAAAACGCAGGTAAAAAAAACAGATGTGTGCGGACAGCAAAAATGAAAACTTATAGACTTTGCTGGGGAAGCAACGTCCTGCAGTTTTGAGGCCAAAAACGCACCCGAAAAACGCGCAAAAACGCCGCGAAAAACGCACTATACGCACATAGCCTAAAAAGGACAGAAGCTGTTTATTATCACTTCTGTCTTCTCCTTTGCCAGATATATAATGATAAGTCACCATTATGCAGTGAATACAACCATCAGTATACCATATCTGATGGATTTTAAAAGACAAGATAGGTTTTCCTAGTGATACCTGGCATAGCAGTGAGCTGTTTTTTTCCATTTAATTTGGGCTTATTGTAAGAAATAATTAAAAATAATATTAAAAAAGTGTTTCCCAGAGATCTTTTATGTTATCTTGGTTGACAAATTTTAGTGAAAACTTAAAGTTGTATAAAACTGATAAAAAAATTTGATTTTTTTTTTGTATGTAAACCATTTTTTATTTAAAATAATAAAAATTGTCATGTGAAACATAAACAGTAAAAATTATATTTAAAAATTACTAAAAAATCCCTTTTTCTATATTTGCTTTGCAAAGAAAATTACATAATAATGTATATTCATCCTAAAAACTTACAAGCGCATCATAAATTTGTCCTATATAAAACCAAATCAATAAATAAATAAATCAATAAAAAAATTGCAAATAAATAGCTGCTGCAAAAAGAAGAGGCAAAAACAGAAACAAAAAATTGGTCAGTCATTAAGGTTCAATTATGCCTTGCACAGAGGAGTTAAATAAAATAGGTCACCCACTCATACCTGACTTTCATCCCATTGAATGAAAATTTCACTTTCAAATTATTTGATAATCCTAAAGCTTCATATACTGTATTGTTGCCACTCACAGACATGTGATATTGGAATATTTGTCTCAATAAAAAAAATAAGAAAGTGAAACATTTTTTTAATCATTTGTTGGTGTGGTACTCTCATTCTACTTTAATAACTGTGTGAAAATCTGATATAGGATTAGGTCAAATTACTGCAGAAATATTAAAAAAGTGAAGAGTTCATTATAAACTTTAAAATACCAAATATATAGGTTTTAATATGTGCATATAGTATGAATATAGAGAGAAACATTAAATGAATACATTAAAATTAGTCATCATTCATGATAATAATGGAAATTCAACTGTTTAATCATGATGCTTTCTAAAACTCAATGTGGACAATGGGATCTATTTATCACAATAAATGATATCACACTTTCCCTTGTATCACAAGTCCAATGCCTCTAAGGCAGTGTTTCTCAACTCCAGTCCTCAAGACCCACCAACAGATCATGTTTTCAGGTTTTCCTCAATAATAGACAGGGGATAATTCCATCACCTGTGCAACATTAAGGAAATCCTGAGAACCTGATTGAGGAAAACCTGAAAACATGATCTGTTGGTAGGTCTTGAGGACTGGAGTTGAGAAACACTGCTCTAAGGGGTACTTCTCACATAACGAGATCGCTAGTGAGATCGCTGCTGAGTCACAGTTTTTGCGACGCACCAATGACCTCATTAGTAGAGATGAGCAAACTGGCCGCGGTTCGGCTCGAGTTCGGTTCGTCGAACGGAGGTCCCGTTCAAGTTCGGTTCGTCGAACGTTCGACGAACCGAACTCGAACTGCATAGGAAACAATGGCAGGCAATCACAAACACAGAAAAACACCTAGAAAACACCCTCAAAGGTGTCCAAAAAGTGACAAACAACTCACAACACAACACAAACACATGGGAAAGTGACAAGGACATAAACTCATGCGAAAACAAAAGAGCTGGACAAGGAAAAAGAGGAGGACACACAGATATAGGCATGGCACGCCCTTCTAAAATCATGTAAAACACCGCAAGGTGACTCCAAGCAGAGTTCTCCCTTTTTTCCAAAAATTGGGCCACAAACACACCCACCCATTCAATGCCCTGCTCATGAGGTAAGGGCATGCCTAATCAGGAGAACTACTGTAGAGGAAGCTCTGCTCACTGGTATATTGATGCTCAGAGGTAATAATAGATAAAATTAGTGAGTAACCTTGGCACTCTAAATCTCCCAGACTAAGTCAGTAAGTCACAATGGATAGTAATGCAAAATCACTCTTTATTGGTCCGTATTAAGAAAAAAAAATTTTTCATAAGCATATATGTTTTTGTCCAAAACAAGTTACAAATGACGTTTCGGCCTGAGCCTTCGTCAGATTGGACTTATCTGCATGTAATCATGAAAAATGACAATAATCAGTATCACATAAGAGTGAGAGAACAATAACATAAACTCGAACAACGTAGAGGTACAATTGGGATGCAGCAAAAAAATTGCAACACAGCAAGAAATGAAACACATGATACAAATGTCATAATACAGTACAAGGACAATATAGTAATGACAAATATTGGGTCAGAGTAGGCTTAGACAGCTCTGGTACGAAAGAGATGTCAATCATAAAGTAACATGTGCAGTAGGTGTAGAGCTACACTATGCATGGCAGAGCTAATGGGTAGACCGACCATAGAAAAAGAACAGAGAAAAAGTGGAGAAAAAGTGGAGAAGAAGTGGAGAAAAAGTAGAGAAAAAATGGAGAAAAAATGGAGAAAAAATGGAGAAAAAGTGGAGAAAAAGTGGAGAAAAAATGGAGAAAAAGTGGAGAAAAAGTGGAGAAAAAGTGGAGAAAAAATGGAGAAAAAGTGGAGAAAAAGTGGAGAAAAAGTGGAGATAAAATGGAGAAAAAGTGGAGAAAAAGTGGAGAAAAAATTGAGAAAAAGTGGAGAAAAAGTGGAGAAAAAGTGGAGAAAAAATGGAGAAAAAGTGGAGAAAAAGTGGAGAAAAAATGGAGAAAAAGTGGAGAAAAAATGGAGAAAAAGTGGAGAAAAGGTGGAGAAAAAGTGGAGAAGTGGAGAAAAAGTGGAGAAAAAGTGGAGAAAAAGTGGAGAAAAAGTGGAGAAAAAAATGGAGAAAAAGTGGAAAAAAAGTGGAGAAAAAGTGGAGAAAAAATGGAGAAAAAAATGGAGAAAAAGTGGAGAAAAAGTGGAAAAGAAATAGAGAAAAAGTGGAGAAAAAGTGGAGAAAAAGTGGAGAAAAAGTGGAGAAAAAGTGGAGAAAAAATGGAGAAAAAGTGGAGAAAAAGTGGAGAAAAAATGGAGAAAAAGTGGAGAAAAAGTGGAGAAAAAATGTAGAAAAAGTGGAGAAAAAAATGGAGAAAAAGTGGAGAAAAGGTGGAGAAAAAGTGGAGAAGAAGTGGAGAAGAAGTGGAGAAGAAGTGGAGAAAAAGTGGAGAAAAAGTGGAGAAAAGGTGGAGAAAAAGTGGAGAAAAAGTGGAGAAAAAGTGGAGAAAAAATGGAGAAAAAGTGGAGAAAAAGTGGAGAAGTGGAGAAGTGGAGAAGAAGTAGAGAAGAAGTGGAGAAGAAGTGTTTGTTCATGCCAGATGGGAGATAAATAATTTTTTACCGGCGCTGTCATTTACTGTAACGTGATCATCGGTGTACGGTGTATACCTGTGATCACGTGAGCGGGGACCGGAAAAACCGTCCTGAATCATGATCTCCAGGGTCTCAGCTAGCCCTGAAACCCCGGAGATTTTCTGACGCTGTGGGGCGCTATTCACTTATTTCTGCCTGCTGTTTATAAACGGCAGATCAGAATAAGGCTACATTAACACGACCGATCCATTTTTGCGGTCTGCAAAAAACAGTCCATTTTTTTCACGGGTGCATCCGTGTGGCATCCGTTTCCGTTCCGTAGACGGTCCGTATGTCATCTGTTTGTTATCCGTGTGCCTTCCGTTTTTTTTGTGTACTGCAAAAAAACTGAAGGAGGGTAAATGTATAAATTTACCCAGGATCCATAGCTTCATCCTACATGAGGCGGTCACATGTTCCCTCCAGTGCCATTTTCTACTGCTTTTCACAGCGTAGAGCGCTCTGGTGATTTTCTTGTGCTTGTGCACTTCATATCAGTCTTTTCTGTCATTATAATGGCAGAAAGACACATAATGTCCCACTCTCCTGCATTTTGTAATTTTGCACCCTTTGGTGCCTTTCATGTGGCACTAAAAGGTGCTTAGCTTTGTATTTAGACAAAAAAATGAAAAAAAAAAATGACGTAGGGTTCCCCCTAGTTTTGTAGCCAGCTAGGGTAAAGCAAACTGCTGCAGCCTGCAGACCACAGCTGGCAACCTCACCTTGGCTGGTAATCCAAAACTGAGGGCACCCCACGCTGTTATTTTAAATTAAATAAATAATTTTAAAAAAAAAACACGTAGGGGTCCCCCCAAAATTGGCTCACCAGCCAAGGTAAAGCGGACAGCTGGGGTCTGATATTCTCAGACTAGGGAGGTCCATGGTTATTGGACTCTCCCCAGCCTAAAAATAGCAGGCCGCAGCCGCCCCAGAAGTGGCGCATCCATTAGATGCGCCAATCCTGGTGCTTCGCCCCAGCTCATCCCGCGCCCTGGTGCGGTGGCAAACGGGGTAACATATGGGGTTAATACCAGATGTGTAATGTCACCTGGCATCAAGCCCTGGGGTTGGTGAGGTCAGGCGTCTATCAGATACCCGACATCACCAACCCAGTCAGTAATAAAAAAAAATAGACGACAAACACATTTTTATTTGAAAAAACACTCCCCAAAACATTCCCTCTTTAACCAATTTATTAGAAAGAAAAACAAATCCAGGTCTGGTGTAATCCAAGGGGTTGCCATGACGATCCACACTGTCCCAGTCAATGAAGAGCAGGATGTTCCCCATTGGCTTGGAGAGCAATGCAGTGACCTGAGCTAACATCAATGGGTCAGCCCAGGTCACTGCAGGGCATGACAAGTGCTGCTGTCAGTGAGGTACATTACCTGCGCTGATCTCCAGCACACTAACAGCACCTGTCACTGAGTTCAATGACCGCCGCCTTCACAGCCAAGTATCGCAAGAGGCCCGTGACGTCACCGCTAGTCAGTCTCGGGTCGGAAGCGAGAGAAGGTGATGTGACAAGTGGCGGCCATGGAGGACAGTGACAGCGCTGAGGTCGGGATGGCGGGACTTCATCACCGCAGGTAAGCCGAGCGTGACCATGTGTGCAGTGTGTGTGTGTGTGTGTGTGTGTGTGTGTGTGTACGTGTGTACATGCCGCGGGCAGAAGGGGGCGGAGCGAGCTGAGCGGGGAAGTGTGGGCTTCCTGCACGTAACTAGGATAAACATCGGGTTACTAACCAAATCGCCTTCCTTGGATACCCGATGTTTATCTTGGTTACCAGCTTCTGGCAGGCTGCCAGCGATGGCTCCTGCACACTGTAGCTGTAAAAAGCCCTGCTTTTTGCTGCTAGAACCGTTCTCGAACGTATCTAGAACTATCGAGCTTCAGTTCGATCTAGAACAGCCCCCAAAATCACTCGAACCTCGAACTGGAGAACCGCGAACCGCGCTCAACTCTATTAGTAAGTATCAGTTTGAGTGTGCAATGCAGGCAGACGTGCTGCAAATATCTTTGCACTAGTGGGACAATACAGAAGTCCAACAGCCACTTTTAGGATGCCACTAAGTTCACTCAGTGTTTGCTAGTATAATGGCTTAGTAACAATGAGTTTGAGTGTGCAATGCAGGCAGACGTGCTGCAAATATCTTTGCACTAGTGGGACAATACAGAAGTCCAACAGCCACTTTTAGGATGCCACTAAGTTCACTCAGTGTTTGCTAGTATAATGGCTTAGTAACTATCAGTTTGAGTGTGCAATGCAGGCAGACGTGCTGCAAATATCTTTGCACTAGTGGGACAATACAGACGTCCAAGAGCCACTTTTAGGATGCCACTAAGTTCACTCAGTGTTTGCTAGTATAATGGCTTAGTAACTATCAGTTTGAGTGTGCAATGCAGGCAGACGTGCTGCAAATATCTTTGCACTAGTGGGACAATACAGAAGTCCAAGAGCCACGTTTAGGATGCCACTAAGTTCACTCAGTGTTTGCTAGTATAATGGCTTAGTAACTATCAGTTTGAGTGTGCAATGCAGGCAGACGTGCTGCAAATATCTTTGCACTAGTGGGACAATACAGAAGTCCAACAGCCACTGTTAGAATGCCACTAAGTTCACTCAGTGTTTGCTAGTATAATGGCTTAGTAACAATGAGTTTGAGTGTGCAAAGGGCAGGAGGGTACAGTGGCAGGGTTGTGGGTCTCTGGGTAGGGGAAAGGAAGGCTGCCTTTCTATCCCTCCTAATGGGGAAATGCAGCGAGGAAATCCCTGACCTTAGCTACACAGACTCTGTCGTCTTGTGTAGCTGTTAAACTCTGTTTTAAACTCTGTCACCTATGGCTCTGACCCTGCCGGTATGAGCCCTTAAAACTGATAGAAAGTGCAATCCCTAAGCTGTCCAGCGCTGTGTATGGAGCGTATACAGCAGTATCGGCGATAGGAGCTGCGCCAGTGATGTCTGACACCAAGGACGCAGAAGGCAGATAATGGCATGCTGGAGGAAAATGTCTTATAATGCAGGGACATGTGACCTGGACATCCTATCACACATGCCGTTGCTTCTCTGGCTAAAAGTACACTTAGCTGTGTGTGTGTCTGGGATTGGCTGACATGCTGGCCCGCCCCACTACACGTGCGCGCTTAGGGAAGGAAGAGAAGGAATAAAAAAAAAAATGGCGATCGCCATTATCCATACAGCAGTGATCTGAATGCGCTGTTCCCGCACACTATACACTGAAATTTCATAATAGTGTGAGTCACAGAGTGACTTACACTATTACAGCGGAAAGCCAGCTAGGAATTAGCTGGTCTTTTTGCTGCTAGAACCGTTCTCGAACGTATCTAGAACTATCGAGCTTTAGCAAATAGTTCGAGTTCTAGTTCTATCTAGAACAGCCCCAAAATCACTCGAGCCGCAAACTGGAGAACCTCGAACCTCGAACGGCGCTCAACTCTACTCATTAGCGATCTCGCTGTGTGTGACACTGAGCAGTGATCTGGCCCCTGCTGTAAGATCGCTGCTCGTTACACACAGTGCTGGCTCATTTTTTGGACGTTGCTCTCCCGCTGTGAAGCACACATCGCTGTGTTTGACAGCGAGAAAGCAATGATCTGAATGTGCAGGAAGCCGGCATCTGGCAGCCTGCGGTGAGCTGTAACCAAGGTAAATATCGGTTAACCAAGCGAAACCCTTTGCTTGCTTACCCGATATTTACCTTGGTTACTAGTTTCCGCTGCTCTCACGCTGTCAGTGCCGGCTCACTGCTCCCTGCACATGTAGCCGGAGTACACATCGGGTAAATAAGCAAAGTGGTTTTCTTATTAACCCTATGTGTACTCTGGCTAGGAGTGCAGGGAGCCAGTGCTAAGCGGTGTGCGCTGGTAACCAAGGTAAATATCGGGTAACCAAGCGTTAGGTTACCCGATATTTACCTTAGTTGCTAAGCGCAGCATCGCTTCCATGCGTCTCTGCTGGCTGGGGGCTGGTCACTGGTTGCTGGTGAGATCTGCATGATTGACAGCTCACCAGCGACCATGTAGCGACGCATCAGCGATCCTGACCAGGTCAGATCGCTGGTGGGATCGCTGGAGCGTCGCTAAAGTGTGACAGTACCCTAAGTGAACTTTGACCCTCCCCTATCCTTCAAATTACACATTCATGCCTTTACCATGTCCTCCATCTCCTATCACCACCAATGTAAAAATATTTCCAGAATTCACCCTTTCCTCAACCACAAATTTCTCAACTTCTAGCACATGCAATTATCATCTTCTGTAATATCCTCCTCTGTGGTCTCCCGACTAATACTCTTGAAACGCTCCAGTTGGTCCTTAACTCCACTGCCCAATTAAATCTGCTCGCCTCCTTCTACACCTCCATCTCCATCCTTTGCCAATTCCTTTATTAGCATCAATTTACCCAACTAACCTAGTCTAAATTACTAAAAATGACTTACTATAATGCCCATAATATGTCTCCACCATATATCTCCACACTAATCCTCTTATATGTTCCCACACAATTTTTGGTCCTCAGAAGACCTTATTACTCGTACACTCTCATATGCTTCTCCCCAAATCACCTCTAATATTTTTTATAAACATCCCCCATCCTCCGGATTACATTGCCTCAACATGTCCGGTTGTTTACCACATTTGGAACCTTTAGAAGTAACAAGAAAAGTATTTTTTCAGTAAAGCTTACAGCTAGGTATAATTCTGATGCAATCTCACTACCACCGGAGGCTCTGCAACCCCCTGGCCTATTATCACCTTTCATTTTACCCAGGAGATTATAGAAGAGTGAGGGCACAGTGCTTTTTCCTTCTGTACTAGTCTGTCACTATTAGTTTGTCCATTGTAATTTATGTAAATCGTTTGTTTGTAAACCTTTGTCACATGAACAGCACCATGGAATCAATGGAGGTTTAAAAAGAAACAGTGATAATAATATACACATGTCATCTTGTAAAAAACCTCTTTTTGAAGACAAAAAAGGAGCTTCTTTTTTTCCAAAAATCTAAGTTTGACGCTAACATGTCCTATAAAAAACTTATGCGTAATGGTTGTTACAGTTTATCACATATGTAAATAGCTTATTTACAGAAAAATAGAAATCAGACTTAAAGCTTCGATCATAGGTCTTTAACAGAGGGTTTCTCCTTGGGAAAATGCCAAGCTGACATTCAGAGTCTTATAGCTAATGCAATGCTCTCTTGTGAAATGAACTATACATATAGCCTTTTCAGAGAAGAAGAGACAAGGGGTTCTAGTTTCACCTTTTGTTGGTTACGGCTATGTGTATAATTTATAATGTGTTAAAAGTCTCCCTGTCCTAACTTGGCTCTCCACAAGGAGAAACTTTACCTTTTAGATCAATAGTGCTATATTCAGTATTACTCTCACAAAATTCTTATGAAGATCTTCATCTCAAGATATCAGCCATGGTATTATTTGCATTTCTAGCCCCAGAGTGGCCCACGGACAGCAGCTGTGTTATTTGCATTGCCATGTCATGTTACCTCCTTGACATCTTTTTGCTCTCATTATGTACTTCTCTCTGTCGATACTGGCACGTAACATTGCAAAGGAGAAATATCATGAGTAGGGATGATCACATATTTCAAATATTCGGCTTTGCGAATATCCGTCAAATAGGTCACTGCTATGTGAATATTCGATGTGCAATGTAAGTCTGTGGGAAGCCCGAATAGTTCCGAATAGTTGTTATTTGGGATTCCCATAGACTTACAATGCGCATCGAATATTCACGAATAGTCGAATAGTGGCGACCTATTCGGCAAATATTCGTGAAGCCAAATATTTGAGGTATTCGATCATCCCTAATCCTGAGCCCATGTGTACTGACACTTTCTTTGTATAACCAGAATAGAAATTTCCATACAAATATTTATAGACTTATAGATAGAAAATGTTTTATTAATGTCCAGCTGTACTACCCGGCTTCGCCCAGGTTAATAACTGCTGTTAACAAAATAGAATGTATTAACAAAAATGTATTCTGCACACAAATACCACAAAACAAATAGATAGAAATGTAATTATATCTGTGTCCCCCTCTGTATATATCTCTCTGTCTCTCTTACTATCTCTTTGTCTGTCTGTCTCTTTCCCTGTCTGTCTCTGACTGTCTCTGTCTATTTCTCCATTTGTCTCAATCTCTTTCCCTGTCTGTCTATCTCTTTCCCTGTCTGTCTATCTATCTCTGTCACTTTCCCTGTCTGTCTCTTTCCCTGTCTTTCTCTTTCCCTCTTTTTCCCTGTGTCTCTTTCCCTCTCTTTCCCTGTCTGTCTCTTTCCCTCTCTTTCCCTGTGTCTCTTTCCCTCTCTTTCCCTGTCTGTCTCTTTCCCTCTTTTTCCCTGTCTCTTTCCCTCGCTTTACCTGTCTGTCTCTGTCTCTTTTTCTGTGTCTGTCTCTTTACCTGTCTGTGTCTGTCTCTTAACCTGTCTCTCTCTTTCCCTCTCTTTCCCTGTCTGTCTCTTTCCCTGTCAATCTGTCTCTTTGTCTGTGTCTGTCTCTTTGTGTCTGTCTCTTACCCTGTCTATGTCTGTTTCTTACCCTGTCTGTGTCTGCCTCTTTCCCTGTCTATGTCTGTCTCTTTCCCTGTCTGTCTCTTTCCCTGGCTGCATTGTGACATGCCAACATTCCATATAAAGGTGTGGCTGCACATTCTTCTGAAGTTCTGGTTACACTGTGGCTCCCATCTCCATTCGCTTTAATGGAGGCAGGTTTTTTGGCGAATAACTGTAAAGCTTGGGGTTAAAATTCCCCTCAAAACATAGCCTCGGGGTCCAGACGTGTGAGTGTGCAAAATTTTGTTGCTGTAGCTGCGACGGTGCAGATGCCAATCCCGGACATACACACATACACACATACATACATACCTACACACACATACATACATTCAGCTTTATATATTAGATATGCATTAGGTAATTATGGCAAATTCTGTTCTGTTTCCTTTTTTCTGACTGTAGAATATACATTTTCATAAAGAACAGTGTACATGATATTTTTGCAGGTTTCTTCCTGAAACTCCAATGCTACTTTTGTTTTCCAATACTTATAATTTGATATAATTTATTCTATGTATGATACTGTTAGTTTAATATATGCACATTGAACTCAGCTGTGGGGAAGAACACCAACAATCCTAATATGAAACTGCTGGACTTAAATCCTATTTTTCTCACTGTAGTCTACTGTGATATTCAAGTTACATTATGCCTTTTGGCACTGATGATATCTTACACATGAAGGAGATCCCCTCCCATAATATTTTCCTATAGATATGTTTACATGCATAAAACACTATATGTCTCAGCAAAAATTCAGTCTGTAAATTAAATTTTCAAAATCAATATTATGCTAGAAAAAATAAAACTATTTTACGTTTGTATTTATCAGTGTATTATAAATGACTATGATACATTAAATGTTTGTATGAAAGACGTACAGATCTTTTGAAATTCAAATTCAACAGTTTTGAGAAATTTCCCAAAAGTTTTATTTGCGGCAAATAAATTTGACCCAAATCTCACTACAGTAAAGACTCTAGTTGCCTAAGAAATTTGTGTATAATATCCTGAAGTCTAGTAGGATTATATTGATTTTTAACTCAAAAACTACCTTAGCAATGGGCAAGTGATTCATTCTGTCTAACTAGTAAATAGCACATGGTAACTTGTAGTAACCAACAGCGTATGGTAACCACACACTAAAGTTTTAGACAATTTAAATTGTAAAAACGGTCCAAAAATTATCCCTTTTTGGGAGCAAATGCTTGCTTTGCTGTTATTTATACAAAGACATAGCAAAAGCTTTGACTTTTTCACATAGTGTGGTGCAAAAATGGTCCATTTAGAAAGTATCAAGAGTATTTTTGCTTATAAAATGACAGCTTTTTAACAAGCTATTAAAAAATTGCTCATTTATTTAGGAGCAGAAACAGGTGTGCTTTTTGAAAAAAAAAAACTTTTCAACTTGAATGTAAAAAATTGACTTTTTTTTTTAAATCCGCATCATATTTCATTTTCTCAGATAATTACAAAGGCTTTTTTTCAGTCATTCCAAAAATAAAACCTTTTTTTAAATGCTGGAACAGGCTACATAATTTAATAAGCATTTGCTTGTCAACAAATTGTGAAAAAAAAATGATCTCTATTGTTGGAGCTATTTCATGTTTTTGCATCCTCTAGAGCAGGGGTGGCCAATTCATTTTCTGGAGGAGCCAAAGTAAAAACTATGACTGGTGATATATGTGTGCTTATATAGTGACAAATATGTGTGGACCAGCTCACTCGTCCAAGCTCAAGATGTAATAAATGTTCCTGATTCCTCTTATAATGCACGGATCCAGACTGGGAGCAGGTCCTAGGTATGAAGAAAATATGAGAGATCCAGCAAAGAATCGGGAAATCAAAGGTGGCATAAAACTTGTAGATTTATTTGTATAAATTCTTTTTACAAATATGACAGAGCTGAGGAGATAAAGTAAATGCAGGACACATGCATCATGAACAACGTATTTTGGCGGTAAAAAACGCCTTCTTCCCGGTCCAAGCCAAAACTGAAAACACTGTGTGTGTGTGTGTGTGTGTGTGTGTGTGTGTGTGTTTGTCTGTGTGTGTGTGTGTGTCTGTGTGTGTGTCTGTGCCTGTGTGTGTGTAAAACTTGATTTGTACATGCACAGCCTTGTTTCTCATCACAACCAAATCTTAGGTATAATTTCTTAAACTGGTTAAACTGCTCTGAAGAAAAGTAAAGAAGTGCTATGAATTATTTGCTTTAACAAGCAAGTACAGTTTTCCAATTATACATTTTAATCAATGAATTAAGTATATAGAGTATTGTCCATGAACTTGTTGCATTTTCATGTACCTTTGTGTACCTCAGAAACTATTCTTGTTTCTACTCTGCAATCTACTTTTACGTTTAATGTATTTTTCTTTATATTGTAACAAAAATTTGAATACAAATAGAATGGAAAAAATATATCAATAAATAAAGTGAGTATAAATCACAACATCAAATCACAAAAATGTGTCCTAAAATAAATTTGAAATAAAGCTACATAATAATAACTATGACACAAATTTATCAAATAAGAATTTTTGCTGATTAATTTCTATTTTAGATCCTTTATTTCATCTTTCTTTTTGTTGCAGCACATAAGTAGTCGAAGGCACAAAGACAGAGCTGCTGGAAAGCCACCTAAACCTAAATATAGTCCATATAATAAAGTACAGAAAACAGCCTCTCCACTTGGGGTAAGTTTAAACCTAAGCTACATATAGCATAAACATGAAAATAATATTTTTTTTTATATACTCAGCCTTTCAATTTAGATAGAATTCCATATTAATGTTATCATCCATGATTTGCTATATCTGCCAGTGTTTCTAAAATCTTTTTTACTAAAGTATGTTTACTTTTAAAATGTATTATTAATTGTCCCCGCAGGTCACTCATATAACAGTATCTGTAGCTCAGACTTATTTAAACTATTATCCTAATCTTAATGATCCAATCATCAAAATATTCTAACGTGGTAATCTTACAGTAGAATATTACAACTAGAAGAAAATTAATGTTAATATTAAAAATTGCTAGAAGAGCATACAAAGGTGAAAACATGAATCCCCCATTAAGGACCACATACTAGTCCAGTGCCGGATCATAATGATATACTGAATGTTGTAAATTGGCCCTCAGAGCAGCACCTGTATGGTGAAATAACTGATATGCCAAAATAGTGAGAATTATCCTATTGAAAACAATCAGTTCCACCATTAATTTCCATATGGCATTTTAGTTAAATGCCGAATGGAAAGTACAACACTGAGCCATACATGTATGCTGGGGGACTTTATGGAGGATAAAGGGCACACGGGTGAGAACAGAGGAGCAATTGTCAGTCAGGGGGGTAAGTATAGATTAGCTTTTTACATATGTAGTACAATGGGGCAATCAATAAGGAATTGTTGAAATGAACAATCCCTTAATGAAAAATATAGAGGAAGTCTGTCCAAATTTGATGCATAATTAATATTTTTTTATCCTTTTTTTGCAAAATTGTTTGAAGACACTAATTTTATTATAATTTTTTATATAAGTGAGTTAAAATGTGCATTTGATTAATCCTTTACTCACCTATGCATGCATCATTGCATAATTGTAAAACAGAACATGTCTGGAAAAAGATACTCTCTATCTTCATTTCTACTTGGATTGGTGAGATAACGTCCAAGCTGCAATACATAAAAAAAAATTGGTTAATAAATATATTGTATACTCATGTGAAAGAGTAGAATCCATTCTGTTCTCATTGTGTCCATCTTGTCTTATAGCTAATGATGGGTGGGGATATTTCACATTTCTGTTCATACTCCTCCTGCTCTTATTGGTTTATAGTTCAGAGGACATGGTCTTTGTCTGTAACGATATAAAAGCCGGTAACATGTACTAATATAGAAAAATTCTTTGAGTGCACCATACTAAGGGTCCTGTTACTCGTAACGACGCACCAGCGATCTGACCAGCGATCCGACCTGGCAGAGATCGCTGGAACGTCGCTACATGATCGCTGGTGAGCTTTCAATCAGGCAGATCTCTACAGCGATCAGAGATCAGCCACCAGCCACCAGTGACCCATGTAACGACGGCTCCCTGCTGGCTACTGGAGGAATCTCCTGTAATGCCAGGCCTGGATTCAGTTACCTGTTTTGCACTCCGGAGCTCTCAGCTGCAGCCTGGTCTGATCTCAGAGTTTTCAGGACTGCACCGTGAGCGCCGAGTGATTGATTCCCCGGCGATTGTGGTTCACTTCATAACAGCTGTTGACAGGCTGGGCTGCAATTCGGAGTTCAGGTGAGAGCATTGGAGATAAGTCCGGCATGTCTTCAGCTGTCATGAACTGAACCGCAATCATCGGATAATCAATCACTCGGCGCTCACGGTGCATCTAGGCTGCACTCTGGAGTTCAGGTGAGAGCTCCAGAGTGCAAAGCAGGTAACTGAATCCAGGCCTGGCTTTACTGGAGATTCCTCTAGTAGCCAGTCCAATGCTAGGCACTCGTTGGTTTCCTGCCGTCAAACACGCCGATGCGTGCTGCACAGCGGGAGACCAATGAGCAAGAAATGGTCCTAATCGTTTTGTCACGATCAGTGATCTCGCAGCAGGGGCCCGCTCGCTGCTGCTTTTCACACACAGCGAGATTGCTAGCGAGGTCGCTGGTACGTCACAAAACCTGTGACGTTTCAGCGATCTCGCTAGCGATCTCACTGTATGTGACGGGGGCTTAAGTGTTTGCTGTATTGGTTTCCCAAGCGCTCGTAAAACAAATCTTATTAATTTGGCGTTCAAGAGGCATAAAACGAGTGTATTTTGCTCACACTCAACAGGTAATGCAATTACAACTAAAGACAATAAAGTAAAATAGAGTAGCAGCGTAAAGCTACTAATTAGATTCTTGTCCATAATTTTTAGAGGTTGGATATGAAAGACCATATCAAGCTGCAATAGGCCACTCCACCAGTTTTCCATCAGAACAATTTACATACAGCTCCCTAGAAAAAAGAAGTACCCAATAACATTTTATTGAAAAATAATCATCAATCTTTTCAAAACCTTCAAAACATGTACAGCAGATTTTAAAACCAATGAGAAAATAAGATCCTTTTTTTACATGCCTTTGAAGAGTACATCTCCTAAATTACAATATATCGAGCCATGTATGTGTATTGCATTACATTTCCATTACAATGTCTTTGATAAACTGCACTTGAGTTTTGGTAATTGTTTGTAAGCTTGTTTTTGCTTGAAATTACCAACTCTTTTGATAGAAATTATTATCTTAAAAGAACATCTTTTCAGTCTTCTCAATCATTCCATGAAAGCAACTACAGCTATTAAAACAAGCTGCATATAAGAGCGGATTTTTGTCCTCCAGGGTGTTTCACTGTAAAATTGAGATAAGCTCTCTGTAAAACTATTTTCTCTTATCTAAATACAGCATGCCTGCTGAAAAAGAATTAAAAGAAATACACTTATCTAAACCTTATTTAACATATTTTATTATACATATACATTAACTATTGATATAAAAATCAATACATAGTTATTATTTTATGAGCCGTTTTGTCTAGAATCAGGGAGATCAGTTAATTTTCTTAAATTTGCACATTTTTCTTTTTATGTTTATTCTTTTCTCCATAGTATTCCTCCTTGTTCATTTTCTAAATTGTTCATTAATCTTAGGGAACATAAAGAATTTATCAAAGTCTTTTCCCTCCTGTGTGCTAGAAGTAAAGAGCTAGATCTGTCAATAAAAGTCTAATATTCTTTAACAGCACCTAAGCAAGTTTGCAATCAGAGTAAACTACTAGCAATGCAATGTACTGCAATGAAATTTGTAATTAATGAGTTCAGAATTAATGTTTGCAGTACTCTTTAGCTTTCCACCATTCTTTTGGTTTTGGATTAGTTATAGGCCATATGAGCCTTTTAAAGATGTGTTAGTTTTTCATTTTGCAGTCTAGATTTTGAGTTTTTAACTTTTCATGATGACTCCACAGAAAAATATTAAAATGAATCTGACAACATAAAATGACTGTTGAAACCAAGCACAGATGCTTGGTTTACTTTCGGCTCAGCTGAGCAGTTTAATGTAACTTTCCAGTTACTTCTTTTCTATCTATATTTATTATCCTCTGGCTCCTGTAATGTCAAAGCTGTCAATCAAGAGAGATTAGATGCAAGATAGGTAAATTAAAAGGTGCACTGTACTGCTAAGGATTTGTCGAATGCTTGGTTTGTACAGTCATTTTGTGCTCAAAGGCTCTCTTTAAAATGAGAGTCCTTTCTGATGTACATAGCAAAATCACTCCACTAACCAGTATTATATAATCATTTTGTGCCACATTATCTATATTTTCCATCTCCCTTTTGTGTTTGTCTTCTACTTCATTTATGCAACCCACTGTTCCATAGCCCCCTTCACTTTGCAATAAAATGTATCCATGGCACGCTGGCTCAATGGTTAGCACTGCAGTCTTGCAGCGCTGGGGTCCTGAGTTCAAATTCCACCAAGGACAACATCTCTGTTAGGGCCAGGTGGACGGGCAGACCCAGGAGGTGGATCCACTGGGCCAAACTCCTTGATGATGGTAAGGGGTCCGGTAGCTGGAGCACTACAGGTAGCAGGGCAGTCCGTGCACAAGAGTATAATGGAGAAGTCCCTGGGACCACGGAGTCACTGATGGTAGTCCGGGTGACGGAGCTCAGGTTCGGAAGCCGAGATGATGTCAGGCGGAGTCCGGAACCGTTGGAGCGAGATGACGGGTCACCACAGGGATCCAAGATGGTACGGACTGTCAGGATGGCAGATAAGCAGCGTTCGGGGTGCGGGATGCGGCAGGACCGGATGGCGGGGCAGGATCGGCTCTAGAAGAGAGATACGTAAGTATGGCAGAGAGACACAAGGAGACCTGACTCCTAGCTTGGGAAACACGAAGATCAGGCCCCGCCCACTTGGACATTAAACCCCTTTATACCCTGTACCTGTGTGCTTCATTTCCTGTCAATGGACGCTGGCCCTTTAAGAAAGGGTCAATGACCGCGCGCACGCCCTAATGCGCATGCACGCGGCCCGGGTGCCAGAAGCCAGAGCAGGAAGCTGAGAGGAGGAAGCAGCAGAGCCGGGCTGGAGCTGAGACGCCGACGGGCGCCGGGAGCGGGGACCAGGACGCATGGGAAGTGCCGGCAATGGATGCTGGAGCGCGGGGAGCGGTGGAGACCGGACTGAGGAACAGGGGAGCGAGGCAGGGGAGCCGGGGAGCATGACAGGTGAGACGGGGAGCAGCGCAGGGGACCCGGGGAGCGTGACAATCTCCAAGGAGTTTGTATGTTCTCTGTGTGTTTGTGTTGGTTTTCTCAGGGTTTCCCGGTTTCCTCCCACACTCCAAAAAACATGCTGATAGGGAATTTAGATTGTGATCCCCAATGGGGACAATGTTGCCAATGTATGTAAAGCACTACGGAATTAATAGCACTATATAAGTGAATAAATATTATTATATTATCCAGAGCCGTACCTTTGTCTCTGTGGCAGATATGATTTATTTTAGTCGCTGCTTGCTTTGTGTGACATGTAAGAGAGGATATAGCCACAAGATCCATCCCTTGAGAAAACAATGTGCTGGGAGCCTAAGGATATCTACTACTGAACCTGTCAATAGTTATGAAAATAAATACAATGGCAGAATTTATCATGAATGAGTTTTTAAGTCATGTTCACTTGAAGCTACATCGCCAATATTTTCACCAAATTGATTAATTTGTTACGTCTTTAGATATATCACTTAAGTCTGAAGCAAGTTTGTCTGCACTGCAAGTTATTTTGTGACTTTTTAAAGTTTTAATTTATAAATCTTTCTTAGCCCAATTTGCATAGCTGACTATGCCCACTTTCCCAATCATTCAAACATAAAATTAAACAGAGCAGTGTACAGTCATACAAAGTCACACATTTTCATGCAAAACTAATGTGCAATAAAATTTACAATATTTTATTGATAAACTAGCAAATAAAGTGATGAATTACGAAGTAATATGAAGTCTAAGACTTATCTTGAGTGCTAACATTCTGCTTGTGATATCTTATTTTTGTGTTAGTTTCATAAATGCTACTTTTATATATATATATATATATATATATATATATATATATATATAGTACAGACCAAAAGTTTGGACACTCCTTCTCATCTCTAGAACAACTATTAAGAGGAGACTTTGTGCACCAGGCCTTCATGGCAAAATAGCTGTTAGGAAACCACTGCTAAGGACAGGTAACAAGCAGAAGAGACTTGTTTGGGCTAAAGAACACAAGGAATGGACATTAGACCAGTGGAAATCTGTGCTTTGGTCTGATGAGTCCAAATTTGAGATCTTTGGATCCAACCACCGTGTCTTTGCAGAAAAGGTGAACGGATGGACTCTACATGCCTGGATCCCACCGTGAATCATGGAGGAGGAGGTGTGACGGTGTGGGGGTGCTTTGCTGGTGACACTGTTGGGGATTTATTCAAAATTGAAGGCTTACTAAGCCAGCATGGCTACCACAGCATCTTGCAGCGACATGCTATTCCATCCGGTTTGCGTTTAGTTGGACCATCATTTATTTTTCAACAGGACAATGACCCCAAACACACTTCCAGGCTGTGTAAGGGCTATTTGACTAAGAAGGAGAGTGATGGGGTGCTACAGCAGATGACCTGGCCTCCACAGTCACCAGACCTGAACCCAATCGAGATGGTTTGGGGTGAGCTGGAACGCAGAGGGAAGGCAAAACGGCCAACAAGTGCTAAGCATTTCTAGGAACTCATTCAAGACTGTTGGAAAACCATTTCTGGTGACTACCTCTTGAAGCTCACCAAGAGAATGCCAAGAGTATGCAAAGCAGTAATCAAAGCAAAAGGTAGCTACTATGAAGAACCTAGAATAAATAGACATATTTTCAGTTGTTTCACACTTTTTTAAGTATTTCATTCCACATTTTTTCATTCATAGTTTTGATGTCTTCAATGTGAATCTACAATTTTTGTCATGAAAATAAAGAAAACTCTTTGAATGAGATGGTGTGTCCACACTTTTGGTCTGTACTGTATATATATGTATATCTATATATATAAAAATGTTACTTGCTTACTGTATATACACACTTATTTTTATACATGTATATGTATGCACCTGTGTACATGCATATATTTGTATATGTAGATATGTATACATATGTTTATATACATATCTCAAAGTTGTTAATTTAGTTGATATATTTCATAACTAATGTAGCTGATTTGTCTAAAATTAAACTTGGTTTTTTCCATTACAGAGCACAAGGGGCCTTTAGTTTGGCAATTAGGTATAAATGAGGTCAGTTCAGGTCTGAAAGTCACTTTCATGCCCATATATTGTGGTATGTAATTGGATTATGAGATATCGAAGAAGTCAGCCTAACCCTGCAATCATGGGCTGAAGTTATTTGATAAAAGAAGCTGTTTTAAAGAAAAAAAAAATAGGAACAGTTACCTCTCTGGTAACAGTGAAATATATATATATATATATATATATATATATATATATATATATATATATATATATATATATATATATATATATATATATGACATTTTACATTTATCCATATTTCTACTTCAACTAAACATTTTGATTCTTAGTTGTCAAATTGTATGCATAAATGCTTTTTCTTGATAATTGTGTGGAATTTTAGAGTATATTTAGTTTTAAATGAATAAATAATCAACAATTTAACTTTAAAAATATATTAAAAATATATTTTATTATGCTCAATCTGAAAGACTAAAGGCCCCATCACACACAGAGATAAATCTTTCGCAGATCTGTGGTTGCAGTGAAATCATGGACATATTGTTCCATTTGTACACAGCCACAAACCTGGCACTGATTGTCTACAATTTCACTGCAACTACAGATCTGCCGCAGATTTATCTCTGTGTGTGACAGGGCCTTAACTGAATGAGACCATTTAATAGTTGCATCAATCTATTAATCCAAATAACAGATTATTAGTATTGATAATACTTTATAAAATCATCTATGCATAAAATTAAACTATTTAATAAACTTCATGTCCATTTTCTTTCCACAGATAAAACTAGCCTTTTCTAAACAACGTCTAAAGCCATTAACCACACGGATATTACCAAATCATTTGGCAGCGGCAGCAGCAGCTGCCGCAGTTGCTGTGAATTCACCCTTCAATCTCCGTCCTACGCCAGCAGCTACTTTATTTCAGACTTCAGCACTTCCTTCAGCACTCCTGCGGCCAGCTCCTGGGCCAATACGGACCACCCACACACCTATTTTGTTTGCTCCTTACTGAATTATAAGCAGAGATAGTTGTACTGCAATAATTTTTTTTTCTGAAGCATAATAAAAAATAACAAAAAAGACAAACAAACAAACAAAAGAACTATGCAGTGTTTTTTCTTTAATTTGAAATAAAAAATAAGCCAGATGAAACTGCTGGAGACATACAAGAAAGGTCCTATTTTCTTAAATGAAAGCATCACTTATTGTAAATTTATTCTGTTGTATAAATGTTGTTTAAAAAAAGCATCTATGGACAGTTCTACTTAAGAAGAATTAAAATTCGCTAATTGTGTGCCACTGGCCAAAATTATGAGATTTTGGTAGTACGACACACAGGTTGTCAAGTCAGGCAGATATTCTGTTTTTGTTGTTGATAAAGCATTTGTCAATTAATGGCTATTTTTTTTCTTTCCTGCTTGACTTCAGACAACTACAGGAAATATCTGTAAAAAATTATTAGATGTTTAAAGATTAAAAGTAAATTAAAAAAGAACTGCTGCTCATCAAAACTATTACAATAGCTTAGTACAGCTAGGATCACCAAGAGTTCCCATAATTTTAGATGTTTTTGTACTTAAAATGACGTAAGAGAAACTCCAGCATTTTAGAAAATGGATCTCCCTTATAAAGTTTTTACGGGCATTATACATATCAATGATTTGTCTAAAATATTGTTTTGAAATATGTTTTGTTTAGGATTTATTAAGGCTATCATTTTAAGCTCCACTTTCCTCTCCTTTTTTGAAGTTAGGATTGTTGAAAGTGTCACGAGTCCAATACAACAGCAAACAACTTGAGTGAAACGCATTAAGGTCTTTGCATTTTCAGAGATTTAGGTAAGCATGGTCAGAGAATAAATATAAAGGGAGTGTGGGAAACTGAGAACATTTAGGTATTTTCTGGAAAGGGAGCTATATCTCACCTTGACTTTTACCCCTAACACTTAGAATCCCAAGGACAGGGAAAGTGAAAACATTTAGGTAATTTCTGGAAAAGGTAATATCTCACCATGACATTTTCCCCTTACACTTACAGTCAAAAAGAGTGTGGGAAAGTGAAAAGATTTAGGTAATTTCTGGAAAAAGAGCTACATCTCACCATAACATTTTTTCCCTAATACTTAGAATCCCAAGGAAATATTGTCAGAGGACACTAAAGTGATATACAGAAGAGAATAACATAAGTATGTGGGCAAATTTAACTGTTTGAAAAGATCTTATGACTTGGAGACAAGTTGTCAGCCAACCATTATATTTCTCAAACACCATGTTGTAGCTGTAAAGCAATGATTTATTTCTTTGCTTTGTATTAATTAGAAAAAT
This sequence comes from Anomaloglossus baeobatrachus, assembly GCF_048569485.1. Lineage (NCBI taxonomy): Eukaryota > Metazoa > Chordata > Amphibia > Anura > Aromobatidae > Anomaloglossus > Anomaloglossus baeobatrachus. The sequence goes on from NC_134358.1 coordinate 459,106,434, forward strand.
TTTGTTTTCATTTATAAAAAAAATAATCTTAATATATATATTTTTTTTCAACACAGTATTGTTGAGGCAACAACCATATATATTTAGAAATATTTCCAATTCTGGAGCTGAAGAAAGGCTGAAGACATGTGAAAGTGTTTGGTCAACAGCAGAAGACCAAAGCTTAAGTGGAACTTAATAAGTCATATGAATATTTAGCAAGCTAGGTTATTCTATACCGGAGACAATAAATGTGACAGTACTTGGGCATGTACCTGTATATAAAAAAACCAAGGCTGTTAGATCTTTCCTTAGAAATAATCAGTATGGGTGCCACACAAGGAATGGATACCTTCTGAGAGGACAAGTTTCCCACAGGACAGCTTTAGCCTTTACAATTGAAAGATGGAGCTTGAAAATGTTAGCATTTAAACAGCCATATAAGGATGAAATGCATTACAATTAAACAAGCTATTAAACTTCTGGTGTGGCCAGCAGAAACACTGTGAATAGTATCAAATTCCATTCAAGCACAAAGATGATATTTTAAATTAATTTCATACTGTGGATATCGTATATAACACAGAACATTACTCTTCTTTGGAAACAAGTTATAGAAAACAAAGAGCATATTCATTGGAACAGATAGCATATCCCAAACATAGCTCATAATTATTTTTGGAAAATATAATTTTTCCTTGATCTAGCACACACTACAAGCAGAATATTAAAAGGAAAGGGAATTTTTTGTTTTATCCATATGTTTAAGGCTGTATTATGATTTTTTGATAATGGATAAATACAGTATCTAATGTACTATATGTGCCATAAATGTGTGGGTTAATGTAAAAAAAATACTATGTATATGATTGTTTTCTGTATTAGCAAACAGACTTATTTCGGCTTCTCAAATTTTCTTGGAAAAAGCTTTTAACGAACATGCTGGGGAATTTAAGCTGAAAAGTTGTTAAATTATCTTTCCATAATGGGAGTTAATCAGGTCATTGTTAAAATAATCTTAACAGTGAAATAGTGCAATGTAAGTGTCATAGGGGATATGTTTAAATGATAATACATTCCATGTTTAAAAAAGATATTCCTGGTATCTTACACAGTTCTTTCTTTTGCCTTTAAAAATGTTTATTTTTCAAAGTCCAATCCATTCATCTTATAAAAATACTTGTTTTCTAAAAGGAAAATAATTTATTGCAAGAGAATAAAAATATATGAGTGAAATAAATTTTTTTTTGTTTATTCATGAACAAGGAAACTCAATTACTATATTCAATTTGAGATTATTTTTGGGAATAAATAGGTTGTCTGAGATTAAAAAATAAGTCTCTTCCTTTCAGAAATAGTGTCATTCCTGGCCACAAGGAATTGGCATTTCAGCTAATTACCTTGCAACTCCGTGGTGCGGAGTTTTGATTACGTAGGTGCTGAGGTTCGATTATGTACAAATCTCGTGGACAAGAGAGATACAGTAATGGGAAATTGGATGCTTAATTTCCAATTTTGGATGACTCTTTTCATATCTAATTTTGGAGACTCGTTGTACACGTGATTGCAATGGGTTTCAGACAATACTCATGGTAAATTGTAGATGGGTACTTTATTAAAGACTAGCTTTAAATGCTTGGATTGCAGAAGGCATTTTTCATCCAGTACTCAAGGTAAAATCTTGCTCAAATTTTGGGTCTATTCACACTTAGCATACCTTGTTGTAAACATTTGTTTTAGGCTTTCATTCATCTGAATTGAACTCGTTCATGTCACCAAAGCAATTCAATTCAGATGTCTGTAAGGGGTGCTTCACACACATCGAGATCGCTACTGAGATTGCTGCTGAGTCACGGTTTTTGTGACCTCATTAGCGATCTCGCTGTGTGTGACACTGAGCAGCGATCTGGCCCCTGCTGTGAGATCGCTGCTCGTTACACACAGCCCTGGTTCTTTTTTTATTGTTGCTCTCCCGCTGATAAGCACACATCGCTGTGTGTGACAGCAAGAGAGCAACAATCCTGAATGTCCAGGGAGCAGGAGCCGGCGTCTGACAGCCTGCGGTAAGCTGTAACCAAGGTAAACATCGGGTAACCACCTTGGTTACCCGATATTTACCTTTGTTACCAGCCTCCGCAGCTCTCATGCTGCCGGTGCCGGCTCCTGCTCCCTGCACACACAGCTAAGCGGTGTGCGCTGGTAACTAATGTAAACATCGGGTAACCATACCCGATGTTTACCTTAGTTACCAGTGTCCGCAGCTTCCAGACGCCGGCTCCGTGCAAGCGCAGCGTCACTTGCACGTCGCTGCTGGCTGGGGGCTGGTCACTGGTCGCTGGTGAGATCTGCCTGTTTGACAGCTCACCAGCGACCATGTAGCGATGCAGCAGCGATCCTGACCAGGTCAGATCGCTGGTCGGATCACTGCTGCATCGCTAAAGTGTGAAGGCACCCTTACTGACTTGAAGCAGCAGGTAGTGATTACGTGATGAATGTGATTCCAACTTTAGAGTTTAAATTGAATTTAGTTTATTACATTTGTTATCTTTGTAAATACTTTGTTTTAATTGTATTCTGGTTCCAAGCTAAATTTTGTTTTATAGGAATCTTTAGCTGTGTTGACTATTTACCATGGTGCATACTAGTCATCCTTAAGCATACCTTATAGGTTCAGCATTTCTAAAAGACTAGTACTGGTGATTTGCATTCTAAGAGATTAATCTTTGCGCTGTATAGTAAGGTAGTGTAAGAAAAATAGATTTTTTTTCCTACATTGTAGAAGCTAAGTTAAAGAGTTCCTAAATACATGTAATTCAACCATTTAAGTCCTAATAGTGGGGCCCCAGTAGATTAACAATTTATTACCTATCCTATGGCAGAACCACTTTTAGCATTGTGGTGGGGAAGTGGTTGCAGTTGCTGAGAAGCTGGTTGGCCTTTTTTATAGTGCAGCTATCGTGCAGCTCTGCACCATAACTATAAGCTGTAATTCCAGATTGGTGAGTGAGAAATAACAAAATTTATGCAAAGATATGCATCATTTTTTTAATAGAATTTTTTTTTAAAAAGACTGGCACAAAAGTCACCCAAACAATTCTAAAAAATAATCAATAAACTGATTTTTATTTAAATTGCTTGGATGACTTTTGTGCCCGTCTTTTTCAACAATTTTCTATTCAACATAGAGTCAGTAGACCGAGGATCACTCAGGTGAGCTGACGTTCCTAACCAATTGTACACCATTTTTTTAAATACATTGTATCTTCAGTAAATAAAATGGTAAAATTGTGTTTATGAGTACACTTTACAAGTGTAGTATTACTAGTATACCTTAAAACAAGGACAGATCTCAGGAGTAGGGATTAGTGAATCCAAACTGTAAAGTTCAGGGTCCATACCAGACATCAGGTATCCAGGGTCCCGTACCCGAGCACAGATTTTTACCTGTATGTCCGGCTTCTGTTTGGATTTATTATCTGAATAAAGCTTTCTGAAAGCAGCCTAGCAGTAAGCTTTTGTGGTGTGGGCACTTCCAGCCCCATCACAGCCATGTCAAGCATTAGCATGGCTGTGATTAGCCAGGAATATCAATGTAAAAAAATACGTATGCTCCTGCACTATTTTGATAGCCACCATTGGTAAAACAACAGCTGCAGGCTGCAGACCCACCTGTGAGCTTTACCATGGCTGGATATCAAAATAAAAGGGAATCCAATGGCATTTTTTAAAACTATGTAAGTAAATCATTTTAAAAAAGGTGTAGAGTCATTTTTGATAATCAGCCACAATAAAGCAGGTGGGGGCAGGTATTATCAAGATGGGAGGAGCCATGGATATTGGCCCCTCCAGCCTAAAAATGACAGCTGTGATTTGTCAAAAAACAACAGCTGCCATCAAGCTCTGTATTAGTAATGGGAAGCATCTATGAGACACCCCCATTACTAATCCTGTAAATGAAAAAAAAATAAAACACAAACACCAAAAAAATCCTTTATTTGAACTAAAATACACATATCCTCTTTCACCTCTTCATAAACTGCAAAAACACCCTTGCAGATCTGACGTAATCCATATGAAGTCCCCTGACAGTCCTCAGCTTCGCTACATCCAGAGAGTGAAAACGTGATTGCTCTCTGCAGGTTCAGAAATCACTTACAGCTGAGGGGGACCCAACTGAGAGCAGATAATGTTATTCAGTTCACCAAAGGTCACAAGTGGGTTCCCACAATGTGACCTCAAGCGATCTGACTGCCAGACTGTCAGACTGTGGGAGACAGTCATGACCCATAATCTGACAGTCCAGCAGTCAGTGTACCTGAGGTCACACTAGGGCTTCCCCGCTGCCTGGATTGTTGGACTGCAAGACACAGCCATAAATGACCCACAATTCAACAGTCTGACAGCAGTTTCAACATTCTTTAAGGTCAGTGTGACCTCAGGTGAACTGACTGCTGGACTGTTGGATTGCAGGTCATGGCTGTGTCACCCACAGTTCAACAGCACGGCAGTAAGGTTACTTGAGGTCACACAGTGGGAACCTGGATGTGACCTCTGGGGAATTGAGTGACATTACCTGCTCACAGACGGGTCCCCCTCGGCTGTCATAAATTTGTATTTTGACATTTCCAGAATATCCACCTGTTTGTTGTGGCACCTAATTGTACAATTACATTTTTTTGCATTTTACTCACTTGCTGATGCAGTTTCCGTACCATCTGGTTTAAGAGGGCGGTACTGCATAGCAATTTGCACTGGACCCGTGGAAGCTAAGTATTAGCGAAATGGCACGCCGTCGTCCGGCGTTGTATGGCACGCCTCACCTCCCCTACCGCATGTACCTGTATGTCTAAATAAAAAGATAGAACAACATTGTGATCCTTGTGAAGTGTGACTCTCTTCCTTTATTGGAATATATACCGTATTTTTCGCTTTATAAGACACACCTGATTATAAGACGCACCTAGGTTTTGGAGGAGGAAAATTAAAAAAAAAAAAATTGAGCCAAATAGTGTGCTAGAACATTTTAATAAAATGATGACTCACTATTATGGGGGACATGTGGATGACGCACTGCTATGGGGAACCTGTGGATGACACTGCTGTGGGGGATCTGTGGATAACGCACTGCTATGGGGGACCTGTGGATGGCGCACTATTATGGGGGACATGTGGATGACGCACTATTATGGGGGACCTGTGAATGACGCACTGCTATGGGGAACCTGTGGATGACACTGCTGTGGGTTATCTGTGGATAACACACTGCTATGGGGGACCTGTGGATGACGCACTATTATGGGGGACATGTGAATGACGCACTATTATGGGGGACCTGTGGATGACGCACTATTATGGGGACCTGTGGATGATGCACTGTTATGTGGGATCCGTGGATGACACGGCTATGGGAGACCTGCATGATGCACTTTTATGGGGATCTGGGACTACCACCCCCCTCATCCTTAGGAATACACCCATGTACTGTATACCATACATGGCTGTATTCTGAAAGATGAGGGGGGTTGTAGTTACATTTACACTTTGGCCACTACATTAGTCCCTCCCTGGAGTGTTTACAATAAAGGACTACAGCCCCCATCATCCTTCAGAATACACCGATTGATACAGTATATTCTGAAGGCTGATGATGGGGGTTGTGTTCCCCTTCAGTGTTTTTTGCTCACCTATTAGGACCCTTCGTTCAACTGACAACACTTTGTCAGGCTCAGATCACTGATTGGTGGAGGCAGCTCTGCAGAAGTTGTCTCCACCAATCAGCATCCAGCCCTAGCGAGGAGAGGGAGAATCATTCTTCTCTCTCTCCTCTTTCTTATGATAGTCTCCGTCTGCTGCGGAGATCTAAAATGGAGCCCGCGCATGCGCAGATCGCGATCTTCGAGAGCCGCGATCTCTATCTGCGCCTGCGTAGCCTCCAACGCGATGGACTTCAGGAAAATGGCTACGGAAGGCAGCGCATGCGCAGATGGAGATCTCGCTTCTCTGAGATCTCCATCTGCGCCTGCGTCACCTCCGCCATTTTCCGGAAGTCGCGTTGGAGGCAGCGCAGGCGCAGATAAAGATTTCGGCTATGGCGGCCGCCACCGCAGCGATTGCCGGGGGATCCATGGCGGCCGCCACCGCCACCGCAGCGATTGCCGGGGGATCCATGGCGGCCGCCACCGCCACTGCAGCCGATTGCCGGGGGATCCATGGCGGCCGCCACCGCAGCCGATTGCCGCGGGATCCATGGCGGCTGCCTCCGCTCCAGCAGCAGCACCAGCACCAGCCTCCTGTGACTCATTCCACCGCTGCATCACTGCCCGGTAAGTTACATTCACTTTGTAAGACGCACCCCTATTTTCCCCACAATTTTGGGGTAAAAAAAGTGCGTCTTATAAAGCGAAAAATACGGTATATATATATATATATATAAATATATATATACCGTATTTTTCGCTTTATAAGATGCACCTGATTATAAGACGCACCCCCAAATTTGGTGAAGGAAAAGAGATTTTTTTTAATGTTAAATGGGGTCCATCTTATAATGTCAGTGTCCCTCTAACAAATTATATAGGGTATATGTCCCTCATAGCCCCCCATCCTAAAATTAGCCCCCTTAATCTGTATATTGCCCCCTTAAATTGAATATAGCCCCCTTGTGATGGCACACGTTCCCCTGTGGTGCCTATGGCCCCCTATGGATTGCATACATTCCCCTGTGCTGCCTATGGCCCCCTATGGATTGCATACATTCCCCTGTGTTGCCTATGGTCCCCTATGGATTGCAAACGTTCCCCTGTGCTGCCTTTAGCCCCCTATGGATTGCATACATTTCCCTGTGCTGCCTATGGTCCCCTATGGATTGCAGACGTTCCCCTGTGTTGCCTATGGTCCCCTATGGATTGCATATGTTCCACTGTGCTGCCTATGGCCCCCTATGGATTGCACACGTTCCCCTGTGTTAGATAGCGCCCCCATGCTACTGTCCATGGCCCCTATAGATCGCACAAGTCCCCCTGTGTTAGATATCGCCCCCATGGTGCTGCCTATGGCCCCTATATAGATCTCACAAGTCCCCCTGTGTTAGATATCACCCCCATGGTGCTGCCCATGGCCCCTATAGATTGCACAAGTCCTCCTGTGTTAGACATCGCCCCCAGGCTGCTGCCCATAGTAAAATAAAACACTCTTTCCTTACCTCCTCCAGCGCTGAGCTCCCTCCGTGCTTCTGTTCTTCCACTTCCTGGTTCTTGGTGCCGGTCATGTGATCGGCACAGCAGACTGAGATCTCTGCGTGCCTGATCACAGTGGAAGCAGGGACACCGGGGAGAAACGCTGGAGGGGGTAAGTAAAGCTTTTTTATTTTAGAATGAGCAGCAGCCTGGGGGCCACATCTAACACAGGGGGGGCATGTGCCATCACAGGGGGGCGCAGAGACATATAATATGCACCGCTGCCCCAGCCTCTCACTGCGGTGCGATTTCAGCACCACCGAAGATGGACAGCAGCTGTGCATATTATATGAGCGGAAGCAGGAGATCAAACGCTTCCACCACAGCGTTCACCTGCCCCCAGCAGCGCCCCCACCTCCCCTGGACCTTGCAGTGTATATATACATACCCCACCCCCGTATATTCGGCTTATGAGACGCACCCCCTACTTTCCCACAAAATTTGGGGGAACAAAAGTGCGTCTTATAAAGCGGAAAAATACGGTATATATATATATAAATATATATATATGTAAGAATATATATATTTTTAATAAACAAATGCACCAAAATGTATATAAATGGCTAAAATTGTGACCGAAACAGAAAATTAGATTTACCACATCTCATTAAAATAAAAGTTTTATTATGCTTGTTTATACAGCTCCAATTTATTCTGCAGCACTGTTAAGGCATTGATCTAACTGACTGAATTGGAGTTCATTATTTAATTTGTCTATGAGTATGTCTTTGGAGTATGTCACATAAACATGAGTAGAACATACAAGCACACTGCAATTGTTATGAAATCACTTAAAAACTAAATTTTATTCAAATTCAGAAAGAATTTTAGTCCATTGTATTTTGTATCGAAAGAATAATATATGCATCACTATAAATTTTGATGTGGAAAAAATGTTTGCATTTTTTTCTTCAAATCTTACAGGTATGGTATTTTAGTAAATAATGGATGCTGGGTATCTTCCATTAAGCGTTTGCGTATGTGATTCTTTTTCAAAGTGCAGTACAATGCAGGAGGTATGACATCAATTTTGATGAACCTGGACATGTGAGATTACAATTTTCATGTAAATCGAGTGCTGAATACAGGTTTTTTCCCCCTTGTTTTTTAGCACACAAAAGGAAAACTGAAGATGCAATGGTGTTAGAGAAAAAAGGAGTGTTTGATAATGGGCTTATGACAACAACAAAGCATATGCTGCTAGAGTGATGTTGTTTCTTTCAATATGTGCAAGGATGTACCTAGCCTATTTTCCATTAGCACAACCTTCACAATGCAGCAGATTTTTCTTTTGGTAAAGTGGAAAAGAACTCCTACACATGCCATGCCTGCACATAGGACTCACCACTATGACCACAACCACAACTTTCAGGCACTGTTGAGCTTTACACATCAACAGTTGTGGCATCATCTATTCCAGAGCAGACTACAGTACAAGCCGATTTTTCCCCAGAGGCTGTTTTAGTCACACATTGCCTGCACTGGGAATTGTTGTGGCCAGTAACCTTCTCCACTTATATCATCTCCTTACCTTGTCTATCTGGTTCCCTGTGTGGGACATTGACTGGGGTATTTGTCACCCTGCCTGAATCCCACCTCTAGATTACACTGGCTCAGATGATTGTTACCACAACTAGTGTGTCCACCAGCACAGCTCACTAACCAGGCAACACATCTTAGCATTAAAATGGTATTATCCATCTCATCTGGCCTCATGTCATCTGAGAACAATGGCTGACTGCTCTTCTCTTCCATTAAATTAACTACAAAAAGTTATTCTGGTTTAGCATGTTCCTTAGACTTCAAGGTACAGAGATTTAGAGAACTATGGGGCAGGTGAGAAACAGGTGTCACTAACATAATGGAATTTCCACTCTGTAAAACAATAAGTGTTATGGCGATTGAGGCAATGGACAGAAATATCCTGGCAGAACATTAAGTCAAGCTGATGTTGTATCTGTCAGAGGCTACATCATTTTGCCGTAATTGAATAATGAGACATATACTCATTAAGCCCTCCATTTGCTCTACACTAATATGCTTCCCAGTGGCAAAATTAGGCAAAATATAACCTGCGTTTGGTACTACTACTGCCAGGATGGCATCTGGCAGCAGTACCAGTGGTTTTGCTGCTAATGGATATTATATTCTTATAAATGATATTAAAATTTTTCTATTGCCCTTCCACATCCATTGCCTATTCCACTTTTAAGTTTAGCATACGTTTGGATACAAGGATAACGTTTCATTTGCTTCTGCACTTTTTTGACAAACAGCCAATCCGTAAAAAAATTGACATCAACAAGAAGTGCTAAACACTGGCAGGGTTCACGTGATGAACATTAATGAAATTTCAGAAATAGCATACTCAAAATATCAGTAGGGTGTGTATGTGTCGCCAATGATAATATAAACAGGTAAAGCAAAACAGAACTGCACAAGTATGTCTCACTTTACTGTAATTAGTTATTTACACATTTTGGGTTAAAGCACATGAATTCCCCCTTGTCAAAGAGGATAAGATGAAAACTAATATCAGGAGATAATATTTCCACAAAAAAAATGCTGTAACAGACAGGAGAATAGTTAAATGGCTTCTCGTTGCCAAAATGAAATATTGAAATACACAATCAAAAAGAATAACATACTTGTGATTCATTTTTATTCATCTTTTTATTTCAGGAGGGGATATATTTTTAGTTTAAAATTTCTCAACTCGGGAGTTCAAAATGACTGCTGACACTGTTAAACATGCCTGATAGAGCTCCTGCTTTGGCTGAGACAATGTGGCTAAATCTGTGCCAAGACTGACACCGACGCTGCCAAGGCCTCTGTTGGGCCTACCACGCTGGTCTGAGGCCTTAAGGCCCCCGCAACTGCTTCCTGACATCCTCAGCATTTGGCAACCCCTCTCCCCCTGTGATACAGTGGAAAGACTTTGCCTGGGATACCTCACCGGTGGGCACACTACTGATAAACATGCGGCGGTCCTGGGTGTCGGGGTCAGGAGGATGCCACTGCCATCTTGGACCTGAAGGCTGGACCGATCCGCCAGTGGAGCAGATGGTGGATGGGAGTGCTATGACTGGGGGCCCTGTGTTGCCAGCAGATCAGGGGGAGCCAGACAGGTATAGTGGGTCTGGATCAGTGGAAGACAACAGCTACCGCTGCATCATGGAATCCCAGAGTGGGAATGACAGCGCATATGTAAGTCCACAGTGAGGCCTACAGCCATGACTGGAAGACTGTTGTGAGACCTGCCATGACTGGGAGTCTGCTTCAGGTCAGCTGTCAGTCTGTGCGGTGCCCTGCGGGGACTCTTAGGAGGAGTTGGTGGGTCCGGATGAGTGGGAGAAATGTGGTCCTGGTGAGCCACCACACGACTGGGCCTCATCGCAGCCTGCAATCCACTATAACTGACTTGCATGGCTGGGAACTGACGCCCCTGCTTGGCTGAGCTAGAACTCTACCCCAGGGTTGGAACAGTAACACAGCACCACCACAGCTGTATGATCTCTAGATATTTTTGTCCCTGAGGGTATTGGAGGGTGAGGGCACAGTGTCTCAATCTTGGTTTGTTCTGCATGGATCAGCACCCACCCCAAGCCCCCAGCTAGAATATACAGGGCATTATGTATCCCTCCCAAATCTACAGATGAGAGCAAATAAGTCCAGTGGAGGAAATAGAGACCTGAGGGGCAGGATCCTAAGCAAAAATCTTACTCTAGCTACAAAAAAGATAGGTAAATCCTGATCTTTCTGCAAACTCAACTTCGGGGAGTCATCTAGAGTGATTACTCTTTCTTGATTCCTTAATTGCCCCCAAATATCTCCACTCTACTTCTTCATTAAACCACCTCCGAACCTATTACTACAGAAAGTCAGCTTGATCGGGTTCAATGTTCAGGAGCTTAAATCTAAATATGCATTCTTTAACCACTTTGCAACTTCCACCAACCCACCAACTGTAGCTTCCCCTTTGGACTTGGGATGCTCTGCCTCCTTCTGGATAACCATTCCTCATAGATCTCCCTGGGCCACCCGTGTCTGTACTAGCCCCACAAAGTGTTGCACAAACTGGTCAATTACTGCCTTATCTAGATGCTTCATCAGGGACTCTTGTTGCTACTGCAGCTCCAGTGCCATTGCTGGCTCTCCAGGAGACTCTTTTGCTGCTTACTGATCTGCATCAGCGGCCTCCACAGCTCCTCCAACTTGTCAACCTTCGTTATCTCCACCAGAAGATCCATCTGTTGATACATGGCCTGCTGCTGTTCATAGTGCTGTTGCTGCTTTTGGTTGGCACTGCTACATCACTCCTCCCAGATCCCCAGCTTTGCCTGCATCTATTTCCCTTGCTTCCTGGATCGCTGCCCACTGTCTGGTACCAAATGTAGGGAATCGCTCACTTAAGCTTGCTTCTCAAGGTAACAGCAGGAACACTTTTACTTGAAAAGTCCAGCATGTTAATTAAACATCTCATAAACCTCTTGAGGAACCTAACATAAGCCTTTTTGCAGCTTCAAAGGAACATAACCATTATATATTATACCGTATTTTCCGGGTCAGGACAAGTGAATCCTTTTTCTCTCAGGGACTCCTTCCAGAGGCATTGCAGCCTCCATAAACTAACAATGTGTCAAACAAACATACACCATTATCACATATGAGATACACCCATGGGTGGATGTGTGTAAATAGGCAGACTTGCCCTAATGACGCTTGTAGTACTACAGGTACCAAGGTCCCCATCTTACACCTTCAAAAATAATGCTTAACCTCCAAAAAAATGTACATGTAAAAGAAGTATTTTGCTGCAACAGACAGCAGTATTGTTGTGTCATCTATAATTGTTAAATGCAACTAAAACAGTTGCAAAATCTTAACCATCCATTTTTTTTAATGTCTATTATGTACTATTTTTTAAAAAAATATTAACTAAACTTAACCATAATTTAACTCCTTCATGACAAGGCAATTTTCTGATTCTTTCATTTTTGTTTTTTCCTCCTCTTCTTCCAAAAACCATAACTAATTTATTTTTCAATGCACAAAACCATATTAGGGGTAGAATTTGTCGGACAAGTTGCACTTTTGAATGACATCATTCAGATTATCGTGGGATGCACTGAAAAGCGGAAAAAAATCAAAGTGCATTAAAATTGCAATAAAATGCAATTTCACGCTTGCTTTTCGTTTTTTTTTTATTTACTATGATAACTAAAGTGGGAACAGAAAGTATTCAGACCCCTTTACATTTTTCACTCTTTGTTACAGCTATTTGGTAAATTCAAAAAAGTTCATTTTTTTTCTCAATAATGTACACTCTGCACCCGATCTTGACAGAAAAAAACAGAAATGTAGAAATTTTTGCAAATTTATTAAACAAGAAAAACTGAAATATCACATGGTTAGAAGTATTCAGACCCTTTGCTGAGACACTCTTATTTAAGTCACATGCTGTCCATTTCCTTGTGATCCTTCTTAAGATGGTTCTACTCCTTCATTAGAGTCCAGCTGTGTTTAATTAAACTAATAGGACTTGATTAGGAAAGGGACACAACTGTGGATATAAGATCTCACAGCTCACAGAGCATAAATTAATAAGGAACGGGTGTTTTCAATACCGCGCCAACGACCACTCATGAAGATGATGATATTAATGTAACTTTATTTCATGCTCAGGTCTGGTCTACGCGTATCAGGAGACTTTGCTCCCTTCCTCAGGACAATACAGGCACAAGAAACATCAAATCTACCGACAAAAAAACAGACTAGACACATATACCCTTGGGTGTGACGTCATAGGACCACCAACTTTGTAGAAAAAAATCGGCGGGAATTCTATACATTCAATGTATGACGTAGTATCATGATTTCAGTGTGAATCAGAGCAACCTTCAGCATGAATATGCCTCTGGAAAACAAGATCACAGATGGAGTGTAATAAATTGAAAAAAAGAAAAATATGTGTAGTGTATTTATTACCGGTGACAAAAATATAAAAAACAAACCGAGTAATCAGAATCAAGATGTGAAAGGTGATTAGGGCAGAATCGAACCCACAGAAAACATAGAATTAGCCTGAAATCTGTGATCTTGTTTTCCAGAGGCATATTCATGCTGAAGGTTGCTCTGATTCACACTGAAATCATGATACTATGTCATACATTGAATGTATAGAATTCCCGCCAATTTTTTTCTGCAAAGTGGGTGGTCCTATGATGTCACACCCAAGGGTATATGTGTCCAGTCTGTTTTTTTGTCGGTAGATTTGATGTTTCTTGTGCCTGTATTGTCCTGAGGAAGGGAGCAGAGTCTCCTGAAATGCGTAGACCAGACCTGAGCATGAAATAAAGTTACATTAATATCATCATCTTCATGAGTGGTCATTGGCGCGGTATTGAAAACACCCGTTCCTTATTCATTTCTACTACCAGTCGAGGGGTTACTGCTGCCGCTGACCGATTTCTATGCCTGTACAGTAGTTGTGACTTTCACAACTCTACTTGGTGAGTAACCTCACGTGCATTTACCCTGTATGTTTTGGGGTAAGACCCTATTGCGCTCTCTTTCCACAGCTTCTATTTTCCGTAGCTCACAGAGCATGTCAGACCAAATGAGAATCATGAGGTCAATGGAACTGCCCAAGGAGCTCAGAGATAGAATTGTGGCAAGGAACAGATCTGGCCAAGGTTACAAAAAAATGTCTGCAGTACTCCAGGTTCCTTAGAGCACAGTGGCTTGCATAATCATTAAATGGAAGAAGTTTGGGACCACCCAAACTCTTCCTAGACCTGGCCATCCAGCCAAACTGAGCAATCATGGGAGAAGGGCATTGGTGAAAGAGGTAAAGAGGCACCCCAAGATCACTGTGGCTGAGCTCCAGAGACACAGAAAGGATATAGGATAAAGTTTCACAAAGTCAACTATCACTGCAGCCATCCACCAGTCAGGCCTTCATGGCAGAGTGGCCTGATGGAGGCCTCTCCTCAGTGCAAGCCATATGAAAGCACACATAGAGTTTGCAAAAAAACACACGAAGGACTCCCAGATCATGAGAAATAAGATTATCTGGTCTGTTGAGATGAAGATAGAACTTTTTAGTGATAATTCTAAGCGGTATGTACCTTAGAAAACCAGGCACTGCTCATCACCTGCCCAATACAATCCCAACAGTGAAACATGGTGGCAGCAGCATCATGCTATGGGGATGTTTTTCAGCTGCAGCGACAGGACGACTGGTTGCAATTAAAGGAAATATGAATGTGGTCAAGTATAGAGATATTCTGGAAGAAAACCTCTTCCAGAATGCCCTGGACCTCAGAGTTGGCCGAAAGTTTACCTTTCAACAAGACAATGACCTTAAGCACACAGCTAAAATAATAAAGGATTGGCTTCAGAACAACTCTGTGATCATTCTTGACTGGCCCAGCCAGAGCCTTGATCTAAGCCCAATTGAGCATCTCTGGAGAGACCTGAAAATGGCTGTCCACCAACATTCACCATCCAACCTGACGGAACTGGAAAGGATCTACAAGGAAGAATGGCAGAGGATCCCCAAATCCAGATGTGAAAAACTTGTTGCATCATTCCCAAGAAGACTCATGGTTGTACTAGCTCAAAAAGGTGCTTCTTCCCAATACTATGCAAAGGGTCTGAATACTTATGACCATGTGATATTTTATTTTTTCTTGTATAAATTTGCAGAAAGTTCTACATTTTGGTTTTTTTTTTCTATCAAGATGGAGTGCACAGTGTACATTAATCAGAAAAAAGTTAACTTTTTTAAATTTACAAAATGGCTGCAAAGAAAAAAAGGTAAAAATTTTAAAGGGGTTTGAATACTTTCTGTACCCACTGTATATAGTAAAAATTACTTGGCAATATAATTTTCCATTTCAGTTATGATTACGGATATATCAAACATGTATTTTTTTTAACTAGTGAAAAAAAATCTGAAATTTGTGACAAAATTGTTTGGGCGAGAGCTGTAACATTTTCAGTTTCGGTATATAGGGCTGTGTGAGAGATTGTTTATTGTGCCCTGAGCTGACCTTTTTACTGATACCATTTTGTGGATATTATTTTGACATTACCTGTATATTGTAAGAAACATATTAACTACTGTATATTCTGTAGGTCAATTTGGTTAATAAGATGGCATGTTTATATAATGTATGTATACAGTTGAAACAAGAAATTTACATACACAGAAATTTGAAATGTACATACACAGAATAAGCCTTTCCTGTAATAGGTCAATTAGGATTCCAAAAATTATTTATATTTGCCAAATGCCAGAATAATGATTGAGAGAGAATATTTTAAGGCATTTTTATTACTTTCTACAAAGTTAAAAGTTTACATACACTGAGTGCTATGCTTTAAAACAATATGGCCCATATGATGCCGATATGATGATGTCATGTCTTTGGAAACTTCTGATAGGATTATTGGCAACATCTGAATTAATTAGAGACACACCTGTGGATGTATTTTAATGCACACCTGAAACACACTGCTTCTTTACGTAGCATCATGGGAAAGTTAAAAAAACAATAGCTAAGATCTCAGGATTAGGGGCATATAGTTTAAGAACAATGGTACCAAATACTAATTAAATGTATGTGTAAACATTTGATTTTGCAGAAAGTAATAAAAATTCCTTAAAACATTCTCTCTCCGATTATCCTGGCATTTGGCAAATATAAATAACCTTGGTAATCCTAATGGACCTAAAACGGGATAGGTTTATTCTGATTTCATGTCAGATAGTGAGAAACACATATGTGTCTTTTTAGTGTAAACTTCTGGTTTCAACTATATATATATATATATATATATATATATATATATATATATATTTCAAACAGACAAAAAGACCTTCATGCTAAAGCTTGCAGCTACTAAAAAACATAACTAAATCTACATTTTTTTTTATGTTTTGTATATCAATATCGCCATTTTTATACCTACCCAGTAGCCACGTCATGGCAATCTCATTATACTGGGCCCTACTCTATCTTGCTGCCTCTCTCTGGATTTTAAAACTGCCGATGTGCCAGTGTCTGTGATTGGTTGCCCTCACAGTAGCTGTCTGGGTTCCAGAAGTGGAGTTTAAAAATAAATAAATAATTATAAAAAATAGCAGAGTTCTCTGTTTTTATACTCAGCACAGGTAAAGTAGACAGCCAGAGGATACAGCCCCCAACTGTGTGCGTTATCTTGGCTATGTATCAAAATACAAGGGACCACCACGCGCCTTTTTTACAATTATTTTTCTAAATAATTTTAAAAAGCGGCATGCAACCCCACAATTTTGATACCCAGCCAAGAGAAAGTAGACAGCTGGGGCCTGGTATTCTCAGGTTATTGGGCCCTCCCCAGCCTAAAAATTGAATCCTGCAGCTGCCCCAGAATTAGCGCATCCATTATTCTGTTTACTTTACCTTCTCTACTAATGCTCTATACACGTTATACATACATTGATTTATAGGTTAGTAGTCATCCTATCAATTTCCACCTGTTCTGGAATTACAGCAGTTTGGCAGTAATGTAGCTATGCCACAACAGTCAAAAAATGTTTGTTTATTAGAGATGGGCAAACACCCAGATGTTGGGGTTTGTCAAGTACAGGACTGGACTTGACCCTGAACTTGAACCCTGATGCCAAACCACCTATTAGTCTATGGGAACCTGAACTTGAGTGCTCTAAAATATCGTTAGTAAGGGCTAGGGCCTGCAAAAGGAAGCAAAATTTGGATTAAAGCAGGACAATTATACTTTCAGAGTCTCTGCGCGGCTGTCCCACTGCTTCCGGATCTGCTCATTAACTTTCATGAATATTCACCACTTCCCCTTACCCTCTGTGACAGCATCTGTGATCGGTTGCAGTGAGACTATCCGTGTGTCGGCATCTGTGATTGGTTGCTCTCACAGTTCCTGTCTGGATGCCGGAAGTGGTGTGTAAAAATAAATAAATTATTTGAAAAAATGGGGTAGGGTCCCCCGTATATTGATACCCAGCACAGATAAAACAGACTGCTAGAGCCCACAGTCCCCGGCTGTGTGTGTTATCTCAGCTGTGTATCGAAATATGAGGGACCCCCACACACCTTTTTTAATGTTATTTAAATAAATAAGTTTCAAAAACAGTGTGAGGTGCCCCCTTTTTTGCTAGCCAGGGAAGATAATGCGGACAGGCTTGGGAGGCCTGTCATTACTGGGCACTTCCCAGTCTAAAAATAGCAGCCCGCAGCCACCCCAAAATTAGCACATCCATTGAATGCTCTAATTCTAGTGCTTACCCAGCTCTTCCCAATTGTCCTGATATGGTGGAAATTAGGGTAATATATGGGGTTATTGAAAGCTGTTATTTGTCAGAAAATCACAACTGCCATGAAGCCCTGGATTGGTAATGGGTAGGGGTCTATATGACCCCTCATTACTAATCTTGTAAGTAAAAATAAATAAACACAAAACACAGAGAAAAATCATTTATTTAAAAAACCCCATCTTCTTCAATTTATTAACTCCCAAAACACCACTGCAGGTTCAACATAATCCAAAGACACAATGCCCCGCGACGAACCTGGCTCTGCTATATCCTGAGGTTGAAGTGCGCAGTCACAGTAAAAAATGTGACCAAGCACTGCGACATCAGTGATTTCACCTGAGGTCACAGCTAGCGATTCACATGGTACCCCAGCTATTACTGCAGGTAAACTGAACTGAGGTGAACTCATTGAAGTCAGTGACCTCATCTCAGGTGACATAATTGAACTCAATGCCGGCTTAACAGATTACTCTATGTGCGCATGTTGAGTATTTGGTTGCTGACATTTCTGCACCAAATCTGCATCTCTTGGCAGAAAGCCGCATCAAAAACATATGCAGTTTCAGTCCATTTCTCTGCTAGGAGATGCAGATTTGGTGTAGAAATGTCTGCAACCAAATACTCAATGTGAACACATTGTCTAATCTGGTAATCCAGTATTGAGCTCAATGACTTCACCTGAGGTGAGGTCACTGAGTTCAATGAGTTCACCTCAGGTGAGTTCACCTAAAACCACAGCTGGAGAACCAGGGGAACTCCAGTTGGGACCTCAGGTGAAGTGATGGAACTTAATGACAAGTTACCAGATTAGGCGATGGTCGCACGTTTTTGGTTGCAGTCACTTTTACACCAAATCTGCATCTTCTGGAAGAAAAATGAACTGAAACCGTATGTGCTTGTAATGCACTTTTGGTTTGTTTTTCTCGCAGAAGATACAGATTTAGTGCAGAAATGTCTGTAATCAAACGCTCAACTTGTGCATATCTCCTAGTACAGTAATTTGGCATTGAGTTCAATGAGTTCAATAAGGTGAGGTCACTGAGTTCAACGAGTTCCCTACCAATTACAGAAAGAGGGCATTTTAACAAAGGATTTTTCTCTGTTTTGTGTTTATTTCTTTTTACTTACTCAATTATTAAAGGAGGTCTCATAGACCCCTCCCCAATACCAACCTTGGGTTTGATGACAGCGGTGATTTTTTTAGAAATCACAGCTGTCATTAATTCTTTCTATTCCCCCAATTGCCACCACACAAGGGCAATCGGGATGAGCCGAGTAAGCACCAGAAATGGCATCATGGGCCTTCCCAGTCTGGGAATACCAGCCTCTAGCTGTTGGCTTTGTCTTGGCTGGGTATCAAAATTAGGGGGACTCCATGGTTTTTTTTTTAATTATTTATATAAATATTTTAGAAAACATTGCATGAGGTCCCTCATATTTTGATACACAGACAAGATAATGGACACAGCTGGGGGCTGTAACCTCCAGCTGTCTGCTTTATCTCTGCTGCATCTCAAAAAACAGGGAACACTGTGCCATTTTTTCCAATTATTTATTTCTTTTTACACTCCCCTTCCAGGAAAAAAACAGCTAATGTGAGGGCAACCAAACACAAATGCCAGCAAACCCACAGTCTGACTGCAAAAAAAACACAGAGACTGTCACAGAGGGTTGGAAGGGCAGGCAGTCAACATTCATGAGATCTAATGAGCGGATCCGGAAGCAGTGTGTCAGCCACGCGGAGACTCACTAAGTATAATTGTCCTGTTTTAATCCCTGTTTTGTTTTTTTCCAGGTGGTGGAACCCGAACAGTAACATTGACTTGCTTGAGAAGTCTGTGTTCAGGGTCCATCCTTAGACACTAGATGTCCAGTACTGATCATCAAACTTTACAGGGTTTGAGCATCACTAATCCTTATTTGTTAAAACTGTATTACCTCTTTTTTCAGCTGTTGGTGGTGAATTTATCATTCTGGCATAGCACCTGAGGAACATGCCCTACTAGAAAATAACTTCCTTACCAGCTTTGCTATTTGATCTGATGCTGGTACATTGACACTTAAGTTTATTTGATCATTTTTTTATCATAATATACACACATCAAGATATATTTTTAGAATTCTTTGTTTTTCAATTTATTTGATTTTTAATTATTTTAATACTATCAATGAGTTAAATACGTGTCGATGACATTTTGATTTGATAGCTGGCTATGGTACTTTATGTTATATTCTTATGTTTGTTCTATTGCACTACCACTAGTAGTGACAATAATGGTTTTAGTATTAAATTACTTAGATTACTTCAATCGGTATTATTGTAAGCTACAATATACATTACATCTATAAAATTGCAATAATATGTTATGCCTCATTAAATAGTTTTATATATTGTGGTTTACGATCCGACATCTTGTGGTTGGAGGCTAAATTTTCATATTATTTTCCATTTCTATTTTTATGTGGGTTGACTCTTTATATGTCAAAATGATCTAGGATATGATGTTTATCCAGAATGTCAGCCAATTTTCTCTCATCACTTTCCCCAATAATCTTCTATTTTGAAGACACTTTTTGTCAACAATGTTTGTTGCTACGGTTTAGCGCTCCAGTATCTTTTCCTACATTTAATTATAAATAATGAAGCAGTTGACCACTTTTAAGGGTAATTAAGCAATATAATTAAGAGAAAGTTTGTAATCATTACAAAGATATACTGTAGCTTCAGAAATAACAACACTCTTATTGAAAATAAATCTGAAATATTGGCTCAGCTCTATCTACTCCAAATAGATGACAACATAATTAAAACTGCATTTCTGTTTTGGCTGGAATAGTTTCCCTCAAGCACATACTTAACTTTCTATATTCTTTTAAAGAGCTCTTTGTTTAAGTTAATTTACTTAGTCAAATGATGCTGGCATATAGGAAATAGTAGAGTTGAGAAATGTATGTCTTAGGGTCATGTTGTTACAATGCAATGAAAAGAACTATAATATTATTGATTTTTTTATTTGAACTTGACCCTTTTTTATTTCAGTTTCACAAGCCAAGATATTGTTTAGAAAGTGGATTCTTTTAATACCACAACCAATATCAGAAGTAATCTAAATATTTTGAACACATTAAATTTACAAATATAACTATAGTATAATATTTTCTAATTAGGTTAAAGCTTTCAATATCTTTCAAAAATAAATCAAATGGAATGAAACCGGTTTAAATGCCGCGCTAGAAACCACAGATGCTGTAGATAAAAAGATTTTCTTTTTTCATTATCTACAGCATCTGTGGTTTCATTCCATTTGATTTATTTATTAACTGCTCCCCGGGGCCGCTGCTAAACCACTATAATCACTCACATGCGACCATAGGGTGTTGTGACTGGCACAACCCTATCAGGTGAGTGTGTCTCTTTCTGTCTCTCTACCCTCATACCGGGTAAGACCCTATTGTGCTTTTTTTCCCCTACAGCTTTACAAAATATCTTTCAAAACAAATACATTTTTTAAGTTCATTAATCCAGGCATATCTAACTTCATTTTTTAAAACATATATTCTGTTATGTTACGGTAATCAAAAGTGCTGGCCTCATTGAAATTAAACTTGTTTTGTCGTATCCTTGTTTATTTCCCTTGTGTGTATTGGAATAATGCAAAAAAAACAAACAAAGAAAAAAAACAGAGAAAGTAAGGCAAATTGGACATAATTTCACACAAAACCCCCAAAAATGTATCAGACAAAATTGTTGGCACCTTTCCATTATTGTGGGTAAAAAAACACTTTGTTTCAAGCATGTGATGTTCATTTCAACTCACCTGTGGCAAGTAACAGTTATGGACATTATGACAAATCACTTCTGAAATCAGGGAACATGAGGAGATGTTGACTTTCATTCTTTGCATTGTGTTTCTGTGTGTGCTACACTAAGCATGGAGAACAGAAAGAGGAAAAGAGAAAGATCTGAGGACTTGAGAACAAAACGTTTTGAAAAATATCAACAATCCTAAGATTATAAGTCTAGCTCCAAAGATCTTGATGTTCCTTTATCTATAATCAAGAAGTTTACAACCATGGCACTGTAACTATTCTCCCTTGACATGGATGGCAGAGAAAAATTGATGAAAGGTTGCAATGCAGGAAAGTCTGGTTGATGGATAAACAGCCTCAAAAAAATTCCAAAGAAATTCAAGCTATCTTGCAGGGTCCAGGTTCATCAGTGCCAGCGCAAACTATCCGTCAATATTTTAATGAAATGCTATAAAGGAGCTGAGGAGGACACCACTGCTGATACAGGGTCATAATAAACCTAGACTGCAGTTTACCAAAATGCACATGAGCAAGCCAAAATTCATCTGGGAAACAGTCTTGTGAACAGAGGAGACTAAGGGGTACTTTGCACGCTGCAACATCGCAAGCCGATGCTGCGATGTCGAGCGTGATAGTCCCCGACCCCATCACAGCAGCGATATCTTGTGATTGCTGCCATAGCGAACATTATCGCTACGGCAGCTTCACACGCACTTACCTGCCCTGCATCGTCACTCTGGCCGGCGACCCGCCTCCTTATTAAGAGGGCGGGTTGTGCGGCGTCATAGCGACATCACACGGCAGGTGGCCAATAGAAGCGGAGGGGCGGAGATGAGCGGGACGTAAACATCCCGCCCCCCTCCTTCCTTCCTTCATCTTGGTTCTTTTTTCAAAAGCGAGGGGACTCCAACCACAGTCTCCCTCGTTTCCACTAATTGGGCCACACACACCCCACTTGACTGGCATCAGTTGACCCCCATTTTCAAGAGGAAAAAGATGCTTTGCATGAAGCACTCTCAAAAATACGCATGCCTTTCACCTCCCCTGGATGACCCAGTGGAAGAAAAGTCCTCTGAGAGCCATGACTTGTTCATCTTGGTTCTTTTTTCAAAAGCGAGGGGACTCCAACCACAGTCTCCCTCGTTTCCACTAATTGGGCCATACACACCCCACTTGACTGGCATCAGTTGACCCCCATTTTCAAGATGAAAAAGATGCTTTGCATGAAGCATTCTCAAAAATATGTGTGCCTTTCACCTCCCCTGGATGACCCAGGGGAAGAAAAGTCCTCTCAGAGCCATGACTTGTTCATCTTGGTTCTTTTTTCAAAAGCGAGGGGACTCCAACCACAGTCTCCCTCATTTCCACTAATTGGGCCACACACACCCCATTTGACTGGCATCAGTTGACCCCATTTTCAAGATGAAAAAGATGCTTTGCATGAAGCACTCTCAAAAATACGCGTGCCTTTCACCTCTCCTGGATGACCCAGGGGAAGAAAAGTCCTCTGAAAGCCATGACTTGTTCATCTTGGTTCTTTTTTCAAAAGCGAGGTGACTCCAACCACAGTCTCCCTCGTTTCCACTAATTGGGCCACACACACCCCACTTGACTGGCATCAGTTGACCCCATTTTCAAGATGAAAAAGATGCTTTGCATGAAGCACTCTCAAAAATACGCGTGCCTTTCACCTCTCCTGGATGACCCAGGGGAAGAAAAGTCCTCTGAAAGCCATGACTTGTTCATCTTGGTTCTTTTTTCAAAAGCGAGGGGACTCCAACCACAGTCTCCCTCGTTTCCACTAATTGGGCCACACACACCCCACTTGACTGGCATCAGTTGACCCCATTTTCAAGATGAAAAAGATGCTTTGCATGAAGCACTCTCAAAAATACGCGTGCCTTTCACCTCTCCTGGATGACCCAGGGGAAGAAAAGTCCTCTGAAAGCCATGACTTGTTCATCTTGGTTCTTTTTTCAAAAGCGAGGGGACTCCAACCACAGTCTCCCTCGTTTCCACTAATTGGGCCACACACACCCCACTTGACTGGCATCAGTTGACCCCCATTTTCAAGATGAAAAAGATGCTTTGCATGAAGCACTCTCAAAAATACGCGTGCCTTTCACCTCCGCTGGATGACCCAGGGGAAGAAAAGTCCTCTGAGAGCCATGACTTGTTCATCTTGGTGAACGTTAGTCTGTCCACATTGTCAGTGGACAGATGCGTGTGCTTAGCTGTCAGCACACCCCCAGCAGCACTAAGGACACGTTCCGAGAAAATGCTGGCTGTGGGACACAACAAGATCCCTAAGGCGTATGTTGTGAGCTCAGGCAATTTATCCAGATTGGAAGCCTAAAATGAGCAGGGCTCAAGTTGCACAGTAATGGCATCGACGTTCCCTTGCATATACTCATATCTGTGTCTCCTCCTCTTTTTCCTTGTCCAGCTTCTTTGTTTTCGCATGAGTATATGTCCTTGTCACTTTCCCATGTGTTTGTGTTGTGTTGTGAGTTGTTTGTCACCTTTTGGACACCTTTGAGGGTGTTTTCTAGGTGTTTTTATGTGTTTGTGATTGCCTGCCATTGTTTCCTATGCGGTTCGAGTGGTTCGTCGAACGTTCGCCGAACCGAACTCGAACGGGACCTCTGTTTGACGAACCGAACTCGAGCCGAACCACGGCCGGTTCGCTCATCTCTAGTTATGAACCCACAACATGCTGTCAAAGGAGCTCTCAAAAGAGGAAAAACAGACCATAATTGGGCTGAAAAGAAAGAAGAAAATCCATGAGAGAGACGGCAGTAATGTTAAGGATGGCGAAATCAAGAGTTTAGTATATTCTGGAAAAAACTGGAGTGCTTGGTACCTCAAAAAAGGCTTGGATGTCCAAGGAAGATAGCAGTGGTCGATGATCATAGAATCCTTTTGTTAGTGAAGAAAAACCCTTCGACAACATTCATCAAAGTGAAGAATACTCTCCAGGAAGTTGGAGTTTCAGTATATAAGTCTACCATAAAGAGACGGCTTCATGAGAGCAAATACAGAGAATTCACCACAAGTTGCAAACCATTAATCAGCCTTAAAAAAGGCCAGATTAGACTTTGTCAGAAAACATCTAAAGAAGCTGCCCAGTTCTGGAAAAGCATTATATAGACAGATGAAACTAAGATCAACATGTATCAGAATAATGGGAAGAAGAAAGTATGCAGAAGGCATGGTACATCTCATGACCAAAGCACACCACATCCACTGTAAAACATGGTGGAGGGAGCTTGATGGAATTGGCATGTATGCCTTCCAATGGCACTGGGTCACTAGTGTTTATGGATGATGTGACTGAAGACAAAAGCAGCCGGATGAATTCTGAAGTGTATAGGGCTATACTTTCTGCTCACATCCCATCAAATGCAGTAAGGTTGATCGGACAGCACTTCACAGTACAGATGGACAATGACTTAAAGCATCATGCAAAAACAACTCCAGAGTTTTTTAACCCTAGAACGCATACCTGGGGCCTCGCAGGCCTGCTAGGTTACTTGCTTTCTATTTTCTGCAAGATTACTTTAGTTAGAATTTTGAAACTCTAGTTTTTCCTCAGGTATATAGTTGTTAGTAATATCCAGTTGTACAGATATTTTTATCTTTTAGGAATTTCAGTAAAAGAACTCTTTTTTGGGACTACGACATATCTGTGGCCTTTTAGGCCTGTACTTGGTATACATGTGATCCTCAGTCTTTTGTCTGTACTGTTGCTGGGGAAGACTTTGTCTTTATTACTCAGTCTTTATGACTTTGTTGTTGTTGGGAAGAGTGTGGATTCTGCCTGACTACATGGTCATGTGATTTTGGGAGGGAGGCTCCCTCACAAAGTCATGCGTCTGACATCATCGCTGGTCATGAATACACAGGAACAGGAGGACAGATAACATATATCCTGTTCATTGTGTGCTACTTGCTGAAGAGACTTTGGAGGAAGGAGTCAGCTTTCTTGTTTCTGGAAAAATAAACTTTCTGAGCTTCAAAAATCCAGAGGCTTCTACTGCACCTAAAAGAAGTGGTGACCTGCTTTAGGTAAGAGGAGGGGGGGCTGCACTTTACCTTTAGCATACAAACTAACAAAGAGTGCACAACCCTGATTGTAATCATTTTTTTTCATTTTAGTTTACTGACATCTAAGGTTACAATGACACAGTCTACATCCAGGGGTTTGACTGACCAAGAAATCGAGGCAATCATTTTTGATAGAGGTGAAGACAGTGAACTTTCTTTGTCCAATGAAGAATACATGCCACCAGCTAATGTCTCCACTTCATCGTCCAGTGATTCTTCAGATGATGAAGAAGCAGTGGATCCAGCAGAACATACAAATAGAACATCCAAAGCTAGTGTTTTTTGGAACAGTACTGCTGGGGCTCTTGGACACACCCTATCACATAATATTATTATAATATTATGAGAGTTGCTGAAGGCGCTGTAGGAATTCCAAAATTCTTGTCCAAAAGAGATGTTTTCTGTACATTTTTTTCAGATGATATTGCAGATGAGGTAGTTTTGTGTACTAACTTAGAAGGAAAACATATTGCTTCAGGAAGAAAACAAACATGGAAAGATATAACAAAAGAGGAACTATATGCCTATATTGCCCTTACTCTTCTGGCAAGGTGTACAAAATCGTATGATGTTCCAATCAGAGAATTATTTCTGAACCCTTTTTCAGATCCACACTACAAAGCTACAATGTCAGTCAATAGATTTGAGAATATTCGAAGAAGCCTTCGTTTTAATGATAAGAAAAATCATCCTGTGAGGTTGGAAACAGATAAATTAACCCCTATTAGCTACATCTGGAATCTTTTAATCAAAAACTGACAAAGCTTTACCATTCTAATGACAATGTGACAGTGGATGAGCAACTTTTTGCCTTTAGGGGATGTTGCAAATTCATACAGTATATGCCCAGTAAACCTGCCTAGTATGGCATAAACATTTTCTGGATGTGTGATTCTACAAGCTAATATGGCATGAATGGTCTGATTTACTGTGGCAAAGAAGCTGATGCTCCAGTCCAGAAAGACCTATGTTCTGACATAGTAAAAACACTTGCAGTACCAATTTTCAATTCTGGAAAAAATATAACAGTGGACCTCTTCTTTACCAATCTGGAACTTGGCAAATTTTTGCTTCAGAAAAAACTCACTCTTGTCGGTACTGTGAGGCCAAACCGCCGCGAAATTCCTCCAATCATGAAGCACAATCCCAAGTGACCACTTTATGAGAGTATCTTTGGTTTCTGCAATCAAACGACAATGGTATCTTATAAAGCAAACAAAGAAAAATCTGTGATATTAATGAGTACAATGCATCATGATGGAAGTATTGACACCGATGACAGGAAACAGAAACCTGAAATCATACTGCATTATAATAAAAAAAGGAGATGTGGACAAGATGGATGAAATGATTGGAGAGTATTCGTGCAAGAGGCAGACAAAACGTGGCCTGTAGTCATTTTTTATAATATCCTTGATTTGTCAGCCCTCAATAGCTATATTGTTTATAGTGAAACTCATCCAGAATTCCATGCCAACAGGAAGGACAAGAGACGTCTATTCTTGATGGAACTTTGCTATGAACTTTTGATGTCTACCATGATGGAGCAAAGCAACACGAAATGCTTGCCAAGGCAAATTACGGAAGCTATTATCCGATGTGGTATACATTTTCAGGAACATCCAGAGCCAAGAGAAAATAAAAGAAAGCACTGTTATATTTGTCCAGCAAAGAAGGAAAGGAAATCAGAGCATTTCTGTACTACTTGTGGACAAAATGTGAAAATTGTTGGGGTAATCAGCAAAGTTGAAAAGGAAAGCTTTTGAAAAGAAATATTCCTGCACCATGTTTACTATGACTTTTATATAAAAAACTTTTAGATAAAAAATTGTTTTATATATATATATATATATATATATATATATTTAAAAAGAACTATATAGAATGCATATATTGGGTGTTTTAAGCCGGTATAATTACTTTTTTTTGTTTTATGCACATAATTATAATGTCTAGAAATATTCACATCTCAAATAAACTTTGAAAAGTATTTCTATTTGAGTTACTCCATGTTATTTGCACACGGGCCTAAAAGGCTCCAGGTATGTGAAAGTGTAGATGTCTATGGTTGCACGTTCTAGGGTTAAGACAAAGAAGTGGAATATTCTGCAATAGTCCAGTCAATCACCAGACCTGAACCCCATTGAGCATGTATTTCCCATGCTTAAGATAAAACATATGGCAGAAAGACTCACATAGAAGTAACAACTGATGTCAACTGCAGTAAAGGCCTGGCAAAGTATTGCAAAGGAGGAAACCCAGCATTTAGTGATGTCCATGGCTTCCAGACTTCAGGCAGTCATTATGGCTTTGATCATGGTGCGTCATGAGACTTGATCATACTCAGGTCTATCATAGGCTCTTCCCCATTAGCTTGTTTAGTGCCTTCTGACTTAGAGGTGCATTTACTAGTACTTTAACATATTCCTTTACTTTTACTCTCCATCAAGTATTCTTGGCATAATACTTAAGTAGATTGGCAGGCATTTATGCCATGAAGTAATGTGGCTCCCGTGAAGAAACCACACTGATTCAGAGTTGTATGTTGTCAATACAAATCTCTTCATAATGCAATATCCTGCTGGTGATGCTGGCAATGATACCTCAGATGATAAATGTCCACCTGGGGTGTCTTTGATGGCAAAATACATTGCTGATGGCATGGTTTTCAGTATCACTAATACACAAAACAGCATCTGACTGCAACTAGTCAGAGATGCCAGTAGGCTGTAAAAGCAGTGCATATGCATGAGCCTAATGTGCGGCCCCGGAAGTAAATGGGCGGCCATGGGAGCAGTTACAGCTGCGCCAGTGGCTTGGTAAGTATAGCGCTGCTTACTTTATTATTTTTTTTCTTTATTTTTACTTTTTTTTGTATTACCGGAGTGCCGGACCTGGGTGCACAGTGCCCATATATTACAAACCAAATGCTATTGATGCACAGTGTCCATATAATACTAACATTACAAATACCAACATGGAATACACAAATATTACTAATATGTCATCCCAAAATAATGTCCAAGAATTACAAACCAAATAATGCATACAGTGCTCAAATATTTGCAGCAAAATAACACCAACTATATAATACCTATATACAATAGCTAAATATACCAACATTCAGTGCCCAAGTATTTCAGTAATAGTATAATATATAAAAAAAAGAATGCTGTCACCCATCTGAAGGTTAACGGATGAGCAGCGGATACCAATATGAAAAGCACAGCAAGATCATAGAGTCATCGCTACAAACATATCCAGTAACAATTCCATACCCTCCAGGTGAGGTGGATCCTCTCAACCTCATGACACAGTACTTATGATGAGCAGTATATGCTCCTCTTTACAAGACCAATTTTTGTCCTGAACAGCAACCCTGCTTCATGTTATTATTTTTAGTGGCAGGGACAATGGACACGAGGGATCAGTTTCAGCCCTGGTCCATGTTTCAAGGAGAATTTCAATGTCTATATATTTCAGTCTTTGTATAAAGTCAGGGTCATTTGTTTTACATCCAAGCCGAGCTGTTCAGGCCTTGGATGTTCCAGCTCCTGATTGTAATTCAAGTCAGATAAAGTAATAGCTGGCAATAAGCATAGGGTATTTTTTCCTTCTTCATTCTAGAAAGATAATAGCTAGGTGTCCTTTTCCATCCTGGTATATTGTTTTAGATAAATAAAAAGAAATATATCTTTACAAATAATGCAAAACATAATGTGAACAGAACATTTTAAGGCCCCCTTCACACGTCCGTGATACACGTGCGTGTTTGGTCCGTTTCCGTATATACCGGAGACACGGCCAAACGTGCACCAATGTTAATCTATGATTGTGGTCACACGTCCGTTATTTCATTATGTCCGTGTGTGCGTGTCCGTGATCCGTATGTGTTTGCGTTTGGCACGGATGCATGTCCGTTATCTGCACGGAGCACGCACACGTGGACACAATGAAAGTCTATGGGTATGTGCACACATGTTAGTAAACACGTATGCATATACCTATAGTCCGTGTCCGTTTGGTGTTTTTATTTCTAGTGATGTCGGCTATTCTTTCTATTTCTGTGTATGTCGGTCAATCTCCCTGAGTCCGTCGGTCAGTCTCTCTGTCTCTCTGTCGGTCTCTCTGTCTGTCTGTCCCTCTCTCACAGTCTGTCGGTCAGTTTCCCCCCCTCTCTCATACTTACCGTTCCCCGATCTCCGGCGCAGCGCTGCACGGCATTCACACTGCTGCGGCGGCTTTTACTATTTTGAAAAAGCCGGCCGCCCATTAAACAATCTCGTATTCCCTGCTTTCCCCGCCCACCGGCGCCTATGATTGGTTACAGTGAGACACGCCCCCACGCTGAGTGACAGGTGTCACACTGCACCCAATCACAGCAGCCGGTGGGCGTGTCTATACTGTGCAGTAAAATAAATAAATAAATAATTAAAAAAAAACGGCGTGCGGTTCCCCCCAATTTAAAAGCCAGCCAGATAAAGCCATACGGCTGAAGGCTGGTATTCTCAGGATGGGGAGCTCCACGTTATGGGGAGCCCCCCACCCTAACAATATCAGTCACCAGCCGCCCAGAATTGCCGCATACATTATATGCGACAGTTCTGGGGCTGTACCCGGCTCTTCCCGATTTGCCCTGGTGCCGTTGGCAAATCGGGGTAATAAGGAGTTATTGGCAGCCCATAGCTGCCAATAAGTCCTAGATTAATCATGTCAGGCGTCTATGAGACACCTTCCATGATTAATCTGTAAGTTACAGTAAAAAAACACACACACCCGAAAAAATCCTTTATTTGAAATAAAAAACACACACAAATTCCCTCATTACCAATTTATTAACCCCGACAAACCCTCCATGTCCGGCGTACTCCACGGACCTCCAGCGTCGCGTCCAGCTCTGCTGCATGGAGGTGACAGGAGCAGCAGAAGACACCGCCGCTCCGGTCACCTCCACACAGCAAATGAGGTGAGTAGCGCGATCAGCTGCTGTCACTGAGGTTACCCGCGGCTGATCGCGCTACTCACCTCATTTGCTGTGTGGAGGTGACCGGAGCAGCGGTGTCTTCTGCTGCTCCTGTCACCTCCATGCAGCAGAGCTGGACGCGACGCTGGAGGTCCGTGGAGTACGCCGGACATGGAGGGTTTGTCGGGGTTAATAAATTGGTAATGAGGGAATTTGTGTGTGTTTTTTATTTCAAATAAAGGATTTTTTCGGGTGTGTGTGTTTTTTTACTGTAACTTACAGATTAATCATGGAAGGTGTCTCATAGACGCCTGACATGATTAATCTAGGACTTATTGGCAGCTATGGGCTGCCAATAACTCCTTATTACCCCGATTTGCCAACGGCACCAGGGCAAATCGGGAAGAGCCGGGTACAGCCCCAGAACTGTCGCATATAATGTATGCGGCAATTCTGGGCGGCTGCTGACTGATATTGTTAGGGTGGGGGGCTCCCCATAACGTGGAGCTCCCCATCCTGAGAATACCAGCCTTCAGCCGTATGGCTTTATCTGGCTGGCTTTTAAATTGGGGGGAACCGCACGCCGTTTTTTTTTAATTATTTATTTATTTATTTTACTGCACAGTATAGACACGCCCACCGGCTGCTGTGATTGGGTGCAGTGTGACACCTGTCACTCAGCGTGGGGGCGTGTCTCACTGTAACCAATCATAGGCGCCGGTGGGCGGGGAAAGCAGGGAATAGGAGATTGTTTAATGAGCGGCCGGCTTTTTCAAAATAGTAAAAGCCGCCGCAGCCGTGTGAATACCGTGCAGCACCGGTGATCGGGGATCGGTGAGTATGAGAGAGGGGGGGACACTTCAGTCAATCGGGGGATTAGCGGTCACCGGTGAATCCTTCACAGGTGACCGCTAATCAGTACTCGACACAGACAGAGCCGCGGTATGAGGATGAAGTCGGGTGAAGTTCACCCGAGTTCATTCTCATCGCGCAACTCTGTCTGCTGTCAGCCGACATTTATAAACGACATTGTGCATCACACACACGGACATTACACACGGACATTACACGTACACATACACGTTAATTCCACACGCACACACGGACGTTCTGCACACAAACACGGCTAGCATACGCAATTCACACAGGTGCCACACGGACCATAAAAACGGACACAAAAACGGGACACGGACCCGAAAAACGGCCCGTAACACACGTGCGTGTTTTTCACGGACGTGTGAAGGGGGCCTAACCTAAATTACTGCCTCTTTGCCATACAAATTCATTCAGTGCAGCAATTTCACAGTTAATTCACACAAAACCAAAAAAACACTTGCAAAGACTTTGCTACTTCACATTCATCATTTAAGCAGTTTATTGTTCACTGAAAGATCCCTTTACATTCACGAAGACAACAATTTCCCAATGTTAAAGAATATGTACTGACAACATGTGACATGTTCAGCTATTATGCAAGCATGTCCTAGAGCATTTCTTGTATCGTATCCAAAAAATAATTTAGGACAATTTTTTAAGTACACTAAACAAAAATATAAACGCAACATTTTTTTTGCCTCGTTTTTCATGAGCTGAACGCTAAGATCTAAGACTATTTCTATCAAATATTCACAAATTTTTCCAACTCTGTCTTAGTGAGCACTTCAAGTTTTGACATATCAAGATGCTGAATAGACAGCATAATTATTGCACAGGTGTGCCTTAGGCTGATGACAATCAAATGCCACTCTAAAATTTACAGCTTTATCACACAGCATAATCCTACAGATGTCACAAGTTTTGAGGGAATCTGCAATTGGCGTGCTGTCTGCAGTAATGTCCACTAGAGCTGCTGTCCATGAATTAAATGTTGATTTCTCTACTAGTGATGGGCAAACCCGAACTGTAAAGTTCAGGGTTCGTGCTCATGATCCCAAACACGAGCTGTCTGACAAGTTCGTATTACAGTTTGGGTCCAGTTTGAGTCCAGGGACTGTTAAAAAACCACATTAGTAAAAAAACAATGATTCTTACAGCTCCCGAGACGCATCCTGCAGACTCTGTTTCCCGGCCACTTCTCTTTCCAATCCTTAACTTCCAGTGGTATTCCCTGCACTGCTCATCACTCGGTAGTTTTCGGCTTCTTTTTGTTCATGTTCGCAATGACGTCAGGGTTCACCCGAGTCCATGAGCCATTGAACTTTGACTGTGCAAGTCTTGCATCGGTATCACCCAGCACGGCGCACATTCTACTGATAGGAGTGGGTCGGCTGCAAGTATTTCCATGCAGCTGAGGTGCTCCTGTGAAGAGAGTGAGCACTGTGCTCGGTGATATCGTTTCGAGACTCGCAGGAGTCATATGCAAGTCTCAGCTGTGCCCTCGGGTGAAGTATCTGACAGCTCTCAGCTGAGTCTGGGTGAGCGGACCTGTGTTTGTCTGCTTACACAGAAGTAGCAGAGCTGAAGATGCTCACCTGCCTTTGGACTACGTTGGAGGGGTTTTTTTGGGTAATAAAGATGGAGCCCTAAATGTCTCCTGTTTTATTGTTAATAAAATATTTTTTTCCCTGTGTTGTTGTTTTATTTTACTGTTAAAATAAGAGACAATCACAGATGCTGTCACAGAGTGGGCGTCTGTGATTGGATGCTGGAGTAACCTAAAACCAGCCCATACATTCTAGCATCTAGACTATATGGGCAGATTCCAGGTTACTCCAACAGCCAATCACAGATGCCCATTCTGTGTGACAACGTCTGATATTGGCTGTTGGGTCCCTTACACATATAGTAGTGTAAAAATAAATAAATAATTTAAAAAATGACATAACACTCCATGGCATTTTTGATTCTCAGCACAGAAAAAGCGGACGTCTATAGGCTGCCAACCCCATCTGCTTGGCTTTACTTTGGCTTGCAATCAAAATACAGGGAAGCCCATTCATTTTTTTTTTATTTTTTTTAAAAATAATGAAAAAAAAATATTTTTAGCTCCTGCTGTATTTTGATCGCTAGTCAGGTAAAAACTGGCAGTTGGCGACTGGGATTCTCCGCAGCCCGCAGCCGCCCCCTGGAAATGACACATGGTTACTTAGCGCCATTTCCAGGTGCTTTACCCAGCTCGTCCAACAGTGGCACGCTGGGTAATAAAGTGGTTAATACCAGCTTTGTATTCTAAGCTGGTACTAAGCCTGAATTTCATTGTGTCATGCCAAATTAGAAATGGCCACCATAGATTTCTAGTAAACAGTAAAAAGAAAAAACCACATAGAACATTTTTTTATTAGAAATAAAACAAAAAAAACATTTAGAGACTCCATCTATATTATAAAAAAAATCCTTTGTCCGACTTAGTCCACAGGTAGAGCAATGTCAGCTCTGGTTCATCGCTCTGTACAGACAAACGTCTATACAGAGCAAGAAGCAGGCTGACACTGAGGGTATGATTCCTCTTGCGTATGACTCCTGTGAGTCTCGCATCGGTATCACCCAGCA
Organism: Anomaloglossus baeobatrachus; assembly: GCF_048569485.1. Classification (NCBI taxonomy): domain Eukaryota; kingdom Metazoa; phylum Chordata; class Amphibia; order Anura; family Aromobatidae; genus Anomaloglossus; species Anomaloglossus baeobatrachus. The sequence goes on from NC_134358.1 coordinate 459,140,356, forward strand.
TGGTGCACACTCTCCTGACAGGAAAACCTTAGCTGCAAGGAAAATACATGCAGCCGACCCGCTCCTGTAAGGAGAGTGTGCGTCATGCCAGGTGGTACCGATGCGAGACTCGAACAGTGACAGTCAAAGTTCAATCGAGTCCGTGGCTCATGGACTCGGGTGAACCCTGACGTCACCGCGAACACAGCCGAAAACAGCCGAAGACTGCCGAGTGACGAGCAGTACAGTGAATACCCCCAGATGTTAATGATCTGACCAGGAAGCAGAATCATCCAGGAGAAAGAGACTGTAGGATGCGTCACGGAAGTGGTAAGAATAATGACGTTTATTATTAACTATATTATTTATTTTACAGACCCCCCATGCCCCATCCCTTAACTGTAAAGTGCAAATTCGTGGTTCAGATGCATGTTTGCGTTATCTCATAACCCGAACTCAAACTTTACAAAAAGTATGCGCGAGTCTCCCAAACACGAACATATTCTCTACCATAAACCATCTCCAAAGGTGTTTCAGAGAATTCAGCAGTACTTCCAACCGGCTTCACAACTGCAGACTAGAGATGAGCGAACCGGCCGTGGTTCGGCTCGAGTTCGGGTCGTCGAACAGGGGTCCCGTTCGAGTTCGGTTCGGGCGAACGTTCGACGAACCGAACTCGAACCGCATAGGAAACAATGTCAGTCAATCACAAACACATAAAAACACCTAGAAAACACCCTCAAAGGTGTCCAAAAGGAGACAAACAACTCACAACACAACACAAACACATGGGAAAGTGACAAGGACATATAATCAGGCGAAAACAAAAGAGCTGGACAAGGAAAAAGAGGAGGAGACACATATATGGGAATGGCACGCCCTTCTAAAATCATGTAAAACACCACAAGGTGACTCCAAGCGGAGTTCTCCCTTTTTTCCAAAAATTGGGCCACACACACACCCACCCCTTCAGTGGCAGCACTTGTGCCCCAGTTGTACACTTCACAGCTAGATTTGCATCAAGCACATTCGAAAATACGCCATCCTTTTCTGTCCTCAGGATTGCACCGGGGTAGGTAGCAAAGTCTTTGCTGAACCATGACTTGTTCATCTTGGCTCCTTTTAAAAAACACAGCAAGCAAGGGTTACTCCAAGCGGAGTCATCCTTTTTTCCAAAAATTGGGCCACACAAACACTCACCCATTCAGTGGCAGCACTTGTGCCCCAGTTGTACACTTCACAGCTAGATTTGCATCAAGCACAATCAAAAATACGCCATACTTAACCGTTTCCAGGATGACCCCGGGGTAGGTAGCAAAGTCTTTCCTGATCCCAGATCTGTTCATCTTGGATCATTTTTAAAAACAATGTAAGCAAGGGTTACTCCAAGCGGAGTCTCCCTTTTTTCCAAAAATTGGGCCACACAGACTCTCACCCCTTCAGTGGCAGCACTTGTGCCCTAGTTGTACACTTCACAGGTAGATTTGCATCAAGCACAATCAAAAATACGCCATACTTAACCGTTCCCAGGATGACCCCGGGGTAGGTAGCAAAGTCTTTGCTGAACCATGACTTGTTCATCTTGGCTCCTTTTAAAAAACACAGCAAGCAAGGGTTACTCCAAGCAAAGTCTCCCTTTTTTCCAAAAATTGGGCCACACAGACACTCACCCCTTCAGTGGCAGCACTTGTGCCCCAGTTGTACACTTCACAGCTAGATTTGCATCAAGCACATTCAAAAATATGCCATACTTAACTGTCCCCAGGATGACACCGGGGTATGTAGCAAAGTCTTTCCTGATCCCAGCTCTGTTCATCTTTGATCATTTTTAAAAACAATGTAAGCAAGGGCTACTCCAAGCGGAGTCTCCCTTTTTTCCAAAAATTGGGCCACACAGACACTCAACCTTTCAGTGGCAGCACTTGTGCCCCAGTTGTACACTTCACAGGTAGATTTCCATCAAGCACAATCAAAAATATGCCATACTTAACCATTTCCAGGATGACCCCGGGGTAGGTAGCAAAGTCTTTTCTGATCCGAGATCTGTTCATCTTGGATCATTTTTAAAAACAATGTAAGCAATGGTTACTCCAAGCGGAGTCTCCCTTTTTTCCAAAAATTGGGCCACACAGACACCCACCCTTTCAGTGGCAGCACTTGTGCCCCAGTTGTACACTTCACAGGTAGATTTCCATCAAGCACAATCAAAAATACGCCATACTTAACCATTTCCAGGATGACCCCAGGGTAGGTAGCAAAGTCTTTCCTGATCCGAGATCTGTTCATCTTGGATCATTTTTAAAAACAATGTAAGCAAGGGTTACTCCAAGTGGAGTCTCCCTTTTTTCTAAAAATTGGGCCACACAGACACCCACCCCTTCAGTGGCAGCACTTGTGCCCCAGTTGTACACTTCACAGCCAGATTTGCATCAAGCACATTCAAAAATACGCCATACTTAACCGTCCCCAGGAGGACACCGGGGTAGGTAGCAAAGTCTTTGCTGAACCATGACTTGTTCATCTTGGCTCCTTTTAAAAAACACAGCAAGCAAGGGTTACTCCAAGCGGAGTCATCGTTTTTTCCAAAAATTGGGCCACACAGACACTCACCCCTTCAGTGGCAGCACTTGTGCCCCAGTTGTACACTTCACAGTTAGATTTGCATCAAGCACAATCAAAAATACGCCATACTTAACCGTTTCCAGGATGACCGGGGTAGGTAGCAAAGTCTTTCCTGATCCCAGATCTGTTCATCTTGGATCATAAAACAATGTAAGCAAGGGTTACTCCAAGCGGAGTCTCCCTTTTTTCCAAAAATTGGGCCACACAGACTCTCACCCCTTCAGTGGCAGCACTTGTGCCCTTGTTGTACACTTCACAGGTAGATTTGAATCAAGCACAATCAAAAATACGCCATACTTAACCGTTCCCAGGATGACCCCGGGGTAGGTAGCAAAGTCTTTCCTGATCCCAGATCTGTTCATCTTGGATCATTTTTAAAAACAATGTAAGCAAGGGTTACTCCAAGCGGAGTCTCCCTTTTTTCCAAAAATTGGGCCACAAAAACACCCACCCCTTCAGTGATGACCCCGGGGTAGGTAGCAAAGTCTTTCCTGATCCGAGATCTGTTCATCTTGGATCATTTTTAAAAACAATGTAAGCGAGGGTTACTCCAAGTGGAGTCTCCCTTTTTTCTAAAAATTGGGCCACACAGACACCCACCCCTTCAGTGGCAGCACTTGTGCCCTAGTTGTACACTTCACAGGTAGATTTGCATCAAGCACAATCAAAAATACGCCATACCTAACCGTTCCCAGGAAGACCCCGGGGTAGGTAGCAAAGTCTTTGCTGAACCATGACTTGTTCATCTTGGCTCCTTTTAAAAAACACAGCAAGCAAGGGTTACTCCAAGCGGAGTCATCGTTTTTTCCAAAAATTGGGCCACACAGACACTCACCCCTTCAGTGGCAGCACTTGTGCCCCAGTTGTACACTTCACAGTTAGATTTGCATCAAGCACAATCAAAAATACGCCATACTTAACCGTTTCCAGGATGACCGGGGTAGGTAGCAAAGTCTTTCCTGATCCCAGATCTGTTCATCTTGGATCATAAAACAATGTAAGCAAGGGTTACTCCAAGCGGAGTCTCCCTTTTTTCCAAAAATTGGGCCACACAGACTCTCACCCCTTCAGTGGCAGCACTTGTGCCCTTGTTGTACACTTCACAGGTAGATTTGAATCAAGCACAATCAAAAATACGCCATACTTAACCGTTCCCAGGATGACCCCGGGGTAGGTAGCAAAGTCTTTCCTGATCCCAGATCTGTTCATCTTGGATCATTTTTAAAAACAATGTAAGCAAGGGTTACTCCAAGCGGAGTCTCCCTTTTTTCCAAAAATTGGGCCACAAAAACACCCACCCCTTCAGTGATGACCCCGGGGTAGGTAGCAAAGTCTTTCCTGATCCGAGATCTGTTCATCTTGGATCATTTTTAAAAACAATGTAAGCGAGGGTTACTCCAAGTGGAGTCTCCCTTTTTTCTAAAAATTGGGCCACACAGACACCCACCCCTTCAGTGGCAGCACTTGTGCCCTAGTTGTACACTTCACAGGTAGATTTGCATCAAGCACAATCAAAAATACGCCATACCTAACCGTTCCCAGGAAGACCCCGGGGTAGGTAGCAAAGTCTTTGCTGAACCATGACTTATTCATCTTGGCTCCTTTTAAAAAACACAGCAAGCAAGGGTTACTGCAAGCGGAGTCTCCCTTTTGTCCAAAAATTGGGCCACACAGACACTCACCCCTTCAGTGGAAGCACTTGTGCCCCAGTTGTACACTTCACAGGTGGATTTGCATCAAGCACAATCAAAAATACGCCATACTTAACCGTCCCCAGGAGGACACCGGGGTAGGTAGCAAAGTCTTTCCTTATCCCAGATCTGTTCATCTTGGATCATTTTTAAAAACAATGTAAGCAAGGGTTACTCCAAGCGGAGTCTCCTTTTTTTCCAAAAATTGGGCCACACAGACACTCACCCCTACAGTGGCAGCACTTGTGCCCCAGTTGTACACTTCACAGGTAGATTTGCATCAAGCACATTCAAAAATACGCCATACTTAACCGTCCCCAGGACTTGTGCCCTAGTTGCAAACAGGATGTTTTGATTTGCATCAAGCACATTCCAAATCCACAAGCATTTACTCTCCCCAGGATGACACAGGGGTAGTAAATTCCTTTTGGATCCATGACTTTGACACATTGTCACTGGACGGACGCGTGCGCCTATTTGCCAGCACACACCCAGCAGCACTGAAGACACGTTCAGAGACAACGCTGGCAGCTGGACACGACAAAATCTCCAAGGCGTAACTGGAGAGCTCTGGCCATTTTTCAAGACTTGAAGCCCAAAATGAGCAAGGCTCCATTTGCAAAGTCATGGCATCGATGTTCATTTGGAGATACTCCTGTATCATCCTCTCCAGCCGTTGACTATGTGTCAGACTTGTTGTCTCTGGTGGCCTTGCAAAGGGCGGTCTAAAAAATTATGAAAAGATTCAATAAAATTGCTGCTACCAGCACCAGATACGATGCTACTGGTACGGGTAGACTGTTGAAAATGACGAGACCGTCCCATGTTCGTCAAGTTACAACTGGGAGATTCACTCCCTGCACCTGCACGGTTGTTTGGTGGAAAAGCCGAGCTAAGATTGAGTAACAGCTTCTGCTGATACTCCTGCATACGTGCGTCCCTTACTATGGCTGGAATTATGTCACAAAATTTGGACTTGTACTGTGGATCTAATAGTGTGGCAAGCCAGTAGTCATCATCACTTCTAATTTTGACAATACGAGGGTCATGTTTGAGGTAGGGCAGCAAGAAGGTGCTCATGTGTCTTGTGCAGCCATGCGGACCAAGTCCACGCTGTGTTTGTGGCATAGAGGTGCTAACCATTCTTTCTTCCTCTGACATCTTCCCCCAACCTCTTTCAACTGAATTTTGACCAAGGTCTCCCTCATCCGCTGAGTCTTCCATGTCCATGGACAGTTCGTCCTCCATTTCTTCATGTTCTGCTGCACCTTCCTCAACATTTCGCCTGCTACCATGTGCCCTTGTTGATCCCTGTCCCCCATGGTCCCATGCCTGCCGCATTGGTGATGATGAACGTCTTGACCTTGGTGATGTTGTTGTGTCTTGCGCATCCTGTAGTTCCTCCCCTGCCTGTTGTCCCACCCCCTTACTCCGAATAGTGTTTAGCGTGTGCTCCAACATGTACATGACTGGAATTGTCATGCTGATAATGGCATTGTCAGCGCTAAACATATTCGTCGCCATGTCGAAACTGTGCAGAAGGGTGCATAGGTCCTTGATCTGAGACCACTCCATCAGGGTGATCTGCCCCACCTCTGCATCTTGTTGGCCCAGACTATACGTCATGACGTATTGCACCAGGGCTCAGCGGTGCTGCCACAGTCGCTGTAACATGTGGAGAGTTGAATTCCAGCGTGTCGCCACATCGCATTTCAGGCGATGAACCGGCAGGTCGAAAGACTTCTGGAGCGATGCAAGTCGCTCAGCTGCGGCAGTTGAACGGCGGAAGTGAGCAGACAGTTTTTGTGCCCTGGTCAGAAGGTTCAACACGTGAGCCATACAAGGTACGTGTGTCACCTTGCCCAAGCGAAGGGCCACACCCAGGTTTGCAGCATTGTCGCACACGGCCTTACCAGACTGCAGGTTGAGTGGAGACAACCATTTATTAAACTAAGTCTACAGAGCTGCCCACAACTCAGCCGCTGTGTGACTCCTATTTCCAAGACATGTGAATCTAAAGACCGCCTGATGCCGTTGCGCTCTGCTGCCAGCATAGTAATGAGGGGTGCGTGATTCCTTCTGCTCAGTGAGAACACTGGTGGCTTGACCAGGCAGGCTTGGGGCGGAGGTGGAGGACCCAGATGAGGTGGAGGAGGCAGAAGCAGTGGCGGAACTTGGACAGACAGAGGATTGACACACAAGTCGTGGGGACGGCAAGACTTGTGCAGCAGACCCTTCACCATCTATCACCATAGTTACCCATTGCCCAGTCAGCGACATGTAACGTCCCTGTCCATGCTTACTGGTCCAAGTATCGGTGGTGAAATGCACCCGTTCACACACAGAGTTTCTCAAGAAAGCGGTGATGTTGTGCGAGACATGCTGGTGTAGCGCAGGCTAACCTTTCTTAGAGAAGTAGTGGCGACTGGGCATCTGGTACTGGGGCACAGCGACAGACATAAGGTCTCTAAAATCCTGTGTGTCCACCAGTCGGAAAGGCAGCATTTCGGTAGCCAAGAGCTTACAGAGGGATAAAGTCAACCTCTTAGCTTTGTCATGGGTCGCAGGAAATGGCCTTTTATTTGTCCACAACTGAGGGACAGAGATCTGGCTGCTGTGTGTAGACGGTGTTGAGTAGGGTGTCCCTGGAAAAATGCAGGTTTGTGAGGAAAGTGCAGGCGTAGACATGATGTTGCCTTCATCCAACGTTGGTGATATTGATGTCTGAGAGAGCTGTACACACGCACTTGTTTCCCCTTCCAAACCAACTGACGACCTACCAAGCAAACTACCTGTTGCGGTTACAGTGGTGGAAGTTGTGCGTGGAAAACCAGGTGTGACAGCTGTCCCCACAGTCCTAGAAGATGAAGAGCGCGCGGATGCACTGGAAGGGGCAGGCGGTGGATGGTTCGCTCCGCTAGGCCGCATTGCAGCACGGTGAGCTTCCCACTGGGACATATGATATTTATTCATGTGCTGATTCATGGAAGAAGTTGTCAAACTGCTGAGGTTTTGCCCTCTACTAACAGAATCACGACAAATTTTACAGATCACATGGCCAATCTTTTGCTATGTCAAAAAAGGACCAGGCTAGGCAAGGCTTAGAGGGCATGTGACCTGCTGAGCCCCCCCGACTAGTGCTCAGAGGCAGAGTGGTGGCTGAGGATGCAGTTGTAGATATGCTACCAGTGCTCCGACTCTGTCCAGGAAGGCGCAAGGTAACTTCGTCGTCGGTTGCATCCTCCTCCACCGCCTCTGTTGACCTCCTCGAGGGCCTGACTGTGGGTTGACAGTAGGTGGGATCTAGAACTTCCTCATCAATTGTTGTGTTTGCACTCCCCTCACCCTCAGACCGAGCCTCTTCTTGCCCTGACCGAATATTTAAGTTGTCATCACAATCTGGTATCTGCGTCTCATCGTCATCAGTATGTTCCTCATTGTCTATAACAACAGGTGTTACAGTTTGTGAAAAAGGGTCAACAATATGCTCAGAAACTTGGTCCTCACGGCCTGAATCAGAGTCAAAAAGGTTCTGGGCATCACTGCAGACCATTTCCTGGTCTGTACTCACTGTAGCTTGGGAGCAGACTTCTGATTCCCAGGCTATAGTGTGACTGAACAGCTCTGCAGACTCAGCCATCTCAGTTCCAACATACTGTGCAGGGTGGATGGAGACTTCAGAGCTGGGAGAATGCAAGTGTGATTGGGCTGACAACTCAGAGGACTGATGTTTTTTGGATGCGGTAGTTGAGGTGGCGGAGAGGGCACTTGTTTGACCACTTGAGATCCATTCAAGCATTTTCCTTTTTTGGCCATCATCTACCTTTGTTCCATTTGTTCGTGTCCGTAAAAAAGGGAGCACATCGGATTGTCCACGGTAAGTAGTAGACATCTTACTTTTGCTGGAAGATGGTCTATCTTCAGCAGATGTTAATGGAGCTTTGCCACCTTCCCCACGGACAAACCCTTTTTTTCCTTTTCCAACACGCCTCTTCCCCTTTCCACCAGCATCTGTCATTTTGCCACTCATTTTGATTGCGACAAGATTGTGCACTTAAAATGTGGTAGTAAAAATTGAGAGGTCGTGTAGATTTCAGCGGTGGTCTAGCTTTATTAACAGCAGAATAAACAACAATAATTATCCCTGACAATGCAACTACGGCCCTTAAACTGGCAGCATAGTTTGCTAGTATAATGGCTTAGTAACAATGAGTTTGAGTGTGCAACGCAGGCAGACATGCTGCAAATATCTTTGCACTAGTGGGAAAATAATGAAGTCCAACAGCCACTTTTAGGATGCCACTAAGTTTCCTCAGTGTTTGCTAGTATAATGGCTTAGTAACAATGAGTTTGAGTGTGCAATGCAGGCAGACGTGCTGTAAATATCTTTGCACTAGTGGGACAATAATGAAGTCCAACAGCCACTTTTAGGATGCCACTAAGTTTCCTCAGTGTTTGCTAGTATAATGGCTTAGTAACAATGAGTTTGAGTGTTCAATGCAGGCAGACTTGCTGCAAATATCTGCACTAGTGGAACAATAATGAAGTCCAACAGCCACTTTTAGGATGCCACTAAGTTTCCTCAGTGTTTGCTAGTATAATGGCTTAGTAACAATGAGTTTGAGTGTGCAATGCAGGCAGACGTGCTGCAAATATCTGCACTAGTGGAACAATAAGTCCAACAGCCACTTTTAGGATGCCACTAAGTTTCCTCAGTGTTTGCTAGTATAATGGCTTAGTAACAATGAGTTTGAGTGTGCAATGCAGGGAGACGTGCTGCAAATATCTTTACACTAGTGGGACAATAATGAAGTCCAACAGCCACTTTTAGGATGCCACTAAGTTTCCTCAGTGTTTGCTAGTATAATGGCTTAGTAACAATGAGCTTGAGTGTGCAATGCAGGCAGACGTGCTGCAAATATCTTTGCACTAGTGGGAAAATAATGAAGTCCAACAGCCACTTTTAGGATGCCACTAAGTTTCCTCAGTGTTTGCTACTATAATGGCTTAGTAACAATGAGCTTGAGTGTGCAATGCAGGCAGACGTGCTGCAAATATCTTTGCACTAGTGGGACAATAATGAAGTCCAACAGCCACTTTTAGGATGCCACTAAGTTTCCTGAGTGTTTGCTATTATAATGCCTTAGTAACAATGAGTTTGAGTGTGCAATGCAGGCAGACGTGCTGCAAATATCTTTGCACTAGTGGGACAATAATGAAGTCCAACAGCCACTTTTAGGATGCCACTAAGTTTCCTCAGTGTTTGCTTGTATAATGGCTTAGTAACAATGAGTTTGAGTGTGCAAAGGGTAGGAGGGTACAGTGGCAGGTTTGTGGATCTGGGTAGAGGAAAGGAAGCTTCCCTTTCTATCCCTCCTAATGGAGAAATGCAGCGAGGAAATCCCTGACCTTAGCTACACAGACGCTGTCATCTTGTGTAGCTGTTAAAATCTGTTTTCACCGACCTGACTGTCACCTATGGCTCTGCCGGTATTAGCCCTTACAAGGGCTGAAAGAAACTTCTATCCCTATTCTGTATAGCGCTGTGTATAGAGCGTACACAGCAGTATCGGAGACAGGAGCTATGCCAGCGGTGACTGACAACAAGGACGCAGAAGGCAGATAATGGCGTGCTGGAGGAAAATGTCCGTTTTTATAATGCAGGGACATGTGACATGGACATCCTATCTGACATGCCGTTGCTTCTCTGGCTAAAAGTCTACTTAGCTGTGTGTGTGTCTGGGATTGGCTAACATGCTGGCCCGCCCCACTACATGTGCGCGCTTAGGGAAGAAAGACAAGGAAAAAAAAAAATCGCCATTATCCAAACAGCAGGGATCTGAATGCACTGTTCCCGCACACTATACACTGAAATTTCATAATAGTGTGAGTCACAGAGTGATTTACACTATTACAGCGGAAAGCCAGCAAGTAATTAGCTTGTCTTTTTGCTGCTAGAACCGTTCTCGAACGTATCTAGAACTATTGAGCTTTAGCAAAAAGCTCGAGTTCTAGTTCGATCTAGAACAGCCGCCAAAATCACTCGAGCCGCGAACTGGAGAACCGCGAACCGCGCTCAACTCTACTGCAGACCACGTGTAACCACATCAGCCTAGGACCTCAAGAGCTAGCGTCTTCAGCTCTAAGATCATCTGAGACCAACCACCCATATAGCTGCTGCTTTAATTGGTTTGCATAACCAAAGAATTTCTGGACAAATTATCATAAACCATCCCAGGGAAACTTATCTGCACGCTCATCTTCCTTATCGGGGTCTCCACATGACTGCAGTTCGTAACTGTAACCAATTTAAGTGGGCAAATGCTCACATTCGATTGCATTTGGCATGTTGGAGAGGTGTTCTTCACAGATGAATCCTGGTTTTCACTCTACAGGGCAGATGGAAGGCTGTGTGTTTGGATCGTGTAGGTGAGTAGTTTGCTGATGTTAACGTTGTGAATGGAGTGGCAAATGGTCGCGGTTGGGTTATGGTATGAGTAGTCATATGTTGTGGACAATGAACACAGATGCATGTTACTTAATCCCTTTAAATGCACAATGCTATTGTTGTGTGGGTGGCATGGGACCATAGTTGTGGGCAGAGGCGAGCCCCTGCTTCCAGGCAGCGTCTCTCTTCTATACTGCACTCTTGCTATCACCACAGTGCAACCAGGGACACGACAGCTTCTCCTCAGGACATATTCAGATGAGACGTCCAGGACAACGTTTAACACTTCTTTACTGAATAACTTGCAGTTTCTGTGGAACACTTCCACTGCAGGCACATAGCTTGAGCGTTACATGCATGTTAAGGTTTGGTTTTATTTCACATTTTGCAGCACACTACTCCCTCTTGTGCTTCTCTCCAGCTACTATAGGACTGTCTGTTTACCCCGGCAACACCACAGTGGCAGCTAGTAAATTCATGGAGTCCCACATGGATCTAATCGCGTCCCCTCCGACAGGGATTTGGCACACCACCGGATGTGTTTCTTCTCCACTGTCTCTGTGACAACCTGTTTGCTGAGGTCTATGTTACCTCACGTCTAGACTGGTCCTATTGGAGTCAGTTGCTTCCCTGAAATTCCACTAGAATCAAGGCCACAACTTCAGAGTCGGTTCATGCCTATTTCTGCAACCAGCTACTGAAGAGTTTCCTCTGTCCACTTGATCTGGGTTTCCTGAGGTGACCATGAGGGTCTGAACAAATTACTCTGGGCTTCTCTAAATATACCTCCCTCTGGTACAGCTTCTTCTCTCTACCCCATGGTGTCCCTTTCTGACAAATTCCAACTGTCAACTCTTGTTGCTGGGCAGATTTTAACCTTTAACTCCTTCAGCCCTGTTCTCCCTCACAACTCCAAGCTAAGGGACCGAGGAACAGTGACACCTAATGGTGCCTGAAAACAGTGCACCCGAGAGCACACACATATAAACAACATTTCCCTTATATAATTACACAAAATAACCATGATGTCTTCAGGGAGATTGCAGGGCACAGGTCACCATCCTACACTATCATGACGAGATCATGTGGCTCATCGTTGTGCCATTCATCCACAACCATCATCTCATGTTGCAGCATAATTATGTACGGCCCTATGTTGCAAGGATCTGTACACAATTCCTGGAAGTTGAATGCATTGCAGTTCTTGCATGGCCAGTATAATCACCTGACAAGTCACCCATTAAGCATGTTTGGGATGCTCTGGATTGGCGTATATGATGGCGTGGTCAAGCTTCTGCCAATGTCCTGCAACTTTGCACAGCCATTGAAAAGCAGTAGACCAACATTCCACAGGGCACAATCAATAACCTGATCAATGCTACACAAGAAGTGTTGCACTGTGTGAGACAGTGTGGTCACTTCAGAAACTGACTGGTTTTCTGACCCCACCCCCCGGACATCACCAATACTGTAAAACTGCTCACTTTAGAGTGGCCTTGCATTTTGACCAGCCTAAGGCACACCTGTGCAGTAATCATGCTGCCTAATAAGCATCTTGATATGCCACACCTGGTCATGAAAAATGGGAGCAAAAAAAAAGTGTTGCATTTATGTTTTTATTCAATTGTAGATACAGAAAATTATGTGTAATCTAAAGGATCTTCAAAATCAGCCTAAATTAAATGAAAAAGATAAGTACGATGTTGAGTGGTGTTGATTAAAAGCTGGTGGCGGTGCCTAGTGTATATTAAGTTTTAATCCTGAAACTCTGGTCTAATATGTACTTTTCTGAAAACTCTACAATTCTAGAGATGAACGGATCACTTCACGCAACATTAGTCCAGAGTCCAGTTCTGTTCTCTCTGGCCGTCAACAGTAGCTATGAGCATTTCCTCCAGAATTTCAGGCTCAGTTTATGGTAAGACCTGTTAATGAGAAATCATTTGTGCACCACACACTGGACAGATGAGGTCACGACAAGCCGGTTAATTAAATTGATGAACCCAGAATCTCAAGAATTCACATAGCTCCTGTCCATGGCCAGAGAACACTGACCTTGACTGTGGACAGGGGTTAGGAGAAGCAATCTGCTCATCTGTAGTATTAAGACAGTACATCTGAGACTAGAGTTTTATTATCCACTCATTTTTGTGCAATTGGTTTGTTATCTCTAAGACTATGTAGATTTCATATGATCAACACCAGCCTAGTTAATCATCTAGAGTCAAACACCAGCCTAGTTAATCCTCTAGAGTAAAAGAAGAGTGGACTACATTAGCATTACTCTTCAAGTAATTGTACAAACTTTTCTTGTGAATTAAACTATTTCTGCTTATGTGAAGAAGATACAGATAAAACATATAAGATATAATTCTATAGCACACCCTGTAATAACCCATTATAGCTACAGACATATGAAAGCAAAGGTATAGAGGTTTCAGAACACAAACCGAGGATGACTGAATTTTTTTAATTCAACGGATCCACTCAAATTAGGCTAGGAAATTTGACTTATGGTACATTAAATTTATTCACTGCAAATCAAAAGTGCATTATTATGTTCTGAGTTATCTCCAGACCCTAAAACATTTTAACAGTAAATCAAACAAACAAAAAGTTCTCTATTGAACCCCACCTGTCCTGCTACACAGCCGCACTAGAGTTCAGTGGACTTCTTTGGTCTGCTGCTTTGTCTTCTATGTCTGTTGCCATAGATACCAAGAACGGAGTAAAGGGGGCTTTACACGCTACGATATCGTTAATGTTTTATCGTCGGGGTCACGTTGTTAGTGACGCACATCCGGCGTTATTAACGATATCGCAGCGTGTGACACTTACCAGTAACCTTAAGCGACCTCAAAAATGGTGAAAATCGTTCACCATGGAGAGGTCATCCCAAAACCAAAAATCGGTAATGGTTGATTATCGATGCTCTCCGTCGCTCCTGCGGCAGCACACATCGCTGTGTGTGACACCGCAGGAGCGAGGAACGTCTCCTTACCTGCCGCCAGCCGCAATGCGGAAGGAAGAAGGTGGGTGGGATGTTACATCCCGCTCATCTCCGCCCCTCCACTTTGATTGGCCGGCCGCTTAGTGATGTCGCGGTGACGTCGCTGTGATGCCGAACGCCCCTCCCCCTTGAGGGAGGGATTGTTCGGCAGTCACAGCGATGCCGCCAACCATTTAAGTGCGTGTGACGCTGCCATAGCGATAATGTTCACTGCGGCAGCGATCACACGAAAATGCATGCACGACAGGGGGCGGGTGCTTTTGCGTACGATATCGCTAGCAGTTGCTAGCAATATCGTAGCGTATAAAGCCCACTTAAGACTCCGCACTGAACAAAAAAAATTGCTAAACTAGACTTAAGAAGACCATAGGACCAGAGAATAACAGTGCAGTGGCACAAATGAGCACCACATGAGCGTAGTTTTTTTTTTCTTTTTTTAATGACTTCCTGGCCATCTATAATGCAGAGAAATGATGGTAATCATGTTGCTAGAGTTACAGGAAGAAAATCACTAATATTTGGATTCAGATGAATTAATAACTTTTTGTAAAATGTGAGGCAAATTCTGTTTCCTCTGAACTGATTCTCTAGCAAATAAAATGTAGAAAAAATGGTAAATTATTAATTTATTTTTTTATCACAGCACCAGTTAAGTTAAGGTAAATTATTCTTTCTCCAGAAGAGCATTGATTTATTGATTTAAGCTGCTATATTTATTTAAAGTGTAAATATCAGTTTATTTTTTTTACTTCACAAATGAGTTGTTCTGTCCGGTAGCGGCACTGGCAACAGTTGCTTGGCTGCAGTGCCACTAATCAGACATTGATCTGTCGTAGGGATAAGTCTTCAGTGTTAAAGTCCCGGACAACCCCTTTCATCACGGACAACACGCTGCTTGCACATTGATGACATGAACTGTCTGTAGTTTTTAAGAACCATAGAATTTGATTGGTAATTTTGATCCATAACTTTAAACATCACTCCAGCTTCTTTTTTTTTAATTAGACTTTAGGTCCCTTCACCCTTGCCATATACTCACATTCAGGCAGCTTCAACTTTTATCACTGCTGCTTTGGTTGGATTCCTGTGATTTGCGACCTGCCATTAGTGCCCGGGGTCACAACTCAATACATCTTTTTGAGAGCCTTGTTCTGGCCTTGTTCTGTTTTCACATGGACCATGTGACCCCTTGTGGCCCTGCACACACACACGGAGACATGTCCATTTTTTCTCCAACAGCACGGGTGTCCCACAGATCGCACACTGATTTGATCCGTGTGACATCAGTGTGACATACCGGAGAAAACATGGGTCTTTGAAATAAAAAGATTTTCTATATTCACCCGCATCCAGCGCTGTTTTCTTCAGCTCTGCTGCCTCCCACTTCTGACTGCCGCTCATTATATTCATAGATTACTGCACTAAGGACCTGGAAGACAGAGCATTGTCGGGCACAGCATCGGGGAAAGCACCGCCTAGGACAGCATAGTGGGGACAGGTGAGTATTCAGCAAGCAGTGTGTGTGCAGTGATGTCACCATGGTGACACCCGCTCTAGCATGGGTGTCATGGGGGTGTCATCAGGATGTCATCAGAGTTCATTGGGACCTGGACGTCACTGCATACACACTGCTTGCTGGATACCCACCTATCCCTGCTATGCTGTCCTCGGCGATGCTATACCCAGCACTTTCCCCGCGATGCTCCGTCTTCCAGCTACTCAGTGCAGTGAATAATCAATGAATATAATAAGCTGGGGTCAGAAGCGGGAGGCAGCAGAGCTGAAGAAAACAGCACTGGATACAAGTGAATATAGAAAATCTTTTTATTTCAAAGACTCGTGTTTTCTCTGGCACGTGTCACACATATGCAAACTCAGATGTCACATGTGTGACACATGTGTGACACACGTGTGATGTACACGTGACACACATATGACACACATATGACCATACCGATGCGTGTGGCTTGCACCTGATTAAACACGGACGTCTGAAAGGGGCCTCATAGCACTGCATTGAGATCTTATGACGTATCTTCTGACTTCCTGCCAGTCAGAAGTTGCAGTCACAGGATGGTGCCAAGGGACTGAAGCAGCATTGGTAAGAGGTGCAGCCGCCAAAAGACTAGTATATGACAAGGAGCAGGGAGTTTAGCTTTAAAGCACCACTCCAGCGCTGAACCCTTTTCCCCCCACCCCTCCCCCTGCTGGAGTGGCCCTTTAGAAACAGACACCTTAAACATGGATAGAATACATGCTTGAAAAAGACATGAGTCCCAAATCTGTCCTTTATTTATATATATATATATATACAGAAATTTATGTTCTTCCTTTTAATTGGGGATTTTTTGACAACTCTACACTAATTCAAAGAAAAATAAATACAGCCTTAAACAGATTATGTGCTTGAGTGTGTGTGTAGGTCTTTAATGATTTATCACAAATAGGACATGCCAGAACAAACTTCGGCTTGTCGTAGAAGACCTGTGGATGCTTAACAAAACCATAATCCTTAGTGATTACTCCATTTCTCAAGCAATCATAACAAAGGTTCAGTGGTTAACGTGGTTTTTCTTATACCCTTAGGATTTTCATTCTCAGATTAGTTTCTTTTTTAGATAATTCTTTTTATTATACGAGTAATATGGTATTGTATGTAAAGAGTAAGAAAATGCAATCTTAAATGTAATAACTGTATGTTATCATGGTGAGCTATAATTTTACTGCCAAGATAATACAAAAGAAAAATATACATCTCCCTTGAGCACAATTGCTTCATATTCTTTGTGTGCATTAGTTTCTTATATATTGCCTTGTTCAGTATGTTTTTATGATGTTTTGTATGTTTACTTAGTGTTTATTTGAAATATTTTTGGGCCATATTACAACAAAATGTCAGGAAATTTTACTTGCAGTTAATAAACCACCCTTAGGCGGGCTTTGCACGTTGTGACATCGCAAGCCGATGCTGCGATGTCGCACGCGATAGACCCCGCCCCCGTCGCAGGTACGATATCGTGTGATAGCTGGCGTAGCGAAAATTATCGCTACGCCAGCTTCACATGCACTCACCTGCCCTGCAACGTCGCTCTGGCCGGCGACCCGCCTCCTTTCTAAGGGGGCGGGTCGTGCGGCGTCATAGCGACGTCACACGGCAGGCGGCCAATAGCGGCGGAGGGGTGGAGATGAGCAGGATGTAAACATCCGGCCCACCTCCTTCCTTCCGCATTGTGGCCGGCGGCAGGTAAGGAGATGTTCCTCGCTCCTGCAGCTTCATACACAGCGATGTGCGCTGCCGCAGGAACAAGGAACAACATCGTACCTGTCGCTGCACCGGCATTATGGAAATGTCGAAGGCTGCAACGATGATACCATAACGACGCTTTTGCGCTCGTTCATCGTATCATCTAGGATTTACACACTACGACATCGCAAGTGACGCCGGATGTGCGTCACATTCGATTTGACCCCACCGACATCGCACCTGCGATGTCATAGTGTGCAAAGCCGCCCTTAAACCAATATGTGACCAACTTTAGCTAGATCAGATACCGAGATTTTTTAGAGGCAGGTATCAAACCCCACAGCTTAGGAATTGCAGTAAGGAGGATCACAGCACTGCTAGGTATGGGAGCGAAGTGAGGGGAAATTAGTTTTTTGTTATTATATCCTTGACACAAGGTGAAATATTATTAATAAGTTGAGGAACAATGAGGGACATAATAATATAGATATACACTAATTGCATTAAACTAAGTAGGCACAACGGGCACATTTTGATAAGGATACACTATCGTGGGCTTTATAATACAGAGGCACAATAGAGGGCATTATAAGAAAATACAATGTAGACAATATAATATGGAGGCACATTGGAAGCGTTATGATAAAGAGTAGAGATGCTCGGACTCATGGAAGTTCAGTTGGCGAATTCATCCGGATTTAATATATAGAGAGTGGGCAATTTATTTGGATACACTTAAATAAAATGTGAATGGTTGGTGATATCAACTCCCTGTTTGTAGCTCATTAGTAAAGATGAGCGAACCGGCCGTGGTTCGGCTCGAGCTTGGTTCGTCTAATGGAGGTCTCGTTCGAGTTCAGTTCGGCGAACGTTCGACGAACCACTCGAACCGCATAGGAAACAATGGCAGGCAATCACAAACACATAAAAACACCTAGAAAACACCCTCAAAGGTGTCCAAAAGGTGACAAACAACTCACAACACAACACAAACACATGGGAAAGTGACAAGGACATATACTCATGTGAAAACAAAAGAGCTGCACAAGGAAAAAGAGGAAGAGACACAGATATAGGCATGGCACGCCCTTCTAAAATCATGTAAAACACCGCAAGGTGACTCCAAGCGGAGTTCTCCCTTTTTTCCAAAAATTGGGCCGCACACCCACCCCTTCAGTGGCAGCACTTGTGCCCCAGTTGTACACTTCACAGCTAGATTTGCATCAAGCACATTCAAAAATACGCCATCCTTAACCATCCCCAGGAGGATACCAGGGTAGGTAGCAAAGTCTTTGCTGATCCCAGATCTGTTCATCTTGGCTCCTTATAAAAAACACAGCAAGCAAGGGTTACTCCAAGTGAAATCTCCCTTTTTTTCAAAAAATTGGGCCACACAGACACTCACCCCTTCAGTGGCAGCACTTGTGCCCCAGTTGTACACTTCACAGCTAGATTTACATCAAGTACATTCAAAAATACGCCATACTTAACCGTTTCCAGGATGACCCCGGGGTAGGTAGCAAAGTCTTTGCTGAACCATGACTTGTTCATCTTGGCTCCTTTTAAAAAACACAGCAAGCAAGGGTTACTCCAAGCAGAGTCTCCCTTTTTTTCCAAAAATTGGACCACACAGACACGCACCCCTTCAGTGGCAGCACTTGTGCCCCAGTTGTACACTTCACAGCTAGATTTGCATCAAGCATACTTAACCGTTCCCAGGATGCCCCCGGGGTAGGTAGCAAAGTCTTTGCTGATCCCAGATCTGTTCATCTTGGCTCCTTTTAAAAAACACAGCAAGCAAGGGTTACTCCAAGTGGAGTCTCCCTTTTTTTCCAAAAAATTGGGCCACACAGACACTCACCCCTTCAATGGCAGCACTTGTGCCCTAGTTGTACACTTCACAGGTAGATTTGCATCAAGCACAATCAAAAATACGCCATACTTAACCGTTCCCAGGATGACCCTGGGGTAGGTAGCAAAGTCTTTGCTGAACCATGCATGACTTGTTCATCTTGGCTCCTTTTAAAAAAACACAGCAAGCAAGGGTTACTCCAAGTGGAGTCTCCCTTTTTTTCAAAAAATTGGGCAACACAGACACTCACCTCTTCAGTGGCAGCACTTGTGCCCTAGTTGCAAACAGGATGTTTTGATTTGCATCAAGCACATTCAAAATCCACAAGCATTTACAATCCCCAGGATGACACAGGGGTAGTAAATTCCTTGTGGATCCATGACTTGTTCATTTTGATGAACGTTAGTCTGTCCACATTGTCACTGGACAGACGCGTGCTCTTATCTGTCAGCACACACCCAGCAGCACTGAAGACACGTTCAGAGACAATGCTGGCAGCTGGACACGACAAAATCTCCAAGGCGTAAGTTGAGAGCTCTGCCCATTTTTCAAGATTTGAAGCCCAAAATGAGCAAGGCTCCATTTGCTATGTTATGGCATCAATGTTCATTTGGAGATACTCCTGTATCATCCTCTCCAGCCGTTGACTATGTGTCAGACTTGTTGACTCTGGTGGCCTTTGAAAGGAAGGTCTAAAAAAATTATGAAAAGATTCAATAAAATTGCTGTTACCAGCACCAGTTACGGTGCTACTGGTATGGGTAGACTGTTGAAAATGACGAGCCCATCCCATGTTTGTCAAGTTACAACTGGGAGATTCATTCCCTGCACCTGCACGGTTGTTTGGTGTAAATCCGAGCAAAGATCGAGTAACAGCTTCTGCTGATACTCCTGCATACGTGCGTCCCTTTCTATGGGAGGAAATATGTCACAAAATTTGGACTTGTACTGGGGATCTAATAGTGTGGCAAGCCAGTAGTCATCATCATTTCTAATTTTGACAATACGAGGGTCATGTGTCTTGCGCTCATGTGTCTTCCGCAGCCATGCGGACCAAGTCCACGCTGTGTTTGAGGTATAGAGGTGCTAACCATTCTTTCTTCCTCTGACATCTCCCCCCAACCTCTTTCAACTGAAACTGCTGGTGTAGCGCGGGCATACCTTTCTTAGAGAAGTAGTGGCGACTGGGCATCTGGTACTGGGGCACAGCGACAGACATAAGGTCTCTAAAATCCTGTGTGTCCACCAGGCGGAAAGGCAGCATTTCGGTAGCCAAGAGCTTACAGAGGGAAAAAGTCAACCTCTTAGCTTTGTCATGGGTCACAGGAAATGGCCTTTTATTTGTCCACATCTGAGGGACAGAGATCTGGCTGCTGTGTGTAGACGGTGTTGAGTAGGGTGTCCCTGGAAAATTGCAGGTTTGTGAGGAAAGTGCAGGCATAGACATGATGTTGCCTTCCTCCAATGTTGGTGCTATCAATCACTGAGAGAGCTGTACACACGCACTTTTTTCCCCTTCCAAACCAACTGACGACCTACCAAGCAAACTGCCTGTTGCGGTTACAGTGGTGGAAGTTGTGCATGGAAAACCAGGTGTGACAGCTATCCCCACAGTCCTAGAAGATGAAGAGCACGCGGATGCACTGGAAGGGGCAGGCGGTGGATGGTTCTCTCCGCTAGGCCGCATTGCAGCACGGTGAGCTTCCCACTGGGACATATGATATTGATTCATGTGACGATTCATGGAAGAAGTTGTCAAACTGCTGAGGTTTTGCCCTCTACTAACAGAATCACAACAAATTTTACAGATCACATAATTTGGGCGATCTTTTGCTATGTCAAAAAAGGACCAGGCTAGGCCAGGCTTAAAGGGCATGCGACCTGATGATCCACCCCGACTAGTGCTCAGAGGCAGAGTGGTAGCTAAAGATGCAGTTGTAGACGTGCTACCAGTGCTCCGACTCTGTCCAGGAAGGCGCAAGGTAACTTCGTCGTGAGTTGCATCCTCCTCCACCACCTCTGTTGACCTCCTCGAGTGCCTGACTGTGGGTTGACAGTAGGTGGGATCTAGAACTTCCTCATCAATTCTTGTGTTTGCACTTCCCTCACCCTCAGACCGAGCCTCTTCTTGCCCTGACCGAATATTTAAGTTGTCATCCCAATCTGGTATTTGCGTCTCATTGTCATGTATGTTCCTCATTGTCTATAACAACAGGTGTTACAGTTTGTAAAAAAAGGGTCAACATTATGCTCAGAAACTTGGTCCTCAAGGCCTGAATCAGAGTCACAAAGGTTCTGGGCATCACTGCAGACCATTTCCTGGTTTGTACTCACTGTAGCTTGGGAGCAGACTTCTGATTCCCAGGCTATAGTGTGACTGAACAGCTCTGCAGACTCAGCCATCTCAGTTCCAACATACTGTGCAGGGCAGATGGAGACTTCAGAGCTGGGAGAAAGCAAGTGTGATTGAGCTGACAACTCAGAGGACTGGTGTTTTTTGGATGCGGTATTTGAGGTGGCGGAGAGGGCACTTGTTGGACCACTTGAGATCCATTCAAGCATATTCCTTTTTTGGCCATCATTTACCTTTGTTCCAGTTGTTCGTGTCCGTACAAAAGGGAGCACATCGGATTGTCCACGGTAAGTAGTAGACATCTTTTGCTGGAAGATGGTCTATCTTCAGCAGTTGTTAATGGAGCTTTGCCACCTTCCCCACGGACAAACCCTTTTTTTCCTTTTCCAACACGCCTCTTCCCCTTTCCACCAGCATCTGTCATTTTGCCACTCATTTTGATTGTGACAAGATTGTGCACTTAAAATGTGGTAGTAAAAATTGAGAGGTAGTGTAGATTTCAGCGGTGGTCTAGCTTTATTAACAGCAGAATAAACAACAATAATTACCCTGACAATGCAACTACGGCCCTTAAACTGGCAGCATAGTTTGCTAGTATAATGGCTTAGTAACAATGAGTTTCAGTGTGCAATGCAGAGGTGCTGCAAATATCTTTGCACTAGTGGGACAATAATGAAGTCCAACAGCCACTTTTAGGATGCCACTAAGTTTCCTCAGTGTTTGCTAGTATAATGGCTTAGTAACAATGAGTTTGAGTGTGCAATGCAGAGGTGCTGCACATAGATTTGCACCAGTGGGACAATAATGAAGTCCAACAGCCACTTTTAGGATGCCACTAAGTTTACTCAGTGTTTGCTAGTATAATAGCTTAGCAACAATGAGTTTGAGTGTGCAATGCAGTGGTGCTGCAAATAGCTTTGCACCAGTAGGACACTAATGGAAGTCCAACAGCCACTTTTAGGATGCCACTAAGTTTACTCAGTGTTTGGTATTATA
Organism: Anomaloglossus baeobatrachus; assembly: GCF_048569485.1. Classification (NCBI taxonomy): domain Eukaryota; kingdom Metazoa; phylum Chordata; class Amphibia; order Anura; family Aromobatidae; genus Anomaloglossus; species Anomaloglossus baeobatrachus. The sequence continues at coordinate 459,162,551 of NC_134358.1, forward strand.
ATGGCTTTGTAACAATGAGCTTGAGTGTGCAATGCAGAGGTGCTGCAAATATCTTTGCACTAGTGGGACAATAATGAAGTCCAACAGCCACTTTTAGGATGCCTCTAAGTTTCCTCAGTGTTTGCTAGTATAATGGCTTAGTAACAATGAGTTTGAGTGTGCAATGCAGAGGTGCTGCACATAGATTTGCACCAGTGGGACAATAATGAAGTCCAACAGCCACTTTTAGGATGCCACTAAGTTTACTCAGTGTTTGCTAGTATAATAGCTTAGTAACAATGAGTTTGAGTGTGCAATGCAGTGGTGCTGCAAATAGCTTTGCACCAGTAGGACACTAATGGAAGTCCAACAGCCACTTTTAGGATGCCACTAAGTTTACTCAGTGTTTGGTATTATAATGGCTTTGTAACAATGAGCTTGAGTGTGCAATGCAGAGGTGCTGCAAATATCTTTGCACTAGTGGGACAATAATGAAGTCCAACAGCCACTTTTAGGATGCCACTAAGTTTCCTCAGTGTTTGCTAGTATAATGGCTTAGTAACAATGAGTTTGAGTGTGCAATGCAGAGGTGCTGCACATAGATTTGCACCAGTGGGACAATAATGAATCCAACAGCCACTTTTAGGATGCCACTAAGTTTACTCAGTGTTTGCTAGTATAATAGCTTAGTAACAATGAGTTTGAGTGTGCAATGCAGCGGTGCTGCAAATAGCTTTGCACCAGTGGGACACTAATGGAAGTCCAACAGCCACTTTTAGGATGCCACTAAGTTTACTCAGTGTTTGCTATTATAATGGCTTAGTAACAATGAGTTTAAGTTTGCAATGCAGTGGTGCTGCAAATAGCTTTGCACCAGTGGGACACTAATGGAAGTCCAACAGCCTTTTTTAGGATGCCACTAAGTTTACTCAGTGTTTGGTATTATAATGGCTTTGTAACAATGAGCTTGAGTGTGCAATGCAGAGGTGCTGCAAATATCTTTGCACTAGTGGGACAATAATGAAGTCCAACAGCCACTTTTAGGATGCCACTAAGTTTCCTCAGTGTTTGCTAGTAGAATGGCTTAGTAACAATGAGTTTGAGTGTGCAAAGGGCAGGAGGGTACAGTGGCAGGGTTGTGGGTCTGGGTAGAGGAAAGGAAGCCTCCCTTTCTATCCCTCCTAATGGGGAAATGCAGCAAGGAAATCCCTGACCTTAGCTACACAGACGCTGTCATCTTGTTTAGCTGTTAAAATCTGTTTTCACGGACCTGACTGTCACCTATGGCTCTGACTTGCCGGTATTAGCCCTTACAAGGACTAATAGAAACTTCTATCCCTATTCTGTATAGCGCTGTGAATAGAGCGTACACAGCAGTATCGGAGACAGGAGCTACGCCAGCGGTGACTGACACCAAGGACGCAGAAGGCAGATAATGGCGTGCTGGAGGAAAATGTCCGTTTTTATAATGCAGGGACATGTGATATGGACATCCTATCACATGCCGTTGCTTCTTTGGCTATAAGTCCACTTAGCTGTGTGTGTGTCTGGGATTGGCTGACATGCTGGCCCGCCCCACTACACGCGCGCTCTTAGGGAAGCAAGACAAGAAAAAAAAAAAAAAGGCGATCGCCATTATCCAAACAGCAGTGATCTGAATGCGCTGTTCCCGCACACTATACTCTGAAATTTCATAATAGTGTGAGTCACAGAGTGACTTACACTATTACAGCGAAAAGCCAGCTATTAATTAGCTTGTCTTTTTGCTGCTAGAACCGTTCTCAAACGTATCTAGAACTATCGAGCTTTAACAAAAAGCTCGAGTTCTAGTTCGATCTAGAACAGCCCCCAAAATCACTCGAGCCGCAAACTGGAGAACCACGAACCGCAAACCGCGCTCAACTCTACTCATTAGTATATGGGAGGGGGGAAACTTTTCAAGATGGGTAGTGACCATGGCGGTCATTTTGAAGTTGGCCATTTTAGATCCAACTTTATTTTTTCTAATGGCAAGAGGGCCATGTAACACATCAAACTTATTGATAATTTCACAAGAAAAACAATGGTGGGCTTGGTTTTAACGTACTTTTATTTGATCATGTTGTTTACAATTTTATGACCATTTATAAAATGTGTTCAAAGTGCTGCCCATTGTGTTGGATTGTCAATAAAACCCTTTTAAGGCCACGTCTCACTAAGCAACATCGCTGCTGAGACACGACTTTTGTGACGCAACAGCGATGTTGCTAGCGATGTTACTGTGTGTGACATCCAGCAACAACCTGGCCCCTGCTCTGAGGTTGCTGGTTGTTGCTGAATATCCTGGACCATTTTTTAGTTGTTGCTCTCCCGCTGTGAAGCACACATCGCTGTGTGTGACAGCGAGAGAGCAACAACTGAATGTGCAGTGAGCAGGGGAGGGCTTCTGCGGACGCTGGTAAAGAATGTAAATATCAGGTAACCAATAAGCCCTTTCCTTTGTTACCCGATATTTACCTTCATTACCAGCATCCGCTGCTCTCACGCTGCCAGTGCCGGCTCCCTGCTCCCTGCACACATAGCCAGACTACACATTGGGTAATTAACCCGATGTGTACTCTGGCTAGGAGTGCAGGGAGCCAGCGCTAAGCGGTGTGCGCTGGTAACCAAGGTAAATATCGGGTTGGTTACCCGATATTTACCTTAGTTACCAAGCGCAGCATCGCTTCCACGTGTTGCTGCTGGCTGGGGGCTGGTCACTGGTGAGATCTGCCTGTTTGACAGCTCACCAGCAACCCGTGTAGCGATACTCCAGCGATCCCTGCCAGGTCAGGTTGCTGGTGGGATCGCTGGAGCATCGCTTAGTGTGATGGTACCTTAACTCTTGACACACTGAAAGCAACACCACAGAAGAAATGCTAACTCAGGCTTCCAGTATCCGTTGGTTCAGATTTTGTACATCTTGTATGTTCATAGCATAGACAATTGCCTTCAGATGAACTGAAAGATAAAAGTCTAAGGAGGTCAGATCGGGAGACCGTAATGGCCATTCAACTGGCCCATGATGACCAATCCATTTTCCGGGACACTGTTCATGTAGGAATGCTCGGACCTGTGATGGTGCACCATCACATTATGGGTGTCAGATCCAAGCATTCCTACATGACCAGTGTCCTGGAACAATGAAAGTAACAATGAACGGGCCTTATTATAAGTAGGCACAATAGGCTGTCATTATTATTAAAATGCATAATTGTAAATGCTATTATAAGAAAGCTCAAGAGGACATTATAAAAATGAGGCAAAATGGGTAGGGTTAAAGGGGTGGTTAACCCATTTTTTTTATTTTCCCAATGAGTGTCACTTAACATTGTATGCATCTTCTCCATTGGCTTGTGGTTCCAGTTCTGGCATTGAGCGGCGCTATCCTGCACGCTCAGTGCCTGTCACATGACCCCCTGGAGCTGTGGCCGCCAGCATCCTCTGACGTCCTGGCATTTCCGGGCTCTCAAACTGGACGGGTACGTCAGAGGATGCCGGCGCCACTCACACTGATTTACTGGGCTGTGGGCGGTGACTACCGCACGTCACAGCCCAGCATCGAGGGGAGGATCCGGAGAGCTTTAGTGTGGAGCGGTGAAGGCAGAGCGCGCTTACCATCCGTCAGCTGTGGGAGGTACGGGCTCCAGTGTGGAATACAGGGGGGGGTTCCTCCACTGAAATCCCCCCTGTCACGCAAGTATGTGATCACACTGTCCACCCGCCCACTGTGCTCAGCTGTCAGGAGAGCGGGCGGTGTCGGCAGTGTGATCATATACCCCCACCAGCAGCACAGGTGACCGGACGCTGCATGGGACCAATCTGCTCCACTCTGTCACCTGCACAACAAGTCCCAGAGTGGAGACAGATAGTGACATATAGCACACTATGTGTCAGAGCAGAGCATGTCACTGTCTCCACTCTGGGACTTGTTGTGCAGGTGACCGGATGATACATGTCACTAACTGCCCCACTCTGTGACTTCTGCTGCATAGTACCAACTGTATACACTCTCACCTGCACAACAAGTCCCAGAGTGGAGACAGTGACATGCTCTGCTCTGACACATAGTGTGCTATATGTCACTATCTGTCTCCACTCTGGGACTTGTTGTGCAGGTGACCGGATGATACATGTCACTAACTTGCTCCACTCTGTGACTTCTGCTGCATAGTACCAACTGTATACACTCTCACCTGCACAACAAGTCCCAGAGTGGAGACAATTAGTGACATGTAGCATCCGGTCACCTGCACAACAAGTCCCAGAGTGGAGAAAGTGACATGCTCTGCTCTGACACATAGTGTGCTATATGTCACTATCTGTCTCCACTCTGGGACTTGTTGTGCAGGTGACCGGATGCTACATGTCACTAACTGTCTCCACTCTGGGACTTGTTGTGCAGGTGACCGGATGATACATGTCAATAACTGCCCCACTCTGAGACTTGTTCAGGTGAGAGTGTATACAGTTGGTACAATGCAGCAGAAGTCACAGAGTGGAGCAAGTTAGTGACATGTATCATCCGGTCACCTGCACAACAAGTCCCAGAGTGGATACATTGACATGCAGCACACTATGTGTCAGAGCAGAGCATGTCACCAACTTGCTCTGCTCTGTCACCTGCGGTGCTGCATGTCACCAACTAAGGGTAGGTTGACACAGTGCGTTTTTCGTGGCGTTTTTGCGCGTTTTTCGGGTGCGTTTTTGCTCAGAAAACTGCATGACTTTGCTTCCCCAGCAAAGTCTATGAGTTTTCATTTTTGCTGTCTGCACACAGCATTTTTTTCAGCTGCGTTTTTGTGTTGCCCACAAAAACGCAGCATGTCAATTATTTTTGTGTTTTTTCACTGCGTTTTACATCCATTGAGTTGAATGAGATGTTCAAAAACGCAATGAAAAACACAAATTGCAAATATAGCTGCGTTTTAGTGCATTTCTATGACTAAAAACGCAGCTATAAACGCAAGGGATGGGTAGTAAAGTAACGTGTACAGGAAGAGGATTCCTTCTGTCATTAAACACAGAAGCGTGAATCCTCCCGGTACCGTCACCGCCGCTTCCATCTCCCGTCCGGTGCCATGTCAGCTCCCGTGCGGCGCAATGTACGGGTGGGAGATGGAGGCAGCTGCTAAATCAAAAGTGAACAATAGAAAAAAAAATGTCATACTCACCTGTCTGCAGACTCCCGGTGCCATGTCCGCTCCCAGCTCCTCTCCCAGGACCGCCGCTCCGGCTGTGTTCAGACTCTCCGGGCATGTCCGATGCCTGCAGGACCTGGCGCTGATCACCTGATGCGGTCACCTGACGCATCAGCTGATCGTAGTCTCGCGGTGACGCCAGCTTTTTAGCGCCCGGCTGGCTATCAGCTGATGCCGTCAGGAGACTTCATCAGCTGATTACCAGCAGCGATCTGACGGGATCAGACTCCCGTCCGATCGCTCCTGGAGCTGTCGATAATCAGCACATAAGTGAGTATTTTTTTTTTTCACTGATGCATCAGCTGATTGTATACCCAGCTTTTATACAATCAGCTGCTGTGTCGTGCGATTCATGTCCTTTAACCTGACATCATCTGATCGCTTTGCCTTCCAGCAAACCGATCAGATGATATTGGATCCGGATTGGACAGCGCGGGACCTTTGATCCAGGATTACTGCAGAGGGGGGTTCTTTTTTCAATAAAGATGGAGTCACTAATTGTGTTGTGTTTTATTTCTAATAAAAATATTTTTGTGTTTTGTGTTTTTTTAATCTTTACTAGAAATTCATGGTGGCCCTGTCTAATATTGGCGTGACTCCATGAATTTTGGGCTTAGGGCCAGCTTATAATTTACAGCTAGCCCTAACCCCATTATTACCCAGCGAGCCACCAGTCACCAGGGCAGCTGGAAGAGTTGGATACAGCGCCAGAAGATGGCGCTTCTATGAAAGCGCCATTTTCTGGGGTGGCTGCGGACTGCAATTCGCAGAGGGGGTGCCCAGAAAGCTTGGGCACCCTGCACTGCGGATTCCAATCCCCAGCTGTCTAGTTGTACCTGGCTGGACTCAAAAATTCGGCGTAGCCCACGTCTTTTTTTTTTTTTTTAATTATTTCATGAAATTCATGAAATAAAAAAAAAAAAAAAGGGCTTCTCTATATTTTTGGTTCCCAGCTGGGTACAATTAGGCAGCTGGGTGTTGGGGGCAGCCCGTAGCTGCCTGCTGTACCTGGCTAGCATACAAAAATATGGCGAAGCCCACGTCATTTTTTTAAAACACCAAGCAGCGGGGGTTAGCAGCCAGTAGCTGCTTGGGTTACCCTTAGCAATAGAAAATGCAGCGGGAGCCCACAAACAATGAGATTTTTTTTTTATATATTTTTAATGAATTTTTAAAAAAAAAAATCGACATGGACTTTGCCCATCGAGCACCAGAGCATTTTACTGCTCAATTCATCCCAAGTAATCAGATGACTCCAGTGTCGGCCGATTACTTGTTCTGTGTCCCCCTGCATCCATTGCAGCGTGTACGGGCTGTGAGGTCAGCGGAGTTCAGTCCAGCATTGGAGTCAGCTGATCTGAACTCAGCTGAACTCCAGCCTGCACACGCTGCAATGGATGCAGGGGGACTCAGAACAAGTAAGGTCTAAGCCACACGGCGAGAAACACAGTGCGAGTGGAGTGCGATAAAACATCGCATTCCACTCGGACCAATATTAGCCTGTGTGTCAGCGCACATGAGCAATTATTTTCTCCGCCCTAATTGGACCGAGAAAACAATCAAAGCATGCTACAACTGTAATGCAAGACTCTCTCTTTTACCCATTCAAGTGTATGTGGTGAGAGAAAAATCGCACTGCACTTGCGGTACATCGGTGGACTACGGAGGAGAGGGGGAGAGAAATCCCTCCCACCACTCCTCAGTGCTGGCACACCCCTCGAGTACCAGACCTCCCCCCGCAGCTGAGGTCTGCTCGTACAGTCGGACCTCAGTCGCAGGGACACACGCATGACACTCAGCTCTGCTGTACTGAGCGTGAGCCGAGTGTAATGCGAGGGGATCGCAGTAATCCCCATGTGGCCCCATCCTGATCGGCCGACACTTGAGTCAGCTGATCTGAACTCAGCTGAACTCCTGTACACACAGCCCGCACACACAGCCTGCACACGGTCACATGTGATCGGCAGCAGGCAGCGACTGCTGTTAAGGCTACATTCACATGACCGTTCCGTTTTTGCGGGCCACAAAAAATGGTCCATTTTTTTCACGGATGCATCCTAGTGGCATCCGTGTGACATCTGCGTGCCTTCCGGTTTTTTTTGCGGACCGCAAAAAACGGAAGCAGCAAGAAAGATAAATAGATGAGTAGATATAAAGATGGATAGATAGATATAGAGACAGAGGGATGAATGAATGAATGAATAGGATAGATAGATAGATAGATAGATAGATAGATAGATAAGAAAGACATATATAATGTCCTACCCCCCTGCATATTCTAAGCTGGCACCCTTTTGTGACTGTCATGTGGCACTAAGGTGCTTAGTCTTGTATTTAGCCAAAAAATAAATAAATAAAAAAAAATGACATGCGGTCCCCCTACCTTTTGTAGCCAGCTAGGGTAAAGCAAACGGCTAAAGCCTGCAAACCACAGCTGGCAGCTTCAACTTGGCTGGTAATCCAAAACAGAGGCCCCCCCACACTGTTATTTTAAATTAACTAAATAATTTAAAACAAAAAACACGGGGTCCCCCGAAATTGGATCACCAGCCAAGGTAAAGCGGACAGCTGTGGTCTGGTATTCTCAGACTAGGGAGGTTCACCGTTATTGGACACTCCCCAGCCTAAAAATAGCAGGCTGCAGCCTCCCCAGAAGTAGTGCATCCATTAGATGTGCCAGTCCTGGTGCTTCGCGCCAGCTCATCCCGTTGCCCTGGTGCGGTGACAAACGGGGTAATACAGTTAGGTCCAGAAATATTTGGACAGTGACACAAGTTTTGTTATTTTAGCTGTTTACAAAAACATGTTCAGAAATACAATTATATATATATAATATGGGCTGAAAGTGCACACTCCCAGCTGCAATATGAGAGTTTTCACATCCAAATCGGAGAAAGGGTTTAGGAATCATAGCTCTGTAATGCATAGCCTCCTCTTTTTCAAGGGACCAAAGGTAATTGGACAAGGGACTCTAAGGGCTGCAATTAACTCTGAAGGCGTCTCCCTCATTAACCTGTAATCAATGAAGTAGTTAAAAGGTCTGGGGTTGATTACAGGTGTGTGGTTTTGCATTTGGAAGCTGTTGCTGTGACCAGACAACATGCGGTCTAAGGAACTCTCAATTGAGGTGAAGCAGAACATCCTGAGGCTGAAAAAAAAGAAAAAATCCATCAGAGAGATGGCAGACATGCTTGGAGTAGCAAAATCAACAGTCGGGTACATTCTGAGAAAAAAGGAATTGACTGGTGAGCTTGGGATACCCAAAAAGGCCTGGGCGTCCACGGATGACAACAGTGGTGGATGATCGCCGCATATTTTCTTTGGTGAAGAAGAACCCGTTCACAACATCAACTGAAGTCCAGAACACTCTCAGTGAAGTAGGTGTATCTGTCTATAAGTCAACAGTAAAGAGAAGACTCCATGAAAGTAAATACAAAGGGTTCACATCTAGATGCAAACCATTCATCAATTCCAAAAATAGACAGGCCAGAGTTAAATTTGCTGAAAAACACCTCATGAAGCCAGCTCAGTTCTGGAAAAGTATTCTATGGACAGATGAGACAAAGATCAACCTGTACCAGAATGATGGGAAGAAAAAAGTTTGGATAAGAAAGGGAACGGCACATGATCCAAGGCACACCACATCCTCTGTAAAACATGGTGGAGGCAACGTGATGGCATGGGCATGCATGGCTTTCAATGGCACTGGGTCACTTGTGTTTATTGATGACATAACAGTAGACAAGAGTAGCCGGATGAATTCTGAAGTGTACCGGGATATACTTTCAGCCCAGATTCAGCCAAATGCCGCAAAGTTGATCGGACGGCGCTTCATAGTACAGATGGACAATGACCCCAAGCATACAGCCAAAGCTACCCAGGAGTTCATGAGTGCAAAAAAGTGGAACATTCTGCAATGGCCAAGTCAATCACCAGATCTTAACCCAATTGAGCATGCATTTCACTTGCTCAAATCCAGACTTAAGACGGAAAGACCCAAAAACAAGCAAGACCTGAAGGCTGCGGCTGTAAAGGCCTGGAAAAGCATTAAGAAGGAGGAAACCCAGCGTTTGGTGATGTCCATGGGTTCTAGACTTAAGGCAGTGATTGCCTCCAAAGGATTTGAAACAAAATATTGAAAATAAAAATATTTTGTTTGGGTTTGGTTTATTTGTCCAATTACTTTTGACCTCCTAAAATGTGGAGTGTTTGTAAAGAAATGTGTACAATTCCTACAATTTCTATCAGATATTTTTGTTCAAACCTTCAAATTAAACGTTACAATCTGCACTTGAATTCTGTTGTAGAGATTTCATTTCAAATCCAATGTGGTAGCATGCAGAGCCCAACTCGCGAAAATTGTGTCACTGTCCAAATATTTCTGGACCTAACTGTATATGTGGTTAATACCAGATGTGTAATGTCCCCTGGCATCAAGCCCTGGAGTTTGTGATGTCAGGCGTGTATCAGATACCCGACATCACCAGCCCAGGCAGTAATAAAAAAAAAAAAAAAATAGACAACAAACACATTTTTATTTGAAAAAACACTCCCCAACACATTCCCTCTTTCACCAATTTATTTGAAAGAAAAACAAATCCAGGTCTGGTGTAATACAAGGGGGTCCCACGATGATCCATACCATAGTCAATGTCCCAGTCGATGAAGAACAGAATGTTTCCTATTTGCTGGGAGAGCCGTGCAGTGACCTGAGCTAACATCAATAGGTCAGCCCAGGTCATTGCAGGGCATGACGAGTGCTGCTATCAGGAGGTTAGCGAAGGTATATTACCTGCGATGATCGCTGAACTCCTGACAGCAGCGCTGTCACAGAGTTCAATGACCGCCGCCTTCACAAACAAAGTATCGTGAGCGGCCCATGACGTCACCACTAGTCACAGTCTCGGGTCGACAGCGAGAGGTGATGTGACAAGCGGCGGGCGTAGAAGGCAGTGACATCCGCTGACGTCAGGAGGGCAGGACTTCATCGCCGTATGTAATGAACTTACTAACCTCTTGACGTTAGTGCTTGTCATCCCCGCTGCTGACACTGCTGAGCGGGCAGCCGCGGGGCTAGAGTGGGACACTGACTGCACGGGCACCCAACGGAAGTCACATGGAAGTGCTTCCGTGTTGCTTCCGGGAATTTTGCGGACCCATTGACTTGTATTGAGTCACGGTTCGTTATTACGGAACAGAATAGGACATGTTCCATAATAACGGAGCGGACATACGGCATCCGATGTGTTTTTTTTTGTAGGATCGGATGCACATGGAAGTGCTACCGTGTACCATCCGATCCTACACAAAAGACATTGAAAGATGGTCCTGTCTGTGGGTCCACAAAAAAACAGGAACTGACCAGGACAAACGGAACGGTCATGTGAATGAGCCCACCTGCAGCCATTGCAGCGTGTGCGGGCTGTGAGATCAGGAGTCAGCTGACTCCAGTGCCGGCCGATAAATTCTGTGTCCCGCTGCAGAAGGATCTGGTAAAATAACGGTTGCATGCACTGCACATTTAATCCACAGGATCTGGTCATATGCGGTTTGAGGATGATACGGACGACACACAGAATAGGCAAGAGGGAAAAAAGCAATCTCATCACCCCGTCACTTTTTTTCCCCCAATTATTTTTTTCACATGTTGCGCCTGCCAATAATCATTTCTGTACATACACTCACACACACACACACACACACTCACACACTCACTCACACACACTTTCTTCCCCTGGTTGTGTGCAGAGCTGGCAGCTTCGGATGTCTCTGTGTGATTTCTCTCAGTGCATCCACACATGGAAGAGGCAGGGAGGAGGCTTTGGGTGGAGAGCTGAGGGGGGGGGGTGTTAGATAAGCTAGACACCGCCCTAGAGCCACAAAGAATTCAGGTACTTGTAGGAACTGAACACAGGAAGTCAGAGGAGAGATTAACCCCATCAGAGCTGGAGCCAGCAATGAGTATGTGCTGCTAGTGCACAATATAAGGTAATTTTTCTGAAAAAAACATAATAGATGTGTTGAGGGGCACATATTAGCAAGATTTATCAGAAAAAAAAAATTAGTTTTGGTAACTGGACAACTTCTTTAAAAAGAGTATGGACAATAATATGAGACACAATGTAGAGTTAATATTATAAAGAGGCACAAAAGGGAGTCAATATTATAAAAAGGAAAAAGTATGGTCATTTTTATAAGGTGGCACTATAGGGGACATTATCATAAGGTGACAACATGGGGCAATTATTATATTGGGGCACAATGGAGGGTCATCATTATAAGGAAGCACACTAGAAGATCAATATAACAAAAAAGTAAAATTAGGGGAAATATAAGGAGACACAATGAGGCATTATTATCAAGAGGAACAATGATACTATTGTTATAAGATGGCACAATAGGGACACTATTATGAGGCTCAGTGGGGTTATTATAAGGAGGAACATTGAGGCTATTGTTATAAGATGGCACAATAGGGACACTATTATGAGGCTCAGTGGGGTTATTATAAGGAGGAACAATGAGCCTATTGTTATAAGATGGCACAATAGGGACACTATTGTGAGGCTCAGTGGGTTTTTTTTATAGGGAGGCACAATGGGGGGAATTATGCGGAAAGATAACTAGTTGCATTACAATTAGAAGAAAGTATATTTTGGTTAAGTTCATTTTTTCTACAGCAATTTTGGTTAATGATCAACATGGTGGTATTACAGTGTCTTGAAAAAGTGTTACCCTTATTAATTTTTCCATGTTACAACCAGAAAATTAAATGTGTTATTGTCAGGCCCCAGGACTTGATTCAGTGACCTTAGTAAAGTTCCTTCCTTGCTGAACCGCAGCCTGGTCAGTCCCTGTCCAAATACTGATGGTCTATTTACTTTTACCTTTCTTCTCTTCCTATGGTGTGCAAGCCTCATTGTTTGAGAACATTGGGGATCAAACAGCATAATGAAAACCAAAGACACACCAGACAGGTCAGGAATAAAGTTGTGGAGAAGAACAAAGCAGATTTAGGTTTTAAAAAATTATCCCAAGCTCTGGACATCTCACTGAGTATTATTCAATACATCATGCAAAAATGAAAGGAGTACAGTACAATTGCAAACCTATTAAGACATTACAATTAAAGTGAGCACTAATTTGAGGAGCAGCTAAGAGCCCATTGTAGAAATGCACAGCACAGGTAGGAGAACCTTTCCTCAGGACAACTATTAGTTGCCTACTTCGAAAATCTGGCTTTTATGGATGAGTGGAAAGAAGAAAGCCACTTTTAAACGCAAGTCACAAGAAATCCCATTTGCAGTTTGCAAAAAGCCATATAGGGCACAATAAAGGAAGTTAAAGTCATTTCAATCCTGGAGGAAAACATGTTAGAGACTGAAAAAGACTTGAGATTGGGGTATAGGTTCACCTTCCAGCAGGACAATGACCATAAATATATGGCTAGAGCTACAATAAAATGGTTTAGCTCAAAGCATATTCATTTGTGTGAATGGCCCAGTCAAAGTCAGATCTAAATCCCATTGAGAATTTGTGGCAAGGCTTAAAAATTGCAGTTCAGAGATGATCTCCATCCAATCTCAATGAGTAAAGGGGGCTTCACACGCAACGACATCGCTAATGAGATGTCGTTGGGGGGTCACGGAATTCGTGCCGCACATCCGGCCTCTTTAACGACGTCGTTGCGTGTGAAACGTATGAACGACTGCTAATGATCAAAATTATTAACCTAATCATTGATTGTTGACACTTCGTTCTAATCCCAAAAATCGTTGCAGGACGCAGGACGCAGGTTGTTCGTCATTCCTGAGGCAGCACACATCACTATGTGTGACAACGCAGGAACTACGAACAACATCTTACCTGCTTCCTCCGGCAACGAGGTGGGTGTGTCTTTCTTTCGGTTGCTTCTCCGCCCCTCCGCTTCTCATGGACAGCTGTCGTGTGGCGTCGCTGTGACGCCACACAAACCGCCTTCTTAGAAAGGAGGCAGTTCGCCGGCCACAGCGACTACGCTAAGCAGGTACGTACGTGTGATGGGTCCGAACGATGTTGTGCGCCACGGGCAGCGATTTGCCCTTGACACACAACCAACAGGGGCAGGTGCTTTTGTGTCACCCTGGGCAAGCCAGGGGACACAGGTAACAACACACACGCATCCCACATTCCCTGCAGGTACACCAGCTAACCCACAAATCCTTGTTGCCTTCCTCCAGAGGCTGATGATTCACACCAGGGGGTGGAGCCAGGCGGTCGGTGTCCGCCCACCAAGGAGATCACAGCTCTGGAGGCAGGAAGTTCCAAGCAGATTAGCCCAGGCAGGGCAAGAGTGAAGTCGAGGAGAGATAGAGTTTGAAGGAGGAAACAACAGAGTGTAGCTCAGGAGGGAGCTAGAGCAAAGTGAAACAGCAGTGGAAGTGACAGAAAGCCTGAAGTTGGTCTGTGGCTGTATGCCCAGAAGGAGTCAGCAAGGTCAGCAGACAGTGGTGAAGATCTGCAGTGGGACTGTCTGGAGGTTGCTGGAAGGGCTACGGAGGCTGTGTGTATCCGGGGGTCTGGAGCAGTATACAAAGGGCAGTTACCACCAGAGCAGGGGCTTTTCGGATCCCAGCAAGGCTTGGAGTCGCTGTAAATTGCTAAATCCGTTAGTGAAGGGGACGTAGATCCCCCAACAAGCAAGTCCTGATTGACGGCAAAGGTCCAACCACAACGGGGAAACACCGCCACCGCCAAGGCACCAGTTTCCCAGGGCCGGCGCCTGCGGGCAAAGTGTGGAGCTCCTCCGGCACAGATTGCAGTCGGGGAGCGGGTAACCGGTGGGAATCCACCGCTACCAAACAGACATTTCAAAGGTGCAGGGAAGAGACCGTCACCGCTAACTGCAGGGAACCGCAGCACCGTGAACCGTCCGAGGGACCCGTCCAACCAGCCGTTTGTTTACCGAGAACTGTGTCGTGTTTACTGGCTGAGTGAGTACCTCAGTGCCGCAAGGCACAGCGCTGCCCCTGCGCCCCTGCACCCCACTGGGCCCCGGGATCACCAACCCCTACCCACGGAGGGGCAACACAACAACTGGCTGCTCCGCATCACCATCCCCGGGGATCCCCATATTGAGCAACGGTGGTGAAATCACCACAACCATGGGTGGCGTCACGAACTATAACAATCCCCACACCCAACCACAAAACACCCCTTTCACTCACGGGCAAGGAGTGTCGCTCGAGAAACCCCGGGATCCGGCCCACAGCTCGAGCCACCACTGAGCAGCTGCCGGACCCGAGCAGAAGGGGTGAGCGCGGTGTGCTGACACCCTCCTCCCCGCCCGCGACACTTTCACCAGCGACATCGCTAGCGATGTCACTGCATGTAAAGCAGCCTTTAGAGCTGCTTTGCAAAGATGTATTGGCAGAAATGTCAGCATCTAGATGTGCAAAGCTGGTATAGGTATACCCCCAAAAGACTTGCAGAGGTAATTGCAGTGAAATTTGGGCCTACAAAGGTTTGACTGAGGGGGCTGAATACAAATACATGTCACAATGTTCAATTGTATATTTTTTAAATATTTAGAAAACCATGGATCATTTCCTTTAAATTTCACAAGTATTTGTTCCTTAGTGTTGGTATATCACATAAAATCACAATAAAATAAACTTATGTTTGTGGGTGTATTCTGAAAAAATGTATATTGTCACTATATCATGCTATCATGTGATCATAGCATGATGGTATTATTTAACCTAATATAGTGGTATTAATGGTAAGGCTATGTTACCACGTTGCTTTTTTCATGCTTCTTTTCTTGCTTCTTTTAATTAATAAAAGCAAGCAAAAAACATCCAAGTAAAGTCTATGAAAATTCTGACTTGCTGTGCATATGTTGCTTCTTTTTTCCTTGCAGTTTTTGTTGCTGACAAAAAAAGCAGCATGTCAATTGTATCCACATTTTTCCTGCTTTTTCACCAAATGACTTTAATAGTCAGGGAAAAACGCAAGAAAAAAATGTATGTGTAATACCCACATTGCTTTTTGTGCGTTTTTATATGCTTTTTTTGTCACTTGTGTTCCCTGCAGCATTTCCTCATTTAGTGGTCTTTACGGAGGGACTTTGCTGCAGGTAACTTCAGTGACTACACAAGGTTAATCGAGTTCATGCCGGCGGATCACTGGGCTTCCTTGCAGATCCGCTGGCATGAACTCAGTTCACTTTGTGATGTCACTGAGATTCCCTGCACCTAGGCAACATAGCCAGTGTCAGCAGCCATTTTCTCATCTCATGGTCTTTACCGCAGGACCTTGCTGCAGGGGACTACAGTGACGTAGGCGCCCTGGTCTGTGAGGCAATCTGTACCTCAGTAACCCGGGGTTATCATGGTGACGACACAGGGTTACCATGGCAGCGATCGGGTCCCTGTGATCGCATTAAAGGGTAACCCTGGGTCCTGAATTAGTCTCCCTGCCTCCTGAATACTGTGATTGCATTGATCGCAGCATTCAGGGAGTTAAACTGCCGGGAGCGGTGCGAGCACTGCTCTTGGCAGTGAGAGCCGAGTCCCAGTTTTAAGATCAACCAGTGACCCGGCGGCGATCACGGGGGTACAGCGCCTGAACTCCCATGATCACCATGATTAAAAAATGGACAGAAAAAAAGAAAGCATGGGAAAAAAAACATGCAAACGCAATAAAAAATGCACATTTTTTCAGCTGCTTTTTTCCTGCCAAAACATGCGTTTTTATGTGCTGATTTTCTGCACATAAAAGCGCAACGTGGGCACATAGCCTAATATAGGTTTTGCAGAAAATGTTGATTTCCGCCAACATTAGGCAAGGTAATATTTTCCACATACCGCTATCTGAGGAAGTGGATATAGAGGGATTAACAGTATATACCTCTGTAATTTCAAAAGCCATTCCTAAATTTTAGTCCCAATGCGGTACTGTACAGAAGTTTTAGAAGCAGCCAAATTTGCCTGGTAATAAACAGTTTAGTCAACATCCAAAAACAGGCAACATAGTGCAGTATGTGCCAAGGCAAAACCCACTCTGCATAGCGAGGGGCAAAACATAATGAGATGTAAATGTAAATAATGGAGTTTTCATAGAATTTTATCTCTATGCCTAATACTGTGCCCTAAGGATCCAGAGTTATTTTGACCAAAACAACTTCTGCATAAACTTAAATAGTTTTAATGTAATGTTTAAGAAGTTTTTCACCATGGAATACTAAGCTCTTCCACAATGCAACAAAGATATTCATAGATAATATGATGGAGGAGGAAGAATAATCAGTAGGCACATAAAAACTGTGGTAAAGAGCAAAGGTAATCAATATTTATATGACATATTTATCATACTAATTGTCTCCATTAAACACGTACATTAAAATCTATCAGGAGAATGAATCATTTTAAGGTCTGAGAGAGAAAAAGATATCGGTGGAAATGGACGGCTCTGCTTTAATCCATGATAATAGTTATCTGAAAGCTGTTAAACAAAATTGAGCTCTGAAATTAAAGACTTTGACATCAAACATCTGAAATCAATCTCATTGAAGTATATGTTATAAAATCCATTTATTTTTACTTAATTCCAGATAAAGAGCTAAAGCAAATTGAACCAGGCACAAACTAATGCATTATTTATGTAGCAAATTTAAAGGGAAACTACACACCCCAAACTATTTACATGCACATGTACTGTTTCCCTGAAAATAATACCTGCCCTAAAAATAAGTCCTAATAATTTTTCAGCATTTTTAAGGATGCTCAAAATATAAACCCTACTCCAAAAATAAGCCAAAGATACACTTCATAAAAAAGGCAATTTAAAAAATGTCCAGGCATCTATACATGTAAAAATGTAAAATCAATAGTCAACAGAATGAGGCAAGACAAATAGGCCCTTCAACTAGGAATGCAGACAAAAAAATAACACTGCAAAAACCTCACTAGATCTAACATACTAAGGGTTTGCAAATGCCAGGCTCTCACACACAGATCAGGCAGTCCCGCTAGTATCACTGCACTCCTGAGCCGATTATATTAGAGCAGTGTTCCCCTACTCCAATTCTCAAGTGTCACCAACAGTGCATCCTTTCTGAATTTTCTTAGAATTGGTGAACAGGTGAAGAAATTATCACTTGGGCAATACTAAGGAAATCCTGAAAACAGCTCTTGGTGACTCTTGAGGACTGGAGTTGGGGAACATTGTATTAAAATTTGGCTGCTTCCCAGAGCTTAATCAGACGTTCCCTGGGAATCAGTGGGAAAGTTGCTTCCGTCTGACCCATAGGTCCGTGGTGGCCACCAGGATGCAAGAAACCAGCTATAAAATACTTTCTAGATGGTATAGGGTCCCAGCATCTCTTCATGCATGGTGTCCCGAAATTCCTGATACGTGCTGGCGCTGTGGAGCGCAGGGGGGCACTATGTCTCATATCTGGTGGTACTGCCCGAGCTTGTCAGCCTTTTGGAACAAAATACTAGTGGCCATTCATGAGGTTACCGGGATTGTAGTCCCAAGTTGCCCAGAAGCGGTTTTATTGTACATCTTTAATGTATCTGAAAAGGTCTATAAAAAATCCATCTTAGGCCATCTTCTCCAGGCAGCCAAGACAGTGATCCCACGACACTGGCAGGACTCTGCCCCCCCTACGCTAGATGAGTGGGTAATGGAGGTAAATGTGATCCACAGTATGGAGGTGGTGATGGCCAACTGCTACACTTGGCTACAGTGGAATGTGGAAAAGAGCAGCTCGAATGCCAAGGGACCTGATAACATGCAATGTGCAAGTGACATGAGTGATGCCTGTAGGACTAGCCAATCTGCATGTGAGAGCCCGGAACTTGCCAACCCTGATTGTTTTAGTCCTTGTGAATTCTTTTGAGTGTGATTCTTTTGGGGCTGTTGGCTTTTCTGGCTGAAGGTTGTAATCACAATATAATATGGTACCATACAGTATGTAAGCAGATGAACAAGAAATATACCATAATAATATTTTGACCACCCAGACAACATGAAAGAGCTATTCCATCAAGTACAAGTATCAAGTACAAGAAAAAAATCATGGAGGGCTCTCAGGGCAAAAATCTTACTGACTTCTGCAATGACAAGATGATAGGTATTCGGATGAGCTAAAAATGGCAAGCAAATTACCATAACCTCTGTCAACAGGTTAAAAGAAAAATGTTAAGATTTTATTTTTTTTATATTTTTGCTCAAAAATAAATGTAGATTTTGTTCTTGGAAAAATAAGTCCTAACACATCTTATAGAGAATAATACTCTGCATTATTTTAAGAGAAACATGATAGCTCTTTCAAAGACACATCCAGGAATATTTCTAAATGTCCAATCAGTTACTTTGTTACTTAGAAATCTGCATTTGATTTGACATGCAAATGAAACAATAGATTTAAAGAATTTGTCACTCCAGCTCTATACGCCACCCAGTACCACCTCCTCCTGTTTGACTGACATCCTCTATGATGTGTGACTTAAGACAAAGTAATCAACAGTCAAGAAGGAGGAGGAGGTGGGGGATGTGGAATAGACAGAAAATAACAGAGGCTTCAGCTCTACCAACAGTTTTTGAGCCTTTTTTGCATAATTAAACGCTTATTTCTCAGTAAGGAAGAACAAACTGACCATGTAAAAGTGTTCCTAGGCTTTGTCTTTGCAAAACCTGCATAATCATATAAATAGTAAATCCTGTTGACAGATTCCCTTGAAGAATACAACCTTTTAGGGGACTAGACCAATTTGTACATTAATGTCCCTGCCTCACTTTTCAAATCTGATGAGCATCACTTTATGAGTTAATAACTCTGGAACTGTTCAAGATTTCCCAGTGACTGTGAGAATTATTTTTCCTGACTAGAGCTGAGCACGGTTCGCGGTTCGAGGTTCTCCAGTTTGCGGCTCGAGTGATTTTGGGGGCTGTTCTAGATCGAACTAGAACTCGAGCTTTTTTGCTAAAGCTCGATAGTTCTAGATACGTTCGAGAACGGTTCTAGCAGCAAAAAAAAACAGCTAATTCCTAGCTGGCTTTCCGCTGTAATAGTGTAAGTCACTCTGTGACTCACACTATTATGACATTTCAGTATATAGTGTGCTGGAACAGCGCATTCAGATCACTGCTGTATGTATAATGACGATCGCCAGTTTTTTTTTTTTTCCTTGTCTTCCTTCCCTAAGCGCGCGCGTGTAGTGGGGCGGGCCAGCATGTCAGCCAATCCCAGACACACACACAGCTAAGTGGACTTTTAGCCAGAGAAGCAATGGCATGTGTGATAGGATGTCCATGTCACATGTCCCTGCATTATAAAACCGGACATTTTCCTCCAGCACGCCATTATCTGCCTTCTGCGTCCTTGGTGTCAGACATCACTGGCGCAGCTCCTATCGCCGATACTGCTCTATACGCTCCATACACAGAGCTGGACAGCTTAGGGATAGCACTTTCTATCAGTCCTTTTAAGGGCTCATACCGGCAGGGTCAGAGCCATAGGTGACAGAGTTTAAAACAGAGTTTAACAGCTACACAAGATTACAGCGTCTGTGTAGCTAAGGTCAGGGATTTCCTCGCTGCATTTCCCCATTAGGAGGGATAGAAAAGCAGGCTTCCTTTCCTCTACCCAGAGACCCACAACCCTGCCACTGTACCCTCCTGCCCTTTGCACACTCAAACTCATTGTTACTAAGCCATTATACTAGCAAACACTGAGTGAACTTAGTGGCATCCTAAACGTGGCTGTTGGACTGCTGTATTGCCCCAGTAGTGCAAAGATATTTGCAGCACGTCTGCCTGCATTGCACACTAAAACTCATTGTTACTAAGCCATTATACTAGCAAACACTGAGTGAACCTAGTGGCATCTTAAACGTGGCTATTGGACTTCTGTATAGTCCTACTAGTGCAAAGATATTTGCAGCACGTCTGCCTGCATTGCACACTCCAACTCATTGTTACTAAGCCATTATACTAGCAAACACTGAGTGAACTTAGTGGCATCCTAAACGTGGCTATTGGACTTCTGTATAGTCCCACTAGCGCAAAGATATTTGCAGCACGTCTGCCTGCATTGCACACTAAAACTCATTGTTACTAAGCCATTATACTAGCACACACTGAGTGAACTTAGTGGCATCCTAAACGTGGCTATTGGACTTCTGAATAGTCCCACTAGTGCAAAGATATTTGCAGCACGTCTGCCTGCATTGCACACTCAAACTCATTGTTACTAAGCCATTATACTAGCAAACGCTGAGTGAACTTAGTGGCATCCTAAACATGGCTATTGGACTTCTATATAGTCCCACTAGTGCAAAGATATTTGCAGCACGTCTGTCTGCATTGCACACTCCAACTCATTGTTACTAAGCCATTATACTAGCAAACACTGAGTGAACTTAGTGGCATCCTAAACGTGGCTATTGGATTTCTGTATAGTCCCACTAGTGCAAAGATATTTGCAGCACGTCTGCCTGAATTGCACACTCAAACTCGTAGTTACTAAGCCATTATACTAGCAAACACTGAGTGAACTTAGTGGCATGCTAAACGTGGCTATTGGACTTCTGTATAGTCCCACTAGTGCAAAGATAATTGCAGCACGTCTGCCTGCATTGCACACTAAAACTCATTGTTACTAAGCCATTATACTAGCAAACACTGAGTGAACTTGGTGGCATCCTAAACGTGGCTGTTGGACTGCTGTATTGCCCCAGTAGTGCAAAGATATTTGCAGCACGTCTGCCTGCATTGCACACTAAATCTCATTGTTACTAAGCCATTATACTAGCAAACACTGAGTGAACCTAGTGGCATCCTAAACGTAGCTATTGGACTTCTGTATAGTCCCACTAGTGCAAAGATATTTGCAGCACGTCTGCCTGCATTGCACACTCCAACTCATTGTTACTAAGCCATTATACTAGCAAACACTGAGTGAACTTAGTGGCATCCTAAACGTGGCTATTGTACTTCTGTATAGTCCCACTAGTGCAAAGATATTTGCAGCACGTCTGCCTGCATTGCACACTCAAACTCATTGTTACTAAGCCATTATACTAGCAAACACTGAGTGAACTTAGTGGCATCCTAAACGTGGCTATTGGACTTCTGTATAGTCCCACTAGTGCAAAGATATTTGAAGCACGTCTGCCTGCATTGCACACTCAAACTCATTGTTACTAAGCCATTATACTAGCAAACACTGAGTGAACTTAGTGGCATCCTAAACATGGCTATTGGACTTCTGTATAGTCCCACTAGTGCAAAGATATTTGCAGCACGTCTGCCTGCATTGCAAACTCCAAATCATTGTTACTAAGCCATTATACTAGCAAACACTGAGTGAACTTAGTGGCATCCTAAACGTGGCTATTGGACTTCTGTATAGTCCCACTTGTGCAAAGATATTTGCAGCACGTATGCCTGCATTGCACACTCCAACTCATTGTTACTAAGCCATTATACTAGCAAACACTGAGTGAACTTAGTGGCATCCTAAACGTGGCTATTGGACTTCTGTATAGTCACACTAGTGCAAAGATATTTGCAGCACGTCTGCCTGCATTGCACACTCCAACTCATTGTTACTAAGCCATTATACTAGCAAACACTGAGTGAACTTAGTGGCATCCTAAACGTGGCTATTGGACTTCTGTATAGTCCCACTAGCGCAAAGATATTTGCAGCACGTCTGCCTGCATTGCACACTAAAACTCATTGTTACTAAGCCATTATACTAGCACACACTGAGTGAACTTAGTGGCATCCTAAACGTGGCTATTGGACTTCTGAATAGTCCCACTAGTGCAAAGATATTTGCAGCACGTCTGCCTGC
The DNA here is from genome assembly GCF_048569485.1 of Anomaloglossus baeobatrachus. Classification (NCBI taxonomy): domain Eukaryota; kingdom Metazoa; phylum Chordata; class Amphibia; order Anura; family Aromobatidae; genus Anomaloglossus; species Anomaloglossus baeobatrachus. The sequence goes on from NC_134358.1 coordinate 459,184,598, forward strand.
ATTGCACACTCAAACTCATTGTTACTAAGCCATTATACTAGCAAACGCTGAGTGAACTTAGTGGCATCCTAAACATGGCTATTGGACTTCTATATAGTCCCACTAGTGCAAAGATATTTGCAGCACGTCTGTCTGCATTGCACACTCCAACTCATTGTTACTAAGCCATTATACTAGCAAACACTGAGTGAACTTAGTGGCATCCTAAACGTGGCTATTGGATTTCTGTATAGTCCCACTAGTGCAAAGATATTTGCAGCACGTCTGCCTGAATTGCACACTCAAACTCGTAGTTACTAAGCCATTATACTAGCAAACACTGAGTGAACTTAGTGGCATGCTAAACGTGGCTATTGGACTTCTGTATAGTCCCACTAGTGCAAAGATAATTGCAGCACGTCTGCCTGCATTGCACACTAAAACTCATTGTTACTAAGCCATTATACTAGCAAACACTGAGTGAACTTGGTGGCATCCTAAACGTGGCTGTTGGACTGCTGTATTGCCCCAGTAGTGCAAAGATATTTGCAGCACGTCTGCCTGCATTGCACACTAAATCTCATTGTTACTAAGCCATTATACTAGCAAACACTGAGTGAACCTAGTGGCATCCTAAACGTAGCTATTGGACTTCTGTATAGTCCCACTAGTGCAAAGATATTTGCAGCACGTCTGCCTGCATTGCACACTCCAACTCATTGTTACTAAGCCATTATACTAGCAAACACTGAGTGAACTTAGTGGCATCCTAAACGTGGCTATTGTACTTCTGTATAGTCCCACTAGTGCAAAGATATTTGCAGCACGTCTGCCTGCATTGCACACTCAAACTCATTGTTACTAAGCCATTATACTAGCAAACACTGAGTGAACTTAGTGGCATCCTAAACGTGGCTATTGGACTTCTGTATAGTCCCACTAGTGCAAAGATATTTGAAGCACGTCTGCCTGCATTGCACACTCAAACTCATTGTTACTAAGCCATTATACTAGCAAACACTGAGTGAACTTAGTGGCATCCTAAACATGGCTATTGGACTTCTGTATAGTCCCACTAGTGCAAAGATATTTGCAGCACGTCTGCCTGCATTGCAAACTCCAAATCATTGTTACTAAGCCATTATACTAGCAAACACTGAGTGAACTTAGTGGCATCCTAAACGTGGCTATTGGACTTCTGTATAGTCCCACTTGTGCAAAGATATTTGCAGCACGTATGCCTGCATTGCACACTCCAACTCATTGTTACTAAGCCATTATACTAGCAAACACTGAGTGAACTTAGTGGCATCCTAAACGTGGCTATTGGACTTCTGTATAGTCACACTAGTGCAAAGATATTTGCAGCACGTCTGCCTGCATTGCACACTCAAATTCATTGTTACTAAGCCATTATACTAGCAAACACTGAGTGAACTTAGTGGCATCCTAAACGTGGCTATTGGACTTCTGCATAGTCCCACTAGTGCAAAGATATTTGCAGCACGTCTGCCTGCATTGCACACTAAAACTCATTGTTACTAAGCCATTACACTAGCAATTTATGCTGCCAGTTTAAGGGCCGTAGTTGCATTGTCAGGGATAATTATTCTTTATTATTCTGCTGTTAGTAAAGCTAGACCACCGCTGCAATCTACACCACCTCTCAATTTTTACTACCACATTTTAGTGCACAATCTTGTCGCAATCAACATGAGTGGCAAAATGACAGATGCTGGTGGAAAGGGGAAGAGGCGTGTTGGAAAAGGAAAAAAAGGTTTTGTCCGTGGGGAAGGTGGCAAAGCTCCATTAACATCTGCTGAAGATAGACCATCTACTAGCAAAAGTAAGATGTCTACTACTTACCGTGGACAATCCGATGTGCTCCCTTTTTTACGGACACGAACAACATGAACAAAGGTAGATGATGGCCAAAAAAGGAAAATGCTTGAATGGATCTCAAGTGGTCTAACAAGTGCCCTCTCAGCCACCTCAACTACCGTATTCAAAAAACACCAGTCCTCTGAGTTGTCATCCCAATCAAACTTGCTTTCTCCCAGCTCTGAAGTCTCTATCAGCCTTGCACAGTATGGTGGAACTGAGATGGCTGAGTCTGCAGAGCGGTTCAGTCACACTATAGCCTGGGAATCAGAGGTCTGCTTCCAAGCTACAGTGAGTACAGACCAGGAAACGGTCTGCAGTGATGCCCAGAACCTTTGTGACTCTGATTAGGCTGTGAGGACCAAGTTTCTGAGCATAATGTTGACCCTTTGTCACAAACTGTAACACCTGTGGTTACAGACAATGAGGAACATACTGATGACGATGAGACGCAGATACCAGATTGGGATGACAACTCAAATATTCGGTCAGGGCAAGAAGAGGCTCGGTCTGAGGGTGAGGGGAGTGCAAACACAACAATTGATGAGGAAATTCTAAATCCCACCTACTGTCAACCCACAGTCAGGCACTCGAGGAGGTCAACAGAGGCAGTGGAGGAGGATGCAACCGACGACGAAGTTACCTTGCGCCTTCCTGCACAGAGTCGGAGCACTGGTAGCACATCTACAACTGCATCATCAGCCACAACTCTGCCTCTGAGCACTAGTCGGGGGGGCTCAGCAGGTCGCATGCCCTCTAAGCCTTGCCTAGCCTGGTCCTTTTTTGACATAGAAAAAGATCGCTCTAATGATGTTATGTGAAAAATTTGTCGTGATTCTGTTAGTAGAGGTCAAAACCTCAGCAGTTTGACAACTCCTTCCTTGAATCGTTACATGAATAAATATCATAGGTCCCAGTGGGAAGCTCACCGTGCTGCAATGCGGCCTAGCGGAGCAAACCATCCACGGCCTGCCCCTTCCAGTGCATCCGCACGCTCTTCATCTTCTAGGACTGTGGGGACAGCTGTCACACCTGGTTTTCCACGCACAACTTCCACCACTGTAACCGCAACAGGCACTTTGCTTGGTAGGTCGTCAGTTGGTTTGGAAGGGGAAACAAGTGTGTGTGTACAGCTCTCTCAGACATCGATAGCACCAACGTTGGATGAAGGCAACATCATGTCTCTGACTGCACTTTCCTCAAAAACCTGCATTTTTCCAGGGACACCCTACTCAACACCGTCTACACACAGCAGCCAGATCTCTGTCCCTCAGATGTGGGCAAATAAAAGGCCATTTCCTGCGACCCATGACAAAGCTAAGTGGTTGACTTTATCCATCTGTAAGCTCTTGGATACCGAAATGCTGCCTTTCCGCCTGGTGGACACACAGGATTTTAGAGACCTTATGTCTGTCGCTGTGCCCCAGTACCAGATGCCCAGTCGCCACTACTTCTCTAAGAAAGGTGTGCCCGCGCTACACCAGCATGCCGCACACAACATCACCGCTTCCTTGAGAAACTCTGTGTGTCAACGGGTGCATTTTATCACCGATACTTGGACCAGTAAGCATGGACAGGGACGTTACATGTCGCTGACTGGGCACTGGGTAACTATGGTGATAGATGGTGAAGGGTCTGCTGCACAAGTCTTGCCGTCCCCACGACTTGTGTGTCAATCCTCTGTCTGTCCAAGTTCCGCCACTGCTTCTGCCTCCTCCGCCTCATCTGTGTTCTCCACCTCCGCCCCAAGCCTGCCTGGTCAGGCCACCAGCGTTCTTACTGCGCAGAAGGAATCACGCACCCCTCATTACTATGCTGGCAGCAGAGCGCAACGTCATCAGGTGGTCTTTAGCTTGACATGTCTTGGGAATAAGAGTAACACAGCTGAGAAGTTGTGGTCAGCTCTGCGGTCCGAGTTTAATAAATGGTTGTCTCCACTCAACCTGCAGCCTGGTAAGGCCGTGTGCGACAATGCTGCAAACCTGGGTGCGGCCCTTCACCTGGGCAAGGTGACACACGTACCTTGTATGGCTCACGTGTTGAACCTTGTTGTCCAGCAATTTTTAACACACTATCCCGGCCTAGATGGCCTTCTGACCAGGGCACGAAAACTGTCTGCTCACTTCCGCCGTTCAAGCGCCGCAGCTGAGCGACTTGCATCGCTCCAGAAGTCTTTCGGCCTGCCGGTTCATCGCCTGAAATGCGATGTGCTGACACGCTGGAATTCGACTCTCCACATGTTACAGCGACTGTGGCAGCACCGCTGAGCCCTGGTGCAATACGTCATGACGTATAGCCTGGGCCAACGAGATGGTTGGTGGGGAAGATCACCCTGATGGAGTGGTCTCAGATCAAGGACCTATGCACCCTTCTGCACAGTTTCGACATGGCGACGAATATGTTTAGCGCTGACAATGCCATTATCAGCATGACAATTCCAGTCATTTACATGCTGTAGCACACGCTAAACACTGTTCGGAGTCAGGGGGTGGGACAACAGGAAGGGGAGGAACTATAGGAGGATTCATATGCGCAAGACATAACAACATCTTCAAGGTCCAGACGTTCATCATCACCAATGCGGCAGGCATGGGACCATGGGGGACAAGGATCAACAAGGGCGCATGGTAGCAGGCGAAATGTTGAGGAAGGTGCAGGAGAACATGAAGAAATGGAGGACGAACTGTCCATGGACATGGAAGACTCAGCGGATGAGGGAGACCTTGGTCAAATTTCAGTTGAAAGAGGTTGGGGGGAGATGTCAGAGGAAGAAAGAACGGTTAGCACCTCTATGCCAGAAACACAGCGTGGACTTGGTCCGCATGGCTGCGCAAGACACATGAGCACTTTCTTGCTGCACTACCTCCAACATGACCCTCGTATTGTCAAAATTAGAAGTGATGATGACTACTGGCTTGCCACAGTATTAGATCCCCGGTACAAGTCCAAATTTTGTGACATAATTCCAGCCATAGAAAGGGACGCACGTATGCAGGAGTATCAGCAGAAGCTGTTACTCGATCTTAGCTCGGCTTTTCCACCAAACAACTGTGCAGGTGCAGGGAGTGAATTTCCCAGTTGTAACTTGACAAACATGGGACGGTCTCGTCATCTTCAACAGTCTACCCGTACCAGTAGGACTGTATCTGGTGCTGGTAACAGCAATTTTATGGAATCTTTTCATAATTTTTTTAGACCCTCCTTTGCAAGGCCAACAGAGACAACAAGTCTAACACATAGTCAACGGCTGGAGAGGATGATACAGGAGTATCTCCAAATGAACATCGATGCCATGACTTTGCAAATGGAGCCTTGCTCATTTTGGGCTTCAAATCTTGAAAAATGGCCAGAGCTCTCCACTTACGCCTTGGAGATTTTGTCGTGTCCAGCTGCCAGCGTTGTCTCTGAACGTGTCTTCAGTGCTGCTGGGTGTGTGCTGACAGATAAGCGCACGCGTCTGTCCAGTGACAATGTGGACAGACTAATGTTCATCAAAATGAACAAGTCATGGATCCACAAGGAATTTACTACCCCTGTGTCATCCTGGGGAGAGTAAATGCTTGTGGATTTGGAATGTGCTTGATGCAAATCAAAACATCCTGTTTGCAACTAGGGCACAAGTGCTGCCACTGATGGGGTGTCTGTGTGGCCCAATTTTTTGAAAAAAGGGAGACTCCGCTTGGAGTAACCCTTGCTTACATTGTTTTTAAAAGGAGCCAAGATGAACAAGTCATGGTTCAGCAAAGACTTTGCTACCTACCCCGGTGTCATCCTGGGGACGGTTAAGAATGGCGTATTTTTGAATGTGCTTGAAGCAAATCAAAACATCCTGTTTGCAACTAGGGCACAAGTGCTGCCACTGATGGGGTGTCAGTGTGGCCCAATTTTTGGAAAAAAGGGAGACTCCGCTTGGAATAACCCTTACTTACATTGTTTTTAAAAATGACTTTGCTACCTAACCCGGTGTCATCCTGGGGACGGTTAAGAATGGCGTATTTTTGAATGTGCTTGATGCAAATCTAGCTCTGAAGTGTACAACTAGGGCACAAGTGCTGCCACTGAATGGGTGGGTGTGTGTGGGGCACAATTTTTGGAAAAAAAAGAGAGACTCCGCTTGGAGTAACCCTTGCTTACATTGTTTTTAAAAGGAGCCAAGATGAAAAAGTCATGGTTCAGCAAAGACTTTGCTACCTACCCCGGTGTCATCCTGGGGACGGTTAAGAATGGCGTATTTTTGAATGTGCTTGATGCAAATATAGCTGTGACGTGTACAACTAGGGCACAAGTGCTGCCACTGAATGGGTGGGTGTGTGTGGGGCACAATTTTTGGAAAAAAAAGGGAGACTCCGCTTGGAGTTACCCTTGCTTGCTGTGTTTTTTAAAAATGATCCAAGATGAACAGAGCTGGGATCAGGAAAGACTTTGCTACCTACCCCGGTGTCATCCTGGGGACAGTTAATTATGGCGTATTTTTGAATGTGCTTGATGCAAATCTAGCTGTAAAGTGTACAACTAGGGCACAAGTGCTGCCACTGAATGGGTGGGTGTGTGTGGGGCCCAATTTTTGGAAAAAGGGAGACTCCGCTTGGAGTCACCTTGCGGTGTTTTACATGATTTTAGAAGGGCGTGCCATGCCTATATCTGTGTCTCGTCCTCTTTTTCCTCGTTACGCTCTTTTGTTTTCGCATGAGAATTTGTTCTTGTCACTTTCCCATGTGTTTGTGTTGTGAGTTGTTTGTCACCTTTTGGACACCTTTGAGGGTGTTTTCTAGGTGTTTTTATGTGTTTGTGAATGCCTGCCATTGTTTCCTATGCGGTTCGAGTTCGGTTCATCGAACGCCGAACTCGAACGGGACCTCCGTTCGGCGAACCGACCTCGAGCCGAACCACGACCGGTTCGCTCATCTCTATTCCTGACACATAGTCTGTCATGATAGTGGTAAATATATACATTTTCACATTTTTAATTTTTATACTTATATCATTGATATCCCTGCACTGCCCTCCTGGAAGGGTCACAGATGCACTCACCTGGCTCCTCCAATTCCTGCTGTGGCTCCCAGCTGACAGGGCCTGTACATGTCACACAGGTCTCCTGGCTGTGGTCTTAAGATGTGGGTGCTCCCCACTTCTTAAAGTGTTCCCAAGCCTTTGGCTGGAAGGGTCTACGTATTTAAGACACTCTACCATGTAGGGAGGTGCCTTAACAATCTAAGTTCCTAGTCTGTCCATTGCCTGCTAATAACTTTTTTAGATCCCTGTTTCTGTGTCTCACTATCTGTTACCCTGCTTGTATAAGAACTGGGACCCAATCCTGTCTTGCTTATTGGCAGACTTCAGCCTGTGTTTTTGACTTTCTCCTACTGTCAGTCCTGTATCTAGCCTGTTGTTCCAGCTCAGTCCTGTCTGCTGTCATTTGGGTGAACTACTGCGGACTTAGGGACCACTTTGGGGTGGTACCTGGCAGCTACGTGCAGCACAAGTCTAATCTCAACACCAGAGGCTCTAGAGAAGACCGGGAAGCCACTTAGTAGTGCAACTCCAGGGAAAGCCTGAGCTCCATGTTCCAGTAGGTCTACTCACCTGATCCATTACATGCCCAACCCTGCGGCTGTAACAATGCTCTTACGCCAGATAGATATATTACATTAATTAGTTAATAAATAAAATTTTATTACGTACTATTTTTGAAACTTTTTTTTGCTAGAAAGTTAGAAGGTTTAAAAGTTTATCAGCAATTTCTCATTTTTCAAACAAAATTTACAAAACCCAATTTTTAGGGACAACATCATTTTTGAAGTGACTTTTATGGGCCTGTGTAATAGAAAATACCAGAAGTGACAACATTTAAAAAACTGCACCCCTCAAAATATAACCCACAACTGTCTGCTTTACCATGGCTAGATGTCAAAAATTAGAGGGGATGTCATGCCTTTTTTTTATTATTTAAATAAATAATTTTGAAAATGGTCTGTGGTCCCCACCATTTTTGATAACTAAATAAGGTAAAGCAGACTGCTGGGGGTTGATATTATTAGGGTGGGACGAGCCAATCTTATTGGCTAGTCCAAACCTAAAAATACTAGCCTGCAGCTTTCCCAGAATGGGCACATCACATTACATGTGCCAATTCTGGTGCTTAACCTGGCTCATCCTGATTGCCCTAGTGCGGTGGCAATCAGAGTAATATATGGGGTTGATAAAAACTGTGCATTGTCAAAATCACAGCTGTCATCAAGCTCTAGATTAGTAATGGGGAGGTGTCTATGATACACCACCAATTACTAACCTGTAAGTCAAAAGAAATAAATACACCCACAGAAAAACCTTTATTGGAAATAAAAAATGCACACACCTTGTTTTACTCTTTTATTAGCCTAAAAACACCCCTGCAGGTCCAACATAATCCACATGATGTCCCACAACGATCCTAACTCTGAAACATCCAGAGGTTACAGTGATGGTAAATGCGACCAATCACTGCAGCCCCTGGTACACACTGAGGGCAGCGGGGGTGCCGTTGGCTTTCAGAAGTGGTGAAATCAGTCAGTTCACCGGTGTTCACAGACATGGGCTCCCAAGGTACCAACTATAACTGTGAACTTACTGCTGGATTGCCAGACTACCAGATTGCAGGACAAGCTGGTACTGTTGTCGAGCAGTCCTGCAGCAAGATAACTAAAAATTTGCAATTAATTAATATTAGGCTATGAAGTGCAAGTGCAATTTTAGGGAAACTACGCTAATACAGCATGTTTATAATGAAATTCAATTCATGAAAATACAATTTAAAAGTGCTGATGCATAATCACAGTATAATGTACTTAATGTATAATGTACAGCACCCCTCCCCCACTTGCCACAGCTAATCTTATCCTATATAGCAGGTTCCTACTTGCCCATACACAGGAGGTTTTTAACCCAGAGAGAGGCATAGAGTAGGTACTCAGTTACGAGATATGCTGTGACTTGGCAACTGTCTAGATATACAAATGACCATTTCTATATGCTAAATAACTCATTTATCTTAGATTTCCCTTAGCAGTAATGCAAGTCAATGTTCACGCATTCATGGTTTCCATACTTTAGCATTATTAGAGTGCAAACTGGTTTTTTTTGTATTTTATGTCATGTTCAGTTATACACCTGTTCACACTTCAGTTTGGTGAGTGCTGTCAGTCTTTTTGACTATATTTAAGAGGATTATTATTATTATTATTATTATTTATTATTATAGCGCCATTTATTCCATGGCGCTTTACAAGTGAAAGAGGGTATACGTACAACAATCATTAACAGTACAAGACAGACTGGTATAGGAGGAGAGAGGACCCTGCCCGCGAGGGCTCACAGTCTACAGGGAATGGGCGATGATACAATAGGTACCTTCTGACCGTGCACCCCTCCCCCACTTGCCACAGGTAATCTTATCCTATATAGCAGGTTCCTACTTGCCCATACACTAACCCAGAGAAAGGCTTCAGCATAGAATAGGTACCCAGTTATGAGATATGCCATGATGTGGCAACTAGGCATATATACAAATGGCCATTTCAATATGCTAAATATCTTATTTTTCTTAGATTTCCCTTGGCAATATGAAAGCCACAGCCTAGACACAAGTTTTACATAATCATTTTTTCAAGGTAGTTTATAAAGATATATGTTATGCCTTGGATTGGGACTTGATTCGGTGCCTCTTATTTTATGGTTGGTTTCCTTCTCTGCTGAGCCACAACCTGGTCGGTCTCTCTTAAAATGCTGTTGGTTCTTTTATCTAAGCTTTTCTTCCTTTTGTTTGGGGCTAGCCAGCTCTTCAGGTAAAGATTGTCTTGCTGAATAATGTTAATTCCTTTCCCTGTGGTTTGTTTGTGAGTTTCCCTTGACCACACGTTTCCCTTACTGTTATGTTTTGGATTTGTAGAATTTCCACATAGTCCTTAGTCTTTTGGGTTTCTTCCGTTTTCCTCCATCTTCTCTATATGACTTTATGAACATGTTATAATCCCTCTCTCTTGTGTGCACTTCCTTTATGGTTACTGTTGTTCTGTGTTACACTTTGTTTACAGTTGAGGGTGCAGTTAAGTTCATTCAGAGTCAGCAGACATTGATTTGTGGTGCCATTGCATAATCTAAGGGTGCCAACTTCCGAGGTGAAGAAGGTACAAATCAGGGTCAGATTTAGGCCTTCTCTTAATCTAAACAGGCAGAGGTGGAGAGAGACAGCCGAGCCCTGCAGCCTCAGGTGAGTACTCACGCGTTGTAGTTCTCTTGGATATCGAGTCTCCAGCAAACTCCGGTGGTGCTCAGCCAGTGTAGAAAAAGCAAACCAATAGATCCGTTTAGGCAGGAAAAGTGGCACTTCACGGTGGAGTATTTGCAATTTTTTAATGTGCAATTTTAAGCAAAGTTACAGCATGAGTAGGGAGGGGGGAGTGCAGGTACGCTGGACAACGGCCGTTTCGCACTGTGGAAGCACCTGTTTCAGTGCGAAGTGGCCGTCGTCCGGCGTACCTGCACTTCCCCCTCCCCACTCATGCTTAATCTAAACAGGGATTTGTGGATTGCAGATTTTACACCTCACTTTGTATGTACATAACCGTGTGAGTGAAAGAGCTCAGTTATAACAATATTTACAGTTAGGTCCATAAATATTTGGACAGTAACAGACGTTTTGACATTTTAGCTGTATAAATCAAACATATTAAAGATACAGTTAAATAATCAATGTGAGCTTAAAGTTCTGACTCTCAGCTTCAATTTGAGGGTATTCACATCCTAATTGGAGTAATGGTTTAGGAATTACTATTTCAATATAAAGTTGCCACTTTTTCAAGAAACCAAAAGTAATTAAACAATATTATCAAAAGCTGTTTAATGGGCTGAATGGGCTATTTGCTCTCTAAACCATCATCAATTAAGCAAAAGGTCTGGAGCTGATTCCAAGTGTGGCACTTAGGCTAGGTTCACACACTGCGTTTTTTTGACGCTGCGTTTTTGTGTGTTTTTTGTGGCAAAAACCGCACAAAAATGCACCCGCATCAAAAAAACGCAGCAAAAACGCTCGCGTTTTGCCGCGATTTGGTGTGTTTTTTGCTGCGTTTTGCTGCGTTTTTGCTCACTGCGTCTTTATGCGTTTTTTATCAGTGAACAAAAAAAAAGGTCTGATGTCATTTCCTTCTTCAATATGCTCTTCATTCTCCACTAGTGTATGCAGGAGAGCAGACATCTGCAGAACTACAAGGCTCAGCATACTCCATCCAATAGTGTATGCAGGAGAGCAGACAGCAGCTGTCGAACTACAAGGCTCAGCATCCTCCTTCCAGGACTGTATGCAGGATTTCTTTGCCCCCCCAAACAAAAAAAATGACGTGGGCTTCGCCATATTTTTGTATGCTACCCGGGTACAGCAGGCAGGTACGGGCTGCTCCCAACCCCCAGCTGCCTATTTGTACCCGGCTGGGAACCAAAAATATAGAGAAGACCTTTTTTTTAATTATTTCATGAATTTCATGAAATAATTAAAAAAAAAATGACGTGAGCTTCGCCCAATTTTTGTGTCCAGCCGGGTACAACTAGGCAGCTGGGGATTGGAATCCACAGTGCAGGGTGCCCAAGCTTTCTGGGCACCCCCGCTGAGAATTGCAGTCCGCAGCCACCCCAGAAAATGACGCTTTCATAGAAGCGCCATCTTCTGGCGCTGTATCCAACTCTTCCAGTTGCCCTGATGCCGGGTGGCTCACTGGGTAATAATGGGGTTAGGGCTAGCTGCTGGCCCTAAGCCCGAAATTCATGGTGTCACGCCAATATTAGACATGGCCACCATGAATTTCTAGTAAAGATAAAAAAACCACAACACACAGAAAAATATTTTTATTAGAAATAAAACACAACACAATTAGTGACTCCATCTTTATTGAAATAAAGAACCCCCCCTCCGCAGTAATCCTGGGTCAAGGGTCCCACGCTGTCCAATCCAGATCCAATATCATCTGATCGGTTTGCTGGAAGGCAAAGCGATCAGATGATGTGTCAGGATCAAGTGCCTGAATCACATCACACATCAGCTGATTGTATAAAAGCCGTTTATACAATCAGCAGATGCATTGGTGTAAAAGAAAAAAAAAATAAATACTCACTTATGTGCTGATTACCGGCAGCTCCTGCAGCGAAGTCTGATCCTGTCCGATCGCTGCAGGAGCTGCCGGTAATCAGGGATGAAGTCTCCTGACGCATCCGCTGATAGGTTAAACCGGCCGGCCGCTGGCGTCAGCCCGAGACTTACGATCAGCTGATGCGTCAGGTGACTGCATCAGGTGATCCATCGCTAGGTCCTGCATTCTGCAGGCATACGTACCCGGGGAGACTGCACACTGCCGGAGAGGCGATACCGTGAGAGGATCTGGGAGCGGGCATGGCACTGGGACCCTGCAGACAGGTGAGTATGACTTTTTTTTTCTACTGTTCACTTTTGATTTCGCAGCTGCCTCCACCTCCCGCCCGAACATGGTGCCGCACGGCAGCATACATGCACAGGACAGGAGGTGGAGGCAGCGGTGACGGTACCGGGAGGATTCACGCTTCTGTATTTACTGACAGAAGGAATCCTCTTCCTGTACATGTCACTTTACTACCCACCTCATGCGTTTATAGCTGCCTTTTTGGTCTTAGAAACGCTTTAAAATGCACAAAAACACACCTATTTGCGTTTCTCATTGCGTCTTTCAACATCCCATTGCACTCAAAGGATGAAAAGCGCAGTGAAAAACACGGGAATAATTAACATGCTGCGTTTTTGTGGCACTACAAAAACGCAGCTGAAAAAAACCGCTGTGTGCAGACAGCAAAAATGAAAACTCATAGACTTTTCTGGGGAAGCAAAGTCATGCAGTTTTCTGAGCAAAAACGCACCCGAAAACTGCGCAAAGACGCCGCGAAAAACGCACTGTGTGAACTTACCTTTACATTTGGAAGCGGTTGCTGTGAACCCACAATATACATTCAAGGGACCTTTCAATGGAAGAGAAACAGACCCTCATTAGGCTGAAAAAAATGAAGGTTTCTGTTGGAGAGATAACAGAATTGTTAGGAGTGCCAAATAAACAAGTTGGTACATTCTGCAAAAAAAAGACAGCACTGTTTATCTTGTGTAAGGGCCCAGATGTTCCCTGCTATCCACCCCCACACAGTATCCACAGCTGATGGACAGTCCACAGACACGGTCTTGGGGATAACAGTTGCTTTAATATAGCAGGAACAAAGCAAATCAATACGGAATATATGTTTCACAGTCTCTCGTGGGTAGGCCATGGCAAATACAGCTTGGAGTTGAATGCTGAAGTGCAATTAGGGTACTGGAGCTTTAAGTGCACGATTTGTTTCAGAATTAATACTGGTATGCTTTAGGTTCAGAGTCTCTTGAGTTTAGAGGGTAGATATGATAAGATTGTACAGACCTGGAGTCCTGGGGTTAATTTCACTGCTAGTTCAGACACATGCAGTACTTGTAAGCAAATGAAGACAGTTGCCCAGCGTGCTATGGGGAGCGGACGGCTGGTGCGTGGACAATGGCATGAAAGCAACTAATATTGCAGTGGGGCGGGAGACCCTCAAACTTCCCCAATCTGTGTGCAGTAGGGTTTGGTATATAGTCAGTATGCCCTACTGTCTGAAGAGATGCACAATGTCAGGATAGGAAGCCTTCAGCATATTGGCTGTAAAAATCAGGAAATGATGAAATTCTAGGCCTCGGGCCTAGGAGGAGTCTTCGGGTGAAGAGATTCTCCACATAATGTCTTCCCTCAGAGGAGACTCAGCCAGAACCAGCTCATTCCAGTTGTTTCTAGACAGAGGCTGGAGAATAGCTCCACCTATTGAGCCATGTGACCAAGAACTAGCCAATAGGATAACACCCAATGAACACTTCAGATTCTTACAGTTTTCACCAGTAGATGGTGCTAGAACACAACAAATGAAAAATGCTTTACTTATAACATATAGCATAATATTACATATAAGTAAATGTACTTAAAAAAACAGACACAATCTGGACCGGGCCACTACATACTCCCCCTCTGAAGGTGAGCCGTCCTCGGTGATTGTGCGAGTGGAGGACTGCTAAGAAAGGAAGGAAATATATATTTAAGGCACAGTAACAATAAGGCAATGAACAAATGCAAAACATGAATGTGGTAGTGCCAATATGAGATAGAGTCTCTTTCCGAAATATACTATAGTCCATATGAAAGGCTCTGGAAAGGCACGTTAGTTGTCCAGTCTATAAGTCCATGGCTGTATACAGAAAATTGTGCAAATAATAAACAAGGTGCTTGGTATTACTCAGGTGCAGAGGCTTAAACATTACTAAACTGACCATCCAGCTAAATAAATAAACACAAGATTATATACTCATGGAAAAGGATATGACCTTTTAGTCTCTGCAGCAGGCTGGAAGTGTTCCTTTTGTGCTTCACTCTGAATGCCTCAACACTTGATCTTCCTCTTGAGCAGGAAAGATATTGTTTGCTGGCTCAGGTGAAGTTGGCAGAGGAGCAGCAACTGGAGCAGGAACCGGGACGGGGACATATTGATAGCATGGAAGGATAAATTGAGTGTTGTAGAGGGACTCTTTCACAGTAGGTTGTCTGGCTGGTGTTTCCATTGCAGGAATTGGTGTGTAGACCGGCAAGACTTGTGGAGGAGGTGATGACATCACCAGTAGATCCTCTTTGGTGCATAGCTTCATGCGGTTCCTGTGCACTGTCTGTGGGGCCATTCTGGGTTTATTCACTTCATAGACATCTGACTCAGGATATGGGATAGCTGTAACTGTGTATGGCTCTGTTTCCCAGAGTGAGTCGAGTTTTCCTGTACGGTGGTACTTCTTTAGCCATACCTTGTCTCCAACTTGAAGTGGGGAAGCATTAGCTCTTTGATTGTAGCTCTCTTCTTGTTGACGGTGAGCTTCACCCATGCGGTAATCAACAATCTGGTGGGCTTTGTGTATTCTTCGCTGATGTTCTGAGACCCAATCAGTTTTTGGCAGGGGATTGATCACGTCAGGGACTTGGATTCCAAGAGAACGATCATTTGGGAGCTGACCTTGTCTTCCAAACATCAGATAATATGGCGAGTAGCCTGTAGAACAGTGGACAGTATTGTTGTAGATTTCCACTAACTCGTCAAGCAATTGAGGCCATTCAGCTTGTTTGGTAACAGATGCTGTTCGCAGCATATTGATGAAGGTCTGGTTGACTTTCTCACAGAGGCCATTCCCTTGGGGATGATAGGCGGTTGTTCTCAGCTTTTTGCACTCATGGAATTGGCAGAGTTCTTGAAATAATTGTGACTCAAAGGCAGATCCACGATCTGTGAGGACTGCTTCAGGGCAACTGTAATGTCTCACATATTCACGGTAGAAGGTGATAGCTGTAGTCCGAGCTGTAAGGTCTTTTACTGGCACAACAGCAACCCACTTAGTATAGTGATCCACCATGGTTAAGGCATACGTGTAGCCTGAACGAGTTTGTGCTAGCTTCACATGATCAAGAGCGACTAGCTCGTTTGGTTTCTGAGAATGGATTGGATGAAGAGGAGCTCTGGCATCTTTCTTACCGACTTTGGTGAGGTTGCAAGCTGGACATTCACTACAGCAATTTTCTATGTCTGACCGCATCCCAATCCAATAGAAGCGTTGGCGTATGGGGGCTTCAGTGCTGTGCACGCCAAAGTGCCCAGACTGGTCGTGGTAGGCATCAAGAACAATTCTGGCATCTCGCCGTGGGATTAGAATCTGATGTAGCCTTTCACCTGAAACCGGGTCTAAGGTATTGCGCAGGATCAAGCCCTTTTGAATAAAGAGTCTTTTGCGCTGTCTCCAGAGACGATTAAGCTCAACATCAGGACATCTTCTGCGTCGTCTGAAAGGTATTCTCCCAGTAGTCAAGTAATCATAGATCTCACCTAGGACACGAGACTCATTTTGAAGAGTTTTCCATCTCGATGGATCTTGGAATAGATCAGGTTTCTGTGGAGAAACATCATCAGTTTGTGTAGCAGCAACAGCATTTTGTGTAGCAAACCTTTGATAGAAGGGAGGCATCTCAACATCTTCCCACAGATCTTCCTCAGGAGGCTCTTCTCCTTCGGGCAAACGGGATAACATATCAGCATTGATGTTGATCTTGCCACTGCGATACTTAATATCAAAGCAGAAATTCGCTAATCTTGAAGCCCATCTCTGTTCAAGAGCACCTAGCCGTGCAGTATTGAGATGAGCGAGAGGATTAATGTCCGTGTAAACGGTGAAGGGTGTAGCAGCGAGGTAATCTTTGAACTTCTCTGTGACTGCCCACACAAGAGCTAGCAGCTCTAACTTGAACAAACTGTAATTGCTATAATTTTTCTCTGCACCTCTCAAGCTTCGGCTGGCATATGCAATGACTCTCTCTTTGTCACCCTGGACTTGTGATAGTACCGCTCCGAGGCCTTGGTGGCTGGCATCCATGTAGACACGGAAAGGATGATGGTAGTCAGGGTACGCCAGAATTGGAGGTGAAGTCAATAGACTTTTCAACATCTGAAAGGCAGTTTCTTGTCGCTCAGACCAATTAATTGGAAGTCTTCTGTCGTAGTTTTCTCTGGGGCAACCTCGTAGGAGCTCTGTAAGGGGTTCTGCTATTTGCGCAAAATGAGGTATGAAGCGGCGGTAGTAGCCCGCAAAACCTAGGAAACTTCTGATTTCTTTGACGGTTCTTGGGGCGTTCCAGTTGTTCACAGCTGAGATCTTTTCAGGGTCAGGCTGGATACCTTCGGCACTTACAACATGACCCAGGTAGTTGACTTTTGGCTTGAGCAGATGACACTTTGACGGTTTTAGTTTCAGGCCATGTTCAATAAGTACCTGGAATACTTCTGCAAGGTGGCATAGGTGGTCTTCATAAGTGCGAGAGTATACGACAACATCATCAAGATATAACAGAATGCTCTGGAAGTTGAGGTGACCAAGACATCTTTCCATGAGTCGCTGAAATGTAGCAGGGGCGTTGCATAACCCAAACGGCATACCGTTAAACTCAAAGAGTCCCATTGGGGTGGTGAAAGCTGTCTTCTCTCTATCCTCAGGAGCCATGGGTACTTGACAGTAACCACTGGTTAAATAAAGAGTGGAGAAGTATGCAGCTGAGCCAAGAGCGGTGATGGATTCTTCAATCCGTGGAAGAGGATAGGCATCTTTGTGTGTAACATTATTCAACTTTCGGTAGTCGACACAAAATCTGATGTTACCATCCTTTTTCTTCACCAGGACGATGGGTGCAGCCCATGGGCTTTGACTTTCTCGGATTACTTCAGAATCTTTCATCTCTTTTAACAGCTTCTTTACTTGTTGATAGTTAGCAGGAAGTACTGGATGATGTCTTTCTTTGATAGGAGGATGATCACCTGTGTTGATCTTGTGCTGGATCAGAGTAGTCTTGCCGAAGTCAAGGGGGGGTTTGCTGAAAGCTTGGCTGTGTCGCTTAGCAAGTTTAGTTACACTATTGATGTTTTCGATAGGAGTGTTAGCATCTTCAACATTAAGTTAATTCCACCAGAAGGTAGTGGGTGTATTAGAGCCTTTAGGAGTGGCTTTTAATGACTTTTGATGAGCAAGTGTCTCTTCATCTATGATGTCTTCTGGATCAAGACTATACAGTTGAGCAACTGAATTAAACTTGTATAGCTCGATAGGAATATCACTTAGGTTGACTAGCCATACTGGTACTCTACCGTTTGAGACGGTGACAATACTTCTGGCAGCTTTTACCAGGGGCTGTCCTTCAATCTGAATGGAGTCAAGAAGAGCTACATAGTCCTCATTGTCAATTCCTGGTCGAGCTCAACACCAGACTAGAGTCTCGCTGTTGGCTGAGAGGGTAACTGGTCGTGCGTCGGTGATTCGAACACGGCAGATCTCACCTTTACTGTTGGCAAACTTCTGTTGGGCGCAGAGCACTTTGTTAGTCTGCTGAACAGCTTGCCTGTAAGGGGAAGAAGCAGAAGGGAGAGAAGCATGCAAGGCAGCGAGCAATTCAGTAAACACATGGCGAATGACATTCATGCCTAACACTACTGCTGTTGTATCTCCCTCAGCCTCAGTAACAATTACACCTTGACCTGGTAACTTGCGATCACCAATTTGGATTGTGGGTTCCCAGTAGCCTAGCTGGGAAATAGGTTGACCATTACTGCAATTAAGTCTAACTTTGCTTTACCCACTGGATTCAGGAGATCAAAGTCCCAATTCTTTTCAAAGGCTCGTCGCTCAATTGTGGTGATTTGTGAACCAGTGTCCACTAAAGCTTCTAGAGGTACACCATCAATCCATATGGTTATATATGGGCATTTGGAGATGAACCAGGAAATCCATTGTGATTGTCCCTTTGGGCCCTTGTATTCACCTCCCGAGGGATGGCCCTTGGCCTCGGGGGTGTCCCGTTTAACTTATAACATTGATACTTGTAGTGTCCAAGACGCTCACAATAAGTACAGTACACACAATCACCAGATGGAGGCCTTCCAGGAGGGGGCCTATCAGGACTTGACCTACTAGAATGTGGCTCTTGGGACAATGTCCGATTTACAGATGATTCACATGATGCAGGGGGTTGGCGTTTTAGCTCCTTTAAGGCTTGGCATACGGATTCAAGGACTTGGACAAGTGCATCCATGGTAGGAGGTGCATGAATGAGAGTAGGGGCTTGCACAGACTGTGTGGCCGGCATAGGGGAAACAGGTGAAAGAGGAGATAAAGTAGAAGTTCCAGCAGCAAGGTCTGAGGAACGAGGCGCAAGAGCATAGCTGGTACAAGGTGAGTCAGTACCCACTACTCGCAGGGCTAGAGCTTTAAAGTCTAAGAAAGTCATGTTTGGATTTTGTGCTGCTAGCATGTGGAGTTGACTTTGTACTAGCCTGGAGTCTACACCTTCTATGAATCTGTCGGTGATTATGTTTTCTGCAGCAGCAGGATCTATAGTGTCTATTTGCTGTAAGGCCCTGTATGCAGACTGAAGGGCTAGTGCGTAGTCCCTAAGAGTCTCACCTGGTCCCTGACATCTGTTGTAAAATTTGAGACAAACCTCGGTGGGTGATTGGCGTTCAAATTCTTTTCTCAGGTGGGTAAGGATCTGTTCTACATTGGTTTTCTCAGTAGATGGCCAGGAACGGACTTCCTCACCAGCTGGTCCATCAAGCTGTCCCAGGAGAAGTTGTACCTGCTGATGGGAAGAAAGTGAGAAAAGCTCAAGAGTATGCATCATCTTTTCTTTGAACCCAGCAAGTGTATGAGGATCTCCTCTGTAGCTTGGGAGACTAGAGGTTCCAATGAAGAATGGCATGCCAGTAGCCATGGCAGGGGCTGGAACTGGGTTGGCGGCATTAGCCCGTTCCACTGGAGCACTAGCTGATGAGGATAATGATACAGAGTTAACAGACTCAGCCTGGCCATTATGAAGAGGTTCAGACATTTTGGTGATGATGCAAGTACTGTCTCTTTAAGAATAATGATTACACTGTAGCTTTAAGGGATGCACTGTTATGCACCAACACAGTCTCTGAGATGGAAGGCTCCTCCTCTTGAAAATAGCACTGCGGTGAATGAGGATTTGCACTTATTTGAGTAACTTGAAAGGCAGCAGAGTAGAAGAGCTGGTGCAGGTGCTGTTAACCCCAGCATGAAACAGGAAACAGTCTTTGGCAGTATTCACTTGCAAGATAGAGGTTAATGAGCAATGCTGAGACTTTTAGTGCAGTAAGAGAAGATACGCACAGAGGAATGATCCTGTTCGTGACGCCAAATTCGACCTTTGTAAGGGCCCAGATTTTCCCTGCTATCCACCCCCACACAGTATCCACAGCTGATGGACAGTCCACAGACACGGTCTTGGGGATAACAGTTGCTTTAATATAGCAGGAACAAAGCAAATCATCAATACGGAATATATGTTTCACAGTCTCTCGTGGGTAGGCCATGGCAAATACAGCTTGGAGTTGAATGCTGAAGTGCAATTAGGGTACTGGAGCTTTAAGTGCACGATTTGTTTCAGAATTAATACTGGTATGCTTTAGGTTCAGAGTCTCTTGAGTTTAGAGGGTAGATATGATAAGATTGTACAGACCTGGAGTCCTGGGGTTAATTTCACTGCTAGTTCAGACACGTGCAGTACTTGTAAGCAAATGAAGACAGTTGCCCAGCGTGCTACGGGGAGCGGACGGCTGGTGTGTGGACAATGGCATGAAAGCCACTAATATTGCAGTGGGGCGGGAGACCCTCAAACTTCCCTAATCTGCGTGCAGTAGGGTTTGGTATATAGTCAGTATGCCCTACTGTCTGAAGAGATGCACAATGTCAGGATAGGAAGCCTTCAGCATATTGGCTGTAAAAATCAGGAAATGATGAAATTCTAGGTCTCGGGCCTAGGAGGAGTCTTGTGGTGAAGAGATTCTCCACATAATGTCTTCCCTCAGAGGAGACTCAGCCAGGACCAGCTCATTCCAGTTGTTTCTAGACAGAGGCTGGAGAATAGCTCCACCTATTGAGCCATGTGACCAAGAACTAGCCAATAGGATAACACCCAATGAACACTTCAGATTCTTACAGTTTTCACCAGTAGATGGTGCTAGAACACAACAAATGAAAAATGCTTTACTTCTAACATATAGCATAATATTACATATAAGTAAATGTACTTAAAGAAACAGACACAATCTGGACCGGGCCACTACACTTGCGAACTCAAAAAGGCCTAGACAGCCATAAAAGACAAAGGTAATGAATGATCGACGAATCCTTTCTATGGTGAAGAACACTCCCTTCACATTATCCACCCAGGTGATGAACACTCTTCAGGTAGTCAGTGTTTTAATATCTTCGTCTAACATAAAAAGAAGACTTCACTTGTGAAAATATTGAGGTTTCACCACAAAATGCAAACCATTAAGCAGTCTTAAAAATAGGCCAGAATGAACCTTACCCCCAAAAAAATTAAAGAAGGCAGCCAAGTTTGGGAAATAAAATTTTGCACAGATAAATCTAAGATCAACCTGCACTAGAAATATGTAAAGAAGACAGTATGGAGAAGGCTTTGGGCACTTTGTGATCCAAAGCACACCATGTCCAACTTTTTTTTATAGTGTGCCCACCCTCCCATAGGGTGCTATGAGATAGCACAGTAGGTGGTTATCTACCTATCGTATATGTAGATTTGTTGCTGATAACAGAATACCTGAATCTCAAATTTTTCAGCTAGATCTATTCACTTTGCCAGATAGAATAATATGTAGATACCTTAGATACCTGACAAGAAAAGAAATAAAAGAGCAGAAAAAAAAATATCAAGAATGAGAATCATTCATTTTTTACTCTTAACCCCAATCACAGAAGAATTACGTTTCCGAGTGAAAATAACAGTTATTAGTAGAAATTGTAGAAATGTAATACACAATAGTTAGAATTGTCAGTGGACAAGCAAGAGATCTGAACAGGTCCAGTTTGATATATTGATTAAGTGGGTAGAAAAATGAAATCTAAAGAGGCAGGGTCAATACACAGTAGGCAGGACCAAAAAAAATACAGCACACCTCTTCAACTAATAGGAGCTCCAAAAAATAGTACGACGGAAGGAAGGTGCAGCAATTTCTTGGACAAAGCAATAAGGTTCTGCTACATATTAATTCTATAAGGCTGAAAATATTCAATTCACTAACCATAATAAAGCCATAATCCAGTTTTTAAATGGATTACAAATTATTGAGAATTAAGAAAATGAGTGTGCCATTAAGGGACATCAGATTCCATGTATGACTGGAGTCTGCAGTTTCTTTGCTCCAAAAATACAGCAGAAAATTAAATGAAGCACATCTCAATTGACCAGCTGTTTAGCATCCTTACCAATGTAGTGTGCCACAGCGCATTATGCTATAGATGTAGAGATCTGTTCTATATATAAGTGTAATGTGCTGTAAATCTTCATATTCAAAAATAACTTAGACATATTAGATACATTTTTGTAGTTTTAAATAACTTATTCTGTATTTTTAAGATAGTCTTTTAGAAATCACTAATTTATTATGATAGAAAATCTGAATTATATATAATGTTAATGCACTGCTTAAGAAATGCAATTTATAATGTACTGGGTTATATAATAGATGCCTTTTGTCTGATGTGGCCTGCTAAATATCTTTATTTGTCAAGTCAAACAACCCCAATATCTCACATTCCAAATCTTCCAGATGTCAAGCATTTGGATCATTATTAACTTGGCCATTCTTGCCAAGAAAAATCTTAATGTGCTCAAATCGTCATCCAGCTGTTTATTTGCCAGCAGTTTTCATTCATAATTACGCCACCTCCAATCCAACACTCTAATGGACCATTCTGTTCAACAATAACTTGGCAGCTATCATGTGCCCGTGGCAAGTTCAGAGATAGCAATGGTCATAATGTAACAGTGAGATCCTGACAATAAATGAAATGTTTTATGATCAAAAATCACAAACAAAAATAATGACCTGTTTTTCACTTGTGAATTTTCCGCATCTTATGTAATTCTATGAGGAAAATCCAAACATAAAAAGCAAGAGAAACTACCGTTTTTGATCACCCCATGTCAGTTTGTGCAGCTTTAAGAAAAAGTGCAGTGGGCATTAGGGCTCTATAAATCCGATTCTATTTTGCAAGACTGTAAAATGCTCCATTGCGTTTTAAGCTGACATTTTTAATGTTACCATTTTTGCGCAGATGCTACATTTTGATCGCCTGTTATTGTATTTTGCGTAAAATTTGCGACAACCAAAAAACTATTTTGGTGTTTGGAATTTTTTTGCCGCTACGTCGTTTACCGATCAAATTAATTGATTTCATATTTTGATAGATCAGACATTTCTGAATGCGGCGATACCAAATATGTGTATATTTTTTATTTTTTTAATTTTCAATGGGGTGAATGGGGGTTGATTTGAACTTTTAGTTTTTTTTATTTTTTAAAACTTTTTATTTTACTTTTTTATTTTACTAGTTTCCCTGGGGTACTATAAGTATCAGCAGTCTGATCACTCAATTATTTCTCTTGATCAGAGCTGCACAACTCAGAGTAGGAGAAATGCTTATCTTCCATTACAGCCAGCGCTCTGCCACCTGTAACAGGAAGTGAGTCATGATAGCTACAGGAGTCATCACATGACCCTGTGCTACCTTGGCAACCATCAGCTCCACGTGATCACGTCACAGGGCTTCCAATGGCGCCGTTTTTATATGTACCAGAATCATTGACATACGCAGACCCATTAAAATCAATGTGTCTGCACACACATCAGTGATTTCTCAGGTACCGTGTGTCTGGGCGGCGCACATGCGTGTCCATGCGTTCCACATAGAGACAAGTCTGTTTTTCTCCAGCACCCCTGATGTCACATAATGACCACTAATTCTGCTCATGAATATTCAATGCACCACAGATCCAGAAGCAGCAGCAGAGTGGAGACAGCAGCGGCCGGAGACAGCAGCATGGAAGACATCAGCACAACTGACAGCAGGAGCATGAACAGGTGAGTATAATGTTCCTGATCTCCATGTGCTGTCACGGATAGCACACAGAGAATACATGTGTGCCAATATCATGATTGATTGCTCTCAGTGAGAGAAACAAAATTAAAATTTTGCAGTTGTGATACCTTTTAATGGCTAACTAAAATAAAAATAAAATATGATGTTATAAAGCAAGCTTTCGAGACATCTCAGGTCTCTTCCTCAGGCATAGCATGACAAAATATCTGAAGAAACACAAATATATACACAAGAGACCTGAGATGTCCCGAAAGCTTGCTTTATTACAGCATATTTTATTTTTATTTTAGTTAGCCATTAAAAGGTATCACAACTACAAAATTTTAATTCTGTTTCTCTCACTGAGAGCAATCAATCATTTTTTAACTGGCTAACACGGTACCAAAACGTTCTTCTTTTGCCAAAATCATGGCACACGGAGGGACATATGCACCTTTAACACATCAGTGAAAAACGTGTGGTTTTCAATGATGTCTGAAACAGGCCTTATGCGGTAAAAATCACCAGACAATTAAACCCTGGTAAGTTTAATTATGGTGATAATAAACTTCTACAGAAGTTTTTTCTTTTTCTAGTTGTGAATAAAATTCTGAAATTGGAAAAAAAAAAATTGGTTTGTATCACAATTCTTTGGGACCTGTACAATTTTTTTACTTTTTTATCAAGGAAGTACATGTAGGTTTGTTTTTAAGTGCCATGTTGACATTATTGATATTATTATTGAGGTGCATATAACGTTTGTATAATTTTTTATTTGGTGTATTATAACAACCAAACAATACACAGTTCTGATGTGGGGCAGAACTGGGGCTTGATGCCACAGCTCACCTAAATTATTATAAGCTGTGATGCTCCTTACACCAGAAATCTTACTCCAGTTCTTGACTGCAGTGAGATTCGTGATAAGGAGCATGGAAGTGCATGTCACTCATCAGATGCTCCTGATTCATTAAGAGGCACCTGCCATTAATGAATCAAGATCATCCTTTACACCCCCTTATCAAGACCAATTCCTTTCTACATTTTTTCACCTCCAGCTCAAAAAATCTTTCACATCCACCCCAATTTTGAGTCAACTCAAATTTTTAAACATCCATTTACATGTCACATCTCTTTCTGTGCAAGTCAATTTTACCCTACAGGCTCAAGTAGGCTATAGTATAATCTCTTTTTTTTTAATAGAAAAAAAGCCCTCAATTTATTTAGTAATAAGTATGAAATACACAGTTGCAATCTTCTATCTTTATATCTACTATCAGTGAGGTTATTAATGGATATCTGAAGAACTTTCCACCATGCTGAATGCACTTAGGAATGCAGATCATCAAGATCTACGGCTGGCAGCTCTCTTTGCAGTTGCTGACCACTGACGTCCCAGATGTGCTAAATTTGATGCAAGTCTAGGCCATAGGAGCATGGTTATGTCACCTAGGATATTCACAGTAAGGCCAGAGTTACACTTGCAAGTGACTATGCGAGTCTTGCATCGGCATCACCCGGCACAGCCATACACTCTGCTGACAGGAGCGGGTGGGCTGCATGTATTTCTATGCAGCTGAGATGCTCCTGTCTGTAGAGTGTGAGGCCGTGCCGAGTAATGCCAATGCGAGACTCGCTGAGTCACTCGCAAGTGTGACTCTGGCCTTACACAAACAATGTGCAGCTTAGCATTCTCATATTGAAAAATACCTAAGATGCTATGGCAGAAGTTGCTATTCGGGTTTCCCATAGACTTAAATTGCGCCTCGAATATTTGCGAATAGTTGAATAGCAGCGACCTATTCGGTAAATATTCGCGAAGCCAAATATTTGAGTTATTCGATCATCCCTAATAAACACTAAGTATTTTTCTTTTACTTAATTACAAAATAGAAAAATAAATTACATGAGGTACAATACAGATTAATCATAAACTATGTGACTATTTGTATCCAATGTTAAACAACCATCAGTTGACATTAAACCAAATCCCATTACAGGTAGAACAGTATGCATGTGTATATCTATTTTATATGAAAACATAGGCTAACAAGGCAAATTACTAAATTTGGACAGATTTGTAGACCATCTGTGTCTGTATTGTTATATAAGTTTAGATTATTTCCATAAAATGTCTTGAAAACAAGTTAATGATTAAAATCACCAAGAGCAATCATGTGCAGCCATAATTCTATGAAATCAGTCAATAACACCTTCACAACATCAGCCGTGTATGTACGACACTGCGGGAAGTGCGTTCCCGCAAACCACCATATATGTATGGCACTACTGTCACGTCGGCTCACAAGCACTTTTAGCGAAATCATCAGTTCTAGCTCTGATTGCAGGTGTTTAACCCCACTAATGCCACTGTTAATTGGCAGGGAAATCCCTCTTTCCTCTGATCGATACAACATGACTGCATTTTCATTGTGCTAATAGTTACCATGGTTATCCCAGAACAAAAAAACGGCTGTAGAGTCACCAAGCTTCAATTGCTGTGAGGTCATGCCTTGAGCAGAACCAGACACACCTTCTGCACGTGTTCCAGTCACTGATCTTATTCCCTACAAGGCAAAAGAATTCCCAAGGATTTGATCAGTGGTTAAAACAGGAAAAGTTAATGTCCCATACTGTAATTAGATATAAAAGCAAAAAGAAAAAGTATAAAGTAAAATTGTAAAAATATTTTTAAAAATCATAAATTAAAGACCAAAAAAAATATTTACATCCATGTAAAAAAAAAGGACATCTTTTGTATCACCGTGTTAATAACTACCTGCTTATAAAACTGTCACATTACTTAACGCCTTTAGTGAACAATGTAAAAAAAAGTGGCAAAAAATGATGCTTTTTCATCATGCCACAAAAAAAAGAATAAAACACTATCAAAAAGTTGCATGGTAAAAAAATCTTTTTAACAGTCTTATTAGTTTCATAAAATCTCCTTTATGTTCATTCTGCCTCCCAAAAACTGCAATAGATAGCGATCAAAAAACGTTATGTGCCTGAAAACGGTACCAATAAAAACATCATGTCATCTCGAAAAAAATTCTCATATTGAAGAATTATAGCTCTGAAAATAAAGAGATGGAAAAACCTTTTTTGTTAAAAAAGAAGCTTTTTTTTAGCGTGTGATAGTAGGAAAACCTAAAAAACTGATATAAGTCTGGTATGGCAGTAATCACATCAACTGGAAGAAAAAAGACGTCAAATCACTTAGGGTGCGACCGCACTTTGCGTTTCCACCTGCGTTTCAGGTGCTTTATAGGTATGTTTTGAGAAGCACCTTTTTCATGCCAAAAGGCATGCGTTTTGATTTCACAGCAAAGTCAATGGAAAATGGTGATTTTCAGACTGCACTTTGCGTTTCTAAACGCTGCATTTAATTTGCATATTTTGTGCCAAAAACCATGCATTCAAAGAAGCAGCATATCTTTTGTTTTTGCCATTTTGGGTGCATTTTGTTAACATTGAAGTCAATGAGAAATGGCAAAAACCAAGATTCCTTCAAATTTCTGCGTTTTACCTGCTTTTTCAGTCTAGAAAACATGCGTTTTGGACTACCAAAACGCATGCTTTTTGGACATCAAAATAATATTTTGATATGTCCCTTTACACATACACATAATCTGACAATTAAATTTAAGAAAAATATGCATTTATTGCTATTTTAGCGATAAAATGTATATTACCGCTATAATTTTATGAAATATATCTATTTTCATTATTTTTCCCACTAATATAGATTTGATCCTTTTTTTCTCTTTTTTCATTCTGTTTGACTGTTAAACCTTTATTAAGCAGTGTCTTGATGTTCAAATCGCATTTGGCAAAACCCAGGTGAAAAAGCATGTAAAAAGCGCTGAAAACGCATCTAAAATGTGGTAAATACGCATGCGTTTTCAGCGCTAAATTTCTGAAAAAGGCAACTTTGGTCAAATTAATTAAGCCCAAAACGTGCGTTTAGAACTGCAAGTAGGTGAACACAAAGTGCGGTCGCAGCCTTATACAGCACAGTGAACAACATAAAATGTAGATAAAAAATTATTGACAAGATCGCAGTAAGGTTTGGCTCACATTTATCCGGCTCTCCATGCTGGCAGTTTACATCAGATATCCTTCTAAATGTCTGAAATACATGATTTAAATGGAACTCCTGATGGAAGATTCCCTATAATGAGGCAGATGGAGTCACCTTGGACTTTGTCAGTTGTATGATCCAGAAGTGTCCATCTTTTTAAGTGTCATTAAAAGTGCTGTTTACAACTGTTTTGTACACTTCTGAAAAAGGCACCACTTAACAGAGGCATAGCAGAGTACAGCATAACTCTGCTTCCACATTATATTGAATAGATCCCTCGGGAGTGTCATCTGAATCACATAATTTGGAGATTTAGATGGAACCCTGATATAAGTGCTCAGCGTAGAGAACAGGATAAATGTAATCCAAAATGTTATGTAACATTTTCCCAATAAAACCTTCTAATCAATAGACAAAAATACAATTCCCCACTCAGGTCCATCATCTGTAGAAGGATATAAATGCGGCCTCCCCGATACTAGTAGCACAAAGGCTCTGAATGAGTGCTATCCCAGCCAAAAACAATCTAGCAAAATCTGTGCTCCCAAATCCAAATTCCCCCTTCCTTTTAAGCCCCCCAGTGTGCCTAAACTACAATTAGCATCCACATGTTTGGCTTTTCTGTAGAGAGGAAGCCCGCTTAATTTTCAAGGGGCATGTCTGTAGAATCATGACTTGGGCACAATGTACTGGGCACTACAACATACTGAGCACTAAAATGTATTGGGCACTACAATGGCAGATTTGTAATTTTCAATCAGCAACATCCATTGATGCTTGTTTCTAGAAAAGATCCATGACATCAAAATCATCGCTATACCAGTAAATTAATTCCTAGAGGGTTGTATTTTCCAAGATGCTGTCACTTGAGAGATAATTCTGCACTAGACCTTAGGCACTCTATATATGTCTATTGTACAAAAATTTTTACTCCACAAGTCAAATACCGCTCCTTTCCCCCTTGTGGCAAAGGAGTATTTTACAGCCACATATCCAGTATTGCCATGTTAAGTATTAATTGTGTGACAAATTATGTTGCCATTTTTACCCATTTCCATGTGTGAAAATATAATATCTGGGGCTAAAATTAAACTTTTGTCATAAAACTTTAATAATTTTTAATCACCGCCCAATGGTATAACATTCTGTGACACAGCCGTGGTGTTAATATGATCCCTGCATGCCTAAATTAATTTATTAAGGTGTGTAGTTTGTAAGGTGGGGTTTTTATTGGGGTTCTGCTGTTCTGGTACATCAAGGGCTATGCCAATGTGACATGGCGCCATCAAACTATTCCAGCAAAATCTGCACAATGATAAGGCACTCCTTCCCTTCTGTACTTCGCACTGTACCTGAAAAGTAGTTTTCGACCTCATATGGAATATTTGCGTACTCAGGAGAAATTATGTAACAAATTTCTTCATTCGTTTTCTCCAATTACAGCTTTTGTAAATGTAAAATCTGCGGCTAAAACAATATTTAAAAAACAGCCCAATATTATATAATTCTATAAATCAACTTAGGGGTAAAGATGTGCAGTAATCACCTAAATGAAATCTTCAATAGATGTAGTTTCCATAATGGAATTATTTGTGAGGATTTATGCTGTTTTGGATTCTCAGGGGATTTTCAAATGTGCATGGTGACCCCAATTTATTCCAGCCAAAATGGTGCTCCTTCCCTTCTGAGCTACAAAAATACAACAAAAAAAAACAAAAAGAAATACGTCAGCTTACTGAAAATTGTGTCTTTTTAAGTCCAGAAAGAGGAATGTATGTAATTTGTCCTCAGAACACAAATAGAGATGGGGCTGAGAGTTCCATATACTCAAAATAGAAACTAGCAAGGCAAAATCCAGCAGAAACAGCTTAATATTTTAGACTCAAAACTTTTTTTTTATTTTTTTTTATTTTTATTATAAATCTTTTAAAAATTCCATTCCAATAAGTCTTTTAGGCAGAGCAAGGAGTTAATGCTATGCCATGGAATGACTATGCATTTCGGCATTATCTGCACACCTTCCTCATGGTCTCACTGGGAGAGCAGTGCAGTGACCTGAGAACTTCATGAAGTCAGCCCAGATCACAGCAGGGGATGACAACCTCTGATATCATGAGGATAGCTCAGTTCATTACCTGTGGTGATGAACTCTGCTGAACTCATGACATCAGTGCTCGTCAGTGAGTTCCATGACTGCTGCATTCTTACATTAAGTATTGCAGGCGGCCTGTGGCTGTGATGAGTTCCATAGGTCATGGAACTCAGTGATGAGCGCTGATGTCACGGGCTGCCCGCGATACTTAATGTGAGAACGTTGCGGTCATGAAACTCGACGAGTGCTGACGACATGAGTTCAGCAGAGTTCATCACCACAGGCAATGAACTGAGCTAACCTCATGATGTCGGTGCTTGTCATCCATGTGGCTGCTCACACACTGCTTTGTGAGCCCCTGCAGTGATCTGGGGTGTGCAAGGGAGTGAGACATTATGTATACTGCAGGGTCCTCTATGTACAGAAGTCACATGGAAGTGCTTCTGGGTGGCTTCTGTTTTTTTGCAGACCCATTGACTTCAATTGGTCCAAAGTCCACAATTTGCAGAACAGAATAGGAAATGTTCTAAAAAAAAAGGATCTGACACATGGACACGGATGACCTACAGAAGCATTTCTGTGTGTCATTCATTTTTAAACAAAACACATAAAAGAACACGGTCTTGTAATTTGATGAGCAAAAAAATGGAACAGACCAGGAAAAATGAGACGTTCGTGTGAATGAACCCTTAAGGGCATAAAAAACAAAAGTTTGAAAATTGCAATTTTTTTTCACAATTTCTGAAATTGTAACAAATAAATGCAAAAAATATTTTTTCTAATTTTTCCTGAAATGCTACAGTATATGTCATGAAAATACAATCTCTGAATTACTGTTATCTGTTGAAGCATTCAACAGTTATTACCTCAAAGGGAAACTGGCCAGAATGAAGGTGAAAACAGGCTTGAGGGCGAAAGGGTTACATTTTCTGCACTTTTAGAATGGTTATGACACAGTAGTAAATGTTGTTTGTTGTTTTTGGTAGTAGAAAATGTAATAATGACCTTTAAGAAAAGGAAGGTGTGTATAATTTAGTACAGGCAGTATAAAATAATGTGTCCATGCCAGGCCTTAAAAAGAAACCTCATACCAGAAAGATAAACTTTACTGTCCTAAGAGCATTACGGCTAACTAAAATAAAAAGTAAGAAAAAAGTTGTTGGTAATAAGCATCATAACAAATGGTGAGCAATGCATGCCGATTTGATTAAATAATCTTTGAAGGATTGCTTTAATTATTCACATGAGCCAATTAATGAGACAACTTTGTAGAGAAGGAAGAGCAATTACCAATTATGCTTCCCTAATATAGTGCAGATGTGGCGACTGGCATGAGGTTTTTCCACACATTAGTTATGCTGCCAAAAATCAATCTAACTTACATTGTGCAAACTGGTTTGGGGGGTCACCCGTTACCGAACATCTAAAACATGGTCGATATGCAAAAAGATATCCATACATGGCATTAATATACTATACTATAGTGTACCACTAGACAAAAATCCTACGTGGGAAATCAATGTTAATAAAGATTAAGCTCTAAAATATGTAATAATTTAATCTGTATATTGAACTGCATTATTTTTACTACAGCTTTCTTGTTTTATGTTTTGTATAATGAAAGAACACTGAATCAGGATTCTAAGGATTGAACCCTGCTTATTTTTCCATTCTTAAAAGTGCAGCTTTTTTCCTTTATTTTGGATACTCATCTTCAAGCACATTGTTTTCAGAACTTTCAATATATAAAATACAAATTTTACATCATTTTAATTTTTTTTTACTCTTTTTATTTTACAGTGAATATACTAATTTTGTGAGAAACTGTTTTTTTTTGTTGTAGATACTTTTCCTCTATTGCTTCCAATCGTCACAACTTTTTTCTTTCTGTATTTTTCTCTCAGGAAAGCCATATGAAAGATTATTTTTTTTCTTGTGGAGCAACTTTGAATTTTGAATGACACTGTTCAATTTACTATATAATGTACTTGTTGCGGGCAGGGGTCGCTGCCGCTTCTAGGGCTGCTCGGATCCGGGTTACTGCTGCGGCTCGAGTGGTGACTGGACCCGGACTCCGTCCTCACAACCGTCGGAAAGGGGATATTTACAAGGGAGTTGTTGTGTCTGTGACGCCACCTGTGGGTTGCGGTGAGGGATGTTGGCACCTCTTCTGCCTGGTGAGGGGGTGGCCGAGGCTGATGGAGCGGGGCAGCAAGATGGGATGCCCTCCTCGGGTAGGGGAGGTGTAGTCCCGGGGCCCAAGGATGAAAGACGGGAGTAATGGCTGCTGGAGATGGCGCACCGGACCAGACAGGTGGACAGTGGTGTACTCACAGTTCAATAATTTCACACAAGTCCAGTAGTAAACCAAGTTGCCAGTGGCCGGCTGCCTTTAGACGGTGCATTCGGGTCCCGCACCCAGGTTGATGAGCAGATATCCCCTCCTCCTGCACTTTGTGTTTCTTTCTCTTTTGGACGACTCCGCATGGAACGGAAAAGTCCACTCCCGGTTCTATTTGTGTTGGGACCTGTGGCCTGCGAAAGCTGACCCTTGGGATTTCAGTGGGTTCTTGGCGGACACCCTATCCCCTGCATTGGGCTTCCGTTTCACTCTATCTGGGCAGTCAATTGGACAAAATCTGGGACCTTGTCCCTGGCTGGTTAATTGGAGAGAGGCTTGCAATCTTCCTCGCCCTAGGGTCCAGGCACCCTGACTGTGCACGGCCTCCGGACCGGATTTTCGCTGTAAGTACCGGTGGGCTACAACCCTGCCCCGGTCCACTTTAGGTCTTTCGTGACCGGATCTCCGTTGCCTGTGGCTCTGCTCACCGTCTGCCACCTAGCCAGGTAGTCCAAGAGCTACGACCCCTGACTACACTGCTGTCAGCTCTCCACACTTCAACTGTCAAAGCTTATCTACTGAGTTCCAACCCCAGACACCTCAGGACCCCTAAGTGGGCATTCTCATCCGTCTGATCCCATCCACTGGTGTGTCGTTATTATCATGAGGGGGTGGCTAGTGTTTAATGGCTGTGTGTTATGCTAAGTGCGGGTTTGTGATGGTGACAAGGAGGATGTGAACTATTTGTGACTGCCTGGTTTTGCCAGGGTGTCACATACTGAACAAAGGAAAAAAGGGAGCTGGGATAGAGGGGGGAAAACCCCACAATTCTGCTAATTCTATTTCCAATTTTTGGTCCTTACAATATCCATTGTGTAGTACATGTGACATGAAAAAATGATTATACAGGTGAGCCTGATGACTGTAATATCAGGATTGCATGGTGTTGTTTTGTTTTTTTACGGCCTTTTGACCTTTTTACAACTTGAATATGTCTTGAAAATGCTTCTATTTTATCTGTAAAAACATAAAGATATATTTGATACTGTCAACCTGCTCTGAAACATGGAACTTTTTTAGTTCTCTGTTGATGGAGATGCATTGGAACTTGTTTATGTTCACGTAGCCGAAATAATGGGAGATTAAAAAGCACAAATTTGTTGGTCCTTTTTTTTTTAGCATATAACATACAGTTTCAGTAATATATATATATATATATATATATATATATATATATATATATAATTGCCTTATTCTGTCTGTCTGTCTGTCTGTCTGTCATGCTCCAAAATTGTGTCCTTACGGTGACACAAAGCTGATTGGCCGCTGGGCTCGCCATGGCCCCGCCCCCCCACGGATTGGCCTCTCGCCCTGGCTCTCTGCAGGCCCCGCCCCCCTCACGCAATGCACGCTCGCTCTGGCCCAACTGACACGGAGCTCCGACTCCCAGGTGAGTACACACACACACATCAGATCACACTCACTCTCACACACACCTCACACATCACATCCACACACTCACAACATCCTGGGATATCGCAGACAAAACCTTGCAATGCTGGGATCTTGACGGAGCCCGTGAACGCTGGTAACCATTATACACATCGGGTAACTAAGGTCCCTTGGTTACCCGATGTGTATCATAGTTACCAGTGTACACCGGCTCCGTCACGATCCCAGCAGCGCCAGACATAACCTTGCGATGCTGGGATCTTGACGGAGGCCGTGAACGCTGGTAACCATTATACACATCGGGTAACTAAGGTCCCTTGGTTACCCGATGTGTATCATAGTTACCAGTGTACACCGGCTCACACTCACTCTCACACACACCTCACACACACATCACATCGCATCCACATACTCACAGCATCCGGAGATATCGCTTGCTTCTCGGCCTCGATACTGTGCTGTTGTGACCTTCCAGGACCTGCCGGAGGATCACATGGCCAGAAGCATGTGGTATCTCCGGATGTTGTGAGTGTGAGCATGGATGTGCGATATCGTCAGTGTGTGTGAGTGTATGCGATCGGGTGTGTGTGAGTGTATGCGATCGGGTGTGTGTGAGTGTATGCGATTGGGTGTGTGTGAGTGTATGCGATCGGGTGTGTGTGAGTGTATGCGATCGGGTGTGTGTGAGTGTATGCGATCGGATCTGTGAGTGTCGGCAGAGAAGCACGGTGTGCTGGAGGAGGCTGGGAGGAGAGAGGCTGATCTTGG
The DNA here is from genome assembly GCF_048569485.1 of Anomaloglossus baeobatrachus. NCBI lineage: Eukaryota > Metazoa > Chordata > Amphibia > Anura > Aromobatidae > Anomaloglossus > Anomaloglossus baeobatrachus. The sequence continues at coordinate 459,218,778 of NC_134358.1, forward strand.
GGAAGGCTGGGAGGGGGAGGCTGGGAGGGGGAGGCTGATGCTGGGGGAGACTGGGAGGGGAAGGCTGATGCTGAGGGAGGCTGGGAGGGGGAGGCTGGGAGGAGAGAGGCTGATCCTGGGGAAGGCTGGGAGGGGGAGGCTGATGCTGGGGGAGGCTGGAAGGAAAGAGGCTGATGCTGGGGGAGGCTGGGATGAGAGAGGCTGATGCTGGGGAAGGCTGATGCTGAGGGAGGCTGGGAGGGGAAGGCTGATGCTGAGGGAGGCTGGGAGGAGGGAGGCTGGGAGGAGAGAGGCTGGGAGGAGAGAGGCTGATCCTGGGGAAGGCTGGGAGGGGGAGGCTGATGCTGGGGGAGGCTGGAAGGAGAGAGGCTGATGCTGGGGGAGGCTGGGAGGAGAGAGGCTGCTGCTGGGGGAGGCTAATGCTGGGGGAGGCTGGGAGGGGGAGGCTGATGCTGGGGGAGGCTGGGAGGAGAGAGGCTGATGCTGGGGGAGGCTGATGCTGGGGGAGGCTGGAAGGAGAGAGGCTGATGCTGGGGGAGGCTGATGCTGGGGGAGGCTGATGCTGGGGGAGGCTGGGAGGTGGGAGGCTGGGAGGAGAGAGGCTGATGCTGGGGGAGGCTGATGCTGGGGGAGGCTGGGAGGAGAGAGGCTGATGCTGGGGGAGGTTGATGCTGGGGGAGGCTGGGAGGGGGAGGCTGATGCTGGGGAAGGCTGGGAGCACGATGGGGGGTGCGCAGCATGGGGTATGGAGCACGTTTGGGAGTGCGCAGCATGGCGGATGCTGCACGTTTGGGACTGTGCAGCATGGCGGATGGACCACGTTTGGGAGTGCGCAGCATGGCGGATGGAGCATGTTTGGGAGTGCGCAGCATGGCGGATGGAGCTCGTTTGGGAGTGCGCAGCATGGCGGATGGAGCACGTTTAGGAGTGCGCAGCATGGCGGATGGAGCACATTTGGGAGTGCGCAGCATGGCGGATGGAGCACGTTTGGGAGTGCGCAGCATGGCGGATGGACCACGTTTGGGAGTGCGCAGCATGGCGGATGGAGCACATTTGGGAGTGCGCAGCATGGCGGATGGAGCACGTTTGGGAGTGTGCAGCATGGCGGATGGATCATGTTTGGGAGTGCGCAGCATGGCGGATGGAGCACGTTTGGGAGTGCGCAGCATGGCGGATGGAGCACGTTTGGGAGTGCGCAGCATGGCGGATGGAGCATGTTTGGGAGTGCGCAGCATGGCGGATGGAGCACATTTGGGAGTGCGCAGCATGGCGGATGGAGCACGTTTGGGAGTGCGCAGCATGGCGGATGGACCACGTTTGGGAGTGCGCAGCATGGCGGATGGAGCACGTTTGGGAGTGCGCAGCATGGTGGATGGAGCACGATGGGGGGTGCGCAGCATGGGGGATGGAGCACGATGGGAGGTGCACACCTCCCCCCAACACACACATACACAACACACCACACACACACTGGGAACCACAAACACTGCCGTACACAGACACCCACACACACAGACAACGCTGCACACACACAACACCCAACACACAAACACCGCGGCATACATAATTATACGCACATACCACGCAACACACACACATTGCACAAAACATACCTCCCCCAAAACACACCACACCCACACAAACCGCGCAACACACACACACAACGCTACAGACACACAGCGCTCCACAAACAACGCAACACACGCAACACACATACAACACCGCTCTCACCCCCCGTCACACCCAGACAACACCCAGAACATGTACAGCGCCCTACACAAACACTTGGTAACTACACACAACAACATCTATATATATATATATATATAACAAAAATCATACATTAACTACACAATACGTAAATTCTAGAATACCCGATGCGTAGAATCGGGCCACCTTCTAGTATAAATATATATATATATATATATATATATATATATGTGTCATATGAAAAAGTTTGGGCACCCCTATTAATGTTAACCTTTTTTCTTTATAACAATTTGGGTTTTTGCAACAGCTATTTCAGTTTCATATATCTGATAACTGATGGACTGAGTAATATTCTGGATTGAAATGAGGTTTATTGTACTAACTGAAAATGTGCAATCCGCATTTAAACAAAATTTGATCGGTGCAAAAGTATGGGCACCTCAACATAAACGTGACATTAATATTTTGTAGATCGTCCTTTTGCAAAAATAACAGCCTCTAGTCACTTCCTGTAGCTTTTAATGAGTTCCTGTATCCTGGATGAAGGTATATTTGATCATTCCTGTTTACAAAACAATTCCACTTCAGTTAAGTTTGATGGTCGCCGAGCATGAACAACACGCTTCAAATCATCCCACAGATGTTCAGTAGTGATGAGCGAGCATGCTTGTCACTACTCGGTACTCGCACGAGTATCGCTGTACTCGGGCTGCTCGGCGGGGACCGAGTAATCTCGCGATACTCGTGCTGTACTCGTGGTCTTCATTTCTGCATGTTGGCGCTCTTTTGAGAGCCAGCCCTCATGCAGGGATTGGCTGGCAGACCACTGCAATGCCACAGCCCTGTTAGTTGTGGAATTGCAGTGATTGGCCGGCCTGCACAGCGTGACCGAGCCTTTATACCGGCCGGCGCGCTGTGCTCTGCTCACAGCTATCCAGACAGTCAGTGCAGGGAGAGTGTCGCTGATTCAGGGAAAGCTTTGCGGCCCTTTATAGCTTTTTCAGTTGCAGGGCTGCAAACAGTGTGACCAAAAGTCCTTCTCAGGACTATTCTAGTTGTATACAGGCAGGCAGGGTATAGCCAGGTCGGAGTACAGTAGCAGAGTCCTTCTCAGGACTACTGTTGCTATATACAGGCAGGGTATAGCCAGGTCTGAATACAGGCTAGTGACCAAAAGAGTCCTTGTCAGGACTATTGTACCAGTATACAGGCAGGCAGGCAGGCAGGGTAGTGGTGACCGTATACCAGCCTTCATCATATCTGGGGCTGGTGTACACAGTGTAAAACAGTCCAGATAGTGTCTGACTTGTCTGTAATTGTCGCTCCCCAAAAAAACCTGTTAGGTTATTATTGCGTCCGTGCTTGGTTTTTAAAACCGCACGTGTGTGCCTGTTGGTGGCAGCGTACAGGTGCACTTGTGTGCAATTTCCACACACTTTGATATAACGCACAAGTAGTGAATATACACGTCAGCAGTGCACAGCATTGCAAAATGCGCAAGGGCATTGGCAAGGAACAAGGAAGTGGACGTGATGGTGGTGCAGGCAGAGGCCGAGGTCGTGGGCAAGCTCTAATTTCGCCACAACAAAGGGCCACATCTAGTCGCTCGCACGTCCTGTCCCAAATTCTTGGGGACCGCAGCAGTACACCGCTCTTGAACCAAGACCAGTGTCAACAGGTTGTTAGTTGGATAGCAGATAATGCTTCCAGTCAGATTGGCACCACCACAAACACTCTGTCTTCCACACGGTCAAGTGTCAGTAGCCGTGATACTGCACCGCACATTTCTGAACCTGATCCTCCTTCCTACCACCAGGCTGAGTACACGTCCTCCTCGGACATTAATGATCCCACACTTGGACACTCGGAAGAGCTGTTCACGTTTCCATTCACACATTCTGGCCTCTCGCCAGCTCATATTGAAGTGGGTCATGAGGAGATCGTCTGTACAGATGGCCAAATATTTGAGCAGCCACGTTCTCACGAAGTTGGCAACGTGTCTCAACAAGTGGTGGACGATGATGAGACACAATTGTCAGCAAGTCAGGAGGAGGAGCAGGGTGCGGAAGAGGAAGACGACGTGGTGGATGATCCAGTAACTGACCCAACCTGGCAGGAGGATATGCAGAGCGAGGACAGCAGTGCACAGGGGGAGGGAGGCATAGCATCACAACAGGCAGTAAGAAGCAGGGTGGTGGCCCCAGGCAGAAGTCAGGCAACCATTCCCCGGAACAACACGATGACACAAGGTGCCTGTACAAATGTTAGGTCTTCCCGAGTCTGGCAGTTTTTTAAGTTGGATCCAGATGATTCAAAAAAGGCCATTTGCAACACCTGCCGTGCCAGCATCAGCAGGGGTACCAAAACTAGCAGCCTGACCACCACCAGCATGATCAGGCACATGTCAGCCAAGCACCCGACTTTGTGGGAAGTACAACAGAGTCGAGGAGCAGTGCTTGCTGATGTCACTGCTACGTCTTCGCTGGTTGTGCATGCGAGCCAATCCTCTGTCCATGCTGCCTGCGAACAAGCCTCCTCCACTCCTGCACCTGCAGTTGCCTACGCAGAAAGAACACCATCATCAAGCACGTCCTTGTCCCAGCGCAGCGTTCAGTTATCCATTCAGCAAACCTTTGAACGCAGGCGCAAATACACTGCCAACACCCCACATGCCACAGTTCTAAATGCTAACATTTCGCGACTGCTTGCGCTGGAAATGTTGCCTTTTAGGCTGGTGGAGACTGAAGCATTCCGTGACCTGATGGCGGCAGCTGTCCCACGTTACTCGGTCCCCAGCCGCCACTATTTCTCCCGGTGTGCCGTCCCCGCGTTGCATAACCACGTGTCACAAAACATCACACGTGCCCTGAACAACGCTGTTTCACCCAAGGTCCACCTAACCACAGACACGTGGACAAGTGCTTGTGGGCAAGGCCGCTACATCTCGTTGACGGCACACTGGGTTAATATTGTGGAAGCTGGGACCCAGTCTGAGCGAGGGACGGAACACGTCCTTCCCACACCAAGGTTTGCAGGCCCTACCTCAGTCAGTGTTTCACCCACACTCTACAGCTCCGGAATGTCATGCTCTTCAGCCTCCTCCTCCTCCTGCGCATCCTCATCCACTGTGCCCTCCACACCAGTCACAAGCTGGAAGCACTGCAGCACTGCCTCGGCGAAGCGGCAACAGGCTGTGCTGAAGCTAATCTGCATAGGTGACAAACCCCACAATGCAGAAGAGCTGTGGACAGCTCTGAAACAGCAGGCAGATCACTGGCTCACACCTCTGAACCTAAAGCCAGGAAAGGTCGTGTGTGACAATGGCCGAAACCTGGTGGCGGCTTTGAGGCGAGGCCAGCTGACACATGTTCCATGCGTGGCCCATGTGCTCAACCTCGTGGTTCAGCGGTTTATAAAGTCATACCCAGAGCTGTCTGATCTACTGGTAAAAGTTCGCCGCCTGTCTGCACATTTTCGAAAGTCACCTACTGCTTCAGCCGGCCTTGCCGGCTTTCAGCGCCGTTTGCATCTTCCGGCTCACAGACTGGTGTGTGATGTCCCCACGCGTTGGAATTCAACTCTGCACATGTTAGTCAGGATATGTGAGCAGAAGAGGGCAGTTGTTGAGTACCTGCATCACCTAAGCCGTCGGGAAATGGGTCAAACTCCACACATAACACCTGAGGAGTGGAGATGGATGTCAGACCTATGTACCATCCTCCAAAACTTTGAGGACTCCACCAAGATGGTGAGTGGTGATGACGCCATTATTAGCGTCACCATACCGCTACTCTGCCTTCTAAAACGGTCTCTGCTGAAAAACAAACATGATGCATTGCAGGCGGAGCGCGATGAGTTGCAGCAAGAAACAGTAGTGGGTGTGGGTGATAACACACAGCCCAGCCTCGTCTCATCACAACGTGCAGTGGAGGACTATGACGAGGAGGAGGATGAAGACATGGAGCAACTCTCCGGCCAAATTGAGGATATGACATGCACACCAGTCATATCCTCGGTTCAGCGTGGCTGGCCAGAGGACAGGGTAGATGAGGAGGAGGAGGAGGAGGAGGAGGACAGCATGTTCAGTCATCTTGTTGGTCAGGCTACTGAAGTCCTGGCTGTTAAGAGTCTGGCGCACATGGCTGACTTTATGGTAAGCTGCCTGTCTAGTGACCCTCGCGTTAAGAACATCTTGGCCGACAATCATTACTGGTTGGTAACACTGTTAGACCCACGCTACAAGGAGAACTTTTTGTCTCTTATTCCCGTGGAGGAGAGGTCAACCAAAATGCAGCAGTTTCGGAAGGCCATACTCACGGAAGTAGGCAAAGCATTCCCCTCACAAAACGCTAGCGGCATAGGTCATGAATCAGTGGACAACCGAGGCGTACAGCCGAGAGAGGCACAAGTCCAATCCGCCAGAGGTAGGGGAACAGTCTTTAAGATGTGGGACAGTTTTCTCAGCCCCTCACGTACCACAGCCCCTGAGGTGCGGGGTAATGCCACAAGAAATCCTAAGTTTGCCCAGATGCTGAAGGAGTACCTTGCAGATCGAACAACAGTACTCCGACATTCCTCTGTGCCTTACAATTATTGGGTATCCAAGCTGGACACGTGGCATGAATTGGCTCTCTACGCCTTGGAAGTCCTGGCCTGCCCTGCTGCTAGCGTTTTGTCAGAGCGTGTTTTTAGTGCCGCAGGTGGAATCATTACAGATAAACGCACCCGCCTGTCAACTGAAAATGCTGACAGGCTGACTCTGATCAAGATGAACAAGGGTTGGATTGGGCCAGACTTCACCACACCACCAGCAAATGAGAGCGGAATTTAAAGTTTGCCATGTACCTCCACTCACCCATGGGTACACACTTCTGGACTTTGGATAATCGCTGGACTCCTCCTCCTTCTCCTCATGCGCCACCATGATGATGACCGTTACAAATTGCAATACTTAGGCCTTTGTTTCAGGTATACCCCCAGTGGTAAATTTTTTCGCCCATTCTTTGCAGAATGGACATTACAACGACAGGAGACCCGCTCCTTTGCAATGGGAACAATGTTTTGAGGCCCTCATGCACGTCTCTACCCAGGGACAACGTGGAGCCTCCCAATTTTTGGCTGCCCTGCCTAAGGGCTATACTATAATACACCCACTTCCTTAAAATGGACACTTAATGTTTTGAGGCCCTCATGCACGTCTCTACCCAGGGACAACGTGGAGCCTCCCAATTTTTGGCTGCCCTGCCTAAGGGCTATACTATAATACACCCACTTCCTTAAAATGGACACTTAATGTTTTGAGGCCCTCATGCACGTCTCTACCCAGGGACAACGTGGAGCCTCCCAATTTTTGGCTGCCCTGCCTAAGGGCTATACTATAATACACCCACTTCCTTAAAATGGACACTTAATGTTTTGAGGCCCTCATGCACGTCTCTACCCAGGGACAACGTGGAGCCTCCCAATTTTTGGCTGCCCTGGCAAAGGGCTATACTGAAATAGACCCACTTCCTTACAATGGGCACTTCAGGTTTACAGGCCATCATGCACGTCTCTACCCAGGGACAACGTGGAGCCTCCCAATTTTTGGCTGCCCTGCCTAAGGGCTATACTATAATACACCCACTTTCTTAAAATGGACACTTAATGTTTTGAGGCCCTCATGCACGTCTCTACCCAGGGACAATGTGGAGCCTCCCAATTTTTGGCTGCCCTGGCAAAGGGCTATACTGAAATAGACCCACTTCCTTACAATGGGCACTTCAGGTTTACAGGCCCTCATGCACGTCTCTACCCAGGGACAACGTGGAGCCTCCCAATTTTTGGCTGCCCTGCCTAAGGGCTATACTATAATACACCCACTTCATTAAAATGGACACTTAATGTTTTGAGGCCCTCATGCACGTCTCTACCCAGGGACAATGTGGAGCCTCCCAATTTTTGGCTGCCCTGGCAAAGGGCTATACTGAAATAGACCCACTTCCTTACAATGGGCACTTCAGGTTTACAGGCCATCATGCACGTCTCTACCCAGGGACAACGTGGAGCCTCCCAATTTTTGGCTGCCCTGCCTAAGGGCTATACTATAATACACCCACTTCCTTAAAATGGACACTTAATGTTTTGAGGCCCTCATGCACGTCTCTACCCAGGGACAATGTGGAGCCTCCCAATTTTTGGCTGCCCTGGCAAAGGGCTATACTGAAATAGACCCACTTCCTTACAATGGGCACTTCAGGTTTACAGGCCCTCATGCACGTCTCTACCCAGGGACAACGTGGAGCCTCCCAATTTTTGGCTGCCCTGCCTAAGGGCTATACTATAATACACCCACTTCCTTAAAATGGACACTTAATGTTTTGAGGCCCTCATGCACGTCTCTACCCAGGGACAACGTGGAGCCTCCCAATTTTTGGCTGCCCTGCCTAAGGGCTATACTATAATACACCCACTTCCTTAAAATGGACACTTAATGTTTTGAGGCCCTCATGCACGTATCTACCCAGGGACAACGTGGAGCCTCCCAATTTTTGGCTGCCTTGGCAAGGGGCTATACTGAAATAGACCCACTTCCTTACAATGGGCACTTCAGGTTTACAGGCCATCATGCACGTCTCTACCCAGGGACAACGTGGAGCCTCCCAATTTTTGGCTGCCCTGCCTAAGGGCTATACTATAATACACCCACTTCCTTAAAATGGACACTTAATGTTTTGAGGCCCTCATGCACGTCTCTACCCAGGGACAATGTGGAGCCTCCCAATTTTTGGCTGCCCTGGCAAAGGGCTATACTGAAATAGACCCACTTCCTTACAATGGGCACTTCAGGTTTACAGGCCCTCATGCACGTCTCTACCCAGGGACAACGTGGAGCCTCCCAATTTTTGGCTGCCCTGCCTAAGGGCTATACTATAATACACCCACTTCCTTAAAATGGACACTTAATGTTTTGAGGCCCTCATGCACGTCTCTACCCAGGGACAACGTGGAGCCTCCCAATTTTTGGCTGCCCTGCCTAAGGGCTATACTATAATACACCCACTTCCTTAAAATGGACACTTAATGTTTTGAGGCCCTCATGCACGTCTCTACCCAGGGACAACGTGGAGCCTCCCAATTTTTGGCTGCCCTGGCAAAGGGCTATACTGAAATAGACCCACTTCCTTACAATGGGCACTTCAGGTTTACAGGCCATCATGCACGTCTCTACCCAGGGACAACGTGGAGCCTCCCAATTTTTGGCTGCCCTGCCTAAGGGCTATACTATAATACACCCACTTCCTTAAAATGGACACTTAATGTTTTGAGGCCCTCATGCACGTCTCTACCCAGGGACAATGTGGAGCCTCCCAATTTTTGGCTGCCCTGGCAAAGGGCTATACTGAAATAGACCCACTTCCTTACAATGGGCACTTCAGGTTTACAGGCCATCATGCACGTCTCTACCCAGGGACAACGTGGAGCCTCCCAATTTTTGGCTGCCCTGCCTAAGGGCTATACTATAATACACCCACTTCCTTAAAATGGACACTTAATGTTTTGAGGCCCTCATGCACGTCTCTACCCAGGGACAACGTGGAGCCTCCCAATTTTTGGCTGCCCTGCCTAAGGGCTATACTATAATAGACCCACTTCCTTAAAATGGACACTTAATGTTTTGAGGCCCTCATGCACGTCTCTACCCAGGGACAACGTGGAGCCTCCCAATTTTTGGCTGCCCTGCCTAAGGGCTATACTATAATACACCCACTTCCTTAAAATGGACACTTAATGTTTTGAGGCCCTCATGCACGTCTCTACCCAGGGACAACGTGGAGCCTCCCAATTTTTGGCTGCCCTGCCTAAGGGCTATACTATAATACACCCACTTCCTTAAAATGGACACTTAATGTTTTGAGGCCCTCATGCACGTCTCTACCCAGGGACAACGTGGAGCCTCCCAATTTTTGGCTGCCCTGGCAAAGGGCTATACTGAAATAGACCCACTTCCTTACAATTGGCACTTCAGGTTTACAGGCCATCATGCACGTCTCTACCCAGGGACAACGTGGAGCCTCCCAATTTTTGGCTGCCCTGCCTAAGGGCTATACTATAATACACCCACTTCCTTAAAATGGACACTTAATGTTTTGAGGCCCTCATGCACGTCTCTACCCAGGGACAATGTGGAGCCTCCCAATTTTTGGCTGCCCTGGCAAAGGGCTATACTGAAATAGACCCACTTCCTTACAATGGGCACTTCAGGTTTACAGGCCATCATGCACGTCTCTACCCAGGGACAACGTGGAGCCTCCCAATTTTTGGCTGCCCTGCCTAAGGGCTATACTATAATACACCCACTTCCTTAAAATGGACACTTAATGTTTTGAGGCCCTCATGCACGTCTCTACCCAGGGACAATGTGGAGCCTCCCAATTTTTGGCTGCCCTGGCAAAGGGCTATACTGAAATAGACCCACTTCCTTACAATGGGCACTTCAGGTTTACAGGCCATCATGCACGTCTCTACCCAGGGACAACGTGGAGCCTCCCAATTTTTTGCTGCCCTGCCTAAGGGCTATACTATAATACACCCACTTCCTTAAAATGGACACTTAATGTTTTGAGGCCCTCATGCACGTCTCTACCCAGGGACAATGTGGAGCCTCCCAATTTTTGGCTGCCCTGGCAAAGGGCTATACTGAAATAGACCCACTTCCTTACAATGGGCACTTCAGGTTTACAGGCCATCATGCACGTCTCTACCCAGGGACAACGTGGAGCCTCCCAATTTTTGGCTGCCCTGCCTAAGGGCTATACTATAATACACCCACTTCCTTAAAATGGACACTTAATGTTTTGAGGCCCTCATGCACGTCTCTACCCAGGTACAATGTGGAGCCTCCCAATTTTTGGCTGCCCTGGCAAAGGGCTATACTGAAATAGACCCACTTCCTTACAATGGGCACTTCAGGTTTACAGGCCATCATGCACGTCTCTACCCAGGGACAACGTGGAGCCTCCCAATTTTTGGCTGCCCTGCCTAAGGGCTATACTACAATAGACCCACTTCCTTCCAATGGGCACTTCAGGTTTACAGGCCCTCATGCACGTCTGTATGCAGGCCAGGGGCATTGGTGAACCTCACAATTTTGGACTGCCCTGGCAAAGGAAAATACTACAAAGACTCACTTCCTCAAAATGGGCACATTAGACTCAAGAGGCCTTCATGTACGTCTCTTCTCAGGGACATCGGAGTGCCACACAATGTTTTCACGTAAAATCTTTCATGTATTAATCTCAAAAAGTAACATACACCAGCTCTATCTCACTATTGGGTATGTGCCCTTAACATTTCCGCCATGAAAAATCATTTTGGGGTCATTTTGGAAGGTTTTCTGGTGAGTCCGTAAAAATGGCGTAAAACGCGGACAAAATTGTTCACAGCTGTGACTTTTCAGTGATAAATGCTTCAAGGGGTCTTCCCCATGCTGTTGCCATGTCATTTGAGCACTCTTCTGAGACTTTTGTGACATTTTTAGGGTTTCTCCATGCTGCCGGGGGGTCATTTCACAAAAATACTCGGGTCTCCCATAGGATAACATTGGGCTCGTTGCTCGGCCCGAGTACACGAGTATCTTGGGATGCTCGGCCCGAGCTTCGAGCACCCGAGCTTTTTAGTACTCGCTCATCACTAATGTTCAGTGATATTTAGGTCTGGAGACTGGGATGGCTATTCCAGAACATTGTAATTGTTGCTCTGCCTGAATGCCTGAGTAGATTTGGAACGGTGTTTTGGATCATTGTCTTGCTGAAATATTTATCCCCTGCGTAACTTCAACTTCATCACTGATTCTTGCACATTATTGTCAAGAATCTGCTGATACTGAGTTGAATCCATGCGACCCTCAACTTTAACAAGATTCCCGGTGCCGGCATTGGCCACACAGCCCCAAAGCATGATGGAACCTCCACCAAATTTTACTGTGGGTAGCAAGTGCTTTTCTTGGAATGCCATGGTTTTTTTCCTCCATATATAATGCCTTGTTGTATGACCAAACAACTCAATCTTTGTTTTATCAAACCACAGAACCTTCTTCCAAAATGTAACTGGCTTGTCCCAATGTGCTTTTGCATACCTCAGGCGACTCTGTTTGTGGCATGCTTGAAGAAACGGCTTCTTTCCCATCACTCTCCCATACAGATTCTCCTTGTGCAACGTGCGCTGTATTGTTGACCGATGTAAATACCATCTGCAGCAAGATGAAGCTGCACGTCTTTGGAGGTGGTCTGTGGATTGTCCTTGACTGTTCTCACCATTATTCTTATCTGCCTTTCTGATATTTTTCTTGGCCTGCCACTTCTGGGCTTAACAAGAACTGTACCTATTTTCTTCCATTTCCTTACTATATTCCTCACAGTGGAAACTTACAGTTTAAATCTCTGAGACAACTTTTTGTATCCTTCCCCTGAATAACTATGTTGAATAATCTTTGTTTTCAGATCATTTGAGAGTTGTTTTGAGGAGCCCATGATGCCACTCTTCATAGGAGATTCAAATAGGAGAACAACTTGCAAGTGGCTACCTTAAATACCTTTTCTCATGATTGGATACACCTGTCTATCAAGGTCAAAGCACAATGAGGTTACAAAACCAATTTAGTGCTTTAGTAAGTCAGTAAAAAGTAGTTAGGAGTATTCAAATCAAGAAATTGATAAGGGTGCCCATACTTTTGCACCTGTCAAATTTTGTTTAAATGCGGATTGCCCATTTTCTGTTAGTACAATAAACCTCATTTCAATCCAGAAATATTACTCAGTCCATCAGTTGTTAGATCTATGAAACTGAAATAGCTGTTGCAAAAACCCAAGTTGTTATAAAGTAAAAAGGTTAACATTAATAGGGGTGCCCAAACTTTTTCATATGACTGTATATTAAAATTTTACTAACAAAAACCTATGAGAAAGTTAAGTAACCTCCCCCCAAAAAAAATCATTTTTTTTTGTATTTTTTTTAATAGTGCAACTCTATTAGCACATACAAGTCATTTTTTCTGCAACGTGAATGCCATAAAATTTAAACCCAACAAATGAAATCCAAACTGCTACATTTTTAAAATACCCAAGACGAAAATGTTTTTTTTAATCCATAGGATGTACCCCAAAATAGTTTAATTCATACTCATTAATGCATAAGATAATTCAACAGAAAGAAATGTGGAGATCTGATATGAAGAATATAAAAAACACATTAAAAAGCCAACCGGAGAATTTTATTAAAAGCTGTAGAAGTTATACATAGGTCTGTTGAACTGCTACATGATTACGTGAGGTAGGGCAGCAACACTATGCACTTTTATATGCTACAAATGGTCTGAATGTATCTCACTTGTCTGTCAGGTGCTGAAGTGGAGCAAGCTCAAGAGTTGAGCAGATGGGGGAATACCGAAGACTAATGCCTACCATGTCAGTATTCCTGTGAAGCTCAGCCATTGTTGAACTTCAATATATAAAAGAAGCAATCAGAAAATTGTTGGTTCAAGTCTCCTGAGGGAAGTAAAAAAAATATCTAAATTCTAAATATTTTTTGTCTCCCCACAATCGCATACAAGATTTCTCCAGTGCCTCTCCTATACTCTGGAACTCTCTAGCCCAGCATATAATTCTCTCATCTATCATAGAAAGCTTCAAAGGAACCTGAAGACCCACCTCTTCTGACAAGCCTACAACCTACAATAACCCTCAGACCAGTACACCACTGTGCAACCAGTTCACTCCTCATTTATTGTACCCTCACCCATCCCCTGTAGACTGTGAGCCCTCACAAGCAGGGTGATCTCTTCTCCTGTACCAGTCTGGTTTTGTAATGTTTATGATTGTTGTACTTGATTTTTATGTAGACCCTTTTCACTTATAAAACGCTATGGAATAAATGGTGCAATATTATTATTATTATTATTAATAATAATAATAATAATAATAATAAATACCCCCTTTTTCCCATTAAAAAATTTGATCTATCCAAAAATAAATGTATTTTGCTCATACAGCAAGCTGTAAAAAAATCAAAATACCAAAATATTGTCAAGATTAATGGTACTTTTTTTTTTACCAATTTCTCAATTTTTTCACTGCTAAAATTAAAAAAAGAACTATATAATTTTGGTACCTTCATAATCCTACTAAGGATATGGTTCCACTTGCGCAACTGTGATGCGATCTTGCGATCGGGTCACAGCTGCGGAGAAAAGGGGGGAGCACTTTCTCCCCATCTCCTCCGCTGCCTTTCTCTGCGTATATCACACTTTACTCGAATTACATGCGAGTGCAGTGCGATGTTTCGCACGCTCCCATAGACTTGAATAGGGGTGTGTGAGCCGAGACTCGCTGCCAAACCCAGCATGCTGTGATTCATTCCGCATGCCGCTATGTCATGAGAAATCAATCGCAAAAGGACACTGCCCCATAGTTTTCCACTAGAGTGAGAGCAATCTGATATTTTGTCAGATTGCATTCATCAGTGCAAAATGCAAGTGGAACTGAACCCCAACCTGAAGAATCATGATGTCACTTGCCAGGCCGCCTTTACCACAATTGATGCTGTAAAAACAAACCACAAAAAAGAATGGTGAAAATTTAGGGTTTTTTCTCTGCAATTTTGCCACACTTAGATTTTTTCCCAATTTTTTAGTACATTTTTGGATAAAATAAATGGTCTTATTCAAAATTACAATTGCTTCCACAAACAGACTGTGATATGGCTATTTCAAGTATGACTATTGGAAGAAGGTGAGGAAGAAGTGGAAAAAACCTCCAAATGAAAAAATAAAATAAATTGCCAGAAGGTAAAACCTGGCTGTGATGGTAAGGAAATAGTGGTGGATAGAATAGTTACTAATCGCTAAACTGTATAATTTGGCCATATCTCCTATGTACCAGACTTAAATTTGATTAATAAAATTACAATTTCGCAAACAAAGCAAAATCTCTAAGTTCTTTTGTAAAAAAAAATATATATTTTAATGTTCAAAAAAAATGTGCTCCTGTAAATAACAATAATAAATGATAGAACAGAATGTGTAAAAAATTAAGAAGACATCAATTAATTTCCATTATGTTTCATACATTCGGTTCACCCGTCTGTTAAGCATTTTCTATGGCACGACTGGGATGTAGACTGAATGAAGCTTGTTCAGCATCAGCAGATTTATTTATTTGCATGTCTAGACATAAAGTTTAGCTTCAAGATTTCTTTCAGCAAAAAATAAATATTATCATTTTACAAAAAAGTAATTTTTACAAAGCAGAGATAAGAGTTTACAGATCAAATGTATTAGGAATTTGTTCATTACTATTTAGCTGTATAGGTTCCAAGTATTCAAAAATATGTTTAAGGATTTGCTGTGTCACAAGAGATGTTCAAATGAATTGAGGCATTTTTTTCTATCAAATAAAGTTGCAAATTTTCTTATACTGGAGCAAGAAATATGTGAAGATGCATTAAAATGCTAGCTTTTTCATAAGCTTTATGAGTGTTTGTATCCCTCTAGGTGAGATTGCTATTTAATACATGCGAATGTTTGCAAATTGTTTTATGTTGGCATGGCTACTGCAACTCTTCTGTATGCCGTAATGACACATGAAATATTTATGATGGGTAAAAGAGGATTGAAAAATATGAAATGTCAAAACAAATGTGTTTATTATCAGTATAGGCTATGGATAACATTGTTAGATTAGACAAAAGAAATTTAGGATATGTATTTAGGACATATAGTCTGCTTAGGTGGACTATAACAAAAACACAAAATGCAAGAAAGATATGGAAAAATGTAAATAAAAAAATCCCACTAGGCTAGTTGCACACTGTGTCTGTTCACGTTAGCCTACAGTGCATATCAGGAGCTTTTCTGAATGTATACTTTAACATTGTCAAAGGCAATCATTAACCAGAAGGAAGCCAAAAGTGTGTTCTTTATGATAGTGTCTGGCAGGCATGCACCTGCATACTGTTTCTCTAGCTTTTTAGGATAGCAAAGCAGATTGCGCTTTCATGTACAGTGGGCCACTGCAAAGAAAAGTACAACATGTGGTATAGGTTTCTATACAATGGGTCGCCATAGTGGATAAATGCCTCAGAAATCATCCAAACACTGGTCAGGCTTAGCATATACCTCCTAAGCATATGTGTGCCGCCCCCATGCCAGCAGCCGGTGCTGCTCGGATCTGGGGCCTACGGTACGGCTTGAGGGGTTCTCCGGACCTGGGGGTCTCGCGGTGTCACTCCGAATATAAGGGGGGACGTATTTGTACGGGATTGATTGTAGAATGTCTGTGACACCACCCACGGTGTGCAGTGAGGTGGGACACCACCGCTGCTGTTGTGGGATACCCGGGGGAGATGTAATGGCAGCCGGTTGTTAACCCCTACGTCAGTAGCGATGGTTGCCCCGGGGCCCAGTGTCTCTGTGCAGGGTATGGCGACATCAGGGGATGGTTGGTTACTCACTCAGCATAGAAAAGTGCTCAGATAGACCAGGGGATGGTTGGTTCCTCCCCATTGAATGAATCACACGAGTCCTGGGCTGGTGGTCGCTGTCCTTTCCTCTGCACTGTTTTTGTGTATTGTGGGCTGCCTGGTTTGGAACTCAGGAGTCCGCTCCTGGCTGGTTGTGGCCTAAGGAGCCTTGCCCTCAGACACTGGCCCGTGGGATCTATGGGCCCTGGCGGTGGCCTTAACCCTATCGGTGGGCTGTTGTCTTCTTTAGGGACTTTGGGTGGGACAGGACCTATAATCCTGCCCTCAATCAGTTAATTAGCTAGGCCGCTGGTTTCGGTCCTGGCTTCAGGGTCCGAGTCCCCCCTCTGTACACGGTTTCTGGTCGGGTCTCCGGTGTTGGTACCGATGGGCTCCAACCCTTCTCAGGTCCCCCTTGGATCTGCCGAGCCATATTACAGTCTCCTGCTGATGGAGACCACCATCTGCCACCTAGCCAAGTTACCAGGGCTCCGACCCTGGCACCGTTCAACTTGAACTTCCTCTGCTGGAGCTACACCTAGCTCCAGCCCACACTCCTCTCAACTCAAACTACAAACTTATCTGACTCAGAACTGCTTGTTTTCCTGCCCCGGGCTGTCTAGACCCCTAGGTGGGCGTTTCCTAACCGCCAGGTCCCGCCAACTGGTGTGCCTGTCTTGCCCTAAGGGGGGTGACTAGGGTTTCAGGTCGGCTGTGTGTAACCTGGGTGAGGGAAGGTGTTATGCGGGGGCCTATATGTGACTACCTGGTTTTGCCAGGGCATCACATATGCATCCACCATTGACCACTAACTTGGTGTGGACCTAGTTAATAGACACACTAGATAAAGGGTTTGTGCTTCAGGAAAGGACTAAGTGCTCAACTTTTTGAAAGAAAAAATCTCAGCACTAAAAATGAAACAAGATAGATATGGTATTGCTGCAAAAAGTTAGTTACTTTTTTATTGTTATTCCATAATTATGGAAAATTATCAACATGTACAGTACAGACCAAAAGTTTGGACACACCTTCTCATTCAAAGAGTTTTCTTTATTTTCATAACTATAAAAATTGTAGATTCACATTGAAGACATCAAAACTATGAATGAAAACATGTGGAATGAAATACTTAAAAAAGTGTGAAACAACTGAAAATATGTCTTATATTCTAGGTTCTTCAAAGTAGCCACCTTTTGCTTTGATTACTGCTTTGCACACTCTTGGCATTCTCTTGATGAGCTTCAAGAAGTAGTCACCGGAAATGGTTTGAAGGAGTTCCCAGAAATGCTTAGCACTTGTTGGCCCTTTTGCCTTCACTCTGCGGTCCAGCTCACCCCAAATCATCTTGATTGGGTTCAGGTCTGGTGACTGTGGAGGCCAGGTCATCTGGCGTAGCACCCCATCACTCTCCTTCTTAGGCAAATAGCCCTTACACAGCCTGGAGGTGTGTTTGGGGTCATTGTCCTGTTGAAAAATAAATGATGGTCCAACTAAACGCAAACTGGATGGAATAGTGTCACGCTCCCTGGCTCCCCTGCCATGCTCCCCTGCCATGCTCCCCGGCTCCCCTGCCTAGCTTACCGGCTCCCCTGCCATGCTTCCCTGCTCTCAGGTCACGCTCCGCCGCTCCCGTGCCAGGCTTCCCGGTCCCCCGCTCCACAGCCTTCGTGCCCCATCACCTGCGGTCCCCAGGCAGCCCGGTCCCCGCTCCCGGCGCCCATCGGCAGCGCTGAGCCAGCCCAGCACTCCTGCCTCCTGTGCACCACTCCCTGCTCTGGCTTCTGGCACCCGGGCCTCGCGCATTAGGGCACGCGCGTGGTCATTGACCCTCTCTTAAAGGGCCAGTGTCCTCCAACAGGATATTGAAGAATCAGGTAAAGGGTATATAGGGGGATCCTTTCCAAGTGGGCAGGGCCTGTTCTTCGTGTTTGCTAAGCTAGGAGTCAGGTCTCCCTGTGTCTTGTGCCATACTTACCTCTCTCTCTTGTAGAGTCGCTCCTGTCACGCCAACCGGTCCTGACGATTCCCGAACCAAGAACGGTGACTGCCTGCAATCCCGTCAGTCCCTACCATCTCCGATCCCCGGATCCGTGTGGTGACCCTCCTCCTCGCTCCGCTGGTTCTGGACTCTGCCTAACATCATCTCGGCCTCCGAACCTGAGCTCCGTCACCCGGACTACCTTCAGAGACTCTGTAGTCCCAGGGACTTCTTCACTCCACTCCTCTGAACGGACTGTCCTTCTACCCGTAGTGCTCCGGCTACCAGGCACCTTGCCCTCGGTGAGGTGTTCAGCCCAGTGGATCCACCTCCTGGGCCTACCCGTCCACCTGGTCCTAACAGTAAGAACAGGCCATGGATCCCGCCGAAGCACTAGCGGCCCAGCTGGGCAACTTGCAGCAGGAACTCGGACGACAGCGCAAGACCAAGTCCCGCATGCTGGCCTTCATGTCCTCGGTGGATACCCGCCTGAACACGCTGCAAGCAACCACCATGTCCCTGGCATCTCAGGCTTCTACAACAAGGCCAACGGCCACAGTACCCGTGGCGGCTACCTCGGAAGCTTCTAAACTCCGCCTGGCCTCTCCACCCCGCTATGCCGGAGATCCTAAGACCTGCAGAGGATTCCTGAATCAGTGCTCCCTCCACTTTAAGCTGCTTCCGCACCTGTTTGCCTCTGACCAAGCCAAGGTGGCGTTTGTGATGTCTCATCTGGAGGGTGAGGCACTGGCCTGGATGAACCCCTTGTGGGAGAGGGAGGACCCTGTAACTGCTGACATCCACGACTTCCTGCAGGCGTTTAGAGCCACCTTTGACGAACCTGGACATGCCGCCGCGTCTGCCTCATCACTCCTCAGGCTACGTCAGGGGACCATGACGGTGGGGCAGTATGCCATCCGCTTTCGCACCTTGGCCTCAGAATTGGGGTGGAACAATGAAGCCCTCACCGCCGCCTTCTGGGAAAGACTCTCCAGTCGTATTAAGGACGAGCTGGCAGGCCGCGATGTTCCTTCCACTCTGGATGCCCTATTTGCACTAGCCACCCGCGTGGACCTCAGATTCCAGGAACGATCCAAAGAGGTGTCCCGCGAGAGACGTCCGATACGGCATTCCTCGCCTCCGCAGAAGCCCGTCGTACCTCAGTCGACATCGTCTGGCGTCTCTGTCCACAAACCCATGCAGATTGACCGTCTGAGGCAGTCCGAACATCGCCGAGCAGAACGGCTCGCTAAGGGTCTCTGCTTCTACTGCGGAGAGGGCACACGCCTGCTACGTTCCTGTCCAGAGAGGCCGGGAAACTCCAAAGCCTAAGGTTGGTAGGAGAGGCCACCCTAGGTGCTGGGACTCTCTCAGACCCGGTTACGTGGACTGTTCAAGTGACAACGGGAGAGACGCGGTTCACGGCCGAGGCGTACCTCGATTCCGGGGCAGCAGGCAATTTCATCCAGCAGGCCACGGTGGACAAGTACCAGGTGCCGGTTACTCCACTCGACAAACCCCTTGTGATTGCCTCTGTAGACGGGAGACCTCTCTCTGACACCATCTCGTGGATCACCAAGCCAGTAGAACTACGTATCGGTGCCCTGCACACCGAGAACATCACTCTCTACGTCCTCCCACACATGTCTCATCAAATCCTGCTGGGACTCCCCTGGTTACGGACACACGAACCGTCGGTCAGCTGGCGTACTGGTGAAATTACCCGATGGGGCTCCATTTGCCACGAGAACTGCTTGACGTCTATACAGCCCATCCGACAACCTCCGGTTCCGGAGTCCCTACCAGGACTGCTTTCGGCCTATTGGTCCTTCGCGGACGTCTTTGATAAGAAGGAGTCAAAGGTACTGCCGCCACATCGTCCTTACGACTGTGCCATCGACCTACTCCCGGGAACTACACCACCTCGAGGACGGATATATCCTTTGTCCCCTGCTGAAAAAAGGGCCATGTCTGCCTACATCACTGAGAACCTGGCAAGGGGATTCATCCGGAGATCCTCCTCTCCTGCTGGAGCAGGCTTCTTCTTCGTTAAGAAGAAAGAGGGTGACCTGCGCCCATGCATTGACTACCGGGGATTGAACCAAATCACCGTAAAAAATAAATACCCCCTGCCGCTCATCCCCGAATTGTTTGATCGGCTTAGAGGAGCTTGTGTGTTTACCAAGTTGGATCTTCGGGGTGCCTACAACCTGGTCCGCATCCGCTCTGGGGACGAATGGAAGACCGCATTCAATACTCGCGATGGCCACTACGAGTATTGTGTGATGCCCTTCGGCCTGTGTAACGCACCAGCAGTCTTTCAAGAATTGGTGAACGACGTGTTCCGGGACCTTCTCTACGTCTGTGTGGTGGTATATCTGGATGACATCCCAGCCCATCATCTGCCCAAGTAAAATCATTCCGGTGGCCCCTGTCACTCTGGCCCAGATACCGCCCGGGAAGACCTATGTCTCTGAGACTGACAGACAAAAAGTGTTGCATTGGGGCCATGCCTCGAAAATAGCTGGCCATGCTGGTCAGAAGAGAACATGGAGTACAATAGTACGTCACTACTGGTGGCCATCCCTTCGCACGGACGTCACGCCCTTTGTCTCAGCCTGCTCCTCTTGTGCCCGGAACAAGACGCCCAAACACCTCCCTTATGGTCGCCTTCTGCCACTGCCAATTCCCTCCGTTCCGTGGCAACACATTGTGATGGACTTTATTACAGACTTGCCCTTGTCCGCCGGACACACAGTCATATGGGTCATGGTGGATCGGTTCTCCAAGATGGCTCATTTCGTCCCTATGGCTGGACGGCCCTCTGCCCAGGAACTCGCTGACGCCTACATACAGCACATCTTCCGGTTGCATGGCTTTCCATCACACATTGTGTCCGACAGAGGAACTCAGTTTACCTTCCACTTCTGGAGGGCCCTCTGCAAACATCTGGGAGTGGCTCTGGACTTTTCTTCAGCCTACCATCCTCAGTCGAATGGCCAAGTGGAACGAGTCAATCAGATCCTGACCTCCTTCTTCCGTCACTACGTTAATACCCATCACGATGACTGGTCCACGCTTCTTCCTTGGGCTGAATTCTCCCATAACCACCACGTCAGTGAGTCCTCCTCCAGCTCTCCCTTCCATGTAGTTTACGGACTTCAGCCTTCCGTTCCATTACCTGTACCTTCTTCCTCGGATGTCCCTGCTGCTGATGCTGTAGCCCGTGACTTTACTACAATTTGGGACTCTGTCAAGACGTCCCTTGAACGAGCTTCCCTGCGGATGAAGAGACATGCAGACAAGAGGCGTCTGGACCCTACGTGTTTCTCTCCTGGAGATCTGGTCTGGCTGGCTTCCAAGTACGTCCGATTGAAGCTACCATCATACAAGCTGGGTCCTCGCTACATCGGGCCGTTTAAAGTCATCAGCAAAATAAATGAGGTCTCCTACAAGCTGCAGCTCCCGGCCACGATGAGAATACCCAACTCCTTCCACGTCTCCCTGCTCAAGCCGGTTGTCCTTGGTCCCTTCTCCGCTGCTGCCTGTTCTGCTCCTCCTCCTATTGCTGATGATGACATCTATGCGGTAAGGGATATCGTGGCCATGAAGACCGTACGGGGCCGACAGTTCTTCCTGGTGGACTGGGCGGGGTATGGTTCTGAGGATAGGTCCTGGGAACCCCGGGAGAATGTGGGTACTCCCCTGATACGTGCCTTCCTGTCCCGGTTGCGGGGAGGGGGGTGTGGGGGAGGGGGTACTGTCACGCTCCCTGGCTCCCCTGCCATGCTCCCCGGCTCCCCTGCCATGCTCCCCGGCTCCCCTGCCTTGCTTACCGGCTCCCCTGCCACGCTTCCCCACTCGTAGGTCGCGCTCCGCCGCTCCCGTGCCAGGCTTCTCTGTCCCCCGCTCCACAGCCTTCGTGCCCCATCACCTGCGGTCCCCAGGCAGCCCGGTCCCCGCTCCCGGCGCCCATCGGCAGCGCTGAGCCAGCCCAGCACTCCTGCCTCCTGTGCACCGCTCCCTGCTCTGGCTTCTGGCACCCGGGCCTCGCGCATGCGCATTAGGGCGCGCGCGCGGTCATTGACCCTCTCTTAAAGGGCCAGTGTCCTCCAACAGGATATTGAAGAATCAGGTAAAGGGTATATAGGGGATCCTTTCCAAGTGGGCGGGGCCTGTTCTTCATGTTTGCTAAGCTAGGAGTCAGGTCTCCCTGTGTCTTGTGCCATACTTACCTCTCTCTCTTGTAGAGTCGCTCCTGTCACGCCAACCGGTCCTGACGATTCCCGAACCCCGAACGGTGACTGCCTGCAATCCCGTCAGTCCCTACCATCTCCGATCCCCGGATCCGTGTGGTGACCCTCCTCCTCGCTCCGCTGGTTCTGGACTCTGCCTAACATCATCTCGGCCTCCGAACCTGAGCTCCGTCACCCGGACTACCTTCAGAGACTCCGTAGTCCCAGGGACTTCTTCACTCCACTCCTCTGAACGGACTGTCCTTCTACCCGTAGTGCTCCGGCTACCGGGCACCTTGCCCTCGGTGAGGTGTTCAGCCCAGTGGATCCACCTCCTGGGCCTACCCGTCCACCTGGTCCTAACAAATAGCATGCCGCTGCAAGATGCTGTGGTAGCCATGCTGGTTTAGTATGCCTTCAATTTTGACTAAATCCCCATCAGTGTCACCAGCAAAGCACCCCCACACCATCACACCTCCTCCTCTATGCTTCACGGTGGGAACCAGGCATGTAGAGTCCATCCGTTCACCTTTTCTACAAAGACATGGTGGTTGGATCCAAAGATCTCAAATTTGGACTCATCAGACCAAAGCACAGATTTCTACTGGTCTAATGTCCATTCCTTGTGTTCTTTAGCCCAAACAAGTATCTTCTGCTTGTTGCCTGTCCTTAGCAGTGGTTTCCTAGCAGCTATTTTACCATGAAGGCCTGCTGCACAAAGTCTCCTCTTAATTGTTGTTCTAGAGATAAGAAGGTGTGTCCAAACTTTTGGTCAGTACTGTATGTAACCTTTCTATTCTGTATGTTATCCTATAAATATTGTATATATTGACTATAGGATCTATTCTAAACCACACTCCTTTTATATACAGATATCCTTGAGAAAGACCTCCAAAAGGTCGAAACGCTGAATAAACTTTGTGGTGCTGAATTGGAATAATAATAAAAAAAGATCATTTTTTGCAGCAATACCGTATCTGTCTTGTTTCATTTTTGGTATGGACTTAGCCTTATTCCTTCTATTTTTTTTTTTGCTTCTTGTCTGTGTTCCTAATCATATTGAAGCAATAGACAGCAGCTCAGTGATTCATACTTTTACATTACAGCACTAGGGTCTAAATCTTACCATGTAAAATACATCTGCATAGAGATTTATTTTTTCCTTTATTAATATGAATTTCCTCAAGAGTCTCTGGCTTCTTTCAACAAATACTGATATGTCATAAGCTAATGTCTATCTCTGAGAAAAGGAAATTAGATTTTTAGCTTCATTGGGAATGACGACTAGACATAAGCAGATATTTTGTAATCTAAATTTGCCGATGTCGCCAATTTTTTTAAAAAATCGAGTAGTGGCAAATGAATTTGCATGAATCTCAGTTCTGGAAGGCTTGTATTTGCTTGGAAAATAAACTTGGCGGAAAGGAGAGAAAGAAAGAATCCTGATGACCAGGAGAACATATACCTTACAGTACAGTAGAGAGGGAGAGGACCTGGCTGACCATAAAAGGTTCCACTCTACAGAAGTGAGAGACTTAGGCCTCGGTTCCACTTGCATTTTGCAGGTGATTTATTGGATTGTACTCGCACGAGTTCAAAACTATGGGGCGATGTCTATCTGCAATTGATTTTTCCTGACATATTGGCATGAGAAAAGGATTTCAGCATGCTGCGTTTAGCAGCGAATCTCGGCTCACACATACCCATACAAGTCTATGGGTGCGTGTAAAACATCGCAGTGCACTCACATATCATCCGACCACAGTGCGATGTACACAGAGACAGGCCGGGGAGGAGAGGGAGAAAGTGCTCCCTCCCTCTTTTCCAAGGTTGTGATACGATCGCAAGATTGGATCACAGTCGCATGTCCCTCAGCTTACACTCGCAGCAGAGGGTCATTAGCATATCACTTCCGATGCTCTCACATCAGCAGCTGTGTGCAAGTGGAACCAAGGCCTTATCCAGTGACTCTGGAGATTGAAAATGACTCTGCTGATCAATCTGTGCTCCATTGAGAACTGCTGATCTGTGATGACCCAGGTACTGACCACCACTGTAGAAGGTGTGATAATCTGTGAGCAGGGTATTATGAGGAGGCCAACAAAGCAATGCAAAATGACATTAGCCCACTCTCTGATACTTCAGCTGAGTGATAAAGGGAGCCAGGCACTTTTTTTAAATTAAATCTCAAAATGCTAAAATTCACATGAAAGGGTGAATTTCAGGAAATTAGACTTGATCCTCTGAGGCTTGATCTGCTCATCTCTGATGAGGACTGATACAAATGGTGGCACTGGCAGTCTCTGATCAGTTCTATGGGCCATGTTGACATTGAATTAGCAATGTGAAATAAAACATATAAATAAGGTATGGAAAGAGGTCAGACTTTTCCCTCTCCTCATTCTCACAATCTTATGATTAGCTATAAGACAGCTTTGTCTACTATAGGACACAAGCCTGGTGCAAATGAAAGACATCAGCGTGAAATACATTTGCAGGACAATATTTCAGTGTTCTCTATGGCCTCCACAGTCACAAAATGTTAATCCAACACATCCCCTTTGACAGATTATGGAGCAAGAGCTTTACAACAACATTGTGCAGCAGACAAATCTCTGTGCAATGACCACTAAATCTCCAATGCCAACAACTTTGCTTTTGCCTTGAGCTGCGGTTGATTTAATCCGTAGGGGTTTTTTTGGACAAGCAAAAGGAAATACATATATAACGCAGTTTGGAATTGCATAAAAACATTTTTGTAAGATATATATCCTGTGTGATGTATAAGCCAAACAACTGCTGAGAGTTGGAAAAAGACCAAAAGAAATGAAAGTTAACGGAATTTCTCATGAAACCACAATGAACTGAATAAAACCCCTCACACCTCTAATCATGACAGCTATCAACAGATTATATTCTCTGTTAAAGATTAAGTTATATATGTAAATTACCAGATAACCAGAACAATATGTGACCTGGGAAAATAGAAATAACCACAGATGTACCACCACAGAGCTAAAAGGTATGATAATTTTACAGTGCAATACACTTTTTATCTGGCAAATTTTACTTTTAAAATTTTAAGAACTCATCTAATATACATTTGTTGGTTGGGCTTGCTTGTTCTATATCTAAATGGTATTTAATTAGTAGGAAAAAAGGAAAATGAAAAATATATTGTCGCACTCTATCCAAAAAATATTTGATATTTAATTATGTCCCAAATAACAAAACAAATATAAGGCTTTCCCAAGAATTCTTTCCTATGTTTCATTTACATGGTGCTGTATTTAGGATATATGTCTTATACACTTATCTGTATTGTGCAGATCACAGCAAGACTTTATTCAAACCTTAAAGGGAATACAGTATATCATTCCTTTTTTAAGAATGTGAGAAAAATGTTTTTCTTTACTTTTAGGCCCTGTGCGCACTAGAAAAAGGATTTTTCTCAAGAAATTTCTTGAGAGTCTGAAAGATTAGCGCACTTGCGTTCAAAAACACACCAATAACGCACCGAAAAACAGCTATTTTTTTCCATAGGTTTTGCTGGGTAAAAACGCATTGTGCGCACAGGGCCTTAGTCTGTTTTGTTTTGTTGTTTTTCTTTTGATTCTTCTTGCTTGACTTCCAATAATAACTGAAAACTTAAGTCAAAAAGTTAAAAAGAGACTGACCACTTACTAGACTTTTCCACTCTTCATTAGATTATGCCAAGGCTATCATTTTCCTTCAGTGGTGATATGGAGGAAGCTGCAGCATAAATATTTGCTGATGTCAGCAGCGTTCAGTAACTCTAGATTGTGGGCTCATATAATGATTACAGATGAGCGGATTATGCAAAATTCTAAGCTGCCTTTTTGCGTAGATTTTTGCAGGAAATTAAATTTTCAGAAAAGTTATTCTTCAAAAATGTAATGTTTCTTATGCTACTATGTGTCTCTCCTAGTCCAAGAAAATAATAAAGGTAAGATGTAAAAAAAAAAAATTAATACTAATCTTTCTGCTCACTTCTCCAATCCAATCCTCTTCAGATCACAGCATTCTTGCTGAAATCCCCGGTTTCTACATATGCAAGTTCATAGCGAATGCCGTGAGGGTATAAGGCTATGTGCGCACGTTGCGTAAAAACATGCAGTTACGCTGCGCTTTGTAGCGCAGCGTAACTGCATGCGTCCTGCGGCCCCTGCACAGTCTATGGAGATTGTGCAGGGGCCATGCGCACGTGGCGTCTAAGAGCGCAGCGCTTCGGCTACTGCCGAAGCGCTGCGCAAAAAGAAGTGACATGTCACTTCTTTCCTGCGCTTTGCCGGCAGCTCCTGCTCTGTCTATGGGAGGAGCTGCAGGCAGAGCGCATGGAATCGGCGCTCACTACGGACATTTCTGCAGCGATCTAAAGCGCACATGTGCTCTTCAGATCGCTGCAGAAATTTCTGCAGGGCTTGTACGCAACGTGCGCACATAGCCTAACACTGTGACCTTTGCGTGAGCCCTGGGATTTCAGTGGAAGTGGCTGCAATCTAAAGATGTGGGAAGTATCTGACAGATTATGGAAAGGTAAGGTAAGTTTAAAGATTTTTTTAACATCTCGATGGTCCTGTGTGGATTCACAGTGAATCAAGTTACAAAATATCTATATTTTGAAGAATGAGTATTTTTGTAAAATTCGAGTAGAATTCAATTCCATTAGAAATTATTTCTCATCTCTATTAATGATATTACACATCTGCCTTTAAGTGATCTTACATATTACCATTAGATACTCAGTGGTCCAAGAGGGGAGAGGCAACAGAAGAATGTTGATCGTTAGATTGTGTCTGTCTAGTAATGCATATCAAGACTTTTGCAGTTTGCCTACATGAGAGTGTTTTGTTATATATCTATTTAATCATATGATAATTCACACAGTACTACTTATCCAGTATTTCCAAACTTATAATATTTTGAGGCTGTGCGGTTATATCTGTGCATACATTCCTATTCTGTGTTACATCTGTTAGCTGACATATTTTTATTTCTGTGTACACATTACAATATATATAAGAGAACAATCTACATAATTCATTCCAGGCTGTCAACCTTTGTCACCTCACTGTAAATTTTGGCTGCAAAGCAGAATAGGGAGAATAGTCCTATGCAGAATTCTCTTTTAGATGTTATGCAAACAAGTCGTGCTGAATTTGATATTAATTGTAAAATCCTTTCTGATCAGGCTCTCCTACTTCTTTCCTTGTTATCGCACCTAGCCCATCTCCATTACGAATGACAGATCAGCTACACTGATGAGCAATAGGTAAACATTTTTGAACTTTTGAATATCAGGCTCCATATCTCACCATCCACTACAGCTTTGAGCATGACACTACATTCATTTTATATACAATAATCTTGGCTATCTCATGAATAAATTTGATTTGCAATTATTTAGCATATAATTAGTTATGCAGAGTCTTGTCATGTCACTGCATTCTTACTGTTTTGCTCCTAAAAAATCTACATTTTTTTTATTTTGTTAGTATTTTGTAAATCCACCAATGGCTTTCAACACTTTCTGAATCCTTCTGGGCATGCTCTCGATCAGATTCTAGCATGTCCCAACTGAAATCTGATCCCAGGTCTCTTCTACACATTCCCAATGTTGTGGCATACTGGCTGACTCACTTGGGTATATATACAGATAATTCTTCAACTTTACCCACAAGAGTTCAATTGGGTTGAGGTCTGGGGACTGTGAGGGCCAATCCAGCACTTCTACATCATTGTCACTGAACTATTTCTTTGCAAATCTTGAGGTATACTTTGGGTTGTTCTCTTGATGGAACACTATGTTGTCCATTTCATTCCCATATTACTCAAGTGTGTGAAGTAACTCATCTTGTAAGATGCTCACATATAACTCAGCATTGAGACCACCATCGATCCTGGTGAATTATCCAATGACTTTGGCCTTTGGCTGTGAAACAACCCAGGCTCATGTACTGAATTTGACAGTTTCTTGAATTTCTTAATCCATTAGTCGCTTTGTCCCTTGTTTCTTCCAGGCCCATTTGCATTCATCAGAAGTCTTCACCTTTTTTCAAGCCACCACTACTGACTTGTGTAACGTTTGTTGCACTCTGCTTGCATGGACATCTGTGATCTCATTATTATGAATCATAAAAACCACCTCCACTGCCATGTTTGTCATGCCAGAACTGTCAAACCTTGTCATGAGTAGACTTATTGACTCCAAAATTTTGCCTGGACATCCACTTCTTGGCTTTTGAATGGATGGACGGACTTCCTTTGATATTCTAGAAAATGTCATGGTGCTCACGTGATGCACTTTGGCAATTTTCTTGGTAGAGAGATGGCTATCGATTAGTTTGATGACGCAGTTTCTCTTTTGTTGGGAAATCTTTGTGACAGCTCCTCGATTTGAACAAGTGACCTTTCGCTTGGGAATTAACCTAATAACGCACTGAGCTATTAGGGAATGTGGGAACAGGTTGTAATTTGTACTATACAGAAAGTAAAATATTTTTAAAACCACAGGAGCAAAACAGTAACAATGCAGTGACAATACAAAAATTTGCACAATTGATAATATGTTGAATATTTGCAATGCAAATGTATGCATGAAACAGACAAGATGAATGTCAATAAAAGAGAGGTAGTGCTCAAAGCTGTAGTGGATAGGGAGATATGGAGCTTGAAAATCAAAATTTCAAAACATTGTTACCCTTTTGCTTGTCAGTGTATTTGAAAGGCATAACTCGAGGCTACTGAGCTCAAAATTGACTACCACATCTACCCTTTATAGCTAAACCCCTGGTCTATATACAGAAGCCTGCACAGCTGAAATTTGTCCATACTCAACCCTGAATTTAAGCTACAGAAAATAGGGAACTTTCCACAGCTCGGCATTTGTTATGGCATCTACAATGGGTTGCATTAGGATTGGGGTGTTTAGCCCTCTAAATAATTCATAATAAGGATACATCCATATTTAACTACCACACTAAAAGTTATACAGATTTGCACAGAAGAAAAATACAGTAGATTACATATGAATGAGAACTTTATAAATCTCATGCACAAACAACAATATTTTACTACATGGAAACTGACCTAACTTTAATTACATATGTGTATTCTGAAGCCATTTTTGCCCCAAAAGTAACAGTGTTATCACTAGAGATGGGTGAGCCTCTAGAGGTTCGAGTTCGGTTCGGTTCGTCAAACGGAGGCCGCGTTTGAGTTCGGTTCAGCAAGCCGTTCGACGAACCTCTCAAACCCCATTGAAAACAATGGGAGGCAATCACAAACACATAAAAACACATTATAAATGTATACATACAGTTAATAAACATTGCCATAACACTTACAGGTCCCCGCGACGCGTCCTGCACTCTTTGTCTTGCCTCTTTTCCTTCCGATAATCGCTGCGTCCTCCCGTTAACCAGCACTAATGATAGGACCTATCGTGACATCAAAATAGCATGTGACCAGTCACGTGTCTATTATCTCATTGGCTACAGACTGGTCACATGGCTATGACGTCATGCTAGGTCCTGTCAGTGCATCTCTCCGGTACGCGGTGCTTGTTTGAGCATGTCCGTGTACCGGCGAAATGCTCTGCTACATGGTCGACTCCCCGTTCCTGCATGTGGATGCTCTTTACAGAGTCAGCCACATACAGGGACTAGCTGTCACAGCCATTAAATAGCGGCATCGGGAATCAAGTGATCGGAGCACCGTTGCTATGGTAACCCGTCTGTCAGCGGTGACGTCACCGCTTACAGCACGCAGCGGCATCGAGAATCACGTGATCAGATAACCATTGCTATGGTAACCTGTCTGTCAGTGGTGACGTCACCGCTTACAGCCAGCAGCCTCTGATCACTCACGGAGTGAAAAGACTGTACGGAGCAGCAGTATCTTCCTCCCATGCTGTGCTGCTGATGTAGCAGAGCTGCATGGGTTGAAGGAGAAAGAAGACAGAAGACCATGGATCGTGGAAGGATGAGAGGGAGTAATAAACATGCAGTCTCTAATGTGTCTGTGTATTTATTTCTATTAAAGTATTTTTTCTCTGTGTGGTGTCTTTTTATTTATCCCTTTATTGGAGATTTTTAATGGCCAGGTCAAACTTGCCTGACATTAAGAATCTCTGGCTTAATACTAGCTCATAAAACAAAGCTAGTATTAACTCATTATTACCCAGCGAGCCACCATCACCAGGGCAGCTGGAAGAGTTGGACACAGCACCAGATGATGGCGCTTCTATAAAAGCGCCATTTTCTGGGGTGGCTGCGGACTGCAATTCGCAGCAGAGGGGCCCAGAAACCTCAGGCTAACCTGTGCTGCGGATTCCAATCCCCAGCTGCCTAGTTGTACCTGGCTGGACACAAAAATGGGGCGAAGCTTACGTCATTTTTTTTTTTTAATTATTTCATGAAATTCATGAAATAATTAAAAAAAGGGCTTCCCTATATTTTTAGTTCCCAACCGGGTACAAATAGGCAGCTGGGGGTTGGGACTGCCGTAATTGCCTGCTGTACCTGGCTAGAATACAAAAATATGGCGAAGCTCACGTCATTTTGTTTGTAGTTTTTTGGCAAAAAAAATAAAAAATGCTTCCCTGGATTTTCCATTGCCAGTGAAGGTAACACCAAGCAGTGGGGGTTAGCAGCTAGTAGCTGCTTGGATTACCCTTAGCTAGCAAAACAAAAAATAAAGCAGGAGCCCATATAGATTTTTTTAATTATTTATTTAAAAAACTAAAAAAAAATGGGCTTCCCTATATTTTGATTGTCTGACATCACAGTGCTGTAAAAATAAATCATTAAAAAAAATGACGTAGCGCTCCACGGTATTTTTGATTCTCAGTGCAGATAAAGAAGACAGCTACTGGCTGCCACCCCCATCTGCCTGGCGTTACCTTGGCTGGCAATCAAAATACAGGGAAGCCCATTAATTTTCTTTATTTAAAAAAGTTAAAAAAAAAAAAATGACGTGGGGTCCCCCCATTTTTGATAGCCAGCTAGGCTAAAGCAGATGGCTTCAGCCTTAAAACCACAGCTGGCCGCTTTACCGTGGTTGGTGATCCAATATGGAGGTCACCCAGGCTCTTTTTTTATAATTATTTTATAAATATTAATAATTACAAAAAAAAGTAGGGTCCCCCCCAAATTGGATCACCATCCAAGGTAAAGCGGACAGCTGTGGTCTGGTATTCTCAGGTTGGGAAGGTCCATAGTTATTGGCCCTTCACAGCCTAAAAATAGCAGGCCGCAGGCGCTTCCACTAGATGCGTCAATCTTGGCGCTTCACCTCAGCTCATCCCGTGCCCTGGTGCAGTGGCAAACTGGGTAATAAATGGGGTTGATACTAGCTGTAAGGTCACCTGACATCAAGCCCAGCAGTTTGTGATGTCATGGCGTCTATCAGATACCTGACATCACCAACTGTCAGTACTAACAAAAAACATAGACAAAATAAATGTATTTGAAAAAACACTCCCCAAAACATTCCCTCTTTCACCAATTTATTGTAAGGAAAAAAAAATAAGGGGCTCCCACGACGACTCTGGACCATCTAGACTATAGGGGGACACGCTCAGGGAACGTATCCCCCATTTTCTAGGAGTGCAGACCTTCCATGTGAGGAGTGTGGTAGCAATGAATCTTCACCCACTCTCCCCAGGTCCACAGCAGCAGAGTCCATGTCGTAACTTTTGCTACCAAAGCTGCAATGCCCTGCTCATGAGGTAAGGGCATGCCTAATCAGGAGAACTATTCTACATTTCCAAATATTGGTATTTGCTGATATTATTGCTATTCCAACTACTATATATTGGGGATAGGAACTTGGAGATGGAATACCCCTTTAAGTCCAGTTATCCAGCTGAATGAATACTAAACAACAGAGCTAACTATTTAGATATGTTTTCTTGTAGCGTATAACGGACTCTCATGTTTGGTAGTCGTTCAGCAGGGCAACTATAAAATAAAATACCTCCTTTTGGAAATGTAGTATAGCTCTCCTGATCAACTATATTCCTTACCTCCCGAGCAGGGCATTGCAGTAGCTTACAGATGCATGGTTACTGCCACTCACTGTGTCTGACCACAGGAAGCTGAGCTGGCAGCTGCTCTCTGCATGCGGCAGCGTCTATTGTGAAGGAGGGGGCTGTGGGGGATCAACGCTGCACAGGTACCAAAGGACACCGGGGAACACTGGTGGGGTTATAGGGGGTGATCTGGCAGGGCCTGGGGAGGAGTTTTCTGTCGCATGTGTCATGGCACATGCGACAGAAATTAGAGGAGCAGGGTAATGCGGCCGGCGTGCCACGTGGCCATCTTGGATTTCCGGGAGGGGGTCGGGGGGGGGCACTTTGGCGACACCGGGGGACTGGAGGGGACCAGGGAGTAGATTTATCTCCCATCTGACATGTTTGTTCATGCCAGATGGGAGATAAATAATTTTTTACCGGTGCTGTCATTTAATGTAACGTGATCATCGGTATACGGTGTATACTGGTTATCACGTGAGCGGGGACCGGAAAAAACGGCCTGAATCATGATCTCCAGGGTCTCAGCTACCCTCTGAAATCCCGGAGATTTTCTGACGCTGGGGGGCGTTATTCACTTATTTCTGCCTGCTGTTTATAAACGGCAGATCAGAATAAGGCTACATTCACACAACCGAGCCGTTTTTGCGGTCCACTTTTTTTCAAAGATGCATCCGTGTGGCATCCGTTTCCGTTCCGTATACGGTCCGTATGTCATCCGTTTGTCCTCCGTGTGCCTTCCATTTTTTGCGTACTCCAAAAAAACTGAAGGAGGGAGAATACATAAATTTACCCAGGATCCATAGCTTCAACCTACATGAGGCGGTCACATGTTCATTCCAGTGCCATTTTCTACTGCTTTTCACAGCGTAGAGCGCTTTCGTGATTTTCTTTTGCTTGTATACTTCATATCAGTCTTTTCTGTCATTATAATGGCAGAAAGACACATAATATCCCACTTTCCTGCATTTTGTAATTTTGCACCCTTTGGTGCCTTTCATTTGGCACTAACGGGTGCTTAGCCTTGTATTTAACCAAAAAAAATAATAAATATAAAAAAAAAATGATGTTGGGTTCCCCTGCATCCTGCAGACCAGAGCTGGCAGCTTCACCTTGGCTGGTAATCCAAAACTGAAGGCACCCCACGCTGTTATTTTAAATTAAATAAATAATTAAAAAAAGAAAAACCAGTGGGAGTCCCCCCAAAATTGGATCACCAGCCAAGGTAAAGCGGACAGCTGGGGTCTGATATTCTCAGACTAGGGAAGTCCATGGTTATTGGACTCTCCCCAGTCTAAAAATAGCAGGCCTCAGCCGCCCCAGAAGTGGCGCATCCATTAGATGCGCCAATCCTGGTGCTTCGCTCCAGCTCATCCCGTTGCCCTGGTGCGGTGAAAAATGCGATAATAAATGGGGTTAATACCAGATGTGTAATGTCACCTGGCATCAAGCCCTGGGGTTCGTGATGTCAGGCGTCTATCAGATACCTGACATCTCCAACCCAGTCAGTAATAAAAAAAAATAGACAACAAACACATTTATTTGAAAAAACACTCTCCAAAACATTCCCTCTTTCACCAATTTATTAGAAAGAAAAACAAATCCAGGTCTGGTGTAATCCAAGGGGGTCCCATGATGATCCATACCATAGTCAATGTCCCAGTCAATGAAGAACAGAATGTTCCATATTGGCTGAGAGAGCAATGCAGTGACCTGAGCTAATATCAATAGGTCAGCCCACGTCACTGCAGGGCATGACAAGTGCTGCTGTCAGGAGGATAGTGAGGTACATTACCTGCGGTGATCGCTGCACTCCTGATAGCAGAGCTGTCATTGCAGGGCATGACAAGTGCTGCCGTCAGGAGGATAGCGAGGTACATTACCTGTGGTGATCGCTGCACTTCT
Source organism: Anomaloglossus baeobatrachus (assembly GCF_048569485.1). Classification (NCBI taxonomy): domain Eukaryota; kingdom Metazoa; phylum Chordata; class Amphibia; order Anura; family Aromobatidae; genus Anomaloglossus; species Anomaloglossus baeobatrachus. Next base: position 459,253,156 of record NC_134358.1, read on the forward strand.
GATAGCAGAGCTGTCACTGAGTTCAATGCCTGCCACCTTCACAAACCAAGTATCGCGGGAACCTGTAACATCACCGCTAGTCACAGTCTCGGGTCGGCAGCGAGAGGAGATGTGACAAGTGGCGGCCATGGAGGGCAGTGACAGCGCTGATGTCGGGAGGGCAGGACGTCATCACCACAGATAAGACTAGTAGAGATGAGCAAACCTCTAGAGGATCGAGTTCGACTCGGTTCGAGTTCGACTTGGTTCATCGAACGAAGGCCGCGTTCGAGTTCAGTTCGGCGAGTCATTCGACGAACCTCTCGAACCCCATTGAAACCATAGGGAGGCAAACACAAACACATAAAAACACATTATAAATGTACACATACATTCTCCCGTCGCTTTTCCTTCCAATAATCGCTGCGTCTTCCCGGTAACCAGCACCAGCATAGGACCTATCGTGATGTCAAAATAGCCATGTGACCAGTCACGCGTCTATTACCTCATTGGCTACAGACTGGTCACATGGCTTTGACGTCATGCTAGGACCTGTCAGTGCATCTCACCAGTACGCGGTGATCGTTTGTGTATCTCCGTGTACCGGCGACATGCTCTGGCACACGGTCGACTCCCCGTTCTGCTTCACCATTCCGTTATTCACCGGCTGCCACAGCCGATCAATAACGGAGATCACCGTTGCTATAGCAACGCGCCTGTCAACCGTCAATGCTTTCAGGCAGCAGCTTCTGGTCACTCACGGAGTGAAAAGACTGCACGGGAACAGCAGCGTCTTCTTTCCATGCAGCGCTGCTGATGTAGCAGAGCTGCATGGGTTAAAGGAGAAAGAAGACAGAAGAGCAGGATCGTGGAGGGCTGACAGGGAATAATAAACATGGAGTCTCTAAGTGTGTCTGTGTATTTATTTCAATTAAATCATTTTTTCCCTCTGTGGTGTCTTTTTTTTAACCCTTTATTGGAGATTCTTAATGGCTGGGTCAAACTTGCCTGACATTAAGAATCTCTGACTTAATACTAGCTAGTAGTGATGAGCGAGTACTAAAAAGCTCGGGTGCTCGAAGCTCGGGCCGAGCCTCCCAAGATACTCGTGTACTCGGCCCGAGCACCGAGCCCAATGTTATCCTATGGGAGTATTTTTGTGAAATGACCCCCCGGCAGCATGTTGAAACCCTAAAAATGTCACAAAAATCTCAGAAGAGTGCTCAAATGACATGGCATCAGCATGGGGAAGACCCCTTGAAGCATTTATCACTCAAAAGTCACAGCTGTGAACAATTTTGTCCAAGTTTTACGCCATTTTTACGGACTCACCAGAAAACCTTCCAAAATGACACCAAAATGAATTTTCATGGCGGAAATGTTAAGGGCACATACCCAATAGTGAGATAGAGCTGGTGTATGTTACTTTTTGAGATTAATACATGAAAGATTTTACATGAAAACCTTGTGTGGCACTCCGATGTCCAAAACGCACGTTTTGTGCTTTTTACTAGCGATGTCGGTCATTTTTTTTTTTAATTCTATCTCCCTCAGTCCGTCGGTCTGTCTCTCTCTGTCTTGTCTGTCCCCCTCTCACAGTCTGTCGGTCAGTTCCCCCCCCTCTCTCTTACTTACCGTTCCCCGATCACTGCCGCGGCGCTGCACAGCTGTTCAAACTCCGGTGGCTTTTCCTCTTTTGAAAAAGCCGGCCGCTCATTAATCAATCTCCTATTCCCTGCTTTCCTGCTTTTCGGCGCCTATGATTGGTTGCAGTGAGACACGCCCCCACGCTGAGTGACAGGTGTCACACTGCACCCAATCACAGCAGCCGGTGGGCGGGTCTATACTGTGCAGTAAAATAAATAAATAAATAATTAAAAAAAACGGCGTGCGGTCCCCCCAATTTTAATACCAGCCAGATAAAGCCATACAGCTGAAGGCTGGTATTCTCAGGATGGGGAGCTCCACGTTATGTTGGCTTCGCTATGTTTTTGTATGCTAGCCAGGTACAGCAGGCAGCTACGTGCTGGCCCCAACCCCAGCTGCCTATTTGTACCCGGCTGGGAACCAAAAATATAGGGAAGCCCTTTTTTATTAATTATACCATGAATTTTATGAAATAATTAAAAACAAATGACGTGGGCTTCGCCATATTTTTGTATGCTAGCCAGGTACAGCAGGCACCTACGGGCTGCCCCCAACCCCCAGCTGCCTATTTGTACCCGGCTGGGAACCAAAAATATAGGGAAGCCCTTTTTTTATTAATTATTTCATGAATTTCATGAAATAATTAAAAAACAAATGACGTGGTCTTCACCATATTTTTGTGTCCAGCTAGGTACAACTAGGCAGCTGGGGATTGGAATCCATAGCACAGGATGGCCTGAGCTTTCTGCGCCCCTCTGCTGTGAATTGCAGTCCACAGTCACCCCAGAAAAGGGCACTCTCATAGAACCGCCATCTTTTTTTGGTGCTGTATTCAACTCTTCCAGCTGCCCTGGTGACGGGTGGCTCTCTGGGTAAAAATGGGGTTGGGGCTAGATGTATATTATCAACTGGCCCTAAGCCCGAAATTCATGGTGTTACGCCAATATTAGACATGGCCACCATGAATTTCTAGTACCGATAAAAAAAACCACAACACAGAAAAATATTTTTATTATAAATTAAACACAACACAATTAGTGACTCGATCTTTATTAAAATAAAGAACCCCCCTCCACAGTAATCCTGGGTCAAGGGTCCCGCGCCATCCAATCCGGATCCAATATCATCTGATCGGTTTTCTGGAAGGCAAAGCGATCAGATGATGTGTCAGGTTCAAGGGCCTGAATCAGATGACACAGCAGCTGATTATATAAACGGCTTTTATACAATCAGCTGATGCATCAGTGCAAAAAAAACTACACACTTCAGTGCAGACTCCTGTCCGACGGCATCAGCTGATAGTTTAGCCGGCCGGGCGGTAAAAAGCCGGCCTCACCGCTCGACTTATAGTGTCAGCTGATGCCGTCAGGTGACCACATCAGCTGATCATCGCCAGGTCTGAGAAAGAGAGAGAGAGAAAGAAGAGAGAGAAAGAGACAGAGAAAGAAGAGAGAGAGGGAAAGAGAGAAAGAAGAGAGAGAAAGAGAGAAAGAAGAGAGAAAGAGAGAAAGAAGAGAGAGAAAGAAGACAGAGAGAAAGAGAGAGAGAGAGAGAGAGATAGAAAGGAGAGAGAGAAAGGAGAGAGAGAGAAGGGAGAGAAAGAAAGGATTGAAAAAAAGGAGAGAGAGAAAATAGAGAGAGAAAGGAGAGAAAGAAAGGAGAGAGAGAAAGGAGAGAAAGAAAGGAGAGAGAGAAAGGAGAGATAGAGAGAGAAAGGAGAGAGAGAGAAAGAAAGGAGAGAGAAAGGAGAGAGAGAGAGAGAGAAAGGAGAGAGAGAGAAAGAGAGAGAGCTCACAGCTTATGTTCGGCTCCTTTCCTCAGTGCATAATTAAATTATAATTATAAATATATTATAAATATAATTTAAAATTAAAAATAAAATAAAAAAATTCTTTACTGGGACTAGAAAGCACGACCTAATGCTTCTTATGTGAGCGCTCTATCCACTCAGCTACTGCTTCTAAAGATAAAGATAGGCAGATTTGGTAATCTTGACTTCTGCATTGCTGAAGTCTCTGCTGAACGCGTGATTCACTTGATTGCTACATGGAGCTGTTCAGAGCACTCGTGTTCTGCAGCAGAGCTGACAGTGTCGTGTGGAGTACGTCAGACCTGGAGGGGTATTTGAGGATTAATAAAGGGGTGAAACAGGGTTGTTTTTGTCTTTTATTCCAAATAAAGGATTTTTCGCAGAGTGTTTTTCTTTACTTTCACTTTCAGGTTGATCATAGAAGGTGTCTCGGGGAGACGCCTGGCATGATCAACCCCGTTATTATCCCGACTGCCACCGCACCAGGGCAATTCGGGATGAGCTGGGTAGAGTCTGGACCGGGACTGTCGCATCTAATAGATGTGGCTATTCTGGCCGGCTGCTGGGTGATATTGTTAGGCTGGAGGGCTCCCCATACCGTGGCGCTCTCTATCCTGACAATACCAGCCTCCAGCCGTGTGGCTTTATCCTGGCTGGTATCAGATATAGGGGAACTGCATATTTTTTTTATTATTATTATTTATTTATTTATTTTACTGCACGATATAGACCCGCCCGCCGGCGGCTGTGATTGGTTGCAGTGAGACAGCTGTCACTCAGCTTGGGAACGTGTCTGACTGCAACCAATCATAGGCGCCGGTGGGCGGGGAAAGCACGGAAAAACTAATTGCCTAATGAAGCGGCAGGCATTTTCTAAAGAGGAAAAGACACCGCAGATTTGTGACAGCCGTGGAGCAAGACGCCCGTGATCGGTGAGTAGGAAAGCGAGAGGGATTGTGCTGGGGACGCAGGACGCAGGACGCATGCAGATGGCAACATGTGCACATAGCCTTATGGTGAAAAGCCACATTTATGGTGATGTAACCGTTCTCGAACATAACTCGAACTGTCGAGCTTTTAGCAAAAAGCTCGAATTCGAGTTCGATCTCGAGAACCCCCCAAAATCACTCGAACATGAAATTGATGAATCTCGAACATCGCTCATCTCGAAAGGCTAGGTTCACATTTCCGTTGTTTTGCATTAGTCACATGCGTTGCTTGACGCTTGTGACTGATGCGTTGTACAAAAGATGACAAAAATAGAATTCATTGTCGGACTCCGTTGTAAAAGAGAGAACGATCAGCTGATCGCTCTCATTAGCCGGCCGGCTTTTGAGAACGAACAGATGATCTCCAGGCGGCCGGCTAATGAGAGAGATCAGCTGACCGCTCACAGCAGTCGGCCGCCGAGAATTTGTGCAGACAGCGGAGTGCGGGGTGAGTGGAGCCGAGTGGGGCCATGTGTGCGGGTAGCGGAGTGCGAGGTGGGTGGAGCCGAGCAGGGCCATGTGTGCAGACGGCGGAGTGCGGGGTGGGTGGAGGCGAGCGGGGCAATGTGTGTGAGTGGCGGAGTGTGAAGTAGGTGAAGCCGAGCAGGGCCATGTGTGCGGGCGGCGGAGTGCCAGGTGGCTGGAGCTGAATGGGTCAATTTGTGCGGGCGGCGGAGTGCAAGGTGGGAGGAGCCGAGCAGGGTCATGTGTGCGAGCGGTGGAGTGCGAGGTCGGTGGAGCTGAGCGTGGCCATGTGTGCGGATGGCGGAGTGTGGGGTGGATTGAGCTGAGCGGGGCCATGTGTGCGGGTGGCGGAGTGCGAGGTGGGTGGAGCCGAGCGAGGCCATGTGTGCAGATGGCAGATTGCGGGGTGTGTGAAGCCGAGCGGGGCAATGTGTGCGGGTGGCGTTGTGCGAGGTGGGTGGAGACGAGTGGGGCCATGTGTGTGGGCAGCGGAGTGCGAGGTGAGTGGAGCTGAGCAGGGCCATGTGGCGCTGAGGACGTCAGTGCCGGGACTGCATGGCTGGGGACAGGTGAGTGTGAGTGTGAGTGTGTGTGTACATGCCGAGTGCAGGAGGGGGTGGAGCCGAGTGGGGAAGCGTTGGTCCCTGCACACGTAGCCAGGGTAAATATCGGGTTACTAAGCAAAGCACTTTGCTTGGATACCCGATATTTACCTTGGTTACCAGCTTACAGCAGGCTGCCAGCAATGGCTCCCTGCACACTGTAGCTGTAAAATGCCATGCTTTTGGTGATCGAACCATTCTCAAACGTAACACAAACTGTCGAGCTTTTAGCAAAAAGTTCGAGTTCGAGCTCGAGCTCGAGCACCCCCCAAAATCACTCGAACATGAAATTGGCGAACCTCGAACCTTGAACATCGCTCATCTCTAGTTATCACTATGCAATATGATAACCCACTAGATTAAATTGTTGGCATTTATTTTACTGATGCCAATGGTACTGTGCTCAAATTATATTCACACTTTGCCTTAGGCCTCTTTCACACGCCCATTCCTCCGGTACGTGTATGGCAGTTTTCTCACATACCGGAGACACGGGCACACGTAGACCCATTAAAAATCAATGGGTCTGCGTTCACTTGCGTATCCTGCCATTGACCGTGTGTACGTGTGGAGCATACGTGTGCCCGTGTGCTCCACACGTAGACATGTCTACATTTTCTCCAGCATTACGGGTGTCACACGGAACTCGAACGGGTCACACGTATCACAAACGGACCATACGGATGTGTACCATGTGACACACATCGGAGAAAACACGTGTATCTGCGAGAAAGAAAAAAAACCTTTACTCACCTTCTCCTGTCCTCCTGTCTCTGCCGCTGCTGTCACTTGCTTCCGACCGCCGCTAATTATACTCATTGAATATTCACTTCACTGCGGCCGGAAGCAGCAGCAGCGGGGAGTCGGCAGGACCAGAGACCAAAGATCAGCACCATGGAGAGCAACGTCAGGGATAGGTGAGTAGAAAGTTCCCGTTCTCCATGTGTGATCACGGATAACACACGGAGAACACACGTGAGCCATAAACATGGCTCACGGAGGGCAAAACGCACCTCTGACACGTCCGTGAAAAACGTGCATGATTTTTCACGGACGTGTGAAAGAGGCCTTAAAGAGCTCTACATTCACTGAACATCAGAGGATTATATACTGTATTGCTGCTCTAATACTGTAGGCCGTCTTCCTTACCAAATGCACCATCACTCAAACTGAGATGTCTGTAATCCAACATTCCAACTAGAATTGCCTTACAGGCTAGACCAAGGAGCGATTATTAAGCACCAGGCAGGTATTGGTTGATTTATCGGTACCAATGATGTCAAAAGGGAGTCACCTCTCTCTGTATATCCCCTTAGGTGCTGTAGTCAGTAGTAAACACAGCACCTGAGCAATTAAATGTCAAAGATTCTGTTGACTCCATCTTCATTGAGCAGGGGCGTCATTATGCATTTTTAGGTGGCTAACCTTCGTAGTTCAAATAGGGGCAACTATATATTAAAATATTACAGGGATATTGCTGGTACCAATTCTGGCTTGCTACCCTATTGTTGTTTGTTCCACCTCTATATGTATGGTGTTAACTCCAATCTTAGTCAATGCAGCAGTGTTTCAACTCTATGTTACATTTGACAACCATTCTGTGTATAGCACCTTCCAAAACTTGCATTTTTGGCTCACCTTAGACATACAAAAAAACGTAAAACAATGCATCCTTATAGATATTATTACTGGGAGCCTTCCAGTAATCAGTTCTATAAGCAATAAAGTAGGACGCTGTAGACCAAGGGCCCCAACCTGAGGCTTCAAAGCCACATGTGCATTAACACCAGGTCTAACAAACAAATGTGAAGAGAAAGTCTCCAGATGGTGAGTTTTGTGATTAACCCTGCACACTAGAGCTCTTCTTAATGTGCATATACTAGTGGGTGGGGGTTGGGGGGTTAAATTTTGTAAGCTGGAGATCAGATGATACTGTAAGATAAAGGGGTTTTGAAGCTAGAAGCGATAGTATGGTTAGAATTCCAAATGAGGGTAAGTTGTTAGCCCTTGGATACAAGTATTCCACCTACAAGGGAGGGGGCACAAGGTGTTTTATGTGGAAAAGGTAGGCTGTCGTTACATGGGTAATTGGGCCTTTGGGTGACACTACTACTACAGTGGGAAAGAGTGGACGCGTTGAGTGTTGCTTATGACTATCTCTAAAAACTGAATGTAGGCCTCAAGATAAAAAAGGTAGGGGACCCTTCTGTTTACTATAGGTGCTGTATTGCTTTTCTTGTATGTTGTGCATACCAGTTCTGTGGGATAATTTAGTCTCTCTTTCTTTACAATTATAAATCACTAGAAGGTGGCCCGATTCTACGCATCGGGTATTCTAGAATTTACGTATTGTGTAGTTCATGTATGATTTTTGTTATATATATATATATATATATATATAGATGTTGTTGTGTGTAGTTACCAAGTGTTTCTGTAGGGCGCTGTACATGTTCTGGGTGTTGTCTGGGTGTGATGGGGGGTGAGAGCAGTGTTGTTTGTGTGTTGCGTTGTTTGTGGAGCGCTGTGTGTCTGTTGCGCAGTTTGTGTGTGTGTGGTGTGTTTTGGGGGGGAGGTATGTTTTGTGCAATGTGCGTGTTGTGCGGTATGTGCGTATATTTGTGTGTGCAGCGTTGTCTGTGTGTGTGGGTGTCTGTGTAGGGCAGTTGTTTGTGGTTCCCAGTGTGTGTGTGTGGTGTGGTGTGCAGTGCGCGCGCGCGTATGTGTGTGTGTTGGGGGGAGGTGTGCACTTCCCATCGTGCTCCATCCCCCATGCAGCGCACTCCCCATCGTGCTCCATCCCGTATGCTGCGCACCCCCCATCGTGCTCCATCTCCCATCCTGCGCACTCCCAAACGTGCTCCATCCGCCATGCTGCGCACTCCCAAACGTGCTCCATCCGCCATGCAGCGCACTCCCCATCGTGCTCCTTCCCCCATGCTGCGCACTCCCAAACGTGCTCCATCCGCCATGCTGCGCACTCCCCATCGTGCTCCATCTCCCATGCTGCGCACTCCCAAATGTGCTCCATCCGCCATGCTGCGCACTCCCAAACGTGCTCCATCCCCCATGCTGCACACTCCCAAACGTGCTCCATCCGCCATGCTGCGCACTCCCAAACGTGCTCCATCCCCTATGCTGCGCACCCCCCATCGTGCTCCATCTCCCATCCTGCGCACTCCCAAACGTGCTCCATTCGCCATGCTGCGCACTCCCAAACGTGCTCCATCCGCCATGCTGCGCACTCCCAAACGTGCTCCATCCAGCCATGCTGCGCACTCCCCATCGTGCTCCATCCCCCATGCTGCGCACTCCCAAACGTGCTCCATCCGCCATGCTGCGCACTCCCAAACGTGGTCCATCCGCCATGCTGCGCACTCCCAAACGTGCTCCATCCGCCATACTCCGCACTCCCCATCGTGCTGCATCCTCCATGCTGCGCACTCCCAAACGTGCTCCATCCGCCATACTCCGCACTCCCCATCATGCTGCATCCCCCATGCTGCGCACTCCCAAACGTGCTCCATCCGCCATGCTGCGCATTTCCAAACGTGCTCCATCCGCCATGCTGCGCACTCCCAAACGTGCTCCATCCGCCATGCTGCGCACTCCCAAACGTGCTCCATCCGCCATGCTGCGCACTCCCAAACGTGCTCCATCCGCCATGCTGCGCACTCCCAAACGTGCTCCATCCGCCATGCTGCGCACTCCCAAAGGTGCTCCATCCGCCATGCTGCGCCAGCATCAGCCTCTCCGTCTCCAGCATCAGCCTCCCCATCCCAGCCTTCCCCAGGTTCAGCCTCTCTCCTCTCAGCCTCCTCCAGTACGCCGTGCTCCTCTGCCGACACTCACAGATCCGATCGCATACACTCACACACACCCACACACACCCACCCGATCGCATACACTCACACACACCCGATCGCATACACTCACACACACCCGATCGCATACACTCACACACAAAGACACACACACTGACGATATTGCACAAACGCGCTGATACTCACAACTTCCGGGGATATCACATGCTTCTGGCCATGTGATCCCCCGGCTGGTCCTGGAAGCTCACAACAGCACAGTATCACCGCCGAGAAGCAAGCGATATCCCAGGATGTTGTGAGTATTTGGATGTGATGTGATGTGTGAGGTGTGTGTGAGTGTGATCTGATTTGTGTGTGTGTGTGCTGTTATGTGTGTGTATGTTCCGCAGCTGCAGGACCTTGATGTGTGGATGCGATGTGATGTATGTGTGAGGTGTGTGTGAGAGTGAGTGTGAGCCGGTGTACACTGGTAACTATGATACACATCGGGTAACTAAGGGACCTTAGTTACCCGATGTGTATAATGGTTACCAGCTTTCACGGCCTCCGTCAAGATCCCAGCATCGCAAGGTTATGTCTGGCGCTGCCGGGATCCTGACGGAGCCGGTGTAGAAGCAAGCGATATCCCAGCATGTTGTGATGTGTGAGGTGTGTGTGAGAGTGAGTGTGAGAGTGAGTGTGATCTGATGTGTGTGTGTACTCACCTGGGAATCGGAGCTCCGTGTCAGTTGGGCCAGAGCGAGCGTGCATTGCGTGAGGGGGGCGGGGCCTGCAGAGAGCCGGGGCGAGAGGCCAATCCGTGTGGGGGGGCGGGGCCATGGCGAGCCCAGCGGCCAATCAGCTTTGTGTCACCGTAAGGACACAATTTCGGAGCATGACAGACAGACAGACAGACAGAATAAGGCAATTATATATATAGATGCCTACCAAGTGGTTATCACAGTGGTGTATCTTGTAGCGCAAGGTAAATTTTCCAACATCATGGGTCTTTAATAATATTGGTCCTCTATGGAGCAAATGGGCATTAAGGCCCATGTCTGGCTGCAGCCTCTGCACCTATTAAAGATGAGCTCAACCTCTGTACCAATTAAAGTTAAGCCCGGGGTGATAACATGAGCTAAGCTTTCTTTCTTCACATGATAAGAATGATGTACATGTGTGTTGGGATGCTTTAAAAACCCCTTCACCCACGAGTGATTTTCCGTTTTTCCTGCTCTCCTTCTTCCAAGAGCCATAACTTTTTTATTTTTCTGTCATCTTGCCATATAAGGGCTTATTTTTGTGGGACGAGTTGAACTTTTAAATGAAACCATTAGTTTTACCATACAATGTACTTGAAAATGGCAAAATAAATCCAAGTAAGGAAGATTTGCAAAAAAAGTGCGATCACACAATTGTTTTTGGGATATTTTATCAACATGTTCATGATATGGTAAAACTGATGTGTCAGTGTGATGACTCAAGTTGGTACGAGTTTGTAGACACCAAACATATATAGGTTTACTTTTTTCTAAGGGGGTTCCAAAAATTCACAAGTCTGTCCAAAAAATGTGGTGCACTTTTTGTGCCATTTTGCGAAACCAGTTGCTTTCTAATTTTTTGGGATCTGGGGCTAAATGATGGCTTATTCTTTGCATATTGAGCTGACATTTTTAATGATATGATTTTTGCACAGATGCTACGTTTTGATTGCCTGTTATTGTTTTTTGTGCGGACCACGGGGGAACACTATTCTCCTTAAGGAGACTTTGCAAGCCAGTCTGGCTGCCATGTAAGGGGACTTATAGCTGCCACGCCCCTCTAAGAAATATTCAAATTGTCTCTCCAGTAAAGGAGACAAACTCTAGCACAGCGCCACCTATTGGAAGTAGTGATCCTAAAAGTCACAAGTGGATTTTTAACAATCCTTGGCTCCTTTACTGGAGAGACAATTTGAATATTTCTTAGAGGGGCGTGGCAGCTATAAGTCCCCTTACATGGCATCCAGACTGGCTTGCAAAGTCTCCTTAAGGAGAATAGTCTTCCCCCGTGGTCCCCAGATAGCTTTCTCATGAGCCAGATCAGACACCCCCATACTTTGCACTGACGAGGGACAAGCACCCCGAAACACCGTGTCTGCAAATTGGGATTTTGATCTGGCTTATATATCCTGAGTCATATTGCAAAGGATTGTTAAAAATCCACTTGTGACTTTTAGGATCGCTACTTCCAATAGGTGGCGCTGTGCTAGAGTTTGTCTCCTTTACTGGAGAGACAATTTGTTTTTTGTGCAAAATTTGCAGAAACCAAAAAACATAATTTTGGCGTCTGGATTTTTTTTGCTGCTACGCCATTTATCAATCAGATTATATTTTGATAGATCGGGCGTTTCTGAACTCAGCGATACTAAATGTGTATATATTTTTTATTTTTTAACACTTATTTTCAATGGGGCGAATGGGGGGGGGATTTGAACTTTTAGGTTTTTTGTTTTGTTTTTTTAACTTTTTTAACTTTTTTTATTTTGCTAGTCCCCCTAGTGGGCCATAACGATCAGCAGTCTGATTGCATGTTTATTTCTGTAGATCACAGCTGCATTACTCTGATCATCAGAAAAGCTGCTGTCCTCTCACACATGGCGCTCTGCCGAGTGTAAGAGGAAGTGACTCATAGCTACAGGAGACATCACATGATTATTTGCTGCCATGGCAACCATTGATGCACGTGATCACATCACGTGACGTCCGATCGCACCGGGTAAGTGAATGCTTTGCGCAGCATGCTGTTACAGCGAGATGTAAGATTAATAGGTGTGGCGCCCTGGACTAGCCAGGTAGCCACAGACAAAACACCCCCCCCCACCCCCAGACAGTTACATTAGTCAAACACAAAACCCTTGTTGCCTCCCTCCAGGGTCTGATGTCCACACCAGGTGAGGCGGAGCCAGGTGGTTGGCCCCACCCACCAAGGAGTTCACAGGCCTGGAGGCGGGAAAAGTGTCAGATTAGTCTTGGACGTGAAAGTGAGAGGAGTAAACACTTGAGGTGTCTGGGTCGGAGCCCAGACACTGACAGCAAGGTTGGCAGACGGTGGTGGCCATCTGCAGGAGTTGGTGGAACTCCGCAGAGCGGTAAGGATCGGGGCTGGGCGGTGGCCCACCGGTACTGGACTGGGGAACGGAGTGAAGCTAAGCACACCCAGGCAGGGCCATCGAACCCCGACCAGGCTTTGAGCCACCATCAATAGTCAAATCCAAATTTGACAGGAACCCCCGGGGTTCCCTAACAACCAAGTCCTGATTGAAGGCAACTGCTCACACCGTGAGGATATACAGCCACCGCCACGGCTAGAAATCCAAGGGCCAGCGCCTGCGGACAAAACGGGCTCCTCCGGTATCTATACACTGGGGAGCGGACTACCGTTTGGAAGCCATTGGAGTCAACGCAGTACACAAAGGTGCAGGGAGAGACAGCCACCATCACCTGCCCGGGGAGGGACACTGCAGCCGGCTGCAGGACCCGTCCATCCAGCCGTTTAGTTTACCAGAGACTTTGTGCCTCATTTGCTGAGTGAGTACACCTGTGCCATCCGGCATCGCGCCACGCTGTCCCTGCAACCCTGCACCTCACGGACCCTGCCTCCCCGTCACACCACTGGGCCCCAGGACCACTAACCCCTACCCACGGAGAGGGAAAACAACATCCCAGCTGCTCCCTACCATCGCTCCCGGGATCCCCGTCACCAGCAGCGGTGGTTCCCATCTTCACCACGACACGTGGGTGGCATCACGGACTAAATCCCCAATCAAACCACCCCCTTTTCACTCACGGGCGAGGAGCGCCACTCGAGTCCCTGGATCCGGCCCACCGCTCGAGCCACCGAGCAGCAGCAGCAGCACCGGACCCGAGCGTTACTTATCTACTTACCAATAGAAGTGCACCCTGTGCACCCCGCCGGCAGCGTCTGGCCGAAAAATTTGAAGTGCCGCCATCTTCGGTGCGAAGATTTCCCGCTCGAGCATCTTTCCCGAGTAGGGAAGGCGCGAAAGCGAAGCCCCGCCCCCAACAAGTGGAAGTGCTAAAGAGAACATAGGGGGGAAGGGAAAAAGATGTCTGCGCCCAACGGAGCTGTTGGAGGAGTGGCGGTCGCAGCCGCAGCCGCGCCCGTAGATGGAAACGGGATAGCCCATGCTCCGGTCGCAAGAGTGGGGAAGGCCGAGGGCCCAGCGGTCGCCCAGGTGATGCCCTTCTCCCTGCCTTATGTGCCTGGTGCTACCTGGCTACCGCAGTACAATGGGAAGCCTGATGCCCTGCAGGTGTTCCGGAAAAAGATTAGCCCGGTCCTCAATTTATATCCCTTGACTAATAGGCAACGGGCAGCGGTAGTGCTAGGGCAGCTAACTGGCGCGGCTGAGCAGGAGACGGAGACCTGGACCGACGCAGACCGGGCCTCAGTGACTACTATTTTTGAGAAACTCCAGATCGCTTGTGAGACCCGCACGGAAGCGGAATTGCAGATGCAGTTTTATCAGTGCCAACAACGGCCTGCGGACAATATAAGCGACTATGCCCTGCGTCTGCAAACAGCTCTCCGTACGCTGAAGCGGGAGGACACTATTAATGATGCGGATAGGAATAAGATGCTAGTGGAACAATTCTTGCAAGGGTTGGGGTCTGCGGAAGACCGCAAGCAGCTACGGCTGTGGGCCCTAGAACACCCCAATCTGGACTTTGCAGTATTGAAGGAGCGGGCCATCAAGGCCCTTCAGGCCCCAACGCCAGACGCTCCTGAGGTGGCCCCATGGCCGTCTGAAACCGCTCCGCTGATGGAGGAGCTAGCTGTCCAGGTCCGCCGCATGGATGAAGACCTAGTCAAGATACTCCTTGCACTCCAGCTTCCGTCGAGAGTCAAGCCCCTAAGGAGGATCCAGCTCACCGACAACCCGGAGGACGTTCCCTGGATGCAGCGGAAAAGGACCAATGACTCACGGTATGGGCCTCCTATTTGTTACAGGTGCAGCAAGCCTGGCCACTACTCTAGGCGGTGCCCGTTAAACGAGCAACCCCTGGGGCCAAGGGCCAATCCTCAGGAGTAGACACCAACGGCCCCCCCGATTGGCGAGACTGGTACGTCGGAGCTCGCCCCATCATCCCTCTGGCAGTGGACGGAATCCCGCTCATGGCCCTCTTGGATACAGGATCACAGGTAACCACTATACCATATACCCTGTACTGACAAACTTCCCCCTCTGATGATAGCCTGACCCTTGTCGCAGCTAATGGACTCCCCCTCACCTAACTGGGATACAAACAAGTGACCCTGACCGTGGGACGTGCGGAGTTAAAGAACCAAGGGATGATTGTGGTGATGAATGAACCCAGTGACCATAACCCAAAAGTAATCCTAGGGACTAATGTGATGGAGCATTGTATGTGTGAGGTGCTGAGTCTTTTGCAGCAGTTGGCCGCCACAGCAGGAGGAGGCCGACAGAGGGCTGTGCAGTGTGAGATCCGGGCCCTTCTGTACCGGCAGCAAGTGAACTCAACTGGTGGAGAGATTGGTGGAGTAAGGGTGATGAATGTGGCCCCCTTGGTAGTGCCACCCCGAAGTGAGATGATGATTTGGTGCAGGGCAGCAGTAGGCCCCCAGGGGCGCGACTACCCGGCGATGGTGGAATCCACGCCTTCTGAACACTGGCCCACGGTGATGGCAGCCAGAGGGGTGGTTGACGTTAAAAAAGGGAGAGTGCCTGTAAGAGTGCTGAATTGTGGAGAGGAGGAAGTCAGGCTCCCTCGTTATGCTACCCTTGCCAAGCTGCTCACCCTAGACCCTCACACCATTCACGAAGCCGTCCCTCCTACCTCAGCATTCCCTGCCAGTGACCATACACCCCCTGAACAGTTAGAGGAGTGGTGCCAGGAACTAAACGTAGGCACTGATGCCACACCCACGCATCACAAAGAGGGGGTATACTGGGTGGTGCAGGAGTATGAACAGGTTTTCAGCAAACACCCGTTAGATTTCGTGAGGATTAAGGGGGTTCAACACCATATCCTTACAGGCCTACATCCACCCATCAAAGAGAGGTATAGGCCCATCCTGCCAGCACACTATCAATGCGCCAAAGACATGTTGAGGAACATGAAGGAGGCAGGGGTCATTCGGGATCGTTGTAGTCCCTGGGCAGCCCCACTGGTGCTGGTAAAGAAGAAGGACGGCACCATGAGAATGCGTGTGGATTACCGGAAGATCAACCAGATCACGCATAAAGATGCCTATCCTCTCCCCCATATCGAAGAGTCGCTAGCTGCTCTGTGAACTGCTAACTTCTTCTCTACCCTTGACCTTACTAGCGGGTACTGGCAGGCAGTGGTCGCACCAGAGGACCGTGAGAAGACTGCATTCGCAACTCCCATGGGGCTCTGCGAGTTTAACAGCATGCCGTTCGGGCTGTGCAATGCCCCTGGAACCTTCCAACGGCTCATGGAGTGTTGCCTGGGACACCTCAATTTCAAAACGGTCCTACTGTACCTGGATGATGTGATCGTGTATTCCCAGACGTCCGAGGCCCACCTGGAACATCTGGCTGAAGTGTTCGCGTCCCTAGCCAAATATGGGATGAAACTGAAGCCCACTAAGTGCCACCTACTGAAACCCAGGGTGCAGTACCTCGGACATGTGGTGTGCGCGGAAGGCATCACCCCAGATCCCGAAAAGATCACTGCCATTCAGGGCTGGCCGAGGCTGACCACGGTGAGAGAGGTGAGACAGTTCCTGGGCCTGGTGGGCTACTATCGCCGCTTCATTAAGGGATACACAAAGATGGCTGCACCTATGCAAGACCTCCTCGTGGGACAGGCCAAGGGCGGCAGAGCCCCAGGACCCCCATTGGTGTGGGAACAGAAGCACGAAGACTCCTTACGCCAACTGAAGACGACCTTGACCGGGGAAGAAATCCTGGCGTACCCTGACTACAGCCTCCCATTCATCCTCTACACCGATGCTAGTAATGTAGACTAGGGAGCAGTCCTGTCCCAGGTTCAGAATGGAAGGGAAAAAGTGATCGCCTATGCCAGCAGAAAACTCCGGCCCACAGAAAGGAACCCTGAGAATTACAGCTTCTTCAAGCTTGAGTTCCTAGCGCTGGTGTGGGCCATTACCAAGCAGTTCCACCATGACCTCACAGCAGCAAAGTTCACCGCCTATACGGACAATAATCCATTAACCCATCTGGACACGGCCAAGCAGGGCGTGTTGGAGCAGCGGTGGGTGGCCAGGCTGTCTAGCTATGACCTCACTATCAAGTACCGAGCCGGCCGCAAGAACACCAACACGGACGCGCTATCCCGGATGCCCCACCTGCCGGATGAGGGGCCGGAAGACGATGACCGCGAAGAAATTGAGTTACCCGCGTTCCACCGGCCATCAGTTAAGAAGTTGCATGTCATGCAGCAACAGGTGAGCCTGGACCCGCTATCCAGTCAGGGATGGCGAGACGCCCAAGACCAAGCGCCCGCTGTCCAATTGGTCAAGACCATGATTGAACAAGGCTCTGCTGGAATGGACCCTGCCGCTCTTCTCGAGGCCCAACGGCTGTGGAAGAAACGAGCCCGGCTGCACCTGTCCCAGGGGAAGCTGTATCGGGAACTGATCAACCCGAAGACTCATGAGAAGGTTCGCCAGCTGGTGGTTCCTCAAGCTAACGTGCCCACAGTTCTAAAAGCTTACCATGACGGTGCCGGGCACTTTGGGTGGAAGAAGCTGGAGATGCTGTTGAGAGAGTGGTTCTATTGGAGTGGGATGCGGGAGTCTGTAGAGGCTTGGTGCCGAAAGTGTGGTCCCTGTGCACTGAGAAGAAGGGACGAAGCCAGCCAGAAGGCCCCTCTACGACCAATCATTACCCATCAACCGCTGGAGTTGGGCGCTCTGGACCACGTCAAGCTCACCCCTAGCCGAAGTGGGTACACCTACGCCCTGACCATCGTAGACCACTATTCGAGATTCATGGTGGTTGTCCCAGTCAAAGATCTGACCGGCCGTACAGCAGCTAGAGCATTCCAGGCCTACTTTTGCCGACCGCACGGATACCCGGAGAGGGTACTTACGGACCAGGGTTCAACCTTTGAAGCAGAGGTGTTTCAAGAGTTCTGCCAATTGTATGGTTGTAAGAAAATCAGGACCACCCCATACCATGGCCAGACTAATGGGATGTGTGAGAAGATGGACCAACTGGTCCTGGATCTCCTCAAGGTGATACCGTTGGAAGAGCGGAACTTGTGGCCAGAAAAGCTGCCTGATCTGATAGACATGTACAATAACATTCCCTGTGCTTCAACAAGCGGGCTCCAGCTGGTCCCTTTAAGCCTGAGGATGTAGTGCTAAAACGAAAAAGAAGAACCCATAAGCTTGATGACCAGTGGGAGAAAACCCCGTATGTTATACAACCCACTGAATGGGAGAATGAGAAGGTCTACCAGATTAGTAATGACCAGGGAAAGACTTCGGCCACGGTTTCCAGGGACCACCTGAAGAGGTGCCCACCTCGATTGAGGGTGGCAGCTGAAGTCCCGGCCCCCAGACCAACCGGGAAGAAATAAAAAGAGGTGATCCACACAGTGATGGGTGATTTCCCAGCAGACTGGCCTACACAGAACGGTGCGGTGATTATTCCGGTAATAATGTTCCCACAACACGTGGAAGAAATGGAGACAGAGACACCTGCCAGTGAGCCACTCGAACAGGCGCCCAGGGACGCACCTCTACCCCTTCCCCTTGGGTCTCCACTTGCCATACCTGCAATAAGGGAAGAGGAACTGACTGTCTCCTCTGTCCTCTTGCCCTCCACTGATAGCATTGGGCCCAGAAGGTCCACACGCCCCAACCTAGGTCGGCCCCCACTTAGGTACAGGGAAACTACCATCTAGGGGTGTTGTATGTTAATTGTGTAAATATGTGAGTAAATGAAAACGAATCAACCGAGTTTTCATCCGATTATCTACCGTGATTACCCCGTCCGTTGCCGGCAAGTTGTCCCCGGAGGGACCCTATGTGTTTACTACCAGCATGAGGAACTGCTCATTGACACGGCCGAGAACTAGCAGGCCACCCACGAACTGGTGGGCCTGTAAATAATGTTGTGGGATAGATACCATTGCCGCCTCCGGAGAGGCAGATTGGAGGAAGGGCCCGCAGCAGAGCAGGCTGGGGCCCGGCCACCACCTGGACCGGTGGCCATCCTCCAGGGGTCAGGGGTCCCCCTTGGACGTGGGGTCCCCTGAAGTGACAGTTGGGTGCGAGTTACTGTACCCGTTCCCGCTCGGGCAGCCTGAACCTGGACTGGGGTAAAGGGGTGCTGCCCACTTCTTAGGGGCAGCATCAGGGCTAGATTGCTTGGGTGGGAGAGCGGAAGACATCCATCCGTCCGTTATTAAAAATTTCTATATGTGTTGTAACGTTTAAGAAGGCCTAAAAAGTATGCTTATGCTTTACCGTTTTACCATGTTATTTATCTTTTACAGTTTGAAAAATAAAACCGGTGATGGATGGGCAGCCCGCGGACGGTCTGCATTTTACCAAGGGGGAATGTGGCGCCCTGGAATAGCCAGGTAGCCACAGACAAAACACACCCCCACCCCCATCCCCAGACAGTTACATTAGTCTAACACAAAACCCTTGTTGCCTCCCTCCAGGGTCTGATGTCCACACCAGGTGGGGCGGAGCCAGGCAGTTGGCCCCACCCACCGAGGATTTCACAGGCCTGGAGGCGGGAAAAGTGTCATATTAGTTTTGGAGGTGAAAGTGAGAGGAGTAAACACTTGAGGTGTCTGGGTCGGAGCCCAGACACTGACAGCAAGGTTGGCAGACGGTGGTGGCCGTCTGCAGGAGTTGGTGGAACTCCGCAGAGCGGTAAGGACCGGGGCTGGGTGGTAGCCCACCGGTACCGGACCGGGGAACGGAGTGAAGCTAAGCACACCCAGGCAGGGCCATCGGACCCCGACCAAGCTTGGAGCCGCCGTCAATAGTCAAATCCGAATATGACAGGAACCCCCGGGGTTCCCTAACAACCAAGTCCTGATTGAAGGCAACCACTTACACCGTGAGGATATACAGCCACCGCCACGGCTAGAAATCCAAGGGCTAGTGCCTGCGGGCAAAACGGGCTTCTCCGGTATCTATACACCGGGGAGCGGACTACCGTTGGGAAGCCATTGGAGTCAACGCAGTACACAAAGGTAAACCAAGGAAAAAATTGTGAAAACATACCCTGCTGTAACTAAATAAAAGCATAGTGCATATAAACATAGGGTACTTAGTAAACACTGTTTTTGATCAAAAAAAGCATAAAGCTATCCCACCAAACGTCAAGGTGTACCCAGTTGGGATAGTACCTACACTCTCTAATATTAAAACCTTACCATGGGTCTAAGATAGGCCTCAATGTGGCTAAGGGCTGAGAGCGACCGGGTCCCAACAGGACACACACAGTCAGGGGGATTCACAGAATGAAATGTCCAGCTCGCTGAGAAGGGGGCCACTCCCTGTTTGTACTGAATACAAAAAAACTACATAAAAACAAAAAAGTGAGCCGGAGTATGAGATGGTATACATGGAACTTGTGAGACCATGTTCACACTGGCCATGAGACAAAGAGAAACCAAGGAAAAAATTGTGAAAACATACCCTGCTGTAACTAAATAAAAGCATAGTGCATATAAACATAGGGTACTTAGTAAACACTGTTTTTGATCAAAAAAAGCATAAAGCTATCCCACCAAACGTCAAGGTGTACCCAGTTGGGATAGTACCTACACTCTCTAATATTAAAACCTTACCATGGGTCTAAGATAGGCCTCAATGTGGCTAAGGGCTGAGAGCGACCGGGTCCCAACAGGACACACACAGTCAGGGGGATTCACAGAATGAAATGTCCAGCTCGCTGAGAAGGGGGCCACTCCCTGTTTGTACTGAATACAAAAAAACTACATAAAAACAAAAAAGTGAGCCGGAGTATGAGATGGTATACATGGAACTTGTGAGACCATGTTCACACTGGCCATGAGACAAAGAGAAACCAAGGAAAAAATTGTGAAAACATACCCTGCTGTAACTAAATAAAAGCATAGTGCATATAAACATAGGGTACTTAGTAAACACTGTTTTTGATCAAAAAAAGCATAAAGCTATCCCACCAAACGTCAAGGTGTACCCAGTTGGGATAGTACCTACACTCTCTAATATTAAAACCTTACCATGGGTCTAAGATAGGCCTCAATGTGGCTAAGGGCTGAGAGCGACCGGGTCCCAACAGGACACACACAGTCAGGGGGATTCACAGAATGAAATGTCCAGCTCGCTGAGAAGGGGGCCACTCCCTGTTTGTACTGAATACAAAAAAACTACATAAAAACAAAAAAGTGAGCCGGAGTATGAGATGGTATACATGGAACTTGTGAGACCATGTTCACACTGGCCATGAGACATCAATAGTCAAATCCAAATGTGACAGGAACCCCCGGGGTTCCCTAACAACCAAGTCCTGATTGAAGGCAACCGCTCACACCGTGAGGATATACAGCCACCGCCACGGCTAGAAATCCAAGGGCCAGCGCCTGCGGGCAAAACGGGCTCCTCCGGTATCTATACACTGGGGAGCGGACTACCGTTTGGAAGCCATTGGAGTCAACGCAGTACACAAAGGTGCAGGGAGAGACAGCCACCATCACCTGTCTGGGGACAGACACTGCAGCCGGCTGCGGGACCCTTCCATCCAGCCGTTTGGTTTACCGGAGACTTTGTGCCTCATTTGCTGAGTGAGTACACCTGTGCCATCCGGCACCGCGCCGCGCTGCCCCTGCAACCCTGCACCTCACCGACCCTGCCTCCCCGTCACACCACCAGGCCCCGGGACCACTAATTCCTACCCACGGAGGGGGAAAACATCATCTCAGCTGCTCCCTACCATCGCTCCCAGGATCCCCGTCACCAGCCGCGGGGGTGTCCATCTTCAGCACGACCCGTGGGTGGCATCACGGACTAAATCTCCAATCAAACCACCCCCTTTTCACTCAAGGGTGAGGAGCGCCGCTTGAGTCCCCGGATCCGGCCCACTGCTCGAGCCACCGAGCAGCAGCAGCGCCGGACCCGTGCGTTAGCGAGCGCAGCGCCCCGCCGCCCGCAACATAGGAACGGCTGGATTGCTGATCCACTAATGCCTGGGAGGCACACAAGTTAGCTTGTCAAATCAGCTGACATGTGCGGAGAAGCGGGCAGCCAGCGAGGATTACAGTGATACGATCCATGACGTATCCTGTACGTCATGAGTTGTGAAGAGGTTAAAATGGATGTACATGTTTACATGTTTAAAATAATAGTGCTTCAATGTGCCAAAAATAGAGGCAAGTGTCCCTAGATTGTGTGTGGTTTTGCAGCTACATTACATCCCATTTACTTCACTGTGTCTACTTTGGAAAGGTGTGGGTTTGTATTTTGTTAATAAAGCAACTATTCTTTTCTAATTCTTATTCTGTCCAACAGTTTTAATGCATTCCTAAAATGACTGGTTTGTATGTCAAAATGAAATAATAAAATAAATTGTAGGCTGATTACTATAACTATTTGTTAGTGGGGTTTTTTAGCTATAAAAGAAAAGGACAATGCAGAGTTTATTATTTAAATATACATTATTTTAGAATTTGAATCCCTATTTTGTAATTTATAGAATTTTTTTAGGTTTTCTAAGGTGAAAGGAGAAAAAAGAAAATTGATGTACTGTTCTTTTTGTAGATGAAGGCATATCTAATGAGGTAGAAAAGATGAAAGACAGAGGATACATAAAGGCTCAATAAAAATAATTTCATGCAATTGTAACAGAGAACATAAGTTGGGCTAGATCTATATCTCTGAAAAGATTTGTGATTACATTAACATTTCTAGACTTAGAATATGCCATTATTGGGGTGAAGAATTGATATTTTTTAACAAAAGTAACCATGATTGCCCTGATTCATAAATATTAAAATGCTCTTATGAACTCTTTTTGGTGCCGAAGTATTTTTTTAAGATTAAAATGTTCATGTTTGTTAAAAAAAAACTTAGATGAATGTTATTGTTTAAATATTCTCATTTCTTTTAAAATGTATTACTTGAATAAGAACTAAAACTGTTAAATAGACATTGTTTTAAAAAACTTAATACCAATTCTATATATTTTTTTATTTATTATGTCTTTAAAAGCTTTACAGTTTTCTTCTTTTGCATGGCTTGATGAAGTCAGCAGGATGCCGTGTTCACCTGTGTCATTTAAAAAATATTTAGCAAGAAAAGAAAGAAGCAATGCCCCACAGGAACATACAGAAAGGTGAGTGACTTATATTTTTTTAACTACACTAGGAAGAGGAAAATGAGGAGGGAGAGGATTGGGGAGGTGGATTAAGGGCTGTAAGAGGGAATTCAGGACCTTATAATGGACAGGAGGAGGAGAACATTATATGTGGGTTTAAAAGAAATTGGATTGTGGGGGAGGATGCTAAGTTTCTCTTAGCGTCCTACCCACAATCCATTGTATGGCCCTTATAGCATCCTCAACACCTCAAAATACAGTATCTGGCCGTGATAGTATCCTTTCCACCCCACAAATCATTTTATGGCCCTGATAGAATCCGCCTCACCTTAAAATTCATTGTATGGCCCTAATAGCATCCTCCCCCACTCCACAATTCATTATATGGCCCCCATAGCGAACTCCCTAACAAAAAAATTAATTATAAGACCATGATAGCATCCTCCCCTACCTCACAATTCATTAAATGACTCTGATAGCATGCTCCCCATCCCACAATTTATTATATTGCCCTCATAGTGTCCTCCCTTACAATTCATTTTATGGCCCAGATAGCGTCCTCACCCAGCCCATAATTAATATATGGCCCTGATAGCATCCTCCCCTCCACACAATTCATTACATAGCCCTCATAGAATCC
Organism: Anomaloglossus baeobatrachus; assembly: GCF_048569485.1. Lineage (NCBI taxonomy): Eukaryota > Metazoa > Chordata > Amphibia > Anura > Aromobatidae > Anomaloglossus > Anomaloglossus baeobatrachus. Next base: position 459,276,427 of record NC_134358.1, read on the forward strand.
TCCCCTACCCCACAATTCATTATATAGCCCTGATAGCATCCTCCCCTACTTTACAATTAATTATACTGCCCTAATAGCATCTTCCCCACTCCACAATTTATTATATGGCCCTCATATTGTCTTTACCCCGCTCCAAATTCAATATATGGCAGTGATTGTATCCTGCCCAGCCCGACCATTCATTAGTTGGACATTATTTGGCCCTTACCTCCCAATTCATTATATTGCCCTGATAGTGTCTTCCCCACCCCAATATTCATTACATGGTCCTGATAGCATCTTCACCCACCTCATAATTCATTATATGACCCTCATAGCATCTTTCCCATCCAACAATATATTATATTGCCCTGATAGCATGCTCCCCTACATCACAATTTGTTATATGACCTTGATTGTGTCCTTCTACACCCCATAATTCATTATAAAACCCTGATTGTGTCTTCTCCTGCCCCTCAATTCATTATGAAGCTATCAGGGACATAAAGTAAACTGTGTGGGGAGGACACAGGACAGAGACTAAGGTTATGTACATACATTCAGGATTCACAGCAGAAAATGATACTACAAATCCTGATGTGGTAGCATGTAAAACATTAGACACCCATTAAAGGTATCTTATGGCTTTAGGGATGCAGTTTATACAGCAAGAAAAATAAAGGTATTTCATTTTATATTTTTAATCTGAAAAGTAGGCACTGTTTCTAAAAATATACAAAAGATGTTATAAAGGGGAACAAAACAATACAATGTATAAAATTACATTAAAAGGGATAAACAAAAGAAATTTGCTAAACCTGCGCTATGGAAATGACACCAGAGCTTAGCAGACTACAAAAATAACAATCTTCCCTTCTGAGGGTAGAAGGTCAGTAATGCAGTCCATGCAGATATGCTTCTAGGGACTTTTTGGAGTGGGTTAGGGCTGGATTTATCTGGAAGTCTGGTTTTGGCTTTGGCCCAAATCTCAAAAGTGAGATCATATCCCTTACAATATTGAGCTATAGCTGGAACTATGGCTGGCCATCAAATATTCCTAGCCTAAAGTTGAAGAGTATTCTTAATTGCTTCAGGTCAGTTACATTTCTATTTACGTTCGGTGTCATTGGGTCCAGGAGTCAAAATGTAAGCATTATTTTCTCTTTACTCCATGGAGATTCAAAGGCCTGGGCTTTTTCTTTGCTTGTTAATTCTCCAGACTTAGCCTCAATGGAGGCATTTCTTTACACTCTTGGCCTAATTTTTGATGAATTAAGTCCCTGGCCACCTATTGGTTGGGACTTATCCAATCTAGTCAGACATCTGGGAGGAGGAGCGGCTGGTCAGAGCAGTTAACAGTAGACAGACATCTTGACATTCAGTCAGTCAACAGACAGTCAGTCGGACGGTCAGAAGTCAATTTTCAGACAGAAAGTGTAAAGTGATTTGCTGGGCTCAAGGCATATGATTGCCAGGGAGAGTAAGGTGTGAGTACTCATGGGTCCGAGCACTGGCGGGGTGCAGAGCCCTAGTTCAGGAAGACGCTTCAAGCTTACCTGATAAATCTGCCCGGTGAGGGAATCATCAAGGTTCCTCACCAACGTTAGTGTCCGGGGTACAGCATCAAAGAGGGAACCCGAGAACTGGGACAGAGGTCCAACCCAAGAGAGGTTCAAGCTGCCTGCCATATGGGCCAGGACTGTGACAACAGGAGGGGACCCCAGAATGCTTCAGGCCACGGGGACCCACCAACTACAGATAGGTGCATGGAAGTAAAGTTCACTATGTCACTACACCAGCACTGGAATCAAGAGAATACCGGATTACCTGAGACCAGCACCAGCCAGGTTGCAGCTACTCTGCTAATATTTGATAGCCAGCTATAGTTCAAGATTGTAAGGGATATGATTTCACTTGTGCCTCCTCCACTGAGTTTACACATCCCCACATCAAACAGCACCACAATTCTATTCAAAAGTAGAAAATGCTATTAAAAAAAGCATTTTTGGAAACATACCAGCATTCAGGGGCAAAAAACGAACAAAAATGAACATTGCTGACTTTTGAGGGAGGGACTTGGGGTCAATGAACCCGAACGAACAAGCTCAGGCTTGTACCAAATTTAAAATTGGAAACCTTTACTGAACAGGTTTGCTCATGTCTACTATTTGGCTACTTCACAAGCAAATTAACAGCAGGTAGTACTAACAATACTTACAAATGTCATTGACTGTGTAATTTTGAGCAGACAATGAAAATTGCAAAGACCTTTTTATCTAGTTAACTAGCAAATTTACAGCAGGCACTACAAAATAACAATCCCTAGAACCCTTTTACTTAAGAGGGAGGCATCATGGATCCTGAAGTTGGAAAATAGTCATTCACGTGGTTTAAATTTGAAAACACATATTTTAGGTTTTTGATTTGCATGTTTTTTTGTCGGGGTGTGCATTTTATTTTATTATCTGCATTTTTATTTGGTAACTTCCATGATGACAGTATTTACTATGTACTCCGTAACAGTGATAATAGATTTGTTTTTCTATTCACAATCTGTGAGTAAAGGCCACTTTACATGCTGCAATCTCGCTAGCGAGATCGCTAGCATGTGTACCCGCCCCCATCGGTTGTGCATCACGGGCAAATCGCTGCCCGTGGTGCACAGCATCGCTCGGACCCGTCACACTACTTACCTGCCTAGCGACGTCGCTGTGACCGGCGATCCGCCTCCTTTCTAAGGGGGCGGTTCGTTCAGCGTCACAGCGACGTCACTAAGCGGCCGCCTAATAGAAGTGGAGGGGCGGAGATGAGCGGGACGTAACATCCCGCCCACCTCCTACCTTCCTTATTGCCGGCGGCCGCAGGAAAGGTGAGGTTCCTCGTTCCTGCGGTGTCACACTAGCAGTAGCCATGTGTGCTGCCGCAGGAACGACGAACAACATCGTACCTGCAGCAGCAACGATAATTGGGAATAGGGGAGCATGTCAATGATTAACGTTTTTGCATGATTTTGCGAACTTTTCCAATCGCTCATAGGTTTCACACGCAATGATATCACTAAAGAGGCCAGATGTGCGAACCGATTAATTCCGTGACCCAACAACATTGCTTTGTAAAGTGGCCTTTAGTCTGTCAAGTTTCCTGCATCTAATTATTTTTTTCTATATTACAATGGTTTTCCTTCATTCAAGTTTCCCTGCACAAATTTTACCTGCTGACTTACCTACCTAATTATACTGTAGACACTTTGTTTGAATTATTTATTTGAGTTTTGCGGATTTTTCTGTTTATTGAATTAGATGCATTTTTTTTATTTGCGCATTTGTACTGCATTCATATTTTTCTCTGTGTGTTTATTATTGTTATGGATATATAAGACGGACATATTTTGTGGACATACACAGATAAATGCATTTATGCCTACATATACTTTTTTGGTTGCCAACAGGAAAAACTGACATGAAAACCAGAATTTTGGCTCAAAGCAATATGAAGACAACATTTTTATAAATATTAGTCATTTGCATATAATCATGAAAAAATAAATAGATGTAAGCCAATACATAAGAAAAAAAATTAAAAACATCTAGCTGAGGTGAAAATGGTAGGTGATTTGCCCAATCATTGTTGGTGCAGGTAATACAAAAGGAGTCCCACACAGGGAGATTAGATTTTCTGTAGCAGTTCTATGGTCAATTGTGAGATTAAAAGACCAAACCACTAACTTAACAATGTGACAAGTAGCCCCCACCCAAATACCACCAGTACCCCACTTCAACGTGCGTTTTGCTCGTGCTATACACCGCTTCCTCAGTCTTTCCTGTTTGCAATCATTCAATCATGGAGTGGCTTGTTATTAACATATTATTTCTATGAAATTTATATGTCCAATAAAACTGTTTCTTGTATTAATATACTTTTTTGGAAAGAGGATTTGGTTTATATACCAATATTTTTTGTTTGTTTCCATTAGGCAATGAATCCAACTACTGTTTGTTCATGTTAACTCTGTTCTCTTGCAATGCCATGTTGGTTGTAAGAGTTCTCACCTTTGTGTATTTGTCTAATTAAGCATTTAATATTTAATACCTTCTAACATGTAGAGATATGTCAGGAATAAGAGTGGTTTGTCGCTTGAAACACATAGACCTCTGTCTGCCCTGCTGTTTTAACATTTTTTTATGGATTTGAAATAAAGTTTTGCTTTTCAATATACTCTTTATGAAGATGCTGGTAAGACTTTCTTCTTTTTATCAGGAACTAACAATACCTACTATGTGCAGCAATATGTATAGTATATTTGATATGATGTTTTTTTCTGCCATTGTGACCACCTAGTGCACTTTAGTAAACACAGATGCACTGTCTGAACAGCCAGGTTTAGTCCTACCTAGATATTTTTTTACTTCAGTCATACACCTCTTGGCTGCCCACTGTCTTTCATAATGCTTGACTGTACTACTGCTGCCAAGACCACCATTGCTGACCCAAAACTGCACAGCATCTCCTTGCATGCTCTGTCTAATCTCTCTACCACGCTGCTCCTGTCACTTTCACTGCACAGTCATGACAGCTACAGACTGTCTGGCTGCCCACTGAGTTTCATAGTGCTTGACTCTAAGAAACTTTGCACACTACGACATCGCAGGTGCGATGTCGGTGGGGTCAAATTGAAAATGACGCACTTCCGGCATCGCATGCGACATCGTAGTGTGTAAAGCCTAGATGATACGATTAACGAGCGCAAAAGCGTCGTAATCGTATTATCAGTGCAGCATCGGCGTAATCCATGATTACGCTGACGCGACAGTCCGATGTTGTTCCTCGGTCCTGCGGCAGCACACATCGCTGTGTGTATAGCCGCAGGAGCGAGGAACATCTCCTACCGGCGTCACTGCGGCTTCCGTAGGATATGCGGAAGGAAGGAGATGGGCAGGATGTTTACATCCCACTCATCTCTGCCCCTCCGCTCCGATTGGCTGCCTGGCGTGTGACGTCGCTATGTCGCCGCACGACCCGCCCCCTTAACAAGGAGGCGGGTCGCCGGCCAGAGCGACGGTCGCATGACAGGTGAGTCCATGTGAAGCTGCCGTAGCGATAATGTTCTCTACGTCAGCTATCACAAGGAAATCGCTGCTGCGACGGGGGCGGATACTATCGTGCTCGGCATCGCAGCATCGGCCTGCGATGTCGCAGCGTGCAAAGTACCCCTAAGGCTGGAATCACACTTATGCGTGTAAAATCGGTCCAAGTTGCATGATAAAAAGTCAGACTATTTTAGTTCATGTTAAGATCAGTATGCTATGCAACTGCTATATGATTTTGTGATTTTTTTTCATGATAGCAGTGAGTGTTTAATGCGTGTGTGATGCGTATGGGATGCATGCTTACCTCCAAACATTTAAATAAATTAAATCATTTAGACATGTGAAACGCTCATGTAAATGATCTAGCCCCCATGTGGCTCAATGGAACAGTAGCTATTTTTGATCTCACAGCTAAACTGCATGCTGCTAAATATTGTTTCATTATCCTTTATTGATAAAAATAAATTTATCATGTCTTCACATTTGACATTAAATACAACAGAGAACGCATGTGAACGTTGTGGAGCATGTGTGTTCCTTTATTTTACACGTCCAAGAAGATAAGGGAGAGTCCAGCTCACCAAGGACTGACCTGCTGGCTGCAATCAGGGATCCTGCGCAAGGAATGAGGCTCGGCAGCCATCCAATTGAAAATAGAAAGAGAGGTTTCCAGCGCCAGGAATACCGTATATACTGGCGTATAAGACGACTTTTTACCCCCTTAAAATAATGGCTACAGTGGGGGGTCGTCTTATACGCCAGATATACAGCGGTGACTACAATATGTTACCAAAAACCGCAGATTCGGGGAGGAGGGGACCTGTTCCTGACCTTAGGAGGGGTGGTGCCTCCTCCCCGGACCTACGGAGGCTGTGATTGGCTGACGAACGCCGCTCAACCAATCACAGCCACTGTAATGTTCCAGCCATTTAAAATGACTGAAACATTAAAATCCAGCCCTGGCCAGTGCAGCTGTAGCACTGGCCATTGGCTGGAGCTGGGTGACCTCACTGGATCACCCTCCCCCAGCTCCAATGCTCTGATTGGAGAGATCGGCCTTGTGACCGATTTCTCCAATCACAGTGGACCTGTTGCCGGTGACCGCCCCCGTCATCGTCCCTGCAGCACGCCAGCACACACAGTGAGTGTACACAGTGCACTTCAGCCCAGATCGAGCATCAGCTAGATCATGCACAGCGCATAAAATCATTACAGAATCAGTGTAATCAATGACATTCCAGAATCTGATGCACACACTGTGTTATTTGTGATCATACAGGTGGTAACTCAGGATCAGTAATGTATTCTACTCCAGAGCTACACTCACTATTCTGCTGGTGCAGTCACTGTGTACATACATTACTGATCCTGAGTTACCACCTGTATTATACTCCAGAGCTGCACTCACTATTCTGCTGGTGCAGTCACTGTGTACATACATTACATGACATCCTGTATTATACCACAGTGCAATGGCAGGGCGACAAGCTCCGGTCCCATGCTGTTATGAGACCGGAGCATGGGACCCGGAAGTTGCCGCGCTGCCATTGCACTGTATGAAAAGCATCCCGATCCGCCGCCGCCGCTGCCCTCCGCGATCTTCCACCTGTCTCCCCGATCTCCTGCCCGCACCCTCACCCCCACACCTCCCGATCCGCTGCCGCCCTCCATCTGCCACAGTGCCACCGCTCCCCCCAATCTGCTGCCCCGGCCCCTCACCTCCGTGCAGCAGATCGGAGGGAGCTGTGGCACTATGACAGATGGACAGTGAGTATATCCCAAATTCTATATTTTTAGGGCAGAAGTTGGGGGTCGTCTTATACGCCCAGTCGTCTTATACGCCGGCATATACGGTAGATTAAAAATCCTTTTTTATTGAAAATAAGGTAATAAAAATCCAGCAGATACCATAATAGATGTCAGAAAGATAGCAGAACAACGCGTTTCGACGCTTCAGGTCTTAGTCATGTTCTGACTTTAGAGTGTAACCATCTCCCTTAAATCAGATCCCTGGTCCACTAATTAGTTTCACATGTGTGGTTTCACTAGAGGCAACTCCTCAACTAGTAGTTACGAGGGATCCGAAACAAATGGAGGTACACAGTAGCAAATTCACATATATGAGTATACATGATATAATATGGTATAATGCAAGTGTGCACAGATACAAAAAATATATACACAAAAAACATATATACACATAGAATAACAAACATATTAAAAACATTTGTATAGACCGATTTCCCTTGTTGTTTAATGTAACTATAAATATAGTATAGAGTGATCCATATGCTTGCAACCAAAAAATTGCTATTGGAATATTGCTTACCTTAATATGAATGGAATGCTAGATTAGTACATAATATCCATCTTTTATTGCATTTGGTATATTGTTGAAGGGAAAGCACATGTTATATATCTGTGGAAAGTTTTTTGTCAGATTATCCTTATATCAGAGATCATATATCTCTTGAGGTATTTAATTATATCTATACTGCTATATGCAGAGTGTCCTGTTGGATCACTATATACTATATTTATAGTTACATTAAACAACAAGGGAAATCGGTCTATACAAATGTTTTTAATATGTTTGTTATTCTATGTGTATATATGTTTTTTGTGTATATATTTTTTGTATCTGTGCACACTTGCATTATACCATATTATATCATGTATACTCATATATGTGAATTTGCTACTGTGTATCTCCATTTGTTTCGGATCCCTCGTAACTACTAGTTGAGGAGTTGCCTCTAGTGAAACCACACATGTGAAACTAATTAGTGGACCAGGGATCTGATTTAAGGGAGATGGTTACACTCTAAAGTCAGAACATGACTAAGACCTGAAGCGTCGAAACGCGTTGTTCTGCTATCTTTCTGACATCTATTATGGTATCTGCTGGATTTTTATTACCTTATTTTCAATAAAAAAGGATTTTTAATCTATTCTGGCGCTGGAAACCTCTCTTTCTATTTATTTTACACGCTTCCATAGAGAATCATTGCAGAGACTCGCGCGAGAAACTCTCCAAATCGCAGCATGCTGCGATTTTTTTCTCAGTCCGATTTGGACTGAGAATAAAATTGCAGATGGGAGCTGCTTCATTGATTAACATGTGTCCGAGTGCAATGCGGGAATTACTCGCATTGTACTCGTCCGAGAAAATTGCAAGTGAGAAGCCGGCCTAAGAAATGTATGCTCAGATTTTTTTTACCCTCAATAAAAAACATTGAAAATAAGGTTATTTTTTGAAAAGGCTTGATAACAACAAGCCAGAACATCTTCACAGTCCAAACAAAACAACTGTTCGGTCTACCAAAATAAAGAGATATTTGTACAGTTTGATAAAAAGCCTTTATATTTGCCAAATGATTTTGAGATTAGCAAACCATTTGTGGAACACAAAAAAAGCGATATTTTTTTTTTGTTTGAGATGACATTACTTCTTTACATTCAAAACAGTAAAGTACACCAGTTTGGTCTCCTGATAAAAAAGGATAATTTTTAGACAGCTTATCAAAAAGCTATCACTTTTTCATTTGGCAAAGTGCAATGCTTTTTTGTACCCCTAAAAAAAGGACACTTGACGCATTCAACTATGTGAAAATAGCACAACCCTTTTTAAACTAACGGTCTATAAACAATAGAAATGCCTGCATTAGGTCCCAAAAAGGGATTATATTACACAATATGATAGCCTAAAAATATGATAGCAGAAAGTGTTGTGAAATATGCTTTTTATGACCATTAGTTATAATCCGTTTTTCCTGAGGCAGTTTGGTGAAAGTCCTGTGGACACTAAAAAGGCCATGTTTCCATTACAGAGCTCAAAAGATGCTCAATTGACTAACAGTGTTTATGCATCTGTTCAAAGCAATCAGAGACGGTTTAATGAGGAAATTCATATGAATGTATTCATCACAAATGTCATTTTTCTCTGGAAATTCAGTAAAGTCACTGAATTGAAGCTTTTAAATACTCATTTCTAGTGGTAACCAGATGAAAACATTTTCTCAATTTTTCAACTCTCTTCCAAACCTCTATAATCCAGAAGATATTTCACTTCAAGAAAACTTAGAAAAAATATCAAAATTCAAATAATTTTAATTTAATCTCTACCACTTACTGTTAGGTTAATAGACAAATGTTAATGGCACATTTGAAAGCCCTTGTTAGGTCAACCACTCGTATACTAACCTATATTGCTGGGGGAGACCTCTAGGGAGTCTCTCAGGGTCTCGGAGGAGGATTCCAGATTAGAACTGCGCAGATGTATGTATGAAGAAAATGACCACACAGAGATGTATCTCTATCCGGGAGAAGCTCAATGCTCTTCTAACCCGTATATTGTAAAACAATCACAGTTATTCAATTCATTCAGTACATTCATATTGCTGTTGACCAATTATCTAACTTGATTTCACTTACTCCCTTATTTGGCTAGAGTTTCCTACAAGACTATACTGTACCTGGAGATAAGAAAAAGTCTATGCGCGTACGTCAGCAGCTTGTTATTGACATTCAAGAGACCAGTCTAAGCTAGGCTCCTGAATGCCTGCTTTGTTCAATTTAGCATGATTAGTTTTAATAATACATTCCAGGATGTGCACCCTAGTATACATGATAGCATTTAAGCAATGGTTATACAAAGACAGATTATCTTATTATATGGACAATTGATTCATAGCCTGGGCCGTCACAATGTCAATTGGGCTCCTACTTTAGAAATCTTGATACAACAGAACCTGCGGTAAGGAAGCGAAAATAGAGTATTACCTGGGTATACACCAGGTTATTCAAAGGTAATGAACTCACCAAAGAGGGTTGTGGTAAATACAACACGTGTAATCACGTAGTAGATATGGCGCACAGCCGAAGCCCCGAATGGAGACAATACGTAGAATATGGAGGAAAGTCCGATTTATGTCACGCTAACACCAAGGTGCAAGGTTGATTAATTAATCTCTTTTGTTCTTGTACAGGTCTACGCGTTTCAGAGATTTCAATCTCCTCCATCAGGACAGTAAAGAGCAAATGATCATTGTTCATTTTCTCTAGATTGTCCTGTTGGTTGTATGAGATTGAAACCACTGAATCGCGTAGACCTGTACAAGAATAAAAGAGATGAATTAATTAACCTTGCACCTTGGTGTTAGCGCGGCATAAACTGGACTTTCCTCCATTTTCTACTTTAGAATTCTTAGAATTTTTAGTCAGTTAATTGTTGACCACAGCCTCTAAGGAGTTTGGAACTGAAAATATATTTTAAGGATAACTTTTAATGATCTGAAGTCCAAGCCTTAAAGCAACAGGTACATTGGTATTAGACACTGCACCGAGCTGAAATCTTCTGCTAAAGAACCGCTGTTAAAAGGTATCTCTGCAGAATGTTACCTGAAAGACAGCCATAAAAGTGCTGCATGTAGTCATGAAATGGTTAAAGTAAAGTTTAATATCTATGTCATATCTCTAAATATTTTATGAGCTTGTTAAATTTAGGTACTTTTCGCTGCAGTATTAAGAGAATATTTTTGTTTGGCTTAAGATCAGTTTTCTACAAAAGTGAGTCAGAATTCCACATGTTCTAGAAGTTGGCTTGAGTCATTGGAACGTTTATGACAGCACCGGAATTATTACAATGGCAAGATCAACTTTAAAATATACAAATATATTGTATACTTTAATTTCAGGGTATAACATTAGCCTTTTACTTTAAATAAAGTACGAAATACAATTTTTTTCCCAGTGTATTTTATATAACATATTTATTTGTTAGATATATGTTTTACTAGGCACAAAAACTAGATTTTGGAGCAATGTCTATTACTCATGCTTTGGCTGTAATTCCTTGGCAACAAGAAGAGTATTATTAGGACCATAGAACTCAACATTTTTTATATCTTTCAACAATAAATGATTAAATGAATGGAGACAATTCTTGAGTATTTTTGTAAAGCTTTAACTTTCCGCTCATGGACATATTTTGTTACAGTTACTCCAATTTATGTACACTTGTGCCTAGAAGAATAAAAGCATTTTACATGAATTACATGCATACAAATCTGTTAAAAATAAGTGTAGTCTTAAATGTCAATATAAAATTGTGTGTATAAATACGCACTTTATGGCTTTCACTCACCACTAATTATAGAAGTCAAAGAATGCAACCAATGGAGTGAAAACAGTGTAGTATTTACTCACAAATCTCATATAAATATAAAAATCATAGCTATACTGATATACAGTACAAAGGAATACTGGAAACTGCACACTAAGTCATCCTCAGTAAATCTGAGGGCTTTTTCCTCAAAGCATGATGCAAAAATGCGACTAATAAGCTGTGAATTTCACAAAAGGAACACCGCAGGCAGTAGTAGCAGACGCAAAGCTGAAATCAGTTTATCTGTTACTACCTTATGCCGTCCTCCCAAAAGTGCTTACAGTTTTCTTTTAAAATAGAAAATAAAAAGCATTTATGTCTAGTTTGTAAGCAGTGACTGTAAAATTATTCTGGTTGACTTGTTGTTTTTTTTTCTTTTACAAAAACAAAATTAACTAGATTTAAATTTATTTTCTGTGCTGAATTCGAAAAAGCTTTCAGATTTTTTTCCATCAGGCAGGATTTTTTTGTTGCACAATTTTCAAGTTTTATTATCATAGCATGGTGCTTTGGAATATGTTGGCACTATATAAATAAAAAATATTATTATAATTATTATTATGGCAATATAAAAAAAATAATACTTACGTAGTCAACATTTTATGAAATACAACTTGCCTAAAAAAGTTTTATGATGATTTACAAAATTGTTTTGGTTATGGGAATTTTGTTTTACAGAAATATTTTACTACTGGGACTCCTCTTGCCTTGGAACCTCCATTTCATCATAGAAAACTACTGATGAACACTCGCCGACTGCTAGTCACTGACCACACAATGATTTCTGGGTACAAGTCCAGGTGGGAGTCCAAGAAATTAAGTTTTACGGACATGTTGTGTGGCGCCCCTGACCGGCCAGGCACCACTGAGTACTGCACCCATGCTGGGACAGTACTTCTAGGTAATTCTAAGGGCCAGAAAGAGATGTGTACGCACAGACACATAGCAACCAGTTCTCCCACACCAGTAGATGGGACCTTTGGGCAGTCTTCTGAGGGGGCTAGCCTTCAAATCTTGTCGAGGGGTGGAACGGAGGGGCTGGGAGCTAGAGTGCAGAGGGTGTCAGAAAGGGAGGAGAGCCAGTCTGGTGGTGGTGAGCGGCGGTCGTGAGGCGGATATGCGCGCTGACACTAGTCAGACCCTGAACAGGGTAGTAACCATTAGCGGGGGAGAATGATCACCTGGTGAGAAACAGAGAGGTGTTCCTGGTGACTAGGCACGTATGGGGTACAGGTCCCTAGAGCAGACTCAAGTTTAACTACCTGCTAAACCTGCCGGTGAGGGGAACTACATGTACCTCACCAACCTCACAGAGTCCGAGGCCTCAGCAGCAATGCAGGGACCCATAAGGGGACAGAGCCTGGAGCCATCTCACTTGGTCTATGCTGCCAGAAAATGTGCCAAACACAGGGGGAAAAGGCAGCAGTGACTCCCTGGATAGACCCCATGGTACTCCACGTCAAGGGGTTATCCGAACACAGAGTGCTAGGAAGGCGAGCTAACAGGTTACCCTCAGACTGGCCCGAAAGAGCCCCTGGTTCATCACAGCAATGCCCGGGTCAGCTCACCACAACATTTGGAGTGAGTAAAAACCAGTTAAAAGACTTTTGGACTCAGCCTGTGTTATTCCGGAACCCTCTGCTCACCCGAGCCCCTGGGGCCTGCCTCACTCACGGGAGGCTACGTCATCTGGCTGCAGACCCCTTTAGCCCCAGACACTTGTAAAACCTGCAGCGGCGGTCATTCACATCCCCGATCGCAAGCCGTGAGTGGAGTCACAACATATAAAAACAAACATTATATGTTCGCCATATTGCTCAAGCCCTGTGGCATCCCTGAAGAGGATCGGCATCCATGGGGCATCACAGTTGCATCTAATATCTTGGTATGATTTTAAAGACTGTATCACCATAGTTTTCTGCTTTACGATTTCAGAGAAAAGAGTATAAAATTTTGAAGGTCGCCAGGCTGTTTTATCTGATGGATTTAACAGTTTTTGAAACTGCTCATCGTCCATCACCGATCCTATTTGTGGCCCTATACAAATGTTTTCTTTCTGTTTCACATTACTAAACTTGGGAAATGTAGATTTCAAATGTATAAATACAGCCGAATTTGAATCAAGTGCTTTTACAAATTGTCTCATCAATCCTAGATGAATACGGAGTGGAGGTAAATATACTTTATCAGCATTCATTGAATCTTAGAATCATAGAATCATGGAATATTAGAGTTGGAATGGACCTCCTGGGTCATCTAGTCCAACCCCCTACTCAAAGCAGGATTCACTAAATCATCCCAGACAGATGTCCGATTTGCTAAAGGTTTTTTTGACAATTATTTTTGTTTAGGACCAAGAAATTCACGTTTAGGCCACTGTTTTGGAATATAGCGAGACTTCCTATCTCTGCTATCCCATTCACATAAGAAACAGCAGAATTTAATGAACCACAAATGCAAAAAAGCAATCACCTCCAAATCTCTACAGACATTTCAGTTATATTTATTATACTGGATTTCTTCAAACAGCAGTTTCATATTTTTTATGTCTCTTTCCTATTAGCAGGTATTGACAAAAATCAATAAAAGTAACCAAAAATATTGTGAAACATTCAAATATTTATTGTAATCCTATTAAAATTAGATTTTTTAAAAAAAATGGTGGGGGATGCACAAGGAAAAGGCAAAAAACAAAAAAAAATTTGGATAAGGGCATGATGATAAAATAGTCTCATGCATTGGTGTAATAACGTTTTACATAGAAACATACAGGAAATACATATAAAATAGCCACATGCAAAAAATAGATGAAAAGTAATGGTAAAAATGTATTAAATACTATATACGATCAAAAGACAATGACCAGTTGAAGGCCCACAGACTCCGATGCACGTTTCGCAGAAAGACGTTACCATACACAGGTGGATCTCTGCTCCACTTGAGTTTGTTAGCTGTACATGTCTGCTGATCAGATCAGCAGACATGTGAAGGGAATAATGCGGGCTCACCACACGAACTTGCATTAAAAAGACAGACATGGCCAAGGATCCATATATCCGTCCTTGGTCATAAAAGGGTTAAGAAATAAAAAAAAATAAAAATGTGTCATCGTTGCACTTGTAAAATCTAAAATAAGTTAATCTAATTGGTGATTAGCATAACGAGAAAAAAATAAAACCTCCAGAATTGCAGTTTTTCAGCAACAACAGTAAAAAATATAATAACAAGTGATCAATACATTGTATAAACCCTAAAATTATATATAAAAAACATCAGCTTGGGGCACAAAAACAAGCTCTTGGAAAGCCCCAAATCCCAAAAATTGAAAATATTATGGCTCTCTTAATGTTGTGACACAAGCAAGATTTTTAAAAAAATTTGGAATTTTTTTTCACCATTTAAATAAAACAAAAACTATACATGTGTAATATCTATGTAATTGTACTGACCTGGGGAACCATATAACCTTCTCAGTTTTATGGTTAAATGAATGCTGTAAATAAAAAACAATTGCAAAATTTCACTTTTTTTGCTATTTGGCAACACTTAGCATTTTTTTTCCCTTTTACAATTACAACATATGATAAAATGCATGCTATCATTCCAAAGTACAACTCATCCTGCAAAAAGTAAGCCCTCACATGTCCATATCGATGGAAAAATGAAAATTTATGGGTTTTGGATTAAAGGGGGAAAAAATTGTAAGTGCAAAAAATAAAATATTGTCTAGTGTTTAAGGAATTAAGGCTTTATGAAGACAAAGGAGCCTCTTTCACATGTGCGTGAAAAACGTTCATGTTTTGCATGGCCATGTTGAAGGTGTGTATGTTGTCCCATCCATGTGCCGTGATTTTTGCTCTAGTGTCCACCATGTGCTATTCGTGATAACACACTGAGAGGAGGAACTTTTTACTCACCTGCCCAGGGCACTGCTGTCCCTGATGCTGATGTCTCTGGTGCTGCTCTTTCTGGGTCTGCGGTGCATTGAATATTCATGAGCATAATGAGTGGGCCTGGAAGCAAGTGACAGCAGTGCCAAAAACAGCATCGCTGGAGACAGGTGAGTATAGAAAATCATTTAATTCCAAAAACACGTGTTTTCTACAGTAGTTGTCACGCTGATGTCACATGGAGCACATCAGTGTGTGGTCCATGTGACATCAGTGGTGCTGGAGAAAAACAGACTTGTCTCATTGCGGAACACATGGATATGCGTGTGCTCCATACAGACACACGGTCCTTGTGAAAACACTGATGTGTGCGCAGACCCATTAATTTTAATGGGTCTGCGATTGTCCGTGTCTCCGGTACGTATGTAAAGGGACATCATACATACCAATACATACCAGAATCACTGATGTGTGAAAGGGGCCTAAGAGGCAGTTTTCTCTTCTCTGTTGTACATAGAGGCTAATACAGAATACAGAAGGTAATTACTGTATTAATGAGTGGGGCAGCCCCCTGTTGCCTATACGCTATACACTAAAATTGATTTTTCAATATTACTCCTAGTTGTAGCAGTAATATTGCTGCTCACTTTCTGCAATTTTTGAACATTCTATTAAGGTGTTACACTTAAATTATGTTTTTAAATTATAAACAAAACTCTTAATGACATTTAATTATCTTATTAAGTTAGCAGAAAGGCTAACTTTCTGTAAATTATGTAATTTTTTTTTACTATGTGTAATGGGGATTGGAGTAATTATCTATTTAGCGTTCCCTGAGGTGGATGGTCTGGTACTTTAAACTTAGTTCACTGATTTGGTCTCTTAAGGACGTTCTATATGCAGCTGCCATATGCTTTGCACTGCAGGAACCTATTGAAGAACAAAACTACATCTTCCCTGACATTTTTACTGATGCTAGATAAAATCAAATGCTAACTTCTTCCAAAAGTTTAGTTCTATCATTGTACAAACTATTATTAAATCAACTTAGGCAACTCATATCCTTTAAAAGCTATAATTTCTTTTATGTATCTTTTATATAGAATTATTATTTGCTAATGAAGAATTTTATGATACACGCAAATATTTCTGTTTTATTCAATAACTATTTTTATAGCTATTCTTTCTTTATTTAACTTTATAGCATCTAATCTTTAAACAGATGCCGTTATTTTGTTTAAGCCATGTTTCCACTTGCGTAAAGCTTCCAATGCGAGAGTATCGGAAGCAATATGCTAATGATCCTTGGCTCAGGCTCTGCAGCGAGCATGAACCGTAAGTCATGCTACTGTGATCAGATCTTGCAATCGGATCACAACTGCGGAGGAGAGGGAGGGAGGACTTTTTCCCTCTTCAATAGAGATGAGCGAACCGGTCCCGGTTCGGCTCGAGGCCGGTTCGCCGAACGGAGGTCCCGTTCGAGTTCGGCTCGTCGAACGTTCGACGAACTGAACTCGAACTGCATAGGAAACAATGGCAGGCAATCACAAACACAGAAAAACACCTAGAAAACACCCTCAAAGGTGACCAAAAGGTGACAAACAACTCACAACACATGGGAAAGTGACAAGGACATATACTCATGCGAAAACAAAAGAGCTGGACAAGGAAAAAGAGGAGGACACACAGATATATGAGTATATGCAAGGAAACATCGATTCCCTTATTGTGCAACTTGAGCCCTGCTCATTTTAGGCTTCCAATCTGGATAAATTGCCTGAGCTCGACACGTACGCCTTGGGGATCTTGTCGTGTCCTGCAGCCAGCGTTCTCTCGGAACCTGTCTTCAGTGCTGCTGGGGGTCTGCTGGCAGATAAGCACACGTGTCTGTCCACTGACAATGTGGACATGGCTCTCAGAGGACTTTTCTCTGGCCCAATTAGTGTGTGGCCCAATTAGTGGCAACGAGGGAGACTGTGGTTGGAGTCCCCTCGCTGTGTTTATAAAAGAACCAAGATGAACAAGTCATGGCTCTCAGAGGACTTTTCTTCCCCTGGGTCAGCCAGGGGACGGGAAAGGCATGCGTATTTTTGAGAGTGCTTCATGCAAAGCATCTGTTTCTTTTTCAAAAGGGGGGTCAACCGATGCCAGTCAAGTGGGGTGTGTGTGGCCCAATTAGTGGCAACGAGGGAGACTGTGGTTGGAGTCCCCTCGCTGTGTTTATAAAAGAACCAAGATGAACAAGTCATGGCTCTCAGAGGACTTTTCTTCCCCTGGGTCAGCCAGGGGACGGGAAAGGCACGTGTATTTTTGAGAGTGCTTCATGCAAAGCATCTTTTTCTTTTTCAAAAGGGGGGTCAACCGATGCCAGTCAAGTGGGGTGTGTGTGGCCCAATTAGTGGCAACGAGGGAGACTGTGGTTGGAGTCCCCTTGCTGTGTTTATAAAAGAACCAAGATGAACAAGTCATGGCTCTCAGAGGACTTTTCTTCCCCTGGGTCAGCCAGGGGACGGGAAAGGCACGCGTATTTTTGAGAGTGCTTCATGCAAAGCATCTTTTTCTTTCTCAAAAGGGGGGTCAACCGATGCCAGTCAAGTGGGGTGTGTGTGGCCCAATTAGTGGCAACGAGGGAGACTGTGGTTGGAGTCCCCTCGCTGTGTTTATAAAAGAACCAAGATGAACAAGTCATGGCTCTCAGAGGACTTTTCTTCCCCTGGGTCAGCCAGGGGACGGGAAAGGCACGCGTATTTTTGAGAGTGCTTCATGCAAAGCATCTTTTTCATTTTGAAAAGGGGCATCAACCGATGTCAGTCAAGTGGGGTGTGTGTGGCCCAATTAGTGGCAACGAGGGAGACTGTGGTTGGAGTCCCCTCACTGTGTTTCTAAAAGAACCAAGATGAACAAGTCATGGCTCTCAGAGGACTTTTCTTCCCCTGGGTCAGCCAGGGGACGGGAAAGGCACGCGTATTTTTGAGAGTGCTTCATGCAAAGCATCTTTTTCTTTTTCAAAAGGGGGGGTCAACCGATGCCAGTCAAGTGGGGTGTGTGTGGCCCAATTAGTGGCAACGAGGGAGACTGTGGTTGGAGTCCCCTCGCTGTGTTTTACATGCTTTTAGAAGGGCATGACATGGCTTGGAGGTTGACTTTCAGCATCTGCAAACTGTTGCCTACCAAAATGCTGCCTTTCCAACACCTGTGGTTATAGACAATGAGGAAGATACTGATGAAGATGAGACGCAGATACCCGATTGGGATGACAACTTAAATATTCGGTCAGGGCAAGAAGAGGCTCGTTCTGAGGGGGAGGGGAGTGCAAACACAACAATTGATGATGAAGTTCTAGATCCCACCTACTGTCAACCCACAGTCAGACACTCGAGGAGGTCAACAGAGGCGGTGGAGGAGGATGCAACCGACGACGAAGTTACCTTGCGCCTTCCTGGACACAGTCGGAGCACTGGTAGCACGTCTACAACTGCATCCTCAGCCACCACTCTGCCTCTGAGCATTATTTGGGGTGGATCAACAGGTCGCATGGCCTCTAAGCCTTGCCTACCCTGGTCCTTTTTTGACATAGAAAAAGATCGCCCAAATTATGTGATCTGTAAAATTTGTCATGGTTCTCTTAGTAGAGGTCAAAACCTCAGAAGTTTGACAACTTCTTCCATGAATCGTCACATGAATAAATATGATATGGCCCGGTGGGAAGCTCACCGTGCTGCAATGCGGCCTAGCGGAGCGAACCATCCACCGCCTGCCCCTTCCAGTGCATCCACATGCTCGTCATCTTCTAGGACTGTGGGGACAGCTGTCACACCTGTTTTTCCACCCACAACTTCCACCACTGTAACTGCAACAGGCAGTTTGCTTGGTAGGTCGTCAGTTGGTTTGGAAGGGGAAACAAGTGAGTGTGTACAGCTCTCTCAGACATCGATAGCACCAACGTTGGATGAAGGCAACATCATGTCTCCGCCTGCACTTTCCTCACAAACCTGCATTTTTCCAGGGACACCCTACTCAACACCGTCTACACACAGCAGCCAGATCTCTGTCCCTCAGATGTGGTCAAATAAAAGGCCACTTCCTGCGACCCATGACAAAGCGAAGAGGTTGACTCTATCCCTCTGTAAGCTGTTGGCTACCGAAATGCTGCCTTTCCGCCTAGTGGACACACAGGATTTTAGAGACCTTATGTCTGTCGCTGTGATCCAGTACAAGATGCCCAATCACCACTGCTTCTCCAAGAACAGCATGCCCGCGCTACACCAGCATGTCGCACACAACATCACCACTTCCTTGAGAAACTCTGTGTGTGACAGGGTGCATTTCAACACAGATACTTGGACCAGTAAGCATAGACAGGGTCATTACATGTCACTGACTGGGCACTGGCAAACTATGGTGAGAGATGGAGAAGGGTCTGCTGTCCAAGTCTTGCCGTCCCCACGAGTTGTTTCAATCCTTCTTCTGTATGTAGAAGTTAATACACTGCTTCTGCCTCTTCAACCTCGTGTGGGTCCTCCACCTTGGCGCAAACCCTGTGTGGTCAGGCCACCCTTCCTTGTAACTGCGCACAAGCACTACCACACACCTCCTTACTATGCTGGCAGCAGAGCTCAATGCCATCAGGCGGTCAAAGTTGTACTTTGAAATGTATGGGAAATGTGAGTCACACCGCTGAGAAGTTGTGGACGGTTAGCTCTGGAGACCAAGTTTCATCAATGGTTGTCTCCACTCAACCAGCAGCCAGGGAAGGCCGGGTGCGACAATGATGCAAACATGGGTGCGGCCCTTCGCTGTGACAATGTGACACACGTGCCTTGTGTGGTTCACGTGTTGAACCTGGTTGTCCAGCAATTTTTAAAGCACTATCCTGGCCCACATGGCCTTCTGCAGAGATCACGGTGTAACGCCTTGCTTGATCCACACACTCAGATGGGCTGTAAATGATAGGCTAGAGGGAAGCCACTCACCAAGCAGGACCCCTAGAACCCTGAAACCCTTTAAGCCCTATACAGGGATTAGGAATTGCACAGGGCCCAAGGTGATTAATACCTGTGGAAGGCTGCAGTTCCAGAGAATAGTAGTCAGGCAGGGTCAAAACATTAATTGAGGAACAGGAACAGAATGGGACGGCCAGGACTTAATCAGAAAACAAGCAGAGGTGAAATGCGGATCGGCCAACAAGGTACATAAACAGCAAGCAGGAAAAGTAGTCAGGTAACAAGCACACAAAATCATAAAACTGAACTGGGGGTAAAAGCAGAGCTATGTCTGGCAGTGGTCTGCAGACAGGATGGGCATAAAAAAGGGTGTGGTGTCTTCCCATTGGTTGTAGCTGAATGATGGTATTTCATCTGTGAGATACCCACCAGCTACATTCAGCCAGAGATTCTGCATCTGTCAAGGTAATGCAGCCCAGTGGGTGAGCATAACCTGCGTCCACCTGCGCCGCTGGCATCGACTCCTCTCCCATCATCAGCACTATTCATGAAAGGAACACGTTGTCACCTGGCGACCGGAGTACAAATTGACGGAGCGGACTCCGTTGGTGACTTAACAGCCGTGTGCGGCAATGATGCAAACCTGGCTGCGGGCCATCCTCAGGGCAATGTGACACACGTGCCTTGTATGGCTCACGTGTTGAACCTAATTCTCCAGCAATTTTTAAAACACCATCCCGGCCTACATGGCCTTGTGCAGCGGGCACGCTCGCCATGTGCTCACTTCCATCGTGCGCACACAGCAGCTCAACAACTTTCATCACTCCGGAAGTCTTAGGCGGGCTTTGCACACTACGACATCGCAGGCCGATGCTGCAATGCCGAGTGCGATAGTGCCCGCCCCCGTCGCAGCAGCGATATGTGGTGATAGCTGGCGTAGCGAAAGTTATCGCTACGCCAGCTTCACACACACACTCACCTGCCGTGCGACGTCCCTGTGGCCGGCGACCCGCCTCCTTGTTAAGGGGGCGGGTCGTGCGGCGTCACTGCGACGTCACACGGCAGGCGGCCAATCAGAGCGGAGGGGCGGAGATGAGCAGGATGTAAACATCCTGCCCATCTCCTTCCTTCCGCATATCCTACGGAAGCCGCAGTGAGGCCGGTAGGAGACGTTCCTCGCTCCTGCGGCTTCACACACAGCGATGTGTGCTGCCGCAGGAGCGAGGAACAACATCGGACCATTGCGTCAGCGTAATTATGGATTACTCCGACGCTGCACCGATGATACGATTACGACGCTTTTGCGCTCGTTAATCGTATCATCCAGCCTTTACACACTGCGATGTCGCATGCGATGCCGGAAGTGCGTCATTTTCAATTTGACCCCACCGACATCGCACCTGCGATGTCGCAGTGTGCAAAGTGCCCCTTAGGGTCTGGCAGTTAAACGCCGGAAATGCGATGTTCCGACCCGCAGGAATTGGAATCTGCACATGTTGCAGCGTGTGTGGCAGCACCGCAGAGCCCTGCTGAAATACGGTATGACATATAGCCTGGGATAACTTGATCAAGAGGTGGTGCAGATCACGCTGCTGGAGTGGTGTCAGATCAAGGACCTATGCACCCTGCTACACAGTTTACAAATGTCGACGAAGATGTTTAGCACTGGCAATGTCATTCTCAGCGTGACAATTCTGGTCATCTACATGATGGAGCACACTGTAATTATTATTCAGAGTCAGGTGTTGGGACAAGAGGAAGGGGAGGAAGTACAGGAGGAGTCATATGCGGAAGGGATAACAAGATCTACGAGGTCCAGATGGTCAGCGGCACCTATGCGGCATTCATGGTGAGGGAGAGGGATTAACAAGGGTGCATAGTATCAGCAAAAAGTGTTGATGAAAGTGCAGGAGCCCATGAAGAAATGGAGGAGGAACTGGCGATGGGCATGGAAGACTCAGCAGATGAGTGAGAGCTTGCTCACATTTCGGTTGTGCGAGGTTGTGGGGAGAGGGCAGAGGAAGGATGCACGATTCTCACCTCTCTGCCACCAACACACCAAGGACTTGGTCCTCCTGGATGCACAAGACACATGAGCGCCTTCTTGCTGCACTACCTACATGACCCTCGGATTGTATGAATTCGAAGTAATCCTGAATACTGGGTTGCCACACTGTTAGATCCCCGGTACAAGACAAAATTTGGCGAACTAATTCCTGCCATAGAAATGGATGCACGTATACAGGAGTATCTGCAGAATGTGGTACGCAATCTTAGATCTACTTTTCCACTAAACACCAGTGCTGCACAGAGTGAATCTCAACGCTTTGTCATGGATAGGAGGAAATGGTCTTTTACTTGTCCACATCTGAGGGACCGAGGGATGGCTGCTGTGCTGAGATGGCGTTGAGTACGGTGTCCCTGCAGAGTTGCACTTTTGCTCATATACCAAAATGAGTTGAAAAAGGACAGATGCTGGTGGAAAGGGGAACAGGTGTGTTGGAAAGGGGAAAAAAGTTTTGGTCCGTGGATTTGGTGGTTAAGCAACAGTAACATTTGCTGAAGAAACACCATCTGTTACAGTGGGACTGGCAGATTTGGATAAAGTGGTATATACTATGTTACCGCTATATAACGAAAATTAATAAGAAAAGAAAGAGAAAGGTATATATCCCCATCAGCAGTAAGTGTCCACCATGCTCCCAGTTGGAAAAGGAGAGGTTGGCAACTGGAAGGTTTGGTGGAGGATACAGAGCTGTGTGGCTATGAAACTAATAGTAGCCTGAACCGAGTTAGACGCCATTCGGATCTGGAGACTGTGAGCCCTGTTAGCGTCACAGGGTCCACATGCCCACCCAGCCCAGGAACTCCCTGTTAACAACACAGGGGCCATTGAGTACGCTGACCGTGTGCGTAGGGGCACACCTGTGGACAGCAGGCGCATCAGCAGCAGCAGGCCTGTTAATGCCACTGGGCTGCACAAGCAGGACTGGTAGGACAGGAGCTGGTCTTAACCGTTCTGCGTTACCAACTGTAGTGGTGGCCTGCATCGACACCCTATCCCTGCCTACCTCTGGCCTAAAGCCGCAATGGGTTCAACACATGGAGGTGTGCTCTTTCGTAGCATAATAGAAGACTGCGCACCTCCTTGTTGGCTCCAGCCCCTTTTATAACCTGGGTCCGCCCCAAACCAGGGTGAACCACAATGCACCTCCTGGAGACAAAAGTAGAGTGACACGTCATGAGTGGCATAACTAGCGTCCTATTTGGAACCGCAACTTCAATGATGACCTCATGGCTGCCATGACCCAAACACCTCACCAGTCATCGTCTGACCATCAATAATGCGGTGACAAGTCATAGGGGTGGCCCTCTGCAAGCCATTTGGGAGGACACCTGATGCCCTGTGGTCTATATGGGACCCCCACATCAGGGGCAGGGCCAAAGAGTTCATTACCGGACCTAGTCTCTGATGCAGGAAATGCCTGAGCATGCTCAGTAGCATGAAATACAGTCTCTGAAAAAAGACTATCAGCTTTAGCATGGTGTCTAGGCACAAAACAGGACTTAGACCCGGCACGGAATGCAAGCACCTGTGCAAAGAGGCTTTTCACACTTAGTGTGGGAGCATGCGCTGTATCCCGAAATGAAGACTTAGCGTCAGGAATAACACAGTCAGGCTGAGCATACTCACGAGGCGAAACACTGTAATTATGCTGCAGCTGGGGTAAATTGGCACACGCATGCACACTAGCTGCCTCTCCACACTTAGACGTGGAGGGGAAATTGCTCTTGGAGATGCTGTCTATGAACAGAAGGAAAAGCTAAAGGAAGCCTGACTTTCTATCCCTCCGAATTATGAAATGCAGCAATGAATTCCATTAGTTTGCTATAACATTAGCGTAGCAAAATGTGCATGAGGGTGTCATGTAGAGGTGCTATAAATAGCTTGTCACCAGTGGTGCACTAATGGAATACAACAGCCAGTTCTATGATGCCACTAAATGGCAGTATTTTTTGCTATCATTATAGCTTATTAAAAACAGAGCAGGAGGGTGTCATGCAGAGGTGCTAGAAATAGCTTGTCACCAGTGGGGCACTAATGGAATACAACAGCCAGTTCTATGATGCCACTAAATGGCAGTATTTTGTGCTATCATTATAGCTTATTAAAAACAGAGCAGGAGGGTGTCATGCACAGGTGCTAGAAATAGCTTGTCACCAGTGGGGCACTAATGGAATACAACAGCCAGTTCTATGATGCCACTAAATGGCAGTATTTTGTGCTATCATTATAGCTTATTAAAAACAGAGAAGGAGGGTGTCATGCAGAGGTGCTAGAAATAGCTTGTCACCAGTGGGACACTAATGGAATACAACAGCCAGTTCTATGATGCCACTAAATGGCAGTATTTTGTGCTATCATTATAGCTTATTAAAAACAGAGCAGGAGGGTGTCATGCAGAGGTGCTAGAAATAGCTTGTCACCAGTGGGGCACTAATGGAATACAACAGCCAGTTCTATGATGCCACTAAATGGCAGTATTTTGTGCTATCATTATAGCTTATTAACCCTTTAGTGACGGAGCTAATTTTCACCTTAATGACCAGACCAAATTTTGCAATTCTGACCAGTGTCACTTCATGAGGTTATAACTCTGGAACGCTTCAACGGATCCCGGTGATTCTGAGATTGTTTTTTCGTCACATATTGAACTTCATGTTAGTACCAAATTTAGGACAATATTTTTTGTGTTTATTTATGAAAAAAATTGAATATTGGCAAAAATTTTGAAAATTTAGCAATTTTCAACTTTTGAATTTTTATACCGTTAAACCAGAGATTTCTGTGACACAAAATAGTTAATAAATAACATTTCCCACATGTCTACTTTACATCAGCATAATTTTGGAAACAAAATTTTTTTTTGTTAGGAAGTTAGAGGGGTTCAAAGTTTATCAGCAATTTCTCATTTTTACATCAAAATTTACAAAACCATTTTTTTAGGGACCACATCACATTTGAAGTGACTTCAATAGGCCTAGATGACAGAAAATACCCAAAAGTGACACCATTCTAAAAACTGCACCCCCCAAAGTACTCAAAACCACATTCAAGAAGTTTATTAACCCTTCAGGTGCTTCACATGAACAAAAGCAATGTGGAATGAAAAAAAGCAAAAATTAAATTTTACCTAAAAATGTTGCTCTAACCCAAATTTATTCACTTTTAGAAGAAATAACACAACAAAATGGACCCCAAAACTTGTTCCCCACTTTCTTATTAGTGCGCTGATACCCCACATGTGGTCAGAAACCTCTGTTTGGACAAATGGGAGGGCTCGGAACAGAAGGAACAATATTTGAATTTTGGAAAGCAAATTTGGCTGAAATAGATTGCGGGCACCATGTTGCATTTACAGGTCCGCTAAGGTACCTAAACAGAAGAAATCCCTCACAAGTGACACCATTTTGGAAACTAGACCCCTCAAGGCTTCTATCTAGGGGTATAGTGAGCATTTTAGATCCACAGGTACTTCACAGATTTTGTTAACATTACGTTGTCATATTGAAAATTTTAATAATTTTCTCAAAAATGTTGCTTTAGCATCAATTTTCTCACTTTTTCAAGAGGTAATTCCAAAAATTTGACCTCAAGGTTTGTTAACCACTTTTTTATGAGCGCGGTGATACCTCACATGTGGTCTGAAACCTTTGTTTGGACAAATGGGAGGGCTTGGAACGAAAGGAGCAATATTTGAATTTTAGAAAGGAAATTTGCCTGAAAAAGATTGCGGGCACCATGTCGCATTTGGAGGTCCCCTAAGGTACCTAAACAGCAGAAACCCCGCACAAGTGACCCCATTTTGGAAACTAGGCCCCTCAAGGAATTTATCTAGATGTTTGCTGAGTACCCTGAACCCTCAGGTGCTTCACAGAATTTTATAACGTTGAGCCATGAAAAAAAAAAAAAAAAATTTTACCACAAAATTGTTATTTCAACCAGGTAGCTTTTTTTTTTACAAGAGTAAAAGGAAAAAAATCAGCATAACATTTATTGTGCAATTTCTCCTGAGTTTGGCGATACCTTATATGTGGTGGAAATCAACTGTTTGGGCGCATGGCAGGGCTCGGAAGGGAAGGAGCGCCATTTGACTGCAAAATTGGCTGGAATCAATAGCGGACGTCAGGTTGCATTTGGAGAGCCCCTGAGGTGCCTAAACAGTGGCGGTCCCCCACAAGTGACTCCATTCTGGAAACAAGACACCTCAAGGCTTTTATCTAGGTGTATAGTGAGCAGTTTGAATCCATGAGTACTTCACAGAATTTGATAACCTTAGGTTGCCATATTGAAAATTTTCATTTTTTTCACAAAAATGTTGCTTTAGCATCAAATTTCTCACTTTTTCAAGAGACAACAACAAACCGTGGACCCCACAGGTTGTTATCCAATGTCTTATGAGCACAGGGATACCCCAGATGTGGCCAAAAACCTCTGTTTGGATAAATGGGAGGGCTTGGAATGGAAGGAGCACCATTTGAATTCTGGAAAAGTTGAAATAAATGGCGCGCACCATGTCACATTAGAGGGGCCCCTTGGGTACCTATACATTAGAAACCCCCCACAAGTGACTCCATTTTGGAAACTGGATTTTATTCAGGAGTATAGTAAGCATTTTGAATCCACAGGTACTTCACAAAAATGTTGCTGTAGCAACAAATGTCTCACTTTTAGGCTATGTGTCCATGATCCAGCGACACGGCGTCTAGTACACAGTGTCAGCCTCCTGCAGAGATGTGAGTGTTGTCCACGGGAGAACGCAGCTGCCCATGCCCACGATTTGGGTTCAGGCCGCTGTGGAGCTCTATGCTACCTGCAGAGAACACTCATCTCCGCAGCATAAATTGACATGCTGAGGCTCGGGAAGCTGCGCCACAGGTCGGTTTATGCTGCGGAGAAAAGAAGCACATTGGGCATGAGATTTCTAAAAATCCTTCCACTGTGCTTCTACTGCACAATGCAGCGTTATGGACGCAGGGAAAACACTCAGCGCCCAAAACGCTGAAAACCCTGATCGTGGGCACATAGCCTAAAATTCTACAATGGATGAATGGATTAGATGTCAAACATATAGAACGTCCCACCCCCTGCATATTCTAAGCTGGCGCCCTTTAGTGCCTTTCATGTGGCACTAAAGGGTGCCTAGCCTTGTATTTAGCCCCCCAAAAAATTAATAATTAAAATAAACGACATGGGGTCCCCCCTATTTTTGATAGCCAGCTAGGGTAAAGCAGACAGCTGTAGCCTGCAAACCACAGCTGACAGCTTCACCTTGTCTGGTGATCAATTTGGAGGGCTCCCCAGGCGTTTTTTTAAAAAACGTGGGGTCCCCCCCAAATTAGATCACCAGCCAAGGTGAAGCGGACAGCTGGGGTCTGGTATTCTCAGGGTGGGAAGAGCCATGGTTATTGGACTCTTCCCAGCCTAAAAATAGCAGGCCGCAGCCGCCCCAGAAGTGGTGCATCCATTAGATGCGCCAATCCTGGCGCTTCGCCCCAGCTCATCCCGCGCCCTGGTGCGGTGGCAGACGGGGTAATATATGGGGTTGATACCAGCTGTAATGTCACCTGGCATCAAGCCCTGGGGTTAGTGATGTCACGGCATCTGAACAGATACCCGACATCACTAACCCAGTTAGTAATAGAAAAAAAAAAGACAAAAAAAAAATTTATTTGAAAAAAAAACTCCCCGAAACATTCCTCTTTTACCAATTTATTGAAAATAAAGAAATTCCGGTCACTGTAATCCATTTTGGAGGTCCCACGCCGACTCTGGATCTTCTAGAATATGGGGGGCACGTTCAGGGAACGTATCCCCCATTTTCTGGAAGAGCAAGCTCTCCATGAGCAGTGTGGGTGCAGTACTCTGAGAATACTGCACTCACACTGCCCCGGTCCAACCTAGGGCAGAGTGACCTGCAGTAACCTCATTCCAGAATATGAGGGGCACGCTCACAGAACGTACCCCCCATTTTCTGGAACAGCAGTCTCTCCATGTGAGGAGTGTGACTGCAGATTACCGCACTCACCCTCCCCCGGTCCACAGTGGAGCCTGTGCATCAGCGACGTCAGGGTCCCTGCTTGCAGGGATCCAGCTGACAGCCGCTGTCTGCGCATGCGCCGCCAGCATTGAAGAAGGAGGCGGCGTGATCGCGGGACGGAGCGGCAGACAGGTAACGTAAGACCGGGGGCTTGGGGGGGGTGACGGGGGTGACCTAGTGGGACCTGGGGACACCTTTCTGTCGCATGTGACGTGTCACATGCGGCAGAAAGCGCAGAATGAATGCGGCCGCGCGCTGTGCGCTGCCATCTTCCACGCTCCGGAGGGGGGAGGGGGGTGGTGGCTCTGGAGAACCGGAGGGGGCTCCGGTGACCAGAGGGCTCCGGTGGACCGGAGGAGGGGTCAGGGGGAGGACATTTCCCTCCGATCTGAAATGTTTGATCATTTCAGATTGGAGGGAAATGACTGCAGAGCCGGCGCCGGCGGCAGTTTTCTGTGCGCTTCGGCGCCATTTTGGATGTCCGGTGGGGGTAGGGGTGGGGGTGGGGGGACTCTCCGGTACCGGGGGCTTTGAGGGCACTAGGGGGTTAGATTTCTTTCTCATCTGACATGTTTGATCATGTCAGATGAAAAAGAAATCAGTTTTACCGGCCATTTCTTTATTTTTCATGTGTTCGTCGGTATACAGTGTATACCGCCGATCACATGATCGGGGTCCAAAAAAAACACCCCGATTCATAATCTGGGGGGTCTCAGCTACCCCCGGTAGCTGAAACCCCTGAGATTTTCGGTCGCTGAGGGGCGCTACAGGGTTTTTTCGGGCCGCCGCTTTAAAGCGGCGGAACAGAATAAGTACCCTGTTTTGCCGCCGCTTTAAGTCGTACGGCCGTCGTTATGAGGTTAAAAACAGAGCAGGAGGGTGTCATGCAGAGGTGCTGCACATAGATTTGCAGTAGTGTGACTAGACAAAAGTACAATAGCCACGTTTAGGATGCCACTAGGTACACTGACTGTTTGCTAGTATAATGGCTTAGTTAAAAAAAGTTGGAGTGTGCAATGCAGGCAGACATGCTGCAAATATCTTTACAATAGTGTGAATAGACAAAAGTCCAATAGCCACGTTTAGGATGCCACTAGGTACACTGACTGTTTGCTAGTATAATGGCTTAGTTAAAAAAAGTTGGAGTGTGCAATGCAGGCAGACATGCTGCAAATATCTTTACAATAGTGTGAATAGACAAAAGTACAATAGCCACGTTTAGGATGCCACTAGGTACACTGACTGTTTGCTAGGATAATGGCTTAGTTTAAAAAAGTTGGAGTGTGCAATGCAGGCAGACATGCTGCAAATATCTTTACAATAGTGTGAATAGACAAAAGTACAATAGCCACGTTTAGGATGCCACTAGGTACACTGACTGTTTGCTAGGATAATGGCTTAGTTTAAAAAAGTTGGAGTGTGCAATGCAGGCAGAAGTGCTGCAAATATCTTTACAATAGTGTGAATAGACAAAAGTACAATAGCCACGTTTAGGATGCCACTAGGTACACTGACTGTTTGCTAGTATAATGGCTTAGTTAAAAAAAGTTGGAGTGTGCAATGCAGGCAGACATGCTGCAAATATCTTTACAATAGTGTGAATAGACAAAAGTACAATAGCCACGTTTAGGATGCCACTAGGTACACTGACTGTTTGCTAGGATAATGGCTTAGTTTAAAAAAGTTGGAGTGTGCAATGCAGGCAGACATGCTGCAAATATCTTTACAATAGTGTGAATAGACAAAAGTACAATAGCCACGTTTAGGATGCCACTAGGTACACTGAGTGTTTGCTAGTATAATGGCTTAGTTATAATGAGTTGGAGTGTGCAATGCAGGCAGACGTGCTGCAAATATCTTTACAATAGTGTGAATAGACAAAAGTACAATAGCCACGTTTAGGATGCCACTAGGTACACTGACTGTTTGCTAGTATAATGGCTTAGTTTAAAAAAGTTGGAGTGTACAATGCAGGCAGACGTGCTGCAAATATCTTTACAATAGTGGGAATAGACAAAAGTACAATAGCCACGTTTAGGATGCCACTAGGTACACTGACTGTTTGCTAGTATAATGGCTTAGTTTAAAAAAGTTGGAGTGTGCAATGCAGGCAGACATGCTGCAAATATCTTTACAATAGTGTGAATAGACAAAAGTCCAATAGCCACGTTTAGGATGCCACTAGGTAGACTGACTGTTTGCTAGTATAATGGCTTAGTTGAAAAAAGTTGGAGTGTGCAATGCAGGCAGACATGCTACAAATATCTTTA
This sequence comes from Anomaloglossus baeobatrachus, assembly GCF_048569485.1. NCBI lineage: Eukaryota > Metazoa > Chordata > Amphibia > Anura > Aromobatidae > Anomaloglossus > Anomaloglossus baeobatrachus. The sequence goes on from NC_134358.1 coordinate 459,306,864, forward strand.
CAATAGTGTGAATAGACAAAAGTACAATAGCCACGTTTAGGATGCCACTAGGTACACTGACTGTTTGCTAGGATAATGGCTTAGTTTAAAAAAGTTGGAGTGTGCAATGCAAGCAGACATGCTGCAAATATCTTTACAATAGTGTGAATAGACAAAAGTACAATAGCCACGTTTAGGATGCCACTAGGTACACTGACTGTTTGCTAGGATAATGGCTTAGTTTAAAAAAGTTGGAGTGTGCAATGCAGGCAGAAGTGCTGCAAATATCTTTACAATAGTGTGAATAGACAAAAGTACAATAGCCACGTTTAGGATGCCACTAGGTACACTGACTGTTTGCTAGTATAATGGCTTAGTTAAAAAAAAGTTGGAGTGTGCAATGCAGGCAGACATGCTGCAAATATCTTTACAATAGTGTGAATAGACAAAAGTACAATAGCCACGTTTAGGATGCCACTAGGTACACTGACTGTTTGCTAGTATAATGGCTTAGTTGAAAAAATTTGGAGTGTGCAATGCAGGCAGACATGCTGCAAATATCTTTACAATAGTGTGAATAGACAAAAGTACAATAGCCACGTTTAGGATGACACTAGGTACACTGACTGTTTGCTAGTATAATGGCTTAGTTAAAAAAAGTTGGAGTGTGCAATGCAGGCAGACATGCTGCAAATATCTTTACAATAGTGTGAATAGACAAAAGTACAATAGCCACGTTTAGGATGCCACTAGGTACACTGACTGTTTGCTAGGATAATGGCTTAGTTTAAAAAAGTTGGAGTGTGCAATGCAGGCAGACGTGCTGCAAATATCTTTACAATAGTGTGAATAGACAAAAGTACAATAGCCACGTTTAGGATGCCACTAGGTACACTGACTGTTTGCTAGTATAATGGCTTAGTTAAAAAAAGTTGGAGTGTGCAATGCAGGCAGACATGCTGCAAATATCTTTACAATAGTGTGAATAGACAAAAGTACAATAGCCACGTTTAGGATGCCACTAGGTACACTGACTGTTTGCTAGGATAATGGCTTAGTTTAAAAAAGTTGGAGTGTGCAATGCAGGCAGACATGCTGCAAATATCTTTACAATAGTGTGAATAGACAAAAGTACAATAGCCACGTTTAGGATGCCACTAGGTACACTGAGTGTTTGCTAGTATAATGGCTTAGTTATAATGAGTTGGAGTGTGCAATGCAGGCAGACGTGCTGCAAATATCTTTACAATAGTGTGAATAGACAAAAGTACAATAGCCACGTTTAGGATGCCACTAGGTACACTGACTGTTTGCTAGTATAATGGCTTAGTTTAAAAAAGTTGGAGTGTGCAATGCAGGCAGACGTGCTGCAAATATCTTTACAATAGTGGGAATAGACAAAAGTACAATAGCCACGTTTAGGATGCCACTAGGTACACTGACTGTTTGCTAGTATAATGGCTTAGTTTAAAAAAGTTGGAGTGTGCAATGCAGGCAGACATGCTGCAAATATCTTTACAATAGTGTGAATAGACAAAAGTCCAATAGCCACGTTTAGGATGCCACTAGGTACACTGACTGTTTGCTAGTATAATGGCTTAGTTGAAAAAAGTTGGAGTGTGCAATGCAGGCAGACATGCTACAAATATCTTTACAATAGTGTGAATAGACAAAAGTACAATAGCCACGTTTAGGATGCCACTAGGTACACTGACTGTTTGCTAGGATAATGGCTTAGTTTAAAAAAGTTGGAGTGTGCAATGCAAGCAGACATGCTGCAAATATCTTTACAATAGTGTGAATAGACAAAAGTACAATAGCCACGTTTAGGATGCCACTAGGTACACTGACTGTTTGCTAGGATAATGGCTTAGTTTAAAAAAGTTGGAGTGTGCAATGCAGGCAGACGTGCTGCAAATATCTTTACAATAGTGTGAATAGACAAAAGTACAATAGCCACGTTTAGGATGCCACTAGGTACACTGACTGTTTGCTAGTATAATGGCTTAGTTAAAAAAAGTTGGAGTGTGCAATGCAGGCAGACATGCTGCAAATATCTTTACAATAGTGTGAATAGACAAAAGTACAATAGCCACGTTTAGGATGCCACTAGGTAAACTGACTGTTTGCTAGTATAATGGCTTAGTTTAAAAAAGTTGGAGTGTGCAATGCAGGCAGACGTGCTGCAAATATCTTTACAATAGTGGGAATAGACAAAAGTACAATAGCCACGTTTAGGATGCCACTAGGTACACTGACTGTTTGCTAGTATAATGGCTTAGTTAAAAAGAGTTGGAGTGTGCAATGCAGGCAGACGTGCTCTGCAAATGTCTTTGCACTAGTGGGACTATAGCAAAGTCCAATAGCCACGTTTAGGATGCCACTAGGTACACTGACTGTTTGCTAGTATAATGGCTTAGTTAAAAAGATTTGGAGTTTGCAATGCAGGCAGACGTGCTCTGCAAATGTCTTTGCACTAGTGGGACTATAGCAAAGTCCAATAGCCACGTTTAGGATGCCACTAGGTACACTGACTGTTTGCTAGTATAATGGCTTAGTTATAATGAGTTGGAGTGTGCAATGCAGGCAGACGTGCTCTGCAAATGTCTTTGCACTAGTGGGACTATAGCAAAGTCCAATAGCCACGTTTAGGATGCCACTAGGTACACTGAGTGTTTGCTAGTATAATGGCTTAGTTATAATGAGTTGGAGTGTGCAGAGGACAGGAGGGTACAGTGCCAGGATTGTGGGGCTCTGGGTAGAGGAATGGAAGCCTGCCTTTCTATTCCCTTCTAATGGTGAAATGCAGGGAGGAAATCCCTGACCTTGGCTACACAGACGCTGTCTCTGTTTTCAGGACCTGTCACCTATGGCTCTCTGACCCTGCCGGTTTGAGCCCTTAAAAGGACTGCTAGAAAGTGCTCTCCCTAAGCTGTCTAACGCTGTGTATGCAGCGCATACAGCTGTATCGGCGATAGGACTCAGGAGGACGGAGCTGCGACAGTGATGTCTGACACCAAAGACGCAGAAGAGATAATGGCGTCCTGGAGGAAAATGTCCGGTTTTATAATGCAGGGACATGTGACATGGACATCCTATCACACATGCCGTTGCTTCTCTGGCTAAAAGTCCACTTAGCTGTGTGTGTGTCTGGGATTGGCTGACATGCTGGCCCGCCCCACTACACGCGCGCACTTAGGGAAGGAAGACAAGGAAAAAAAAAAAAAAATGGCGATCACCATTATAGAAACAGCAGTGATCTGAAGGCGCTGTTCACGCACACTATACACTGAAATGTCATAATAGTGTGATTCACAGAGTGACTTACACTATTACAGCAGAAACCAAGCTAGGATTTAGCTGTTTTTTTTGCTGCTAGAACCGTTCTCGAACGTTTCTAGAACTATCGAGCTTTTGCAAAAAGCTCGAGTTCTAGTTCGATCTAGAACAGGCCCCAAAATCACTCGAGCCTAGAACTGGAGAACCTCGAACCACGAACCGCGCTCAACTCTAGTCTTCAACACTGCCTGTCTCGCTGTATATCGCACTGCACTTGGATGGCATCCGAGTGCATTGTTATGTTTTACACGAACCCATAGACTTGTATGGGTGCATGTGAGCCAAGACTCACTGCCAAACGCAGCATGTTGCGATTATTTTCTGATGCCAATATGGCATGAGAAATCAATTGCAGATAGACACTGCTTCATAGTTTTGCACTGGTGCAAGTGCAAAGTAGTAATTTCACCATAGTGTAGTAATGCCTTATCCTGTTTTCTTGTACTAATGTACCTATCCTGGACTCCTTCTTTTAGTAATGTTTCCATTCTGTAGTAATGTCACCTATTGTGCCATTCTTCACAATCACATAAAAAAGACAGTCTTCTCACCTGTCCTCCATTCCCTTGGTGTCATCTTTTGCAGTCCACAGGCAGATTAGACCCCTTTACATTTGTCTCCAGGATCAGGCCAGCCGCTGGCTACTCAGATGTCAGCAGCTGATGCAAGCATGCTTTTGCAGCAGCATATAGTGTCACTGCCATGCGACATTGTACCGACAAGTCTAGGTCAGCTGCTTACCTCTGATTGGCTGGCAGCTGGCATTGGCACTGCTTTGCAGATATATACATTCTAAGGAAGCACATTTAACTGTCTCAGAGAATGCACCAGCACGGATTTAGTGCAAAAAGCAAGATCTCAAGATAACATGAGAGTTTTTTTGCTTAAAGGAAATTTGTCATCAGTTTTTTGCTACCCCATCTGAGAGTACAATAATGTACAGACAAAGACCCTGATTCCAACAATGTTTCACTTACTGAGCTGTGTGCTGTCATTTTGATAAAATCAATGTTTTCTCTCCTGCATATGTACAGTCATATGAAAAAGTTTGAGCACCCCTATTAATGTTAACCTTTTTTCTTTATAACAATTTGGGTTTTTGCAACAGCTATTTCAGTTTCATATATCTAAAAACTGATGGACTGGGTAATATTTCTGGATTGAAATGAGGTTTATTGTACTAACAGAAAATGTGCAATCCGCATTTAAACAAAATTTGACCGGTGCAAAAGTATGGGCACCCTTATCAATTTCTTGATTTGAACACTCTTAACTACTTTTTACTGACTTACTAAAGCACTAAATTGGTTTTGTAACCTCATTGAGCTTTGAACTTCATAGGTAGGTGTATCTAATCATGAGAAAAGGTATTTAAGGTGACCACTTGCAAGTTGTTCTTCTATTTGAATCTCCTATGAAGAGTGGCATCATGGGCTCCTCAAAACAACTCTCAAATGATCTGAAAACAAAGATTATTGAACATAGTTGTTCAGGGGAAGGATACAAAAAGTTGTCTTAGAGATTTAAACTGTCAGTTTCCACTGTGAGGAACATAGTAAGGAAATGGAAGAACACAGGTACAATTCTTGTTAAGCCCAGAAGTGGCAGGCCAAGAAAAATATCAGAAAAGCAGAGAAAGAGAAGAAGAATGGTGAGAACAGTCAAGGACAATCCACAGACCACCTCCAAAGACTTGCAGCATCATCTTGCTGCAGATGGTGTCAATGTGCATCGGTCAACAATACAGCGCACGTTGCACAAGTAGAAGCTGTATTGGAGAGTGATGTGAAAGAAACCGTTTCTGCAAGCACGCCACAAACAGAGTCACCTGAGGTATGCATAAGCACATTTGGACAAGCAAGTTACATTTTGGAAGAAGGTCCTGTGGACTGATGAAACAATGATTGAGTTGTTTGGTCATACAAAAAGGCGTTATGCATGGAGGCAAAAAAACACAGCATTCCAAGAAAAGCACTCTCTACCAACAGTAAAATTTGGTGGAGGTTCCATCATGCTTTGGGGCTGTGTGGCCAATGCCGGCATCGGGAATCTTGTTACAGTTGATGGTCGCATAGATTCAACTCAGTATCAGCAGATTCTTGACAATAATGTGCAAGAATCAGTGACGAAGTTGAAGTTATGCAGGGGATGGATATTTCAGCAAGACAATTATCCAAAACACTGCTCCAAATCTACTCAGGCATTTATGCAGAGGAACAATTACAATGTTCTGGAATGGCCATCCCAGTCCCCATACCTGAATATCATTGAAAATCTGTGGGATGATTTGAAGCGTGCTGTCCATGCTCGGCGACCATCAAACTTAACTGAACTGGAATTGTTTTGTAAACAGGAATGGTCAAATATACCTTCATCCAGGATTCCGGAACTCATTAAAAGCTACAGGAAGCAACTACAGGCTGTGATTTTTGCAAAAGGAGGATCTTCAAAATATTAATGTCACTTTTATGTTGAGGTGCCCATACTTTTGCACCGGTCAAATTTAATTTAAATGCGGATTGCACATTTTCTGTTAGTACAATAAAGGTCATTTCAATCCAGAAATATTACTCAGTCCATCAGTTATTAGATATATGAAACTGAAATAGCTGTTGCAAAAACCCAAATTGTTAATAAAGAAAAAAGGATAACATTAATAGGGGTGCCCAAACTTTTTCATATGACTGCAGCAGTTATACAGAGCTCATAAACATGCTGAGCTAACTGGCAGCATACCAAGTAGTCATCTAATGATAACTGATTATTAACTAGTTATTTTATAATAACTACACTAAGCAGCCAGTAATTGAAACATGGCTGGAGTCAAGGTCTCTGCCTCTATATTATGCTGCTCTCAGATTAGATGTTAACCCTAGAACGCATACCTGGGGCCTCGCAGTGCTGCTAGGTTACTTGTTTTCTATTGTAGATTTCTATGGTTGCGTGTTCTAGGGTTAAAATCTGGTGACAGATTCCCTTTAAGTATGTTTAACACAATTATTCCCACTTCCTAAAAAGGAAATGCAAAAAGAACAAGAAATGCAAAAACAGTAGCTTGTCATATGGAGATTTTCCTTGGTAGACACTAAGTTTAATTTTTTTTCTTTAAAAAAAATTGTTTGCTGCTGCTTACATCTGCATTAAAAATGAAAACATGTACTATTGAAATTTAGAGTCTGGCTGATACACTAAATAATTGTGTGATCCATCACTGGCACTGTTGCTGCCAGTTCTCCTTTCTCTCTCTCAGTTCCCTACCAATTGAATCTCTTTATTAGAAATCGCTCACACAAGCGTATACATGAGACTAGGGCTTTCCGATGTTTTATCGGATAGCAATCTCTTCGAAGTTATACTCTGAGACAGTGCCGACCAGCATTTTTTTCTCGCGTCAATTCAGGGTGAGAAAACATTTCAGCATGCTGCGATTGACATCATATATCAGATGGCATGCACCCATTTAAGTCTATATGAGGGAATCAAACATTGCAGTCTGATTTACACTGACAAATGGAGAAGATGGAGAAATTAAGATCCATTTTCTCCTCACCTTTGATACGATTTGCGCATGCGAGATGACTCTGATCAGAGTTTGAGCAAAGTTGAATTTGCATAATATGGCAGATTCTCACACATGGGAGAATCTATGTCATCTGGCCCTAGCATTCTTCTCCGCCTACAGCACAAATTTCCTGTACTTGTTCAGTTGTACAGCACACTCTCTGCGGTATTTTTCCAATATTTTATGGCTTAGTTCCCTAACTCTTGCTAAGCTGAGAGCTCTGATGGCCAGATTCAACCAAAAATGGCTGCTAAATCATTTCCAATTTAAAATGCTTTTAAATAGGGTATGATATTTCCTCCTGATTTACTTTGCTAAACCTTGTGATAGCTGCAAGAATAATGGGAAAACCTGCCCAGACATTCCTCAGGTTACAGTGGGATGCACTTTACCATTAGTAAAAATTAATGTTATTGTGAACAGTTAAGCAAGTTGACGTTGAAATGATCTCTAAAAGACATAAAGTTAAAAATGACAAATTTCCTTTGTATTTTAGGCCAATATATATATATATATGTATATATATATATATATATATATATATATATATTCATCTTTTACATTTTTAAAATATTTAAAACAAAAGTAAAATGGGCCAATGCACCTCCTTTGGCAAGTATCACAGCTTGTAAACACTCTTTTTTTAGCCAGCCAAGAGTCTTATAGTACTTGTTTGAAGGATTTTCATCCATTCTTCCTTGGAAAAGTCTTCCAGCTCTGTGAGTTTCCTGAGTCGTCTGGCATGCACAGGTCTTTTGAGGTCTAGCCACAGATTTTCAATGATAATCAGATCAGGGGACTGTGAGGACCATTGTAAAACCTTCAGTTTGTGCTTTTTGAGGTAGTCTGTTGTGGATTTTGATGTGTGTTTATGATCGTTATCCTTTTGTAGAAGTCATCCTCTTTTCCACTTCGGCTTTTTACAGATGGTGTTGTTTGCATCAGAAATTTGCTAAAATTTTAGTGAATCCATTCTTCCTTCAACCCGTGAAATGTTCCCAGTACCATTGGCTGCAACACAATCCAAAAGCATGATTGATCCACCCTCATGCTTAAAAGTTGGGCTTATGTTCTTTTCCTGAACTTGACCCTGGATAACGAACCCCATACAAGTCACTGGGGATGAGAAGTTCTGTCCTGTAAAATAGTCCAGGTAAGGACTAGGAAGATACAAAAGTAAGCTTAATGGAGGTAAGATCAGGACAGTTATACATACCATGTTTCCAGGAAGATAATACAGCAGTCAGGCTCTTTTCATGACCCATTCATTAAGCTTCATGAATATTTACTGCTTCCCCTGTCCACCCTTTGTGCCAGAATTTTTGATTGGTTGCAGACTGTTATACACCCCCACCCTCTGTGTTAGCATCTGTGATTGGTTGCAGACCAGTTTGCTGTATAGTAGAGTAAAAATAAATAAAACATTTTACAAAATGGCTTGCGCTCCTGACATATTTTTCATAATAAGCGTGGATAAAGCAGCAGCTCTAGGCTGCAACCCCCAGTGATCTGCTTTACTGTGGCTGGTTACCAAAAATAGAGGGAATGCCATAATTAAAAAAAAAATGTTGAGTGAGTCCTCCCACTTTTAATAACCAGCCATGGTAAACCTGACAGGTGGGGGCTGGTATTATCCAAGTGGGAAGAGCCATGGATATTGGTGCCTTACAGCCTAAAAATATTAGCCTGCAGCCATCCCAAAAGTGCACATCAATAAGATGTGACAATTCTGGCACTTTACCAGGCTCCTCCTAATTAAACTCATGTTTATACAGTGTTTATGGGGTTTATGTCAGCTGAGATTTGTCAAAAATCACAGCTGCCATCAAGCACAAGGTTAGTAATGGTGAAAGGTCTATGAGACACACCATTACTAACCTTTAAGTCAAAGAAAATAAATACACAGAAAAATCCTTTCTTTTAAATAAAAAGCCCACACCCTTTTCCCCTCTTTACTAACCACAAAAACACATCTGCATCTGCAGGTCCAACATAATCCACATAACATCCCACAACATTCCTGGCTCTGCTGCATCTGGAGTGATGGAAAACGTTACCAGTCACTACTGCCTTTGTAAAACACTGAGAGCAGCGGGGAGCCCCCGTCTGTGAAAAGTAGTAACGTCACTGAGTTCACCTAAGTTCATAGCTGATTGCTTCCTTGCCATCAGCGAATTCAATTGAACCCACTTCCAGATCGCTGGATTCTGGAACATGGCAGCACAGCAGTCTGGTTGTGAACTCACATGAACTATTGCCAAATTGTCAGATTACCTGAAACGGCAGCACAGTAGTCCAGCAGCAGCTCAACAGAGTTCACACAGTGTGAACTCAGTTTAACCCACCATATTCCTGCACCCAATCTGCATCTCCTGGCAAAAAATCAGATCAAAGCTGCATCATAACGCATTTGGTTTTGATGTGACTTTCTACCAGGAAAAGCAGATTTGGTGCAGGTATTTTGTGTATAAATTTCAGCATCAAATCTTTATCTCTTGGCAAAAAATGGAGCAAAAGCATTTTTTACTCCATTTTGGTGCAGTTTTCTGCCAGGAGATGCAAATTGTGTGCTGAAATGTCTGAACTAGATTTCTGCACCAAATTTGCATCTTATGGCAGAAAACAGCATCAAAACATCCAGATTTGGTGCTGAAAATTTATACATTATATTCCTATACCAAATCTGCATCTTCTGGCAAATAATCGGATCAAAACTGCATACAAACTGTATCATGTTTTGATGGTTTAACCAGAAGATACAGATTTTGGTTCAGGAATATGGTGTATAAATTTCAGCACCAAATCTGCATCTCTTGGCAAAAAAATGAGGTTTTCTACCAGGAAATGAAGGTCTGTGAACTCCGTTCACCTGAGGTGAGGTGACTGCGTTTAATGAGGTCACCTGAGGTCAGTTTACCTGTGATCAAAGGTGGGGTATTGTGAGAACCTCCAGCTGTGACCGCAAATAAACTGGGTGATGTCACCGCTTGTTGCTGCTGCTCATCTGTCTCTGCCTGAAACCACAGCGTGCATTTTCCATGTCCGTGCGCTGTGACTTTAGTATGTATGTAGCAGAGCCAAAATCATTGTGGAACCTCATGTGGATTATGTTGGAACAGGGTGTTTGAGGTTAATAAAGGGATGAAAGATGGTGTTTTTTTGTATTTTACTTCAAATAAAGGATTTTGTTGGTATTTGTGTTTATTTATTTTCACTTACAGATTACTAATGGGGTCTCATAGTTGCTTCCCTTTAATAATCTAGGGCTTAGTGGCAGTTGTGAGATGTCATTAACCCCTGATATTACCCCAATTGTCACCCCACCAGGGCAATCAGGATGAGCAAGTTAAAGTGCTAGTATTGTTGCATCTAATGGCAATTCTAGGAGGCTGCGGACTATTATTTTTAGGCTGGGGAGGCCATTAACCATGGGCTTCCCCAGCCTGAGAACACCAGCCCACAGCTGTCAGCTTTATCATGGCTGGATATCAAACTTAGGGGGACCAAATGCCAGTTTTTTTAAAATATTTATTTAAATAAGTAAAAAAAAGCCACATGGGGTCCCTCTTAGCTTGATACACTGACAAGATAAGTACACGGCTGGGGGCTGCAGTCTGTAGCTGTATGCTATATCTGTGCTGGGTATTATGATATGTAGGGAGTCTAAACTAATTTTTTTATTTATTTATTGTTACACCACTATAGTCCTGCACATGGAGTTTGTGCTTCCAGACAATCAGACACGCTGTCACACAGAGTGGGGACGTGGTCTAACTGCAGCCAATCACAGATGCTGGGACTGCTTGTGGGTTGAGAAAGCAGAGCATATGCATGAGGAATAATGAGCAGCCCAGGAGTAGTGTTAGCTGCACAGAGACTGGTAAATAACATGCCTGCTCTAATCCACCTAGCTCTTTATACCACCATTTTAAAGCTCATGATTCGGGTCTCCAAAAACTTATATGAGGATTGGCACCGGATAGACATTCTGGATTAATTTTGGGGCTGAATTTTTAAAAAATCCGGTTGGACCTGCCGATCCAGGATATGTGCTGGTTCGCCCATCATTAAAGATGACCCAGGAATCCGACAGAACTGCAAGACTTTATCAGGGAAGAATGGATGAAAATCCATCCAACAAGAATTGAAACACTCTTCCCTGGCAACAAAGCAAAAAGTTAACATGCAGGCTGCCCAAACTTGTGTATCGGCACATTTTTCTTTTTTCGAGTTTAAAAATGTAAAAGATGAAGATAAAAAATATGATTATGCCTAAAAGACAAAGGAAATTTGTCATCTTTAAGTCTATGCCTTTTAGAGATAATTTCATCTTCAACTTGCTTAACTCTTCACAATAACAGTAATTTTGACCAAGGGTGCTAAAACTTTTGCATGACACTGTATGTGAGACTTTTTTAGCTGATATATTCTTTCACATTACATAAATAGGTAGAGGGAATTTTCGGCAATTTGCATTATTTGCTGGATTTGCCTGGTATAGTCAATTTTCAAAAAGTTAACACAATTTCAATTTTCATGGAATAAATTTGCTAATTTCTCCTAGCTTAATTCTTTGTCCCCTTAATATATTTCCTTTTCAGCAAAAATGTCTTACTGGCGCTACATTGTCTCTTCTTTGAGCATTAAAAAATGCATTTAAATGGCTGTAATTATGGAGACTGAGCATAAGGCAGCATTCCACTTCTAGTCCTTTAAAGCCATATATTTTGTTTTGCCTCCTGTTATAGGACCTTGAATCTTGCATTTATACTCTGAGCTGAAAGACTTAGATTTAGAAACTGAATCTTATTTTAGAAAATGGCATCATTATACTGTGAGCATAGCTTTAACCACTCTTTATCACATTGACTGCTCTGTAGTGTATTTATAGTGAGCAGTGACTGTAACAGCTCCTTACACCTGCTTGATGACTAGACATAAGCGGCTGTATGGAAAATATAATGTAACCCCTTTGTGTCATGGCTATTTTCCATTTTTGAGTTTTTGTTTTTTCCATGGGTCTTCCAAGATCCATAACTTTAATATTTTTCCATCGAAGCATTACCATATGAAATCTTGTTCTTTGCAAAACAAGTTGTGCTTTTAAATGGCACTTTTTTTATTATGTGATGTACTAGAAAGCATTAAAGCACTGTAAGTGAGGCAAGGTTGCAAAAAATGCTCAATTCCGCAATTGATTTCTTTCATTTATTTACAGCATTCATTACATGGTAAAATTACATGGCAGTCTGATTCTCCAGGTCAGTATGATCACGGTGATAACAAAGATGCATAAATATTTTAAGTGGTGAAAAAAAATCCAAAATGTTTTAAAAAATAAATAAATTTGCTTGTGTCATCATATTCCAAGACCTTTAACATGTTACATTTTTGATAATGTTTTTACAGCTTTTGCACTTCAAAATGAGAAAAAGGTTTTCTGAGGCTCTCCTCTACATGCTTTCCAGGGTATATTGCAGTCACTCCTAATTTTTAGTTGTCCTTGCATCCCACTCTTCAAAATGGGAAAAAAAAGTTTTCTGAGACCATCCTTTACGTATTTTCCAGGGTGTATTGCAGTCCCTCTTTGTGATGTTCTGCCAAAATTGTACTTATTGCCTAGGCTTTCCTAGTATTGGAGTCCCACTCCTTCAAAACGGGAAAAAAAGTATTCTGAGGCCCTCCTTTACATGTATTCTTGAGTGTAATGCAGTCCTTCCTTTTAATTTTTGGCAGTCCTTGTACTTGGGGCATAGGCTATCCCAGTCTGTGAGTCCCACTACCTAACAATTTTAAAAAAAGGTGTATGAAGCCCTCATTTATGCCTAATAGAGGGTGTATCAGAGTCCTTCTTTCATCTAATTTTTTGCAATTCTTGCATTGTCCTCATAGGCTTTAGTGTGTTTCAGTGTCTCTTCATAAATTAAATAGAATGTGTCTGATAATGTCATACACAACAGATAACCAGATAACGCATAAAATGTTAGAACAACATTTACTGGTGATTTCCAAAGGGTGTAAGTTTATTTCTCCCTCTACTATATAATTTTCTGTAGCCATAGGCGACAGGGAAATATAATGAGAGATGGCCCAGCTATTAAGGGGTGGAGGAGGCTTTTTTTACTCTTTTTAGTTTCACCTTATATACAAATCATTATACAGAAAACTATGTTTTGTAACATTTTTTCCTGTAAAATTTTATCTTTGGTTTTGTGTGTTATATTCTAAGTCCCTAAAAGTGGAATATTTTTGTACCAACTCTGCAAGTCACAAATAAGCAAGATATGATGTATGTAAAGCGCTGTGGAATTAATAGCGCTATATAAATGAATAAAATTATTATTATTATTATTATATGCATGTCACTTCAGGATTCACATTGACTTTGCTGCCATCAGGATTCTTTTGAAGTTTTGTGACAAATCTGCACTCAAAAATGCATCTAAAAACATGCGTGCACACAGCCTAATACTCCGACATTATTGTTCCCACCCCCTAGTCAGTCAGAGATGCATCCAGGCATCTTAACAAAAAACAAAAAATACTTATCAGCCACTCCACCACCACCTACAATTCCTTGTATAGGGAAAGGGATGCACGGATCAGAGTAAAGCTGGTAACCAGAAGAAACAATCCTAAAGAATCCAAGAAAAATCCAACAATCCCAAACGATAAAAAATTCCAAGACTTTATTTCACATTTTAAAATTCCATCGTTAGGACTCCATTAAAAGGGAAACAGATGACGCGTTTCGGATCCAACAGATCCTTACTCAAATCTGATTTATTGTAACATCACACATATCTTATATACAAGTGCATCTCAATTAATTAGAATATCATCAAGAAGTTAATTTATTTTAGTAATTCAATACAAAAAGGGAATGTTTTCCAGAAAAATTCTATTGTTTCCTATTGACTTCCAGTTATACTCTTTATTTGAATCTAGCCTGTCCAAGCGTTCTACCTCACTCACTACTACTACTAATTCTTTTAAAAATATCCCTACAACTATTTAAAAATATATACATTTTTAAAGTACGCAATACATTTCCTAAAATCTTTGTAAATGATTTTACCATTTTAAAGCTTTTATTGCATTTTGTGTGGTAATTTTGGGGATTGCCAAAGAAAATTAATAGGATTGTCCCTACATGATTTCTTTGCAAAACAAAATTTTGTTAGACTAGTTTATTTCAAAACTCATTTTCCTTGCAGTCACACGTAAAAGGGAATCTATTTTTACACAATGGTCATTCAAGTCAATGAGAAAATTTACTACAAAGATGTCTCTCTAATAAATTTCACCTGTTTCTAACTGAGAAGGGACCTTGTTTTTGTACTTCCACTCCTATCTCAGAACTGAATGTCTTAAGGATTGGTGTGTTTCAGCTAGAGATAAGGATGACTAGATTGTAATTTTACTAATTTTACTATAATGTATAAAAATCCATATTCTTCAGAATACAGATGTTTTTGTAAATTTTCTAAGTGCAAATTCAGGAAAAAGACAGCCAGCTGGCCACCATTTTTACTGAACTACAGTATAGAGGGTAAGCAAAAAGTAAAAAATACAAAATAACAACTACTACCTAACTGCTCACATTTCTGTTTGCTTCCACTACTCTTTGTCCCCATTAAGTCTTTGGTGTCTCTTCACGCCCTGCCAGGACTTTCTTTGTGCACAATCCTCATATGGTCATGAGATCACGATGTGGTTTGCAACCTTGCAATGCACATGAGCAGTGATGTCCTGACCTGGACATGGCTGAAGTCCTTGCCCAGTGTTTACAACCTTGCTGTTTCAACACTCGGTGTCGATAAGGTGCTGAGGACATTGAGCAGCAGAGTTGGCCAGATAGGTATTAGTTGTTTTTTTTTCCTAAGTCTATTTTGCTATGTAGTGTGGAGAAATCCAGAGAGATTAAGGGATTTTCAATTTGCAAAGATGAAATTTACTGAAAATCAAATTTCCAAGTAAAACCTCATTGATCCTTTCTAGTTCCTACTAGTAATCATCCTTTTATTTATTTATTTATTTTTACTTTTCCACAAATCATAATCCCAAAGGAAAATGAGAAACCCTTGCCTCCTGACTGATCATTCAGTCTCAATTCATTGGTAAAATATCTTTAAGGAGTGAAGAAGGAGAGGAGAAAGAAGGAGCTAGAAAGCAAAATATAGGGAAACAAGCTGCTGAAACAATAGTTAGTGTATGTGTACATGTTAAGTATTTGGATGCAGAATTTTCTGCATTTCTTGACAAAAAATAGTGTAACTACAAAACTCAGCATCTTGCTGCCTTTTTGCACCGTATTTGATGCCTTATTGAATGCATTTTTCACCTCATTTTTTTAGGGTATTTAGATAACAATGAATGTTAAAGAGATAAATAATAGATAGAGATAGATAATATTTATAGATAGATATAGACCAGTGGTCTCAAACACGCGGTCCGCGGGCCACATGCGGCCCCTCAAGCTGCTTCGTGCGGCCCGCAGGCCCGTGCCCCCGGTGACTATCGCGGCCGGTGCAGGGGCCGCAGCCACTGTCTGCGCTTTATGTCAGATGAATGTTTTGCCGGCGCTGTGCTTAGAGTCCATAACATAAATCGCTGACAGTGGTTACTGCCCCTGCACCAGCTGCGATAGTCACCGGGGGCATGGGCCTGCAGACAGCAAGAAGCAGAGATGAGGCAGCCGAGGGAATGCGGGACAGGTTAGAAGAATGGTGTGGGGGGTTTGTGTGTGTATGTAAAGGACGGCACATTAACCCCTTAGCGACCTATGAGATACTGGGTACGTCATAGCTCCCTGGTACTTAAGGACCCATGATGTACCCAGTACCTCATGGTGAAATCGCGGCCCGGTGGCTGCGATCGCTTTCCAAATACCTTAAATTCGGGGAGGAGGGGACCTCTGCCTGACCTCAGGAGGGGTGGTGTCTACTCCCTGGACCTAAGGAGGCTGTGATTGGCTGACGAACGTCGCTCAGCCAATCACAGCCACTGTAATGTTTCAGCCATTGAAAATGGTTGAAACATTGAAATCCAGCCATGATCAGTGCAGCTGTAGTACTGATCATTGGCTGGAGCTGGGTGATCGCTGTTTCACCCGCCCCCAGCTCTAATTGGAGAGACCGGCCTTGGGACCGATCTCTCCAATCACTGTAGATCTGGGGCCAGAGAGGAGACCACTCCCCTCAGCTTCCCTCCGGCGTCTGTGGAAGCTGAGGGGAGCGATCGGTAAGTTATAGCACCACTGCCCCCTTTCAGCCGCCACCGCCACTGCCCCCCCACCCATTACTACAGGATGGGCACATTACTATAGAATAGGGACAAGGCTGAGGACATTACTAAAGGATGGGGACATTACAAGGATGGGCACAATACTATTGGATGGGGACATTACTATAGAATGGGGACAAGGCTCAGGACATTACTATAGGATGGGGACTAGGATCGGGCACAGTACTACAAGATAGTTAGGGGACATTACTACAAGGGGACAAGGATGGGAAACATTACTATAGGATAGTGATAAGGATGGGAACATTACTAAAGGTTGGGGACATTACAATGATGGACACAATACTATTGGATGGGGACATTACTATAGAATGGGGACAAGGCTGGGGACATTACTTTAGAATGGGGACAAGGCTGGGGACATTTTTATAGAATGGGGATAAGGCTGGGGACTTTACTATATGATTGGGACAGTACTATAGGATGGGGCCATTACAATAGGATGTGGACAAGGTTGGCACATTACTATAGGATGGGGACATTACTATAGGATGGGGACATTACTATAGGAAGGGGACATTACAATAGGATGGGGACAAGGTTGGCACATTACTATAGGATGGGGACATTACTGTAGGATGGGCACATTACTACAGAATGGGACAACTATATGATGGGGACAGTACTACAGGATACGGAGATTGCTACAAGGGCAAAAAGGATAAGAAAACATTATTATAAGATGGGGAGAAGGATGGACACATTACTACAGGATGGGCACATTACTATAGGTTAGGGACATTACTATAGGATGTCGACAAGCATGAGACACATGACTACAGGATAGGCACATTACGATAAGATGGGGACAAGGATGAGACACATTACTACAAGATGAGGACAAGGATGGGGAACATTACTATAGGATGGGGACAAAGATCAGTACATTACTGTAGAATGGGGACTAGGATGGGGCACAATACTACAAGGGGACAAGGATGAGCACATTACAACAATATGGGAAACATTACTAAAAGATGTTGGGCAAAATTTCTATATAGTGCTAATTGTAACACTATTAGTTACAAGAAAGGGATAAAATGTAAAAAAAAAACCCCAAAACTCAAAATAAGACATGACTTTTTTTACCATCAAAATTATTTGTTTTTATACCGTGTTTTTCCAAAAATAAGCCCTCCCCCAAAAATAAGCCCTAGCAGGGATATTCAGCATTTTCGGAGCAAGTCTTAAATATAAGCCCTCCCCCGAAAATAAGCCCTAGTCCCGGATCAATAATGAAGTGTCCGTGCAGCTAAAAAAGGTTACAAATACTGCAGGACACTTCATTACAGACAGCGGCACCCGGCAATTACACTCACCCGATGCTGAGCGGCAGGACCTGCAGTGATCACACATCCGAACTCACCAGATCTCTCACACACACACACACACACACAATCTCACTCACACACCAGATCTCACACACAAACATCGGATCGCACACACAGTCAGATCGCACACATAATCAGATCGCACACACAAACATCGGATCACACCCAAACATCAAATCATACACACAAACATCGGATTGCATACACACTCACCTCATCCAGCGACACCGATGTCTTCTCTCTGGCAAAATCCTGAGAGGCAGTGCGGTGGAGCGCAACAAACAGGACCTGCGGCGGGACACGTGACTTGCACTCATCATTCCCTGTGGCCGTAAGCGCTGGATGTGATATGTGAGATTGGCTGTGTGTCTGTGCGATTGGCTGTGTGTGTCTGGGATCGGCTGTGTGTGTGTCTGGGATTGGCTGTGTTTTTCTTTGATCGGCTGTGTGTGTCTGCGTTTGGCTGTGTGTATCCGTGATCGGCTGTGTGCGCCTGCGATCGGCTGTATCTGTAATCGGCTGTGTGTTTCTGCTATCTGCTGTGTGTGTGTGTGTGATCGGCTGTGTGTGCCTGCGATCGGCTGTGTGTATCTGTGATCGGCTGTGTGTGCCTGCGATCGGCTGTGTGCATCTGCTATCTGCTGTGTGTGTGATCTGCTGTGTGTGTCTTCTATCTGCTGTGTGTGTGTGTGATCTGCTGTGTGTGTGTCTGCTATCTGCTGTGTGTGTCTGCTATCTGCTGTGTGTGTGATCTGCCGTGTGTGTCTGCGATCGGCTGTGTGTATCTGGGATCGGCTGTGTGTGCCTGCAATCGGCTGTGTGTGCCTGCGATCAGCTGTGTGTGCCTGCGATCGGCTGTGTGTATTTGTGATCGGCTGTGTGTGCCTGCTATCTGCTGTGTGTGTGTGATCTGCTGTGTGTGTGTGTGTGATCTGCTGTGTGTGTGTGTGTGATCTGCTGTGTGTGTGATTTGCTGTGTGTGTCTGCGATCGGGCTGTGTGTGTCAGCGTTGTCAGCCAGCAGCAGGGGAGAACGGCATGCAGCACCGACCGGAGATCACAGGGAGGACCTGGGAGCCACGCAGACGTCAGGGTCTGAGACAGACTAAGAACAAACTCTGTTCGAAACGCGTCCTCTCACGTTTATTCCTATGAATTCATGATGGAAATTTTTTTTAACTTGAACATGAAATAAAGAAAGAACCTATTTTTAACCTATTTTGGACCAGATTGCTGGATTTCTACTCTATTCGTCAGGGTCTGGTGAGTATGAGTCTCCTGGGAAGTGGGGGGGTCTGCTTTTTTGGGGGGTAAACTTAGCCCCCAACCTTGTTTCTCCAAGAATAAGATCTCCTCCAAAAATAAGCCCTAGTGCTTTTTTGGGGGGCAAAAAAATTAGAAAACAGTGTCTTATTTTTGGAAAAACACAGTATATATATATATTTAAACAAAGAATGTGCACATTTGTTATAATAAACAAGTGAAAAATGTTCAATGAATGTTGTATTACCTCATTAAGTTCAGACTGATCACATGAGTATGACATCATCAAAAGTCCTGGTGCATCATGATGCGAGTATTATCGCTTCACGGAACACAATCTCCCGACAGCAATGGGTCAGCTGCATGTATTTCCATGCAGCTGAGGCGCTCCTGTCCTGAGAGTGGGGTGATGCAATGCGACACGTAAGTGCAATCATCCCCTCATTGTCAGCCTGCTACATTGCTCTATCCAGAGCGATGTAGCACACCTAGCACACTACATGGCTCCTTGTGCTTCCCACTATGTATAGACACTGTCTGTGCACACTGATGAAGGAGAGTTGGCATTGCTCTTTGCTTCTCACTCTGTATAGACACTGTCTGTGCACAGTGATGTAGGAGACCTGACATGGCTCTCTGTGCTTCTCACTATGTATAGACACTGTCCGTGCACAGTGATGTAGCAGAGATGACATGGCTCTCTGTGTTTCTCACTGTGTATAGACTATGTCTGTGCACAGTGATGAAGCAGAGTTGACAATGCTGTCCCGGTGGATAGATAGAGTCTCTAAATGTTTTTTTTGTTTTATTTCTAATAAAAAAAATTCTCTGTGTTGTGTTTTTTTTACTGTTTCCTAGAAACTCATGGTGGCCATGTCTAATTTGGCGTGACACCATGAATACAAAGCTAGTATTAACCCCTTTATTACCCAGTGAGCCACCGCCATCACGGCTGCTGGATGAGCCAGGTAAAGTACCTGGAAATGGTGCTAAGAAACAATGCGCCATTTCCAAGGGCGGGTGCGGGCTGTCGAGAATCCCAGTCCCCAGCTGCTGGCTTTACCTGACTAGCGATCAAAATACGGAGGGAGCTCACGCATTTTTTTTAGTACTTTTTAAATAAACAAAAATAATGGGCTTCCCTGTATTTTGATCACCAACCAAGGTAAATCAGGCAGATGGGGGTGGCAGCCCCTAGCCGTCTGCTTTATCTGCGCTGAGAATAAAAAATACCGTTGAGCGCTACATCATTTTTTTTAATGATTTACTTATTTTTACAGTACTGTGATGTCAGGCAATGGAAGCCCATTTATTTTTTTTTAGTTATTTAAGTAAATAGTTAAAAAAAATGTGTGGGCTCCTGCTGCATTTTCTATTGCCAGCTAAGGGTAATCCAAGCAGCTACTGGCTGCTAACACCCACTGCTTGGTGTTACCTTCACTGGCAATGGAAAATCCAATCCAGGGAAGCCTTTTTTTTTTTTTTCGTTTTTTGCCAAAAAAATAAAAAAAAAATGATGTGGGCTTTGCCATATTATTATATGCTAGCCAGGGTACAGCAGCAGACACAGGCTGCCCCCAACCCGCAGCTGCCTATTTGTGCTGGAAACCAAAAATATAGGGAAGCCTTTTTTTAATTATTTCATGAATTTCATGAACTAATTAAAAAAAAAACGACGTGGGCTTCACCCAATTTTTATATCCAGCCAGGTACAATGAGACACCTGGGGTTTGGAATTTGCAGCGCAGGGTGACACAAGCTTTCTGCTCCCCCTCCCCCCCCGCTTGTCCACAGCTGGCCAAGAAAATGGTGCTTTCATAGAAGCATCATGTTCTGGCGCTGTATCCAACTCTTCCAGTGGCCCTAAGGGGATAATACCAGCTTTGTTTTACCAGCTAGAATTAAGCCAGAGATTCTTAATGTCAGGCCAAGTTTGACCCAGCCATTAAGAATCTCCAATAAAAGGTTAAAAAAAGCCACCACACAGAGAAAAAATATTTTACTAGAAATAAATACACAGACACACTTAAGGGGGCTTTACACGCTACTATATCGTTAATGTTTTATCATCGGGGTCACGTTGTTAGTGACGCACATCTGGCATCATTAACGATATCGCAGCGTGTGACACTTACCAGCAACCTTAAGAGACCTCAAAAATGGTGAAAATCGTTCACCATGGAGAGGTCGTCCCAAAACCAAAAATCGGTAATGGTTAATTATCGATGTAGTTTGTCGCTCCTGCGGCAGCACACATCGCTGTGTGTGACACTGCAGGAGCGAGGAATGTCTCCTTACTTGCCGCCGGCCACAATGCGGAAGGAAGGAGGTGGGTGGGATGTTACGTCCTGCTCATCTCTGCCCCTCCGCTTTGATTGGCCGGCCGCTTAGTGACGTCACGGTGACATCGCTGTGATGCCAAACGACCCTTTCCCTTGAAGGAGGGATTGTTCGCCAGTCACAGCGACGACGCCGACCAGGTATATGCGTGTGATGCTGCCGTAGCGATAATGTTCGAAGCGACAGCGATCACATGAAATCGCATGCACGACGGGGGCGGGTGCAGTGGGTTGGTAAGCGGTGACGTCACTGCTGCCACCGTTGCCATAGTAACCTAATGAGTGGGTTACTATAGAAATGGTGATCTCCGGCTGTGGCATTAGTGTGGGGAAGCCAATCCCTGCATGTGGGCTGACTCTGTAAAGAGCACCGACATGCAGGGACGGGGAGCCAAGAATGTGCCCGAGCATGCTCGCCAGTACATGGCGCTCGCCGAGTATACAGAGTACTCAGATGCTCAGGCAAGTACCGAGTACCAGCCAGCATGCTAACATTCCAGGAATTTGCATGGCATTATAGTCATGTGATCAGTCTGTAACCAATGAGATAATACAACATTCCCATATGATTGGTCACATGGTTATGACGCCACGAAAGGTCTTTTTTGATGGTTACCGGATGGCACAGCAGTGATCGGACACGGAACAAGAAGTGGCGGGAGACAGAAGCTGCAGAACGCATCATGGGACCTATATTTATAAAAACAATGTTTATTATTAACAATATTCATTATTTTACAGCCCCCGCCCCATCTCATAACTGTAAAGTCCAAGTTCGATGTTCGGACGCAAGTTCGCGTTATCCCCGACCCTGAACATGGACTTTACAAAATGTTCGGGCGTACGCGAACATCGTGGAGTTCTCCCATCACTAATCATTTCATCTACAGCTTGCTTAACTGTTCCCAATAACAGTAATTTTGACTAGGGTGCCCAAACATTTGCATGTCACTGTATGTGAGGGCGTTATGCAATTACTCTACAAAAAACAAAAAATATGCAGCAAAACTGCAATCATTTTGTTAACTGCATTTTCGTATCAGTTTTGGCAGTCAACCAATGAAGTCAATGGTTGAAAAAATGCTGCAAAAACACTGAAAGAATTGACATAATTCAGATTATTTTCTGCACTAAGTCTGCCTGGAGAAGACTCAACAAGTGAAGGACACTTCAGGATTCTCATTGACATTGCTAGCATCAGGATTCCTTTCACGTTTTGTGACAAATCTGCACTCAAAAACGCCTAAAAAGCGGCAAAAACATAATGTGTGCACATGATCTTAAACTTTAGCTTTTTATTTTATGGTTTTCAATGAATTGATGTGGAACAGGGAATATAATTTAAATATTGATTTTGTAATTCAATACAATACTTTATTATAAAACAGCCTAAATCTGGTACTTTGAAGTCAGACTGAAGACCCTATTGCCATATTGTGCTAGAAAGCTCATCAGTGGACTTGGAATAACCCCTAATGCAGATTTTCCTAATTTAAATAAAGAGAACCTATTTTTGCATATTCACAAAAGTTAATTAAGTAATGTCTTTGATGTTTAAATCATGAATGACAGATGCTTTCTAAATTAGCCTCAAGCCCTTTACATCATTGAAAGATTAAAATGGAAAAAAAAGAACTATATGTTACTGCTCCCTTAGGAAATCCTAAAACCTGTGCTGCTAATCTTTCTTAAACATGTGGATTTTTTTTAAATTATGTATTAATACTTATAATAAATAGACAAAATTAATTAGGAGGAAAACGTTATTTCAGATATTCACTAATATTATTGCAAAGCAATTTTTATGATTTAATTTAGGTAGCATCATGAGTAGTTAATACAATTGCCACATAGAATAGCTCTGTGATCCATCCTGAGTTGAAATTTCACCAACGACAGCACACATGGACTTTAGAAAAGTTGTACTTATATGGGTTGTGTTGTATAAATCTAGGCACCAATTTTATTTTTCTATCACCATTGATATATAGTATTCTCCCAGTATTTCACAGGCTTGTTTAAATGTTTTTGAGGTAATTTTAAATTCATTTGAACATGCTTTCAGTTAAGCAATGAAGTCTTGCTTGGGGAGTGTGCATACAGGCCATGAAGGTTGAATGCATTACATATTGTTTTCTTAAAAAAAAAAAATTATGAGATTCCAGATCTTTCTTTAGCTCTCCGCAGGTGAATCTTGGATCTTGGACAACTCTTCTGATAATTCTTTTCACTGCAATATCTGAAATCTTGCAGGGATCAACTGTTTATGACTGACTTATGGTGAAATTATGTTCTTTCTACTTACGGATTATGGTCCTAGCAGTCCTCAATAGAACCTTCAGTAGTTTAGAAATTCTTCTGTAACCAATGTCATAAATAAGTTTTGCAACAACAATGTTGTGAAGGTCTTGAGACAACTCACTGGTTTAACCCATCATAAGGTGTTTCTTGTGTGGCACCTTGGTATTGAGACACCTTTTCATAGACCATCAATTGAACCAGCTGCTAATATTTTTCACAACGTGGCAGAATTGTTATTTAATTAATGATAGATTTCAGCAAGCTAGAGAGATTGATATATTTCCATGGCTTTTTGCACCTCTCTTTCAAAATGTGTTCAATACTTTTTCCTTGTGGCACCTCTAATAATTACACATAACTTAATTTATGGACATCTATGTTTTGATTTGTTTGCCTTTGTGGATTGGATGGGTTGTGACTGACATATGGTGAGAAATTCATGTTAATAGCACAATTAGAAGGATATTTACTTAGAAAATCGGTGACGTGTTCAACACTTATTTCACCCGCTGTATATCTTTCAGTTGAATTGTATTTTTGAGCTACTTTGAATAATAATTGTTGTTGAAGAAACTAAATATTGGCTGTTTTGATTTATATGTGACAAAAGAAAGCATTCGACAGCTCCGGCGCACCAAATTGGACTTGTAGTGAAGTAGCATATATGGGAAAATTAATTATCACACCAGATAATTTAGTTCATCTGTTCATCTACTTCTGGGGTTGCACCAACCACAGCATTCCAGACAATGGTCAAAGAGGTGGACTGTTTTCCTTCCCTATAAAACTCCTGTTTAAGAAGGGCCACAAATTATCAATAGGGTTTATTTCAGTTTAGAAAAGGAGCCATGTCATTATTCTTTCACTGGAAAGGGGTTTACAGACTATCTCTGGACCATTGTCCTACATAAAAGTCATGGTTTTCTTGAAAGATGTAGACCTTTTCCAGATCACTGTTTGAAAAAAGTGTCTTCCACAAACTGGCAGAAGGCTTCAGAGCTAGTTTTGAGTCCTTATTCAACCCCAAAAAATCCAACTAACTCATTTTTAATATTATCCATCAATAGCAGTACCCCACCACCAACTTGTTGGTGTCTGGGTCAAAGAAGAGGCCTATGCCTTTACTAATCAGTTAAATCTCTTTCTTGGCCCATTTTGCTTGAGGAAAAGTAGCTGCCTAATAATTATGCACATCTTGATAATGGGTGCTGATTTAATTAGGCCAACACGCTCCATCATTGCATAAATACATATCACCTTCAAACGAATAAGCATTCAAGTATAAAAATGATGATATGGTCAAAATACATACATGCTTAAACATTGTTCACCCAGTGTAATAAAACAGGTACAGTGGGAACCAGAAGTTTACATACATTATCTAAAAAGACACATCTGCATGTTTTTCTCATTATCTGACATTAAGATAGAATAACCTTTCTTGTTTTAAGTCAATTAGGATTACCAAAATTATTTATATTTGCCAAATGCCAGAAAAGTGAGAAAGAAAGAATGTTTTACGGCATTTTTATTACTTTCTGCAAAGTCAAAAGTTCAATACACTAAAGGCTCCGTTACACGCAATGACATCGCTAACAAGATGTCGTTGTGGTCACGGAATTCGTGACACACATCTGGCCTCGTTAGCGACGTTGTTGCGTGTGAAACGTACGAACGACCGCTAACGATCAAAAATACTCACCTTATCGTTGATCGTTGACACGTCTTTCTAATCCCAAATATCGTTGATGGTGCTGGATGTAGGTTGTTTGTCATTCCTGAGGCAGCACAAATCACTACGTGTAACACCCCAAGAACGATGAACAACACCTTACCTGAGTCCTCCGGCAACGAGGTGGGCGTCACTTTCTTTCGGCTGCTATCCGCCCCTCCGCTTCTAATGGATGGCTGCCATGTGACGTCGCTGTGATGCTGCACGAACCACCCCCTTAGAAAGTCCATGTGACAGGGACTAATGATATTGTGCGCCATGGGCAGCGATTTCCCCGTGATGCACAAACGACAGGGACATGTGCTTTCACGAGCAATTTCGCTAGCGATGTCGCTGTGTGTAAAGCCCCCTTAAGAGCCCATATGATGATGTCATGTCTTTGAAAGTTTCTGATAGGTTTATGGGCAACATCTGAGTTAATTAGAGACACACCTGTAGATGTATTTTAATGCACACCTGAACACACTTCTTCTTTGTATAGCATCATGGGAAAGTCAAAAGAGATCAGCCAAGATCTCAGGAAGAGAATTGTGGACTTGCACAAGTCTGGTTCATCATTGGGTGCAATTTCCAGAAACATAAAGGTGCCTCATTCATCTGTACAAACAAATATATGCAAATAGAAACAAGATTGGAATGTCCAGCCATCGTGCCGCTCAGGAAGGAGACAAGTTCTGTGTATTAGAGATGAACTTGCTTTGGTCAGACATGTGCATATCAAGCCAAATCCCAATTAGAGTATAAGTGAAGCAAGGATTTAGAATTAAAATATAACTTTTAATTTCATTAGTCTAAAACACGATATAGTAAAGTGCAGTGCATGAAAATAATAATAAACAGAAAGATCTCACCCAGTTCTTCTCCTGATGAGATCAGATACCACCAGAAAATCCAAGGCAGAAGCAGGTCAAACCAGACCTTAGGGGGGGTGGGGGGGAGCAACCAGAATACAAGTTCCCTGCCCCTGTCGTGCCCCTGCAGAAATTGCTTCCGCCCTTACAAGGGCAGCACCCAAGTCAGGAATGCTAGCCCTGATGACAAATACACCCTCCCAACGCGTTTCCCTCTCTAAATAAAAAGAGAGTTCATCAGGGGAGAAAAACTTAAAGTAAAGCCTGCAATGGCAGGACGATACTACACAGAGTACATTAGTGGTACAAATGTGTATAAACACAGTGCACGTTCGTGGTGCACATGTGCATGCTAATGGCCAGTGGGACGCTGTGCGCTGTTAGACCCACAACCTATATACCCCTCATACCTCCTGTATCTTTGGTAATCCATGGTGCCACATGTTTATGCAGCCCTCACAATCGATCCAAGATCCGTGCATACAGACCTCCACCGCGCATGCCTGATCAATCATTCAGCAGCACATTTAGGCCGCCTGGCGGTGCTTTCACCGCGCATGCACGGATGTGGTAATGATCCTGATGTAATCGAATCAAACTTCCGCGTTCCACTACTTGGAACACACATTCCGCGCATGCGCGGCGCGCGATCATACAAGAGCTGATGTGCTCATTAAGTGTGGAGCTTATACCTAGCGCCCAATGCACACGCGCAGTACATAATCGCCCATATCAGGCTGAAAATTAGCTATAGCGCTCCACTCGTGGAACGCACACATCGCGCATGCGCAAACCGCATCCAGTTGTTGAAAACTGCCCCGGGCAGGCAATACTGGCCAGGATGATTAGCACTAGATATCATAATCAGTTTAACAACCCTCACAAACGCCAAGTTTATATAATAAACCCGCAACACAGATGCAGGTATAGCTTTTAGCAGTCCAAAAAATACCAACTCTCTTAATGTA
Organism: Anomaloglossus baeobatrachus; assembly: GCF_048569485.1. Taxonomy (NCBI): domain Eukaryota; kingdom Metazoa; phylum Chordata; class Amphibia; order Anura; family Aromobatidae; genus Anomaloglossus; species Anomaloglossus baeobatrachus. The sequence goes on from NC_134358.1 coordinate 459,333,834, forward strand.
CATATACAGGCACATATTATGAATCTATTTGAAGGGTTGAATAATACTAATAATTACAATGGGCAAAAACAGGGGGTCAAATAAAAGGGGGCAGGGGGTATATTTACAATAGTATTTATTACAGGGGATTACAGAGTCCAACAGTCGGAGAATCAAACACTGCAATAAAAGGTGGGAAAAGGACACCCTCCTTGCCTTGTCCAATATCAACAAAAGGTTGATAAAACTGTTTGGCCATAATGACCATTGTTAAATTTGGAGGAAAAAGGGAGAAGCTTTGAAGCCTAAGGGGTGCTTCACACACAGCGAGCTCGCTGCCGAGATCGCTGCTGAGTCACGCTTTTTGTGACACAGCAGTGACCTCATTAGCGATCTCGCTGTGTGTGACACTGAGCAGCGATCTGGCCCCTGCTGCGAGATCGCTGCTCGTTACACACAGCCCTGGTTCGTTTTCTTCAAAGCCGCTCTCCTGCTGTGACACACAGATCGCTGTGTGTGACAGCAAGAGAGCGACAAATGAAGCGAGCAGGGAGCAGGAGCCGGCGTCTGACAGCTGAGGTAAGCTGTATCCAAGATAAACATCGGGTAACCAAGGTGGTTACCCGATATTTACCTTAGTTACCAGCCTCTGCAGCTCTCACGCTGCCTGTGCTGCCGGCTCCGGCTCTCTGCACATGTAGCTGCTGTACACATCGGGTTAATTAACACGATGTGTACAGCAGCTAGGAGAGCAAGGAGCCAGCGCTAAGCAGTGTGCGCGGCTCCCTGCTCTCTGCACATGTAGCTGCATTACACATCGGGTTAATTAACCCGATGTGTACTGTAGCTAGGAGAGCAAGGAGCCAGCGCTCAGTGTGCGCGGCTCCCTGCTCCCTGCTCACACTGGTAACTAATGTAAACATCGGGTAACCATACCCGATGTTTACCTTAGTTACCAGTCTCCGCAGCTTCCAGACGGCGGCTCCGTGCAAGCGCAGCGTCGCTTGCACGTCGCTGCTGGCTGGGGGCTGTTCACTGGTCGCTGGTGAGATCTGCCTGTTTGACAGCTCACCAGCGACCATGTAGCGATGCAGCAGCGATCCTGACCAGGTCAGATCGCTGGTCGGATCGCTGCTGCATCGCTAAGTGTGAAGGTACCCTTAGAACACCATCCCAACTGGGAAACACAGGGGTATTAGAAATGAAGGACCTGTGGTGAGGTCATACCCATGTGAGCAGAAGGGGCTGGGCATCAGTCAACAAAGCTGATACCAGTAAGCAACATTTTTCTGTTAGTTGAGGCCTCACCCTTTCTGGTCACATGGGTATGACCTCACCACAGGTCCTGCTAGGTCAATTGTATAATGCTTATGCTAATTCCAACAGGGGGAGGGGATAACTCTGAATACCTCCCAGATATTATCTGATCCTCAGCTGCTGTCACTCGAGAAGCTGATGATTTTATAAACTTTAGTTTCTTAGATTTCAAAACCTAATTTCTGTGTAGAATTGGTATTATAGAATTGTAGAATATTGGTGCTAATTGACAATAATAAAAATAGTTTTTGTGCATTTTGGTTTGAGAAGACAATGGAAGCTAAACTTAGGTCAATGGTACGTTAAAAAAAATGAATTAAAACTTGCAAGGCCTTGCATTATTATAAAAGAAAAACCTCAATATCTTTAATTCTATTCCTTTCTATGAAAATATCTTTCCTTTTAAAGTTTACATCCATGATGTTTGCTCTTTTAAAGCAACCTTTCCAATACAGACATAAAAATCACAGCGTGCTAAAGAAAGAGCACATTTATGGAGGAAGTGCTGTGAAATCTTAGTCTTAATGGGAATCAAAAGCAAGGTATTGTTTCACTTAGAATGAGCATGAAAGGCCCACAGAGAAAACAAATTGTTGGGGCACAGTATGAAGGCTCTGTGAAAACACACTTTGTGTGAATATATCCTCATTCATGTTAGCACAGATTGAGATAATAAGAGTGAGGAAGTCTGAAAATACTATGGTACATGGAATAAAAACAGAAAGATAACAAAAATATCAGGTTTCAATGTAAAATGTTTCTAATAAATAAATATTCCTAAAACACTTTGCATACATTTTTCAGACTGTTTTAAATTAAGACAAATATAATTAAAACTTTAAAATAACAATAAATGCTTTAACATATGCATTTAATACATGTTCATTAAATATATCTGCATATGTTTGTCGGATATACATTGCTTAGTAATGCTTCATATAGAGTATGTATAGGTGAGATTATTGTATATTTGTTTTTTGTTCTTTTTTCGTACTACATGTGATCATAACATAACACTCTAAAACTAAAATAGAAAAGATGAAATTTGAGAGTTGTTAATAGATAACGTTTAACCCCTTCCTTAAATTTGATGTACATGTACAGGGCAAACTGGGAAAATGGCCAGGGCCCCCACTCCCTTGGGACATCCAGTGTCTACAGTGTACCTTCCGATTTTGAGATTGCTTAAGGAGCTTTGGTGACATCACAATCACCTGACTTTTCATGTGACCGTGATGTCTCCTTCTAAAATGATGTCTATAGTGATGTCTAAAATGTATGGGCTCCTGTTGGTGTAGATATATATATATATATATATATATACACTGCTCTGACATTGCTCCTCCTGTTCCTCTTTACACAGAGATAGAGGAACCGGGTCCTGCTGCGGAGTTGTTGCCCTCCTACAGCCCTCTCCAGGTCTCCTGGTATACTGCCCTGTTTGCTGCTCTAGACACTGTGTTAACAGACACAGCTAACCTTCTTGCCACAGCTCGCATTGATGTGGCATCCTGGATGAGCTGCTCTACCTGAGCAACGTCTGTGGGTTGTAGACACCCCCTCATGCTACCTCTAGGGTGAGAGCAATGATAAAATGCAAAAGTGACCAAAACAACAGCCAAAAAGAATAACAACAGAGAAATGGTCTGTGGTCACCCCCTGCAGAATCTCTCCTTTATAGGGGATGTCTTTCTAACTGCCTATCATTTCTACCTGTTGTCTCTTCCATTTGCAGAACAGCATGAAACATTGATACACAATCAGTGTTGCTTCATAACTGGACAGGTTGATTTCACAGAAGTGTGCTAGACGTGGAGTTACATTGTGCTGGCTTGTAATGAAAGAAGGCCATGAACAGTGTAAAGTTAAGTAAAAATATGCTGATGCTGTGATTTGGCCCAATGCTGGTATGTGCCCCCCATCGTGGTGCAGCCACCATCCTGACATGTGCCCTCATCCTGCAGGGTAATGTGTGCGAGGGGTGGAGTGCGGGGGGGGTGTAGCAAAGCAGGGACATGGCGCTGAGGACGTCACTGCCGGTGACTGCATGGCTGGGGACAGGTAACTATCCAGGTGTGTGTGTGTGTGTGTGTTTGGGCGCTTTCACACTTGCGTTCAGCGCAATCCGCTACTATGGAGAATAGCGCAGTCCGTTAACGCACTGCGCTATTCTCCATAGACTTGTATTGATGATGCACTCTAACGCAAGTGTCTGCATTGTATCCGCTGGACGACGCTGCATCGTTAATTTGACGCAACATTGGGCGGAGGGAATGCTGCATGTAGCGTTTTTTGGGCCGTTAAAATATCGCACCTTAAAGGATTCCGTTAGAATCCGCCAAGGTGTCTAATGATTGTCTATGGGGGCGTATTCCGCCGCAATGCACTAAGCAGCAGAATCCGGTGACAGATCCTGTCACGTTCCACTGTGCATGTTCAGCATGTCAAGTAGACCGATCTAAATTGTTTAAAATCACTCCTGGTCTCTCTTCTCCCCTCCCCTCTCTCCCACCCTCTCCCCCTCCCCTCTCTACCCCCCTCCCCCCCTCCCCTCTCTCCGCCCCTCCCCCCTCCCCCCCTCCCCCCTCTTTCCCCCACCTCCTCCCCCTACCCCCCTCTCTCCCGCTCTCTCATACTCACCGATCACCAACGCGGTGATCACCAACACCAACTGATCTGGCAGCTTCTCCTGCTTTTGAAAATGTCGGACGCTCATTATTCAATCTCGTATTCCCTCCTTCCCCCCGCCCACCGGCGCCTGATTAGTTGCAGTCATACATGCCCCCACACTGAATGACAGCTGTCTCACTGCAACCAATCACAGTCGACGGTGGGCGGGTCTATATCGTGCAGTACAATAAATAAATAAATGATTAAAAAAAAACCTCCCCCCAATTTTGATACCAGCCAAGATAAAGCCACACGGCAGAAGACTGGTATTGTCAGGAGGGGGAGCACGACGTTATGGGGAGCCCACCACCCTAACAATATCAGCCAGCAGCCACCCGGAATTGCCGCATCCATTAGATGCGACAATCCCGGGACTCTACCGGGCTCATCCCGGATTGCCTTTGTATGGTGGCAATCTGGGTAATAAGGAGTTAAATGGCAGCTTATAGTTGCCACTAAGTCCTAGGTTAATCAATGCAGGCGTCTCCCCGAGATACCTTCCATGATTAACCTGTAAGTAAAAGTAAATAAACACACACAACGAAAAATCCTTTATTTGGAATAAAAGACAACCCCCCCTCTTTTACCACTTTATTAATCCCCAAACACCCATCCAGGTCCGAAGTAATCCACACGACGCTTTCAGCACTGCTACATGAAGCTGACAGGGAGCGCCATAGAACACGACCACTCTGTGTCAGCTCCACGCAGCAAGTGAAGTGAGCCGCGCTGTCACCGGAGACTTCACTCAGGTAGTGCCTGCGTGTGCGGGGAAGATGATGAGTGCGGTAGTGACGGGGTGTGTGCGGGGATGATGATTGGAGCAGTAGTGCCACGGTGTGTGCAGGGATGATGATGGGTGCCATAGTGCCGGGGTGTGTGCGGTGATGATGATGGGTGCGGTAGTGACGGGGTGTGTGCGGGGATGATGATGGGTGCGGTAGTTCCGGGGTGTGTGCAGTGATGATGATAGGAGCGGTAGTGCCTGCGTGTATGCGGGGATGATGGGTGCAGTAGTGCCGGGGTGTGTATTCAGTGTAAACATACGGAGGGCGGAGGGCGGTGGGGGTGGAGCCAAGCGGGGCCATGATGCTGAGGACGTCAGTGCCAGGGACTGCATGGCTGGGGAAAGGTGACTATTTGTGTTTGTGTGCATGTGTGTGTTCAGTGTATACATGCAGAGGGCGGAGTGCGGGGGGTGGAGCCGAGTTACGCTGGTAACCATGTTACACAATCGGGTTACTATGCAAAGCGCTTTGCTTAGTTACCCGATGTGTACCATGGTTACCAGCGTACACCGGCTCCCGGCACAATCCCAGCAACACAAGGGTATATGTCGGCTGGGTTGCCGATGTGAACTGCAGCAGTCACCGGGGAGTCGGGGCTCTGTGTGGGTTCGGGGAAAGGTGTCGGGCGTCATTCTGTCGCACCGTACTTCGTGCTGTTCACTTAGCTGAGCCGTTGGTCACAGTGTCTTTAGCGCACGTGCTGTGGTGACGGTTGTCACTGTAATGAGGTCATTTTGGAGCAAGACAGACAGACAGAATAAGGCAATCAGATATATAGATATATACACTACAGTTCAAAATTTTAGGGTCACATAGATATTTCCTTATTTTTGAAAGAAAAGCACATTAAATTAAACAGAAATACACTCAATACATTGTTAATGTGGTAAATGACTATACTAGCTGCAAACGTCTGGTTTTTAATGCAATATCTACATAGAGGCCCATTTCCAACAACCACCACTCCAGTGTTCTATATGTAGATTGTTTGCTAACTGTGTTAATGCTAATGGTCGTTTAGAAAGCCCTTGAAAACCCTTGTACAAGTATATTAGCACAGCTGAAAACAGTTCTGCTGATTAGAGAAGCTATAAAACTGACCTTCCTTTTAGCTAGTTGAGAATCTGGAGCATTACATTTGTTGGTTCCATTAAACTCTCAAAATGGCCAGAAAAAGAGAACTTTCATGTGAAACTCGACAGTCTATTCTTGTTCTTAGAAATGAAGGATATTCCATATGAGAAATTTCCAAGAAACTGAAGATTTCCTACAACGGTGTGTACTACTCCCTTCAGAGGAGAGCACAAACAGGCTCTAACCAGAGTAGAAAGAGAAGTGGGCGGCCCCGCTGCACAACTGATCAACAAGACAAGTACATTAGAGTCTCTAGTTTGAAAAATCGCACCTCACAGGTCCTCAACTGGCAGCTTCATTAAATAGTACCCGCAAAACGCAAGTGTCAACATCTACAGTGAAGCATCGACTACAGGATGCTTGCCTTCAGGGCAGACTGGCAAAGAAAAAGTCAAATCTGAGACTGGCTAATGAAAGGAAAAGATTAATATGGGCAAAAGAACACACACATTGGACAGAGGAAGATTAGAAAAAAGTGCTATGGACAGACGAATCGAAGTTTGAGGTGCTTGGATCACACAGAAGAACATTTCTGAGATGCAGAACAACTGAAAAGATGCTGGAAGAGTGCCTGATGCCATCCATCAAGCATGGTGGAGGTAATGTGATGGTCTGGGGTTACTTTCGTGCTGGTAAAGTGGGAGATTTGTAAAAGGTAAAAGGGATTTTGAATAAGGGAGGCTATCACTCCATTTTGCAACGCCATGCCATACCCTGATTGGAGGCTATTTCATCCTACAACAGGACAATGACCCAAAGCACTACTCCAAATTATGCATGAACTATTTAGGGAAGAAGCAGGCAGCTGGTATTCTATCTGTAATGGAGTGGCCAGGCCACTCACCAGATCTCAACCCTATTTAGCTGTTGTGGGAACAACTTGACCGTATGGTACACAAAAAGTGCCCATCAAGCCAATCCAAGTTGTGGGATGGGCTTCTGGAAGCATGGGGTGAAATATCTCCAGATAACCTCATCAAATTAGAAGATCAAACTTGTATGACAGGATGCCTTTAGATATTAGACCATAATTTAGTATGTCCACGCATAAAATTATAAACTTTATGTAGGAATTATTAAAACACAGTCAAACATACAAATAAGAAAGCACACAATGTGCGTGTCGTGTGTGATTGGTACACACTAGGTAGACAGGTGTTTGGGATCAGATAAAGGGGATCAGTGTGCAGTGGTGGAATATAATAGTATAAGCTTTTCCAAGCAGGGGACTCCGGAGATATGACTCTCCCTCCACTCGGCCCTACCTGACAATGGAGCTTTAAGCACCCTAGCTGTGTGGTGCCCCATTCCACGATGGCTATCCCTTTTTTTCTTCCTAACTACCTTAAACATAACCACCACCAATCTCCATAAAGTGCAAATAAACTCAGCACACATATACATACACATCAGACAGGGTTAAGGCATGAATTGTAATATTGCCCTCCCTGATGACAGACTCGTCACTTAGGTGACAAAAAAGGATAATAGTAGCCCTGATAATAAAGAATCAGGTACATCAATAAATATGAAAAAAAGTAGCTTATATTATTGGGGTACTTTACAGTTGGATGGTAGTCCTCCTGGGCTACAAGAAGAATCTATATATAAGGTCGTAAGTTCCCATATCCGGTTCCCAGTTATGAAAAGAATACTGGTACTGTATAGGTTAGAGGACCAAATCCCTTTCCCAAAGCATTTCCCCCCATTTATTATTGCGGTTCATCAGGGGAATCAAAAATAGCTACCAGGAGCACCATCGCATCCCGATTGCCCAGAAATGCCACCCCATCCAGAGAGTTCAAGTGTTAAATCATTTTCGGTCATAATGTCCAGTAGAGCAGAGCACCTGGATCCAGAAGGGTCAGGCCATAGTTATATATGTGCTCATATAGGACTGCGGCCTGACCTGACACTGAAGGCCACTTTACACGCTGCGATATTGTTACCGATATCGCTAGCGTGCGTACCCGCCCCCATCGGTTGTGCGACACTGGCATATCGCTGCCCGTGGCGCACAACATCGCGCGGACACATCACACATACTTACCTGCCTAGCGACTTCGCTGTGACCGGCAAACCGCCTCTTTTCGGCATCACAGCGACGTCACTAAGCGACTACCCAATCAAAGCGGAGGGGCGGAGATGAGCGGGACAAACATCCCGCCCACCTCCTTCCTTCCTCATTGCGGGTGGGACGCAGGTAAGGTGAGGTTCCTCATTCCTGCAGTGTCACACGTAGTGATTTGTGCTACCGCAGGAATGACGAACTACATCGTTGCTGCAGCAGCATAATTGAGCTTAGGGGGGGATGTCACCAATAGCAATTTTGAACGTTTTTTCAACGATTCAAAATCGCTGATATGTGGCACATGCAACAACATTGCTAATGCGGCCGGATGTGCGTCACAAAATCCGTAACCCCAACGAGATCGCTTTAGCGATGTCGTAGCGTTTAAAGCGGCCTTTAGACTCTTCTTCGTACTGTGAGTACTGATGCTCTGCACTGCAGGTGAGATGCAGTGCATGGAATCTAATGCGGGTGTCACACGGTATGATATATCTGGCGATATGTCGTCGTTGTCACGTCGTTAGTGACGCACATCCGGCATCGTCAGAGATATCGTACCGTGTGACACCTATGAACGAGCAGAAATACTCACCTTCTCGTTCATCGTTGACACGTCGTTCATTTTCATAATCTCGTTCATCCTTCTGTGCTCCGTTAATTCGTCGCTCTCGTGGCAGCACACATCGCTCCGTGTGACACCCCAGGAGCGACGAACATAGCTTACCTGCGTCTCACCAGCAATACGGAAGCAGGAGGTGGGCGGGATGTTTACGTCCCGCTCATTTCCGCCCCTCCGCTTCTATTGGCTGGCTGCCATGTGACGTTGCTGTGACGCCGAACGTCCCTCCCCCTTCAGGAAGATGTTCGCCGCCCACAGCGACGTCGCCCGGGAGGTAAGTACGTGTGACGGGGGGTTAATGACCTTGTGAGCCACGGGCAACTAATTGCCCGTGATGCACAAACGACGGGGGCGGGTGCGATCGCTTATGCGATCACACGATTTATCGTCCCATGTGACGCCCGCATAAGACTCACTAGCACTGGGAGAATGGAGAATCACAGAGAGTTTGGCTTCCTGATACACCATTCTATTCAACATTATCCATGTCCTGAGGGTGCAGATACTGCTGAAATCATCCTGACATGCAGGAGGAGGTGCAGGTTCCAAGAGAAAATCATACTTTAAAAGCTCTCATGGGAGACTAGTAGGAGAGGCTGGTCCCCAGCAGCTTTTTGCCTCTTGCTCCTCTGGAGTGACAGGATTCTCCCTATTCATAGACAAAGGAAGAGACAGGTCGCTGAGGGAAGTTAGTGGGGTGAAGCCACCGGGGACCTGCCTGCATGGCTAATCTCCCATGCATCTCGGTCCCCAGCTGATTTTAAAGTATGATTTTCTCTTAAATGTCACAGATGCATTTTTGTTTAAAAAAATCTTAGAATATTAATAATTGCCTGAGGTAGATGGCTCCTGAGAGGGATTCATGTGAATCTGTATTTCTTTTATTGTCTTTTGTGCCACTTAGAGCCTTTTACTAATTGATCGACAACATGACTAATTCTCAACTAAGTACAATGTACTGCAGTTAATTCTTACATATACCCATATTAATGTTGCAGAAAAAATATATAATTTTTTCCATATTTATGATGAATTTTACCTATTGCAATCTAATAGGTGAAAGCTGTACAAAATGTACAGAAAAATCTGGTGCAAAATTTAGAACATAAGAATAAATCAATTAAAATGATACTTTTTGTAACATAGAATATCCACTTTCTGAACATTATTTCCATTATTATACAATTAATATGCAATAGACTTGTATGCATAGAAATGTGCTTCTTTCAAATTTGTAAGGCTTTAAATGACAATTCAGCATTTGGGTCACACTTATGTTAGCGTAGGAAACAACATTAGAGTTTCTTAGGTAGAAACCCTTTTTTAAGTTCACTATTTGTAAAATGAATTAAGAAGATATTACTGAGCAATATGTTTTGTGGTCTAATAAACCAGTGAATGGGAGCTAATAACAGATTGGACTTGAATAATAGACAGCCCCTGATAATCCATGGTTTGGAAAAGTCACCTTCAAGCCAATGGATCTTTTACAATGTTTTATATCCCTGGACACTGTAAATATATATTTTTCATATGTCTTCCCAGGTTACAGCACTGATGTGTATAATGTTCAGTCAGTGACTAAACAGCATACTGTAATTGTTTTATAAAAAAATATATATGAGTCTATTCAACCAGGATTCACTTGGTCAGATATAACTATAAATTACTGCCAAGAATGTAACCCTGTAATACAACTGCTCCTTCCTTTATCTTCAATGTTTTACACTACTGCAATGGAGCATGAATGAGGGATGAATAGTTGAAAAGGTCAAAGCTGAGCATCTCATTCAGATGTGAAATGTTGTTTATGCTTTTAAAATATAAATATAACAAGGCTATAACAGTTGATTAATCAAATGTATGTGGTAACCATGGCAATTAGAATTTTAATTTTAATTTGATCTTCACTTATAAAAGAACACTCATCTGCTATAAGGATGTCACGTTCGTCTCTCTGCATGTAGAAACAGCTTTTGGACTGGAGCCTCTCATCTGGCTCTCTAAATTTAACCCCTTCAGCCCCCCGGAACTTTCCGTTTTTGCGTTTTTGTTTTCTGTTCCCCTTCTTCCGAGGGGCGTAACTTTTTTATTTTTCCATCAATCTTGCCATATGAGGGCTTGTTTTTTGCGGGACGAGTTGTACTTTTAAATGAAACCATAAGTTTTACCATATAGTGTACTGGAAAATGGCAAAAAAATTCCAAGTGCGGAAAAATTGCAAGAAAAGTGTGATCATACAATAGTTTTTGGGATATTTTATTCACTGTGTTCAATATATGGTAAAACTGAGGTATCTATGTGATGCCTCGGGTCAGTGCGAGTTTGTAGACACCAAACATGTATAGATTTACTTGTATCTAAGGGGTTAAAAAAAAATTCACAAGCTTGTCCAAAAAACGTGGCCATTTTCCAAAACCCGTAGCGTTCCCCTTTTTTCGGGATCTGAGGCTCAGTGATGGCTTATTTTTTGCTTCTCGACCTGACGTTTTTAACGGTACTATATTTGCGCAGATGCTACGTTTTGATCGCGTGTTATTGTATTTTGCGCAAAATTTGCGGCGACCAAAAAACGTAATTTTGGCGTTTCGAATTTTTTGCCGCTACGCCATTTACTGATCAGATTCATTAATTTTATATTTTGATAGATCGGGCATTTCTGAACGCGGCGATACCAAATATGTGTGTATTTTTTTATTTTTTTAACCCTTTAATTTTCAATGGGGTGAAAGGGGGGTGATTTGAACTTTTAGGTTTTTGGTTTTTTTAATTTTTTAAAACTTTTTTTTTTACTTTTTTTTTTTTATTTTACTAGTCCCCATAGGGGGCTATAGCGATCAGCAATCCGATCGCTGTGCACTATCTGCAGATCTCAGCTACAGAGCTGAGAACTGCAGATTTGCTACATTACTTTCAATGCCGGCTGTATTCCGGCATTGAGAGGAAGTGAGTCATGTTAGCTACAGGCGTCATCACATGACCCTGTGCTACCATGGCAACCACCGAAAGTCACATGATCATGTCACGTGACTTCCGGTGGAGGCGGGGTAAGTGACTGTCATGGCGGCGCCCATATACATATCGCTGCCAGATTTTGGCAGCGAAATGTAAGGGGTTAAGGCCGCTGGTGGAAGCGATTCCACCCGCGGCTAGCAGGCACACATGTCAGCTGTTGATAACAGCTGATATGTGCGCGGATCGCCGCCACCTGCCGGCGGCAGGGGGCGGGGCTTACCGGCACACGATCCATGACGTACCCAGTACATCATTGGTCGTTAAGGAGTTAAAAGGGTGTTTAGTTCCTCATGACTAGAGTTGAGCGATGTTCGAGGTTCACCAATTTCATGTTCGAGTGATTTTGGGGGTAATCGAACTCAAACTCGAGCTTTTTGCTAAAAGCTCGACCGTTCGAGTTACGTTCGAGAACGGTGCGATCACCATAAACGTGGCTTTTCACAGTAAGGCTATGTGCACATGTTGCTATCTGCATGTTTCCTGCATCCCCAGCACAATCCCTCTCCCTTTCCTACTCACCGATAACGGGCGTCTCGCTCCCCAGCTGTCAGAAATCTGCGGCGTCTTTTCCTCTTTAGAAAATGGCTGCTGCTTCATTAGTCAATTAGTTATTCTGTGCTTTCCCCGCCTACCGGCGCTTATGATTAGTTGCAGTCCCCGAGCTGAGTGACAGCTGTCTCGCTGCAACCAATCACAGCGGCTGGTGGGTGGGTCTATATCGTACATTAAAATAAATAAATTTAAAAAAAAAATGCGGTTCCCCCCATATTTCATACCAGCCAAGATAAAGCCACATAAGAAAGCCGCGGAGACACCATCATGTGTTTCTCAACGCTGGCAGGAAACTAGCCAGGTCTTTCACCGGGAAGGAACAACCACGGGAAGGGCAGTCTCCAGTCAAGGAGACCACCTATACCAAACATGGTATCCATCCACAGACAGCCGTTTCGGGGTATTTGCCCCTCATCAGTGTGGAGTAGGAATCTGGCTAGTGGGGGCAATGCCTAGTATAAGACTACTTAAGCAAGCATTGTTGACCTTAGGGAGATCAACATATCCACTGCGGAGACACCATCACGTGTTTCTCAACGCAGTGATTCTAGAGCATTGCCCCCTGGGAAGTATGCAAATAAGAAAGCCGCGGAGACACCATCATGTGTTTCTCAACGCTGGCAGGAAACTAGCCAGGTCTTTCACCGGGAAGGAACAACCACGGGAAGGGCAGTCTCCAGTCAAGGAGACCACCTATACCAAACATGGTATCCATCCACAGACAGCCGTTTCGGGGTATTTGCCCCTCATCAGTGTGGAGTAGGAATCTGGCTAGTGGGGGCAATGCCTAGTATAAGACTACTTAAGCGGCTTTCTTATTTGCATACTTCCCAGGGGGCAATGCTCTAGAATCACTGCGTTGAGAAACACGTGATGGTGTCTCCGCAGTGGATATGTTGATCTCCCTAAGGTCAACAATGCTTGCTTAAGTAGTCTTATACTAGGCATTGCCCCCACTAGCCAGATTCCTACTCCACACTGATGAGGGGCAAATACCCCGAAACGGCTGTCTGTGGATGGATACCATGTTTGGTATAGGTGGTCTCCTTGACTGGAGACTGCCCTTCCCGTGGTTGTTCCTTCCCGGTGAAAGACCTGGCTAGTTTCCTGCCAGCGTTGAGAAACACATGATGGTGTCTCCGCGGCTTTCTTATTTGCATACTTCCCAGGGGGCAATGCTCTAGAATCACTGCGTTGAGAAACACGTGATGGTGTCTCCGCAGTGGATATGTTGATCTCCCTAAGGTCAACAATGCTTGCTTAAGATAAAGCCACATGGCTGGAGGCTGGTATTGTCAAGCTGGAGAGCGCCACGGTATGGGGAGCCCTCCAGCCTAACAATATCACCCAGCAGCCGCTCAGAATTGCCGCATCCATTAGGTGCGACAGTCCTGGGGAACTCTACCCGGCTCATTCCGAATTGCCCTGGTGCGGTGGCAATTGAGGTAATAATGAGTTTAATCATGGCAGGCGTCTCCTCGAGGAACTTTTCATGATTAAACTGAAAGTGAAAGTAAAGAAACACACACACCAAAAAATCCTTTATTTGGAATAAAAGACAAAAAAACAACCCTGGTTCACCCCTTTATTAATCCCAAAAATACCCCTCCAGGTCCGACGTAATCCACACAACACTGTCAGCTCTGCTCCAGATGTAGTGGCACTGAAGTGACTCATGCGGTGAGCAGAGACTTCAGTCAGCACAGCAGGCTTCAAGATTACAAAATCTGCCTATCTATATTGTAAGAGGCACTAGAGTAGTAGATAAAGAGCCTGCCTAAGGCCAGAATCACACTTGCTAGTGCCTCTCGTATAACTCGCGCAAGTCTCTCATGGTAGAACCTGGCATGGCTGCACACTATGCATACAGGAGCATCTGAGCTGCATAGAGATACATGCAACCAACCCGCTCCTGTCAGGGGAGTGTGCGGCCAAGCTGGGTTCTACCATGATTGACTCGCGTGAGTTACACTCGAGGCACTAGCAAGTGTGATTCTGGCCTTAGAAGCATAATGTCGGGAGTTCTAGTCCCGGTAAAGAATTTAATTTTTTTTTTTTTTAATTTATCATTTTAAATTATAATTATTATCTATTTATAAAGTGAAAGTAAATAAACACACACTGCGAAAAATCCTTTATTTGGAATAAAAGACAAAAAAACACAGTTTCACCATTTTATTAAAATCCTCCACTACCCCTCCAGGTCCGACATAATCCACACGACACTGTCATCTCTGCTACAGAACATGAGGGCTCTGCATGAGCTTCACGTAGCAATGAAGTGAATCACGTGGTCAGCTGAGACTTCAGCAATTCAGACTTCAAGATTTGCAAATCTGCCTATCAATCACATAAGAGGCAATAGCTGAGTGGATAGAGTGCTCAGCTAGGGAGCTTAAGGTCGCAAGTTCTGGACCCGGTAATTTTTTTTTTTTATTTTTAATTTTAACTTATATTTATAATATATTTATAAATAGAATTTAATTATGCACTGAGGGGAGGAGCCAGACATCAGCTGTGAGCTCTCTCTCTATCTCTCTCCTTTCTCTCTCTCTCTCTCCCCTTTCTCTCTCTCTCTCCTTTCTCTCTCTCCTTTCTCTCTCTCCTTTCTTTCTCTCCTTTCTCTCTCTCTCTCTCCTTTCTCTCTCTCCTTTCTCTCTCAACTATCTCTCTCTCCTTTCTTTCTCTCCTTTCTCTCTCTCCTTTCTTTCTCTCCTTTCTCTCTCTCCTTTCTTTCTCTCCTTTCTCTCTCTCCTTTCTTTCTCTCCTTTCTCTCTCTCCTTTCTTTCTCTTCTTTCTCTACTTTCTCTTTCTCTTCTTTCTCTTTCTCTTCTCTCTCTTCTTTCTCTCTTTCTCTCTCTCTCTTCCTTCTCTCTTTCTCTCTCTCCTTTCTTTTTCTCTCTCCTTTCTCTCTCTCCTTTCTTTCTCTCTCTCTTTCTCTCTCTCTATTTCTCTCTCTCCTTTCTTTCTCTAATTTCTCTCTCTCCTTTCTCTCTCTTTCTCTCTCTCCTTTCTCTCTCTCCTTTCTCTCTCTCCTTTCTCTCTCCTTTCTCTCTCTTTCTCTCTCTCCTTTCTCTCTCTCCTTTCTTTCTCTCCTTTCTCTCTCTCATTTCTTTCTCTTCTTTCTCTAATTTCTCTTCTTTCTCTACTTTCTCCTCTTTCTCTTCTGTCTTCTTTCTCTCTTTCTCTCTCTTCCTTCTCGCTTTCTCTCTCTCCTTTCTTTCTCTCTCTCCTTTCTCTACCTCTTTTCTTTCTCTCTCTCTTTCTCTCTCTCAATCTCCTTTCTCTCTCTCTCCTTTCTTTCTCTCCTCTCTCTTTCTCTCTCTCTTCTTTCTCTCTCTTTCTTTTCTTTCTTTCCTTTCTCTCTCCTTTCTTTCTCTTTTTTCTCTTCTTTTTCTTCTTTCTCCTCTTTCTCTTCTCTCTCTCTTTCTCTCTCTTCTTTCTCTCTTTCTCTTCTTTCTCCTCTTTTGCTTCTTTCTCTCTCTTCTTTCTCTTTCTCTCTCTCTTATTTCTCTCTCTTCTTTCTCTCTTTCTCTTTCTCTCTCTCTCTCTTCTTTCTCTCTCTTTCTCAGACCTGGCGATGATCAGCTGATGCGGTCACCTGACGGAATCAGCTGACACTATAAGTCGAGCAGTGAGGTCGGCTTTTTACCACCCAGCCGGCTAAACTATCAGCTGATGCTGTCGGACAGGAGTCTGCACTGAAGTGTGTAGTTTGTTTGCTTTTTTTTGCACTAATGCATCAGCTGATTGTATAAAAGCCGTTTAAACAATCAGCTGCTGTGTCATATGATTCAGGCCCTTGAACCTCACACATCATCTGATCGCTTTCCCTTCCAGCAAACCAATCAGATGATATTGGATCCGGATTGGACGATGCGGGACCCTTGACCCAGGATTACTGCAGAGGGGGGTTCTTTATTTCAATAAAGATGGAATCACTAATTGTGTTGTGTTTTATTTATAATAAAAATATTTTTCTGTGTGTTGTGGTTCTTTTTATGAGTACTAGAAATTCATGGTGGCCATGTCTAATATTGGCGTGCCACCATGAATTTCGGGCTTAGGGCCAGTTGATAATATACAGCTAGCCCTAACCCCATTATTACCTAGCAGGCCACTGTCACCAGGGCTGTTGGAAGAGTTGGATACAGCGCCAGATGATGGCGCTTCTATGAAAGAGCCATTTTCTGGGGCGGCTGCGGACTGCAATTCGCAGTAGAGGGGCCCAGAAAGCTCAGGCCAACCTGTGCTGTGGATTCCAATCCCCAGCTGCCTAGTTGTGCCTGGCAGGACACAAAAATATTGCGAAATCCACGTCATTTGTTGTTTAATTATTTCATGAAATTCATGAAATAATAAAAAAGGGCTTCCCTATATTTTTGTTTCCAGCCGGATACAAATAGGCAGCTAAGGGTTGGGGGCAGCCCGTAGCAGCCTGCTGTACCTGGCTAGCATACAAAAATATGGCGAAGTCCACGTCATTTGTTTTTTAATTATTTCATGAAATTCATGAAATAATAAAAAAAGGGCTTCCCTATATTTTTGTTTCCAGCCGGGTACAAATAGACAGCTGAGGGTTGGGGGCAGCCCGTAGCTGCCTGCTGTACCTAGCTAGCATACAAAAATATGGCGAAGCTCAAATAATTTTTTGGGGGGGCAAAAAGTCCTGCATACAGTCCTGGATGGAGTATGCTGAGCCTTGTAGTTCTGCATCTGCTGTCTGTCTGTATGGAGGAGAGCAGACAGCAGCTGCAGAACGGCAAGGCTCAGCATGCTCCATTCACTAGTGTATGCAGGAGATCAGACAGCAGCTGCAGAACTACAAGGCTTAGCATACTCCATCCAGGACTGTATGCAGGAGTTTTCTGCCCACCAATAAAATGACGTGGGCTTCGCCATGTTTTTGTATGCTAGCCAAGTACAGCAGGCAGGTACGGCTGCCCCCAACCCCCAGCTGCCTATTTGTACCCGGCTGGGAACTAAAAATATAGGGAAGCCCGTTTTTTTTAATTATTTCACTTATTTCATGAATTAATTAAAAAACAAATGACGTGGGCTTCGCCATATTTTTGTGTCCATGGTACAGGTACAACTAGGCAGCTGGGGATTGGAATCCGCAGCACAGGTTAGCCTGAGGTTTCTGGGCGCCTCTGCTGTGAATTGCAATCCGCAGCCGCCCCAGAAAATGGCGCTTTCATAGAAGCGCCATTATCTGGCGCTGTATCCAACTCTTACAACAGCCCTGGTGATGGTAGCTTTCTGGGTAATAATGGGTTAATACTGGCTTTGTTTTACTAGCTAGTATTAAGCCAGAGATTCTTAATGTCAGGCACGTTTGACCAGGCCATTAAGAATCTCCAATAAAGGGTTAAAAAAAGACACCACACAGAGAAAAATCACTTTAATAGAAATAAATACACACACACATTAGAGACTCCATGTTTATTACTCCCTCTTATCCCTCCACGATCCGGCTCTTCTGTCTACTTTCTCCTTCAACACATGTAGCTCTGCTACATCAGTGCAGTGCAGTGTTTTCATTCCATGAGTGAGAAGGAGCTGCTGCTTGTAAGCGGTGACGTCACCACTGACAGGCGCGTTGCTATAGCAACGGTGATCTCCGTTATTGACCGGCTGTGGCAGCCGGTTTATAATGGAGCGGGGAAGCAGACCGGGAACCTGACCGTGTGCCAGAGCATGTCGCCGGTACACCGGGATGCACAAACGAGCACCGCGTACTGGAGAGATGCACTGACAGATCCTACATGACGCGTCATAGTCATGTGATCAGTCTGTAGCCAATGAGATAACAGACACGTGACTGGTCACATGGCTATTTTGACGTCACGGAAGATCCTGTCAGTGCTTGTTACCGGGAGAAAATAAAAAGAAAAGTGCTGCACAATAGGGAGCAGAGTCCAATAATGTTTATGAAAGACAATTTTATTGTAGCAAAAATATTCATAAAATCATCTTCATCTTCATCTTGCTCCTGGCCAGGACGTATAGGGTTGTGATCTTGCCACATTAGTGCTTCCCTGCTACTATTTTGGGTCTGTCATCCTATATGATATTATTATAGATTGTCATACTATGTGTAATTTCACATGTCCTTGTTTGTGATTTAATGTGTATATTTTCATTGGTCCAGCATTTTCACTTATGTATATGCAATATCATTATCATTGTGATGTATATTGAGGGGTTATCTCGGCTCTGGTTGTTTATTATATAATGTTATGATAGTATACCACTATATTACTATGAGCTGTTGGGGAGACTCATACTGTGTTAATTAGTGTGTTTTTTGCATTTTAAATGATTTTATGGATATTTTTGCTACAATAAAATTGTCTTTCATAAACATTATTGGACTCTGCTCCCCATTGTGCAGTACTTTTCTTCTTATTTTTTTTCTTGCCCCTTACTGCACGGGTGAGCATGGAGGTTATTTATATATTATAATTATATATTGGCTGTGCACCCTTTTGCCCCTATTCCTGCTGGTTACCGGGAGGACGCAGCGATTATCGGAAGGAATAGCGACATGAGACAGAGTGCAGGACGGATCGCGGGGACCGGTAAGTGTTATGGCAATGTTTATTACCTGTATGTGTACATTTATAATGTGTTTTTATGTGTTTGTGTTCCGGACACTGTATAGGGACTGCTAGGGGAGGAGGGACAGCTCAATGGAGAATAGGAGATGCCCTACAAACCCCTCTCATTAGTTCCAGGGCCTTCTGTTGTTTTTGTGTCCCCGGAGCCCCCTTGCTTGTGTTTTTTGTTGTGCATCAGACACATGTAGGTCTGAATGTACCCCGCCACGCTTGCTACATCCGGCTAGCGTGACAAAGGATTTATGAACAGCAGTAACAATTTTACTAATTTTCTGCATAAATGATGTACAAAAATTGTCAAATCTCAGTCTACCTACAAACATTGGAGATCTAAGAGGCTATGGTTCTCCATGCAGAGAGTGCCTAGAGTTTTCACCTTGAGAGGTTGCGACAGTCACAACTACTATGATAGTGTAGAACACAGCTGCGGCAACCCCAAGAGTAACGAAATTTCAAACTGGAGCAGAAGGGTTAATGCTGTGCTGACGTGAATGAGAGGAAACTCCAAGACAGATTTGATGGTGATTTTGTTAACAACACGTTTAAGAGATATCCTTCTTCATCAGGTCTAAATCACAACTTGTAATTTTAACTTGATGAAGGAAATTAATATCTCTGAAAAGCATTGTTAATAAAAATCACCATCGAATCTCTCTGTTAATCTCCTCTCATTCACAGCAGTGCGGCATTAACTCTTCTGCAAGAGTTTAAAGCAGACTTCCAGGCTATGTAGTGTTCCTCTTTCAATTTAAATATGCAAAATTCATCTTTTTAGAGGTAGAGAACTTGAACTCTAGCACCACCTATTGGATGTAGCAATCATAAAGGTCAATATCAACCCTTTAACAAGCTTTACTGCATTACTTAGCATAAGAAGCTAAACTCGAAACTCCATATGCAGACACATGTTTCAGGGTATTTGTCCCTCTAGAGTGTAAAGCAAAAAATCTGATTTGTCATGGAAAGAGGATAGGCTTCTCACTGAGGAGGGGCAATACCCCCAAAACTTACAGCAGCTTGACATTTTAAGGAGAAATGTTCCCCCTTAGATTCCCAGTCAAAGACACCTCAAATAACCAAACTAGATCTCCAAATTTACACTGGGGAGGAGCAAAGATCCAGAAACATGTTTCTGCAAATAGAGTGTCTGTTTTGGCTTCTTACTCTTACTCTTACAAGTTTTACTAAACGATCATATTAACTTTTAAGATTCCAACTAGAGATGAGCAGATCAATTCGTGGAGGATCGGGTTTGAGTCAAATTTTTTGAAATTTGCAGTTTCACACAAATTTGAACATTTTGAGATTAATTTTGTGGTTCATAAAAAAAAGAAACAGAAAACTTATCCAACACCATTTTCCACACTTTAGAATCATGAGAGAGAAGGTAAACACAATATTGTATTGCTGTACAGGCTACAATGCTTAGCAGCTGTGACATCTTACAGATTATTATTACTTGTTCAGTGGGGGTCAGTACCTGGGTCATCACAGATCAGCGGTTCCCAGTGGAGCACAGTTTGTGCAGCAGAGTTATTTTCCATCTCCAGTGTCACTGCATAAGTCTATCTCTTCTGTAGAGTGGAAGCTTTTATGGTCAGTGAGGTTCTCTCTGTCAAATCAAATCAATTCAAATAGGCTTTATTGGCAGGACCAAAATACAATCGGTATTGCCAAAGCAAGAAAGAAATGTGACAGGGGAGTGGGTTAGAGTTGTGGGGATGGGGTGTTGGGGCCACAATTTGTGGAATGATGGTCCATTTGGAGGTCTTTAGTACCCCTCAGCTTATGACATGTGGTAACATATTGGGCGGCGATGTCCACCATTGATTCTTCTTCCCCCAGTAGGATGCAGAGTTTCCTCTCCTCGTCCATGGATGGAAAGTCCAGGGTATCAGTAGTACATTTCTGGAAGTGGGAGGCCCTCACTGCTGAGTATTTGTTACAGTGCAGCAGGAAATGCGCCTCATTCTCCAGAGCCCCCTGCTGGCAGTGCTGGCACAGTCTGTTCTCCCGCGGCTTGTATGTCTGTCGGTGCCGCCCTGTTTCCACCTCTAGACTGTGGGCACTTAGTCTGTAAAGACTCAGGATCTTCTTGTCTTTGGGGTGGCATAACTGTGACGCCCTGGGAAAACCAGGTAGTCACATAAGTAATCCACCCTCCTTCTTACCACCAAAAACCCACACCCAGGTACAACACACAGCCATTAAAGCCTAGCCACCCCCTCATGATAATAAGGACACACCACTGGGCGGGATCAGGCATATGAGAATGCCCACCTAGGGGTCCTGAGGGTTCAGGGGCGGGAACACGAGAGTTCAAGCTGAGAGTGCTGACAGTTGAAGTGGAAGTTGTAGTCTAACAGTTGAGTGGAGGAGGTGAAGGAGAACAGTGTTGACAGTAGTCAAGTGTAGACCGTTGACAGCAGTGGAGTCAGGGGTAGGGACCCCTGGACTACCTGGCTAGGTGGCAGACAGTAAACAGGGCTACAGGCGACGGAGATCCGGTCACGGGAGACCTTAGGTGGACTGGGGCAAGGTTGTAGCCCGCCGGTGCCGACAGCGGGAATCTGGTCCGGAGGCCATGGACAGACGGGGTGCCTGGACCCTAGGACAAGGAAGGTTGCATGCCACTTGTTAATCAACTAGCAGAGGACAAGGTTTCAGGCCTTTTTCTCCAAAAGCCCAGAGAGCGAAATGGAAGCCCAACGCGGGGGATAGGGTGTCCTTCAGAACCCACAGAAATCCCAAGGGTCAGATTTCGCAGGCCACAGCTCCCAACATACACAGTACCAGCAGTGGACTTCCCCGTTCCATGCGGAGTTGTCCCAGAGAAGACACAAACACAGACTGCAGGAGGAAGGGACCCCTGTTTACTACACTAGAGTATGGGACCCGAATACACCCGCCAAAGGCAACCGGTCACTGGCAACTTGGTTTACCACTGATCCCCGGTCCAACCCGGCACTCCACCTCCAGCAGCCATTACTCCCGTGTACCAAAGAGGGCCCTGGGACTATACCTCCCCTACCCGTGGAGGGGATCCCACCTTGCTGCCCCACTCCATCAGCCCCGGGCGTCCCATCACCAGGCAGCGGCGGTGTTACCATCCCTCATCACAACCCATGGGTGGCATCACCAACACATCAACCCCCTGTAGATACCCCTTTCCGACGGTTGTGAGGACGAACGGCCGTGCGAGCCTGGGTCCAGTCACAACTCGAGCAACAGCAGCGAACCCGGATCCAAGCGGCCCTAGTAGCGCAGTGGCCCCTGCCCGCAACATAACCTTTCCAAATATGGGGCCAGAGTGTAGTCCCTCCACAGTGACCGGTAGATGGTGAGTTTCTGGGAGTTCTCTAATTCACTCTTCCAGTCCTCTATGTATTGCATCTTGCATTTCTCTGAGATCTCTTTTATTTAGGCTTTTTTCAGGGTGTGTTGCTGTCTCTCTCTCTCCTATAAAGTGTAAGGCGGGCTTTGCACGTTGCGACATCGCAAGCCGATGCTGCGATGTTGCACGCGATAGTCCCCGCCCCCATCGCAGGTACGATATCCTTGTGATAGCTGGCTTAGCGAACATTATCGGTACGCCAGCTTCACATGCACTCACCTGCCCTGCGACCGTCGCTCTGGCCGGCTCCTTCCTAAGGGGGCGGGTCGTGCGGCGTCATAGCGATGCCACACGGCAGGTGGCCAATAGCGGCGGAGGGGCGGAGATGAGCAGGATGTAAACATCCCGCCCACCTCCTTCCTTCCTCATTGCAGCCGGGAGGCAGGTAGGAGATGTTCCTCGCTCCTGCGGCTTTACACACAGCGACGTGTGCTGCCGCAGGAACGGGGAACTGCATCATACCTGTCGCTGCACCGGCATTATAGAAATGTCGGAGAATACACCGATGATACAATAACGACGCTTTTGCGCTCGTTAATCGTATCATCTAGGATTTACACACTACGACATCGCAAGTGACGCTGGATGTGCGTCACTTTCGATTTGACCCCACCGACATTGCACCTGCGATGTTGTAGTGTGCAAAGCCGCCCTAAGACCTTGAGGGCAATGAAATTTTCTCTTTCTACTCTCCCCCGCATGTATTTTACAAGAAATTGCAAGCTTTCCAGTATTGAAATCTGCTCAAATGGATTTACCAGGTAGAATATTTTAGGAAAACATCTGACTAAGATGCAAATTTGAATTTCAAAAGATGGTCTCACCTCAAATTGCAACAAATAATAGGCAGCGCTAGAGTTCCTCCCTACATACATTTTAACCCTGTAGATTATAATATGGAGACATTGGAGAAGTCCTCAGTAAAAAAAAATTGTTTGAACTTCGGAAGCATAAAAATGCATTTATGGCTAAGTACTTGAGCCCCTAATACAACATGAATGCTGATTGCATTCTTGTGTACAAGCTTGATTGCATATGGAAATGTTGATTAGAGAAAAACTTCTTAAGACACAAATCTGGTAACAGATACTATATAACAATTATCATTAACTATAGAATCGTTGTTGACAATCCTTATGTCTATGATACTGAACTAATAGGGTCTAATCTTTTTTTGGGCCTGCAATCAGAACACTGTTAATATAACTGATTTATATGATCTGACTTTTAACATATTAGGTTGAAAGCAATACTACAGACAAAAATAAAGTTGTGGAAATTTTTTTCTGAGTCTAGAAGATGTATTTTTTATTAAGAATGGGAAGTAACTGTATGTTTGTGAGCAACATGTGGACTTAAATATATGGTTAAATGGGAAAGATACTGCTGTGACACTGTACAGACAGGACACTGAACAATCCTCAACTGTGATTTTTGGGGTTAAGTAACAATGGCACTTGTATAATTACCGTGGGAAAGGGCCTAACAAATGTAGTACTACTTATTTATTTGTTAAACATTTATATAGAAGACACTCTTAAAGACACCAAGATCAATGTTATTAAAGATGTCTGTGTTAAAAGGGACCTGTATCGATTCACCGTTAATTAGATAGATTTATATGCATACACCAAAAAACATATACCGTACATAAATATGAGCTAGTGTATTAAAATGTAACATTTAATTACTTAATTAAATTAAAACCTTATACAAAAGTAGCTACCAATTTTGTAGGATTGGTCAAAAGGATAATAGGATAAAGGTAAACACAGATAGGGGATGCCTAGGTATCTGACATGCCCTATGATTCAACTACTGTATAATTTGCCCTACCTTGCCACTGATGTTGGCACTCTAGATAAACGTAAATAGTGCCCCTGTCTCTCCTTCGTATTGTCCTGGGAAACCATAGGCTAAAAGTATATGCAACACCAGTAAGAAAAAGAAAACCTTTAAACTCCAAAGTGAGACCTCCGACCACAAAAATAAGGAAAAATCAAAAGGATCACACTTAATTCATCAAAAAACTGTTAGCCAAACCAGTTAGCCAAAATAACAAGTATGGAAGATAATGCAAAGATAGTGAAAAATTACTTACTGTAATACATATTTAAATATATTCCAAAAAATGATTTTTTTAACACAGTAACACAATCCTCATAACAAAAATGGTAGTACAAGGAGTGAGGGCGGTCCTGCACCAATGTTCAACGCATGTGATGTGATAACTGTAATTGTTGAATTTCATTAGGGAATTGTGTGTCTGTTTGTGATTCTGTGAAAAGGGAAAAAAAAAAAAAAAAGGTAGTCTTGTGATTTAATTAGTAGGATTAGTCACACCTGTTTCTAGAAGCTTCTAGCAGCTTCTGTACATCTATATAAACCAGCCAGTGCGAGCGAGGTGCTGAACTGAAGTAAAGTGCTGAATTTAAGATAAGTGCATAGTTTCAACACAATTACATAGTTTGACACAAGAACATAGTTTGAATTTATCCTTATACGTTTCCCATTGGGTTTTTTTCGTTTTTTTCTCTTTGTTTTTCTACTTTACTGTTGATCCCCATTTGATAGGTGCTCCATGGACAATGCTACCAGGTGTGTATCTTGTCAGATGTATGCATGCCTTGAGCAGCCGTTCGAGGGTGACTATGTCTGCACTCGATGCAAGCATGTTGCGTATTTGGAAGCCAAGGTAACTGATCTAAATAAGCAGCTTGCAACACTAAGGGGCATTGCAAACCTGGAGAGGAGTTTAGAGCTCACTGAGCTTTCTCTGGCTGGGGCCAGTGATATGGAGGAGGGTGGAAGTGGGGAAGATCAGGACCCAGAGGTAGGTAGCTGGGTAACAGTTAGAAGAAGAGGTAGGGGGAAAAGTGTCAGGGAGCCTAGTCCTGACCTGGCACAACCTAGTAAATATGCCTGTTTGGCTGATATTAGGAATGAAGGGCCTGGACTAGGGTCACTACAGCAGGATGTTGCTCCTAGTAACCAGGAAAACAACTGCTGTAGGAAGGAGGGAAATAGGAGTGCGGCAAAGCCCAGACAGATGTTGGTGGTAGGGGACTCTATAATTAGGCGGACAGACAGGGTCATCTGTCGCCGAGACCGTGAATGCCGAACAGTGTGTTGTCTGCCGGGTGCTCGGGTTCGGCATATTGTGGATCGGATAGACAGATTGTTGGGTGGGGCTGGGGAAAACCCAGCGGTCATGGTGCACATTGGTATTAATGACAAAGTTAGAGGCAGGTGGAAGGTTCTTAAAAATGATTACAGGGAACTAGGAGAGAAGCTGAAGTCCAAGACCTCCAAGGTGGTGTTTTCAGAAATACTACCGGTGCCACGAGCGTCACTAGAAAGACAGCAGGAGCTTAGGGAGATAAATATGTGGCTTAGAAATTGGTGCAGGAAGGAAGGGTTCGGGTTCATGGAGAACTGGGCCGACTTCTCAGTCGGCTACAGGCTCTACGGTAGGGACGGGCTGCACCTCAATGGGGAAGGTGCAGCTGTGCTGGGGGAGAAAATGGTCAGACGGATGGAGGAGCTTTTAAACTAGGATCGGGGGGGAGGGAGGGTAGTGGAGCAAATAAGGGGAGAGATAGAGCAGATAGAGACAGGGAGACGGTAGGGGTCAATGAAGGATTAGGGGGGGATGGGACATACAAGGAACGTAGGGAGGCTAGGAGTAATAAAGGTGTTAATAGGATTAAATGTCTACTGGCAAATGCAAGAAGTCTTGCAAACAAAATGAATGAATTGGAGACTCTTATGTTAACCATGGATTATGATGTGGTGGGCATTACGGAAACCTGGCTGGATGAAAGCCATGACTGGGTGACAAACATACAGGGTTATAGTACATTTAGGAAGGACAGGAAAGGCCAAAAAGGTGGTGGGGTGTGTATATTTATTAAATCTAACCTAAAACCTGTGTTGTATGATGACATTGAGGGGAACAGCAACAATGTAGAGTCAGTATGGGTAAATGTACATGGGGAGGG
Organism: Anomaloglossus baeobatrachus; assembly: GCF_048569485.1. NCBI lineage: Eukaryota > Metazoa > Chordata > Amphibia > Anura > Aromobatidae > Anomaloglossus > Anomaloglossus baeobatrachus. The sequence continues at coordinate 459,359,997 of NC_134358.1, forward strand.
GAATAATGGAAAAATGCTAATTGGAGTTTGCTATAAGCCTCCTAACATACCTGAACAAATAGAGGGTGAAATGCTGGAACAAATTGAAAAGGCAGCTAATAATAATAATCGGGTTCTTATTATGGGGGATTTCAACTATCCAGACATTCAGTGGGACATAGAATCTTCTGGTTCTGCTAAAAGCTGTAAGTTCTTATCTACCATTCAAGACCATTTCCTCTCTCAGATGGTAGGTGAACCAACCAGGGGAGATAATTTGCTAGATCTGGTCCTGTCAAATAGACCGGATACAATTTCAGATCTACAGGTCCAGGAACACTTGGGCACCAGCGATCATAATATGGTAAGCTTCAACATAATATTCAATAGAACATTTCAAAGGGGGAATGCTAAAACCTGGAATTTTAGGAAAGCTGATTTCAACAAATTAAGGGAAGAGCTTAAATGTGTAGATTGGGACAAAGTCATGGTAACTGGGGATACCGAACATAAATGGGGTAAGTTTAAGGATATACTACTAGAGTCCTGTAAAAAACGTATACCCAGTGGTAATAAAATGTCCAGGAATAAAAAGAAACCACTATGGATAAATAAGACTGTACAAAGTATAATAAAACAAAAACGAAGGGCATTTAAAATCTTAAAGGCTGAGAATACAGAAATAGCGTTGCAGGAGTATAAAGATATCAATAGGAAATGTAAAAAAGAAATCAAACAAGCAAAATTAGCTACTGAAATAAAAATCGCCAATGACATTAAAATAAATCCCAATATCTTTTATAAATACATTAATGCCAAAAGGAAAACAAAGGATAGTATCGGCCCCTTAAAATATAATAACAAGTTAGTTATAGAGGACAAACAAAAGACTGAGATATTAAATAGGCATTTCTCATCTGTATTCACCAAGGAACTGACTGTACCAGGGATCATTCAACAAGTGAAAAATCAAAATCCACCACCCGATATAATTAATTTAACACAAGATGAAGTACGCCTACGTCTGAGTAAATTAAACATTGACAAATCCCCAGGGCCAGATGGCATTCATCCACGAATATTGAGGGAATTGAGCTCCGTAATCGACAGACCGCTGTATCTCATCTTTTTAGACTCACTTGTAACAGGGTTGGTGCCTCAGGATTGGAGGATTGCTGATGTGGTACCGATATTTAAGAAAGGTAAGAGGGTAGATCCAGGCAACTACCGTCCAGTAAGCCTGACATCAGTAGTATGCAAAGTTTTTGAGGGCATTTTAAGGGATGACATGCAAAAATATATTGCAGAAAATAATATGATAACTGACAAACAGCATGGATTCATGAAAGATAAGTCATGTCTAACCAACCTGTTGGGGTTCTATGAGGGGGTAAGTTCAAACCTGGATATTGGTAATGCAGCTGATGTGATTTATTTGGACTTTGCAAAGGCATTTGATACTGTACCACATAATAGCCTTATACTAAAGCTCCAGAAGCAAGGACTAGGGGACACAATATGCAACTGGGTAAGGAAATGGCTAAAAGATAGGAAACAAAGAGTAGTCATAAATGGTACATTCTCTAAATGGGCTATAGTCAGCAGTGGGGTGCCGCAGGGATCTGTGCTTGGACCGATTCTTTTTACTCTCTTTATTAATGACCTTGTGGATGGGATTGATAGTACAGTGTCAGTCTTTGCCGATGACACCAAACTATGTAGGATATTAAAAACTGACCTGGATAGTACAATATTACAAAAAGATCTGGATAAGATGTCAGAATGGGCAGATACTTGGAAAATGAGATTTAATGTTGATAAATGTAAAGTAATGCACCTAGGACGGAGTAATCCTATAGCTGCGTATACATTAAATGGAAGTAAACTCGGGACTACAGAACAGGAGAAGGACTTGGGTATTCTCATTACAAATAAGCTGAGCAGCAGCACTCAATGTCAAGCAGCAGCTGCTAAAGCAAACAAGATTTTAGGGTGTATAAAAAGAGAGATTAGATCCCGTGATCCCAACGTATTGTTACCCCTCTATAAATCACTTGTAAGGCCACATCTGGAATACGGGATCCAGTTTTGGGCTCCACATTTTAAAAAGGACATTCAGAAGTTAGAGTCAGTTCAAAGGCGTTCAACTAGACTATTACAAGGAATGGAAGGCCTCCCATATGATGACAGGTTGAAAAAGTTAGATATGTTTAGCTTAGAAAAAAGACGTCTCAGAGGAGATCTCATTTATATGTATAAATACATGTGTGGTCAATATAAAGGACTGGCACATGACTTATTCCTTCCAAAGACAGTACTAAGGACCAGGGGGCACTCACTGCGAGTGGAAGAAAAGCGATTCCGAAACCTAAATAGGAAAGGGTTCTTTACAGTTAGAGCGGTCAGACTGTGGAATACACTACCACAAGAGGTAGTAATGGCAGATACTATAACAGCTTTTAAAAAAGGGCTGGATGATTTCCTCAGTACACAAAACATTGTTGGTTATAAATGACTTAGTGACTAAATGTAGAACTGGTGGAGGAAGGTTAAACTAGATGGACCTAGGTCTTTTTTCAACCTAAGTAACTATGTAACTATGTAACTATGTGTTACCTGCGGTACCGGATATGTTCCAAAGGGAGGTTGTACAGTGATAGAATCCAAAGCGGGGGTGCTCGTCACAGAAGAAGGTCCATATGAAAAGAGATGAGAAGGAACAGACCGCACTCCATCCGCTGTGTAGGATATCTCATTTAATCATCAGTGCAGGTAAAAGGCTGGACGCAGCCAGTGAGCAGGCTCCTACAAGAGGACGACAGCCGTTTCGCCTATCAATTAGGCTTCCTCGGGTCCACGGTGGACCCGTGGAAGCCTAATTGATAGGCGAAACGGCCGTCGTCCTCTTGTAGGAGCCTGCTCACCGGCTGCGTCCAGCCTTTTACCTGCACTGATAATTAAATGAGATATCCTACACAGCGGATGGAGTGCGGTCTGTACCTTCTCATCTCTTTACAAAAATGGTAGTGCACAACACACTTTTCCTTTCCACAAAGATTCATCTGGAACTTACTGTAATAATATATAACAAGGGCAACATCTGCAAGAAGTCTTTATGCTCTTCCCGTGTTACCATTAGTTTCCTCCCACACTGCAAAAACATACTGATAGGGCATTTAGATTGTGATCCCAATGAGGACTTTGATGATTACGTCTGTAAAGTGTTGTGAAATTAATAGTGCTATATAGTAATATATAGTAAGTCAGTAAAATATATACTTATCTTAGACATCTTTGCCGATATAGTCAGCTCTGGCCAAAACTGAAGAGAAAAAGTCAAAACTTTGTGTTGCATTAAAATTGTGCACATTTTTATGTTGATTCTAGATTTGAATACTAAATACCATTTCCCACATGTCTACTTTACATTATTGTTTTATTGTAAGCTAAAGAGGGTTCACACTTCATTAGCAATTTCTAATTTTTCCAACAAGATTTAGGGACCACATCACATTGGAAGTAACTTTGAGAGGCCTAGGTGACAGAAAATGCCAAAATGTGACACCATTCTAAAAACTGCATACCTCACACTGCTCAAAACCACATCCAAGAAGTTTATTTACAGTTTAGGTGTGTCACAGGAACCAAAGCATTATGGAAGGAAATAAATGAAAATTTTACTTTTTTATACAAAAATGTTACTTTAGCCATAAAATTTTGCATTTTCACAAGGGTATCAGGGAAAAATGCACCATAAAATGTATTGTGTGATTTCTCCTGAGTACACAAACCTCACATGTGGCGGAAATCAATTGTGCACGGCAGAGCTTGGAAGGAGAGGTGCGCTATTTGAATTTTTGAAAGCAAAATTAGCTGGAATCATTTGTGGATGCCATGTTGTATTTGGAGACCCCCTGAGGTGCGTAAATAGTGATGCTCCCCCACAAGTGACCCCAGTTGGAAACTAGACTCCTCTAGGAATTATTTGATATGTATGGTGAGCACCTTGAACCCCCGGGTGCTTCAGTTTTTCCATGAAAATAAAAAAAAACAGATTTTTTTTCCAAAAAACATATTCTTTGAGCTCAATTTTTTTTATTTTATTTTTATTTGGTTATGTAACACGTCCCTTTGTCAATAATATTCTCAATTTTTTTTATTGTCACAATGATAACAGTATAAAATGGACCCCTAAATTTGTTCTGCAATTTCTCCTGAGTATGCTGATATTCCATATGTGGTGGAAAACTACTGTCTGCGTGCACGACAGGGATCGGAAGGGAAAAAGTGCCATTTGACTTTTTGAAAACAAAATTAGCTGGAATCATTAGCGGATGCCACGTGATACGTTTGGAAAGCACCTCATGTGCCTAAACAGTGGAAACCCCCCACAAGTGATCCCATTTTGGAAACTAAACCCCTCAAGGACCTTATCTAGATAGTTGAGATCACCTTGAATCCCAGAGTGCTTCACAGAATTTTAGAATGTTAAGCAGTGAAAATAAAAAAATAATTTTTTATCACAAAATTGGTACTTCAACCAGGTAGCTTTTTTTCACAAGGGTAACAGGAGAAAAATGGACCCCCAAATTTGTTGTACAATTTCTTTTGAGTACATTGATACCCCATATGTGGGCGAAAACTACTGTCTGGGCTCATGGCAGGGCTCGGAAGGGAAGGCGCGGCATTTGACTTTTCAAACACAAAATTGGCTGTAATTCTTAGTGGACCCCATGTCGCATTTAGAGAGCCTCTGATGTGCCTAAACAGTATAAACCCTCCACAAGTGACCCCATTTTGGAAACTAGACTCCTCTAGGAATTTGTTGAGATGTGTGGTGAGCACCTTGAATCACCAGGTGCTTCACAGTTTTTTCGTGAAAATAAAAAAAAAGATTTTTTTTTCCACGAAAATGTTTTTTGAGCTCAATTTGTTTTTATTTTTTCAAGGGCAACAGGAGAAAATTGACCCATAAATTTGTTGTTCAATATCTTCTGAGTATGCTGATACCCCATATGTGGTGGAAAACTACTGTCTGGGTGCACGGCTGGGCTCGGAAGGGAAGGAGTGCCATTTGACTTTTCGAACATAAAATTGGCTGGAATCCTTAGTGGATGCCATGTCACATTAGGAGAGCCCCTGATGTGCCTAAAAAGCAGAAACCCTCCACAAGTGACTCAATTTTGGAAACAATACCCCGCCCCAAGGAACTTATCCAGATGTGTAGTGAGTACCTTGAAACCCCAGGTGCTTCACAGAATTTTAGAACGTTGAGCTGCAAAAATGAAACAAATTGTTTTTTCGCACAAAAATATTGCTTAAGCCCCAAAATATTTAATTTTCACAAGGATAGAAAGAGAACATGGACCCTTAAATGTGTTGTGCAATTTCTCCTTATTACACTGATACCTTATATGTGATACAAAGCTACTGCCTGGTCACACGGCAGAGCTCCAAAAGGAAGGAGTGACTTTTGGAGCACAAACTTTTATGGAATGGTCTTCCTGCCTCATGGAACTGATCTACAGTTTCCTGGTATGTGGTGGCAGAATGTGACTTCTGTAGAGTACATCAGGTTGGCATAAGTGAGTTGGATTAATTACATCCGGTTTACAAATGTGAGTTGTGTAGAAATAAATTCAGTAAGACGTGGATGTGTGGTAGAGTTTGAAGCAGTCTTTTATGCAGAGGCCAGGTTTGTTGGGGCAGGTGTCGCATTGACAAATGGTTTCCTTTCGTATCCCTCTTTTATAGCACTGCCAGCACCTCTTTTGTGACCTTCCCTTCCTTGCTATTTGAGGGACCTCACCCGGGAAATGTTGCCCTGGTACAATACGAGCACCTAGGGATCCAGAGGTACTGACGCCTGCTCCTCCCTCACTTCCAAATACCAGGGACTAATCACTGCTTCTGGAACTGAAGGAAAGCACCGGTCTGGCCTGCACATTGTGCAAGCACGAAAGCATTGTATAGTGCCATCTGTATGATGTGCACAGTCAACTTCTTGTACCATACCTTTTCCTTTCTCATAGCACTGTAGGGCTGGAGGACTTGATCAGAGAGATTAGAAAAAAGACTGACTGGAACACCTATGTGTGTGAATTAGGTGCTAGTTTAAAAATACATGACTATAATAAAGATAATAATCTGCACACTAACCACTATAAAAATATAAACATGAAAAATGGTAAAGCATTACTGCTATAGGGATACTATGAACAATGAAAAATACATTTAGCGATCTGGAAAAAATGAAATACATGAAAAATTGTATTGCAAAACTGCTATGAATATTTGAAAGTAATAGAGATGTTTAGCAAATGTATTGATCAATGAAAATGAGCCCGAAACCAATGACAAGGTAATCTCTAATTTTTTGGGAACCTAACCTTAATGCCTCCCTATGTGCTATGAAAAATCTGCAAGTATGAGTAGACAGGCTCCTGTACTCATTGAAAGTGATCTGAAAACTGATGATATATTCAAAAATATGCAGCGAGTTTTAGTGAAACGCACTAAGTTGTGGTGGAATAGGGCTTTTCTTAGTAAATACCTTTCCAAAAATCTTATACCCAGAGGTCTTAGAGTGCGTGTTATCCCCACGTTTCCAGTTGCAGATGAGGAATCTATCAATAAATGGGAGGAGGCATGTGGCAATTGTTCTAAAATATTTTTGGAGTTGCTAATGGAGCTTAATTCTAAAACTATTGTTGACCTAGATAAAGAATTAGATGTTATACAGGCCAAATTCAAGTCTGAATGTCCCAGTGAGAAATTATCCTCTTATGAGAGCCAATTGGAAAAAACTTTAGACTCCGTGGTGAAGAAAATTCATCAGACTCAGACGAATAAATTTGGCCTGGATCAACGGGATTACCAACAAAAATTGGTGTATTTTTGGAGAAAACCTACAATGGATAACCCCGTGTCAATTACATCAGGGTCTTCAGTTAGTGATTAGTGATGAGCGAGTATGCTTGTCACTACTCAGTACTCGCACGAGTATCACTTTACTCGGGCTACTCGGCGGGGACCGAGTAATTTCGCGATACTCGTAATGTACTCGTGGTCTTCATCCCTGCATGTTGGCGCTCTTTTGAAAGCCAGTCCTCATGCAGGGATTGGCTGTCAGACCACTGCAATGCCACAGCCCTGTTAGTTGTGGAATTGCAGTGATTGGCCGGCCCGCACAGCGTGACCGAGCCTTTATACCGGCGGGCGCGCTGTGCTCTGCACACAGCCATCTCGTATTCCCTGCTTTCCCCGCCCACAGGCGCCTATGATTGGTTGCAGTGAGACACGCCCCCACGCTGAGTGACAGGTGTCTCACTGCACCCAATCACAGCAGCCAGTGGGCGTGTGTATACTGTGCAGTGACGTTTTTTTGAGCAGCGGAATCGGATTTCACTGCGCATGCTCTCTCTGGCTCCCTGGACCCGTAACCAAGATAAATATCGGGTAACCAAGGAAGTGCTTTACCCGATATTTACCCTGGCCACGTGTGCAGGGAGCCCGACTCTTCCTCGCTTGGCTCCGCACCCTCCCGCACTCCACTCCGCATGTGTGTATATATATATATATATATATATATATATATATATATGTATATATATGTATATACACACACACACTCACCTGTCCTCAGCGCCATGGCCCCGCTCGGCTCCACCCACTCCGCACTCCTCCCCCCGCACAGATTCTCAGCGGCCGAGCGATCAGCTGATCACCCGGCGCTGGGAGCGATCAGCCGATCACCCGGCGGCCGGCTTCTGGGAGCAATCAGCTGATCGTTCACAATAGTCTGCCGCCGGTAAAACGGTAAAAAAATAAATAAATAAATAAATGATTTAAAAAAACGGCGTGCGGTCCCCACCAATTTTAATACCAGCCAGATAAAGCCAGATGGCTGAAGGCTGGTATTTTCAGGATGGGGAGCTCCATGTTATGGGGAGCCCCCCAGCCTAACAATATCAGTCAGCAGCCGCCCAGAATTGCCACATACATTAGATGCGACAGTTCTGGGACTCTTCCCGATTTGCCCTGGTGCGTTGGCAAATCGGGGTAATAAGGAGTTATTGGCAGCCCATAGCTGCCAATAAGTCCTAGATTAATCATGTCAGGCGTCTCCCCGAGATTCCTTCCATGATTAATCTGTAAATTACAGTAAATAAACACACACACACACCTGAAAAAAAATCATTTATTAGAAATAAAAAACATAAACCAATTCCCTCGTAACCAATTTAATAAGCCCCAAAAAGCCCTCCATGTCCGGCGTAATCCACGGACCTCCAGCGTCGCATCCAGCTCTGCTGCATGGAGGTGAAAGGAGCTGCAGCAGACACCGCCGCTCCTGTCAGCTTCACACAGCAACTGAGGTGAGGAGCGCGATCAGCTGCTGTCAGTCAGGTAACTCACGGCCACCGCGGATAACCTTAGTGACAGCTCAGCTGATCGCGCTACTCACCTCAGTTGCTGCGTGGAGGTGACAGGAGTGGCGGTGTATTCTGCAGCTCCTGTCACCTACATGCAGCAGAGCTGGATGCAACGCTGGAGGTCCGTGGATTACGCCGGACATGGAGGGCTTTTTGGGGCTTATTAAATTGGTTACGATGGAATTGGTTTTTGTTTTTTATTTCTAATAAAGGATTTTTTCGGGTGTGTGTGTGTTTATTTACTGTAATTTACAGATTAATCATGGAAGGAATCTCGGGGAGACGCCTGACATGATTAATCTAGGACTTATTGGCAGCTATGGGCTGCCAATAACAACTTATTACTAGAGATGAGCGAACCGGTTGCGGTTCGGCTCGAGGTCGGTTCGCCGAACGGAGCTCCCGTTCGAGTTCGGTTCGTCAAACGTTCGACGAACCGAACTCGAACCAATAGGCTATAATGGGAGGCAATCACAAACACATAAAAATGCATTATAAATGTACACATACAGTTAATAAACATTGCCATAACACTTACCGGTCCCCGCGATCCCTCATGCACTCTGTCTCCTGCCGCTATTCCATCCGATCGCTGAATCCTCCCGGTAACCGGCACTGCCAGCAGTGATGCAGGACCTATCGTGACGTCAAAATAGCCATGTGACCCGTCACGTGGCTATTATCTCATTGGCTACAGACTGGTCACATGACTATGACGAGTCATGTAGGACCTGCGAGTGCACCTCTCCGGTACACAGTGCACATTTGTGTATCGCCGTGTACCGGCGACATGCTGTAGCACACGGTCGACTCCCCGTTCCGTTAGGGACCGGCTGACACAGCCGGTCATTAACGGAGATCACCGTTGCCATAGCAACGCAGTTAGCGGTGACGTCACCGCTAACCGCGGCTCCGGGAATCACATGATCAGAGCCCTGTTGCTATGGTAACGCGTCTGTCACCGCCAGCAGCCAGCAGCACTGATCTCTCACTCCGTGAAGGCTGCACGCTTCTTTCCGTGCACCCTTCACATAGTGATTTCTGCACAGGAAGCAGCGTCTTCCCCCATGCAGCAGTGATGGAGCAGAGCTGCATTTGTTGAACGAGAAAGACAGAAGACCATGGATCGTGGAGGGCTGACAGGGGGTAATAAAGATGGAGTCTCTAATGTGTCTGTGTATTTATTTCTATTAAAGTATTTTTTCTCTGTGTGGTGTCTTTTTTTTAACCCTTTATTGGAGATTCTTAATGGCTGGGTCAAACGTGCCTGACATTAAGAATCTCTGGCTTAATACTAGCTAGTAAAACAAAGCCAGTATTAACTCATGATTACCCAACAAGCCACCCGGCTCCAGGGCTGTTGGAAGAGTTGGATACAGCGCCAGATGATGGCGCTTCTATGAAAGCGCCATTTTCTGGGGCAGCTGCGGACTGCAATTCGCAGCAGAGGCGCCCAGAAACCTCGGGCTAACGTGTGCTGCGGATTCCAATCCCCAGCTGCCTAATTGTACCCGGCTGGACACAAAAATGGAGCGAAGCTCACGTCGTTTTTTTTTTAATTATTTCATGAAATAAGTGAAATTAAAAAAAAAACGGGCTTCCCTATATTTTTGGTTCCCAGCCGGGTACAAATAGGCAACTGGGGGTTGGAGGCAGCCCATGGCTGCCTGCTGTACCTGGCTAGCATACAAAATATGGCAAAGCCCACGTTATTTTTTTGGTGGGCAAAAAACTTCTGCATACAGTCCTGGATGGAGTATGCTGAGCCTTGTAGTTCTGCAGCTGCTGTCTGCTCTTCTCCATACAGACAGACAGCAGCTGCAGAACTACAAGGCTCAGCATACTCCATCCAGGAAAAAATTATGTGGGCTTCGCCATATTTTTGTATGCTAGCCAGGTACAGCAGGCAGGTACGGCTGCCCCCAACCCCCAGTTGCCTATTTGTACCCGGCTGGGAACCAAAAATAAAGTGAATTTCATGAAATAATTAGAAAACAAATGACGTAGGCTTCGCCCCATTTTTGTGTCCAGCCAGGTACAACTAGGCAATTGGGGATTGGAATCCGCAGCACAGGTTGGCCTGAGCTTTCTGGACCCACTGCTGCGAATTGCAGTCTGCAGCCGCCTCAGAAAATGGCACTTTCATAGAAGCGCCATCTTCTGGCGCTGTATCCAACTCTTCCAGCACCTGCCTGCTATACCTGGCTAGCATACAAAAATATGGCGAAGCTCACGTCCTTTTTTTGTAGTTTTTTGGCAAAAAAAATAAAAAATACTTCCCTGGATTTTCCATTGCCAGTGAAGGTAACACCAAGCAGTGGGGGTTAGCAGCCAGTAGCTGCTTGGATTACCCTTAGCTAGCAATACAAAAAATGCAGCGGGAGCCCATATATATTTTTTTTTAATTATTTTTTTAAATAACTAAAAACAAAATGGGCTTCCCTGTATTTTGATTGCTGGACATCACAGTGCTGTAAAAATAAATCTTTAAAAAAAATGACGTAGCGCTCCGCGGTATTTTTGATTCTCAGCGCAGATAAAGCAGACAGCTATGGGTTGCCACCCCCATCTGCCTGCCGTTACCTTGGTTGGCAATCAAAATACAGGAAAGCCCATTAATTTTTTTCTATTTAAAAATTAGTTAAAAAAAAAATGACGTTGGGTCCCCCCATTTTTGATAGCCAGCTTGGGTAAAGCAGACGGCTGTAGCCTGAAAACCACAGCTGGCAGCTTTACCGTGGTTGGGGATATAATGTGGAGGTCCCCCCAGGCTCCTTTTTTATAATTATTTTATAAATATTAATAATTACACAAAAAAAGTAGGGTCCCCCCCAAATTGGATCACCAGCCAAGGGAAAGCGGACAGCTGTGGTCTGGTATTCTTAGGGTGGGAAGGTCCATAGTTATTGGGCCTTCACAGCCTAAAAATAGCAGGCCGCAGGCACCCCAGACGTGGCGCATCCACTAGATGCGCCAATCCTGGCGCTTCACCCCAGCTCATTCCGTGCCCTGTTGCAGTGGCAAACGGGGTAATAAATCGGGTTGATACTAGCTGTAAGGTCACCTGCCATCAAGCCCAGCAGTTTGTGATGTCATGGCGTCTATTAGATACCCAACATCATAAACTGTCAGTACTAACAAAAAAAAAAATCGACAAAAGAAATTTATTTGAAAAAACAGTCCCCAAAACATTCCCTCTTTCACCAATTTATTGTAAGAAAAAAATAAAGGGGTCCCACGACGACTCTGGACCGTCTAGAATATGGGGGGGAGACACTCAGGGAACGTATCCCCTATTTTCTAGGAGTGCAGACCCTTCATGTGAGGAGTGTGGGTCCAATGAATCTGCACTAACTCTCCCCGGGTCCACAGCAGCAGAATCCATGTCGTAATGGTTGCTACCAAAGCTGCAATGCCCTGCTCATGAGGTAAGGGCATGCCTAATCAGGAGAACTATTCTACATTTCCAAATATTGGTATTTGCTGATATTATTGCTATTCCACCTACTATATATTGGGGATAGGATCTTGGAGATGGAATACCCCTTTAAGTCCAGTTATCCAGCTGAATGAATACTTAACAACAGAGCTCGCTATTTAGATGTGTTTTCTTGTGGCATATAACGGACTCTCATGTTTGGTAGTCATTCAGCAGGGCAACTATAAAAGCAAATCCCTCCATTTGGAAATGAAGTATAGCTCTCCTGATCAATTATGTTCCTTACCTCATGAGCAGGGCATTGCAGTAATAATAATAATTTATTCATTTATCTAGCATTATTAATTCCATAGCGCTGTATGTCTTTGGAGTGTGGGAGGAAACCGGAGTACTTTGAGGAAACCCACGCAAACACGGGGAGAACATACAAACTCCTTGCAGATGGTGTCCTTGGTGAGAATTGAACCCAGGACCTCAGCGCTGCAAGACTGCAGTGCTAACCACTGAGCCACCGTGCCGCCCATTTAGCTTACAGATGCATAACCACCACTCACTGTGTCTGAACACAGGAAGCTGAGCTGACAGCCGCTCTGTGCATGCGGCAGCGTCTATTGTGAAGGAGAGGGCCGCGGGGGATCAACGCTGCACAGGTACCGTGGGACATCGGGGAACACCAGTGGGGTTATAGGGGGTGACCTGGCAGGGCCTGGGGAGGAGTTTTCTGTTGCATGTGTCATGGCACATGTGACTGAAATCAGAGGAGTAGGGTGAATGCGGCCGGCGCGCTGCTGTGCGCGCGGCCATCTTGGATTTCTGGGAGGGCATCAGGGGGGGCACTTTGGCGACACCGGGGGACCGGAGGGGACCGGGGAGGAGATTTATCATGTTTGTTCATGCCAGATGGGAGATAAATAATTTTTTACCGGCGCTGTCATTTACTGTAACGTGATCATCGGTGTACGGTGTATACCTGTGATCACGTGAGCGGGGACCGGAAAAACCGTCCTGAATCATGATCTCCAGGATCTCAGCTAGCCCTGAAACCCCGGAGATTTTCTGATGCTGGGGGGCGCTATTCACTTATTTCTGCCTGCTGCTTATAAACGGCAGATCAGAATAAGGCTACATTAACACGACCGATCCATTTTTGCGGTCTGCAAAAAACAGTCTGTTTGTTTTCACGGGTGCATCCGTGTGGCATCCGTTTCCGTTCCATAGACGGTCCGTATGTCATCTGTTTGTCATCCGTGTGTCTTCCTTTTTTTGTGTACTGCAAAAAAACTGAAGGAGGGTAAATGCATAAATTTACCCAGGATCCATAGCTTCATCCTACATGAGGCGGTCACATGTTCACTCCAGTGCCATTTTCTACTGCTTTTCACAGCGTAGAGCGCTCTGGTGATTTTCTTGTGCTTGTGCACTTCATATCAGTCTTTTCTGTCATTATAATGGCAGAAAGACACATAATGTCCCACTCTCCTGCATTTTGTAATTTTGCACCCTTTGGTGCCTTTCATGTGTAACTAAGGGGTGCTTAGCTTTGTATTTAGCCAAAAAAATGAAAAAAAAAATGACGTAGGGTTCCCCCAAGTTTTGTAGCCAGCTAGGGTAAAGCAGGCGACTGCAGCCTGCAGACCACAGCTGGCAGCTTCACCTTGGCTGGTAATCCAAAACTGAGGGCACCCCACGCTGTTATTTTAAATTAAATAAATAATTAAAAAAAAAACATGTAGGGGTCCCCCCAAAATTGGATCATTAGCCAAGGTAAAGCAGACAGCTGGGGTCTGATATTCTCAGACTAGGGAGGTCCATGGTTATTGGACTCTCCCCAGCCTAAAAATAGCAGGCCGCAGCCGCCCCAGAAGTGGCGCATCGATTAGATGCGCCAATCCTGGTGCTTCGCCCCAGCTCATCCCGCGCCCTGGTGCGGTGGCAAATGGGGTAATATATGGGGTTAATACCAGATGTGTAATGTCACCTGGCATCAAGCCCTGGGGTTGGTGAGGTCAGGCGTCTATCAGATACCCGACATCACCAACCCAGTCAGTAATAAAAAAAAATAGACGACAAACACATTTTTATTTGAAAAAACACTCCCTAAAACATTCCCTCTTTAACCAATTTATTAGAAAGAAAAACAAATCCAGGTCTGGTGTAATCCAAGGGGTTGCCATGACGATCCACACTGTCCCAGTCAATGAAGAGCAGGATGTTTCCCATTGGCTGGGAGAGCAATGCAGTGACCTGAGCTAACATCAATGGGTCAGCCCAGGTCACTGCAGGGCATGACAAGTGCTGCTATCAGCAGCGAGGTACATTACCTGCGCTGATCTCCAGCACACTGACAGCACCTGTCACTGAGTTCAATGACCGCCGCCTTCACAGCCAAGTATCGCGAGAGGCCCGTGACGTCACCGCTAGTCAGTCTCGGGTCGGAAGCGAGAGAAGGTGATGTGACAAGCGGCGGCCATGGAGGACAGTGACAGCGCTGAGGTCGGGACTTCATCACCGCAGGTAAGCCGAGCGGGACCATGTGTGCAGTGTGCAGTGTGCAGAGTGTGTGTGTGTGTGTGTGTGTGTACACGTGTGTACACGTACATGCCGCGTGCAGGAGGGGCTTGAGTGAGCTGAGCGGGGAAGTGTCGGCTTCCTGCACGTAACTAGGATAAACATCGGGTTACTAACCAAAGCGCTTTGGTTGGATACCCGATATTTATCTTGGTTACCAGCTTCTGGCAGGCTGCCAGCGATGGCTCCTGCACACTGTAGCTGTAAAAAGCCCTGCTTTTTGCTGCTAGAACCGTTCTCGAACGTATCTAGAACTATCGAGCTTTAGCAAAAAGCTCGAGTTCTAGTTCGATCTAAAACAGCCCCCAAAATCACTCGAGCCGCGAACTGGAGAACCTCGAACCGCGAACCGCGCTCAACTCTACTTATTACCCCGATTTGCCAACGCACCAGGGCAAATCGGGAAGAGCCGGGTACAGTACCAGAACTGTCGCATCTAATGTATGCGGCAATTCTGGGCGGCTGCTGAATGATATTGTTAGGCTGGGGGGCTCCCCATAACGTGGGGCTCCCCATCCTGAGAATACCAGCCTTCAGCCATCTGGCTTTATCTGGCTGGTATTAAAATTGGGGGGACCGCACGCCGTTTTTTTAAATTATTTAATTATTTATTTCACTGCACAGTATACACACACCCACCGGCTGCTGTGGTTGGGTGCAGTGAGACTCCTGTCACTCAGCGTGGGGTCATGTCTCACTGCAACCAATCATAGGCACCGAAAAGCAGGAAAGCAGGGAATACGAGATTGATTAATGAGCGGCCGGCTTTTTCAAAAGAGGAAAAGCCGCCGGAGTTTAGTGAACAGCTGTGCAGCGCCGCGGCAGTGATCGGGGAACGGTAAGTAAGAGAGAGGGGGGAGAATGACTGACAGACTGTGAGAGGGGAACAGACAAGACAGAGAGAGACCGACAGACAGACAGAGAGACCGACCGACGGACTGAGGGAGATAGAATGAAAAAAAAAAATGACCGACATCGCTAGTAAACGCACAAAACGTGCGTTTTGGACATCTGAGTGCCACACAATGTTTTTACGTAAAATCTTTCATGTAATAATCTCAAAAAGTAACATACACCAGCTCAATCTCACTATTGGGTATGTGCCCTTAACATTTCCGCCATGAAAATTCATTTTGGTGTCATTTTGGAAGGTTTTCTGGCGAGTCCGTAAAAATGGCGTAAAACTCGGACAAAATTGATCACAGCTGTGACTTTTGAGTGATAAATGCTTCAATGGGTCTTCCCCATGCTGTTGCCATGTCATTTGAGCACTCTTCTGAGACTTTTGTGACATTTTTAGGGTTTCTACATGCTGCCGGGGGTCATTTCATAAAAATACTCGGGTCTCCCATAGGATAACATTGGGCTCGGTGCTCGGGCCGAGTACACGAGTATCTTGGGATGCTCGGCCCGAGCCTCGAGAACCCGAGCTTTTTGGTACTCGCTCATCACTATTAGTGATATGTCCGATTCTAATTTATCATCACTATCCATGAGGTCTGGACGTCAAGTCTATAGAGGGACGACATCCCCCTCTGTGAAAAACCGAAATTACAAACTGTTTGACCGTCCGCATGGGGGCAGTAATAAGGTAATCAATCTGAGCAACCATCAATTGTCCCCAGTAGATCTGGCTTTGTTGGAGAGGGGATTTACCTTCTCTCCTGCAGCTAGATTTGATGTATTTTCAGCAATTAAAGATCTTAATTTATTTGCTCGATCCATGAGACACTTTTTTGATTCTAATATCAATATCCTCTTCCCCACAGAGGAGGAACAAACAGCACTACATGAATTAGAAGAACTGGCGATTGAGCATAATTCCACGGAAGGAGGTAAGATCCCTCTATCCATTCGTCCAAAATCCAAAAATTTTCCTCCACTATCTGTCTGTTCTTGTGTGGATCTATTTGTAAAAGTGGTCAGCAGTGAATTTGAGAAAATTCCTACTTCCATCATTAATGACAATCTGTCCAGAGTAGAACGTGCAAGGTTAACGGAGCTGCGGTCTTTGCCGGACATAGTGCTGAAGCCAGCAGATAAATGTGCAAATGTCGTCGTCTGGCCGAGGGTGTTATATGAGAGGGAAGCTTTTAAACAACTCAATAATAATATGTGTTATAAAAAAAAAAATAACATACAACCCTCTCAGCACATTCTCGGCGCAGTTGAGAACGATTATAGATTCTGCTGTATCTAATGATGTGATTACAAAAGATCTGGCTTCGGCACTGTGGGTGGCTGAGCCCATGGCTCCCACCTTGTACCTATTACCAAAGGACCACAAAAATCTACAATCACCTCCTGGCAGACCCATTGTTTCGGGTCGAGGGAGCTTTTTGGAAAACATAAACAAATGGATAGAATCGGTATTGCACCCTTTCGTGGAGGGACAGCCCTCGTTTATAAAAGACACAAGTGACTTCCTGAGGAGAATGGATGGACTCTTTATTGAAGAGGATGCATTGATGGTTGCGGGTGATATAGAATCACTATATACCAGTATTCGCCACGCTGACGGCCTTTCAGCTGTACACTTTTTTCTCCGCAGCTCCAACATGTCCACAGTGTTCATATCATTGGTTATGGAACGCCTCGAGTTCTCATTGACCCATAATTATTTTGTATTTAAGGGGTCCTTTTATCTGCAGCTCCAGGGAACAGCGATGGGGGCTTCTTTTGCCCCCTCCTATGCCAACCTGTTCCTGGGGCTGTGGGAGAGGGACCTCTCCCTGCCAGATCTGGAGTCGTCAATGGGCCATGTCCTTTTATGGACACGGTACATTGACGACATTTTCCTGATCTGGCGGGGGTCTGAGTGTCAATTGAATGAATTCATGGCAACACTCAATGTTAATGATAAGAATATTAGGATCACCTATCAATCCAAAACGAACGCCTTGGACTTTTTGGATGTTGCGGTTTGGAGGGATGATCAAAACATTCTACAGACGGACATATTTAGGAAGGCCACATCGTGTAATGTATTGCTCCATGCCTCCTCAGCCCACCCTCGATACATGATCAATTCTGTTCCGACCGGACAGTTCTTGCGACTGCGAAGGATATGTTCGGTTGACTCCAAGTTTGATCATCGTGCACAGGAACTAAAGGATAGATTTTGGTACGTGGATATAGTAGGCGGTCTACCAAGCGTGCTTTCAATAAAGCAAAATACGCCTCCAGGGACAGCCTCTTATATGCCACTAAAAAATCTTCGGGTCCGGAACCACTTAGATTTGTGACTACTTACCATTCTAGACTTCCCCGTATGAGAAATTGCCTAGAGAAGGCATGGCCTATCTTGTTGACGGATCCTATACTGTCCAGAATTCTACCTGATAGACCACTTATCTCTATAGGGAGATCTCAAAACTTACGCGACTTATTAGTCGCTAGTCACTATGTGACCCATGAATCTATTCCATCATTTCTTGATATTGGTAAACGACCTGTTGGTTCCAGACCTTGTGGACAATGTGTGGCCTGTACCAACATGGATCGATGTGATCACTTCTCGGATTCATCAGGGACGAAAACCTTTAAGATAAAAAAATCTATCACTTGTACCACCAGTGCGGTTGTGTATTATGCAGTATGCCCCTGTCAGAAAATTTACATCGGGCTGACCACACGCCCATTCAAAATTCGTATTAGGGAACACATCAATGGAATCACTGCCGCGGCAGACGAAACGGATGTCTCTAGTCTCAAAACTTTGCCAAAACATTTTAAGTTACATCACCAATCGAATGAGACACTTTTGCGGTTCCGCGGCATATATTCCATTGAGACTAACATCAGAGGAGGGAGAATTGGTACCAATTTGGCACGTTTGGAGGCTAAATGGATTTGGTTATTAAAAACTCTACAACCTTTGGGCTTAAATGAAAATATTGGTTTTGCTGCTTTTTTATGATCACTTTTTCGGTCATGTTTTATGTGTTTTTAATTCTCTTGTCTTTACTTAATTTTTTACTTTTCCTTGCCTGGTATAGTTATCATCTCCACGGATCCTTACAAGCAATTAGTACCATATGCGAATAACACTTCTTCTATCAGCGCATAATTTATTTATATGGATTGTATGGTGCTGCATTTATATTTTATATGTTGCCATGATCTTAATATAATTATATTGGTTTGCTATCACCTGCCACGTTTATATAATATTAATTTAATAATCTCAGAATTTGTCTGTGGCATATGTGACTATTGTCACTGATATTGTTCTAGGCCTATAACAATATTTCTATGTACGCTCTATATGAATTTGTATCCATCGGGACTGCAGATAGTAATGCAATACATTATCTTGCCGCTTATATGATTTCATTTACTAAGTGCAGCTGTGGTAATTGTACGCATGTGCGGCCAGTGGTGGTGTGTTCCGCCCATCCCTCGGCCGTGTCTTTAGGGGCGGCTCCACCTGTCCGATCATGTGACGCCTCGTGATCTGGTGGGCGGAGTTTAGCTCTTGTCGCGGCGGCGGATGTGGAGGATCTGTCGCTCTTGACGCTCATGCGTCATCAATGATTACTTCGGATCTGATTGGTCCTCGGGCTCTTTTTATACTTGCACACTTCCTGGCATGACACCACCCCTGACGTAGGCATCCGCCGAAATGCACGTTCGTCGGGTGGGGTGCCATCCTTTGTTGCGGTGAGACACTTCTATTGGTAAGCAATACTATATTATTATACACTATCATTATTTCCATGTGTTATTGTCTCCTGCGGAGGGTTTTTATGGATCTAAATAGGATTTTTATCTACTGAATTATATTTATATCTCTCAATTAGAGTTGAGCGCGGTTCGTGGTTCGTGGTTCTCCAGTTCGCGGCTCGAGTGATTTTGGGGCATGTTCTAGATCGAACTAGAACTCGAGCTTTTTGCAAAAGCTCGGTAGTTCTAGAAACGTTCGAGAACGGTTCTAGCAGCCAAAAAACAGCTAAATCATAGCTTGGTTTCTGCTGTAATAGTGTAAGTCACTCTGTGAATCAAACTATTATCACATTTCAGTGTATAGTGTGCGTGAACAGCGCCTTCAGATCACTGCTGTTTCTATAATGGCGATCGCCATTTTTTTTTTTTTTTTTTCTTGTCTTCCTTCCCTAAGCGCGCGCGTCTTGTGGGGCGGGCCAGCATGTCAGCCAATCCCAGACACACACACAGCTAAGTGGACTTTGAGCCAGAGAAGCAACGGCATGTGTGATAGGATCTGCATGTCACATGTCCCTGCATTATAAAACCGGACATTTTCTTCACGGACGCCATTATCTGCCTTCTGCGTCTTTGGTGTCAGACATCACTGTCGCAGCTCCGTCTTCCTGAGTCCTATAGCCGATACAGCTGTATGCGCTGCATACACAGCGTTAGACAGCTTAGGGAGAGCACTTTATAGCAGTCCTTTTAAGGGCTCCAACCGGCAGGGTCAGAGAGCCATAGGTGACAGGTCCTGCAAACAGCAACAGCGTCTGTGTAGCCCAGGTCAGGGATTTCCTACCTGCATTTCACCATTAGGAGGGAATAGAAAGGCAGTCTTCCATTCCTCTACCCAGAGCACCACAATCCTGCCACTGTACCCTCTTGTCCTCTGCACACTCCAACTGATAACTAAGCCATTATACTAGCAAACACTCAGTGTACCTAGTGGCATCCTATACGTGGCTATTGGACTTTGCTATAGTCCCACTAGTGCAAAGACATTTGCAGAGCGCGTCTGCCTGCATTGCACACTACAACTCATTCTAACCAAGCCATTATACTAGCAAACACTCAGTGTACCTAGTGGCATCCTATACGTGGCTATTGGACTTTGCTATAGTCCCACTAGTGCAAAGACATTTGCAGAGCGCGTCTGCCTGCATTGCACACTACAACTCATTCTAACCAAGCCATTATACTAGCAAACACTCAGTGTACCTAGTGGCATCCTATACGTGGCTATTGGACTTTGCTATAGTCCCACTAGTGCAAAGACATTTGCAGAGCGCGTCTGCCTGCGTTGCACACTACAACTCATTCTAACCAAGCCATTATACTAGCAAACACTCAGTGTACCTAGTGGCATCCTATACGTGGCTATTGGACTTTGCTATAGTCCCACTAGTGCAAAGACATTTGCAGAGCGCGTCTGCCTGCGTTGCACACTACAACTCATTCTAACCAAGCCATTATACTAGCAAACACTCAGTGTACCTAGTGGCATCCTATACGTGGCTATTGGACTTTGCTATAGTCCCACTAGTGCAAAGACATTTGCAGAGCGCGTCTGCCTGCGTTGCACACTACAACTCATTCTAACCAAGCCATTATACTAGCAAACACTCAGTGTACCTAGTGGCATCCTATACGTGGCTATTGGACTTTGCTATAGTCCCACTAGTGCAAAGACATTTGCAGAGCGCGTCTGCCTGCGTTGCACACTACAACTCATTCTAACCAAGCCATTATACTAGCAAACACTCAGTGTACCTAGTGGCATCCTATACGTGGCTATTGGACTTTGCTATAGTCCCACTAGTGCAAAGACATTTGCAGAGCGCGTCTGCCTGCGTTGCACACTACAACTCATTCTAACCAAGCCATTATACTAGCAAACACTCAGTGTACCTAGTGGCATCCTATACGTGGCTATTGGACTTTGCTATAGTCCCACTAGTGCAAAGACATTTGCAGAGCGCGTCTGCCTGCGTTGCACACTACAACTCATTCTAACCAAGCCATTATACTAGCAAACACTCAGTGTACCTAGTGGCATCCTATACGTGGCTATTGGACTTTGCTATAGTCCCACTAGTGCAAAGACATTTGCAGAGCGCGTCTGCCTGCGTTGCACACTACAACTCATTCTAACCAAGCCATTATACTAGCAAACACTCAGTGTACCTAGTGGCATCCTATACGTGGCTATTGGACTTTGCTATAGTCCCACTAGTGCAAAGACATTTGCAGAGCGCGTCTGCCTGCGTTGCACACTACAACTCATTCTAACCAAGCCATTATACTAGCAAACACTCAGTGTACCTAGTGGCATCCTATACGTGGCTATTGGACTTTGCTATAGTCCCACTAGTGCAAAGACATTTGCAGAGCGCGTCTGCCTGCGTTGCACACTACAACTCATTCTAACCAAGCCATTATACTAGCAAACACTCAGTGTACCTAGTGGCATCCTATACGTGGCTATTGGACTTTGCTATAGTCCCACTAGTGCAAAGACATTTGCAGAGCGCGTCTGCCTGCGTTGCACACTACAACTCATTCTAACCAAGCCATTATACTAGCAAACACTCAGTGTACCTAGTGGCATCCTATACGTGGCTATTGGACTTTGCTATAGTCCCACTAGTGCAAAGACATTTGCAGAGCGCGTCTGCCTGCGTTGCACACTACAACTCATTCTAACCAAGCCATTATACTAGCAAACACTCAGTGTACCTAGTGGCATCCTATACGTGGCTATTGGACTTTGCTATAGTCCCACTAGTGCAAAGACATTTGCAGAGCGCGTCTGCCTGCGTTGCACACTACAACTCATTCTAACCAAGCCATTATACTAGCAAACACTCAGTGTACCTAGTGGCATCCTATACGTGGCTATTGGACTTTGCTATAGTCCCACTAGTGCAAAGACATTTGCAGAGCGCGTCTGCCTGCGTTGCACACTACAACTCATTCTAACCAAGCCATTATACTAGCAAACACTCAGTGTACCTAGTGGCATCCTATACGTGGCTATTGGACTTTGCTATAGTCCCACTAGTGCAAAGACATTTGCAGAGCGCGTCTGCCTGCGTTGCACACTACAACTCATTCTAACCAAGCCATTATACTAGCAAACACTCAGTGTACCTAGTGGCATCCTATACGTGGCTATTGGACTTTGCTATAGTCCCACTAGTGCAAAGACATTTGCAGAGCGCGTCTGCCTGCGTTGCACACTACAACTCATTCTAACCAAGCCATTATACTAGCAAACACTCAGTGTACCTAGTGGCATCCTATACGTGGCTATTGGACTTTGCTATAGTCCCACTAGTGCAAAGACATTTGCAGAGCGCGTCTGCCTGCGTTGCACACTACAACTCATTCTAACCAAGCCATTATACTAGCAAACACTCAGTGTACCTAGTGGCATCCTATACGTGGCTATTGGACTTTGCTATAGTCCCACTAGTGCAAAGACATTTGCAGAGCGCGTCTGCCTGCGTTGCACACTACAACTCATTCTAACCAAGCCATTATACTAGCAAACACTCAGTGTACCTAGTGGCATCCTATACGTGGCTATTGGACTTTGCTATAGTCCCACTAGTGCAAAGACATTTGCAGAGCGCGTCTGCCTGCGTTGCACACTACAACTCATTCTAACCAAGCCATTATACTAGCAAACACTCAGTGTACCTAGTGGCATCCTATACGTGGCTATTGGACTTTGCTATAGTCCCACTAGTGCAAAGACATTTGCAGAGCGCGTCTGCCTGCGTTGCACACTACAACTCATTCTAACCAAGCCATTATACTAGCAAACACTCAGTGTACCTAGTGGCATCCTATACGTGGCTATTGGACTTTGCTATAGTCCCACTAGTGCAAAGACATTTGCAGAGCGCGTCTGCCTGCGTTGCACACTACAACTCATTCTAACCAAGCCATTATACTAGCAAACACTCAGTGTACCTAGTGGCATCCTATACGTGGCTATTGGACTTTGCTATAGTCCCACTAGTGCAAAGACATTTGCAGAGCGCGTCTGCCTGCGTTGCACACTACAACTCATTCTAACCAAGCCATTATACTAGCAAACACTCAGTGTACCTAGTGGCATCCTATACGTGGCTATTGGACTTTGCTATAGTCCCACTAGTGCAAAGACATTTGCAGAGCGCGTCTGCCTGCGTTGCACACTACAACTCATTCTAACCAAGCCATTATACTAGCAAACACTCAGTGTACCTAGTGGCATCCTATACGTGGCTATTGGACTTTGCTATAGTCCCACTAGTGCAAAGACATTTGCAGAGCGCGTCTGCCTGCGTTGCACACTACAACTCATTCTAACCAAGCCATTATACTAGCAAACACTCAGTGTACCTAGTGGCATCCTATACGTGGCTATTGGACTTTGCTATAGTCCCACTAGTGCAAAGACATTTGCAGAGCGCGTCTGCCTGCGTTGCACACTACAACTCATTCTAACCAAGCCATTATACTAGCAAACACTCAGTGTACCTAGTGGCATCCTATACGTGGCTATTGGACTTTGCTATAGTCCCACTAGTGCAAAGACATTTGCAGCACGTCTGCCTGCGTTGCACACTCCAACTAATTATAACTAAGTTGCATTGTCAGGGATATTTATTCTTTATTATTCTGCTGTTAATAAAGCTAGACCACCACTGCAATCTTCACCACCTCTCAATTTTTACTACCACATTTTCAGTCCACAATCTTGTCGCAATCAACATGAGTGGCAAAATGACAGATGCTGGTGGAAAGGGGAAGAGGCGTGGTGGAAAAGGCAAAAAAGGTTTTGTCCGTGGGGAAGGTGGCAAAGCTCCATTATCATCTGCTGAAGATAGACCATCTACCAGCAAAAGTAAGATGTCTACTACTTACCGTGGACAATCCGATGTGCTCCCTTTTTTACGGACACGAACAACAGGAAGAAAGGTAGATGATGGGCAAAAAAGGAAAATGCTTGAATGGATCTCAAGTGGTCCAACAAGTGCCCTCTCAGCCACTTCAAGTACCGCATCCAAAAAACACCAGTCCTCTGAGTTGTCATCCCAATCACACTTGATTTCTCCCAGCTCTGAAGTCTCCATCAGCCCTGCACAGTATGGTGGAACTGAGATGGCTGAGTCTGCAGAGCTGTTCAGTCACACTATAGCCTGGGAATCAGAGGTCTGCTCCCAAGCTACAGTGAGTACAGAACAGGAAATGGTCTGCAGTGATGCCCAGAACCTTTGTGACTCAGATTCAGGCCGTGAGGACCAAGTTTCTGAGCATAATGTTGACCCTTTGTCACAAACTGTAACACCTGTGGTTATAGACAATGAGGAACATACTGATGAAGATGAGACGCAGATACCCGATTGGGATGACAACTTAAATATTCCGTCAGGGCAAGAAGAGGCTCGGTCTGAGGGGGAGGGGAGTGCAAACACAACAATTGATGATGACGTTCTAGATCCCACCTACTGTCAACCCCCAGTCAGGCACTCGAGGAGGTCAACAGAGGCGGTGGAGGAGGATGCAACCGACGACGAAGTTACCTTGCGCCTTCCTGGACAGAGTCGGAGCACTGGTAGCACGTCTACAACTGCATCCTCAGCCACCACTCTGCCTATGAGCATTATTCGGGGTGGATCAACAGGTCGCATGGCCTCTAAGCCTTGCCTAGCCTGGTCCTTTTTTCACATCGAAAAAGATCGCCCAACTCATGTGATATGTAACATTTGTCATGATTCTCTTAGTAGAGGTCAAAAGCTCAGCAGTTTGACAACTTCTTCCATGAATCGTCACATGAATAAATATCATAAGTCCCGGTGGGAAGCTCACCGTGCTGCAATGCGGCCTAGCGGAGCGAACCATCCACCGCCCGCCCCTTCCACTGCATCCGCGCGCTCTTCATCTTCTAGGACTGTGGGGACAGCTGCCACACCTGTTTTTCCACGCAAAACTTCCACCACTGTAACCGCAACAGGCAGTTTGCTTGTAAGGTCGTCAGTTGGTTTGGAAGGGGAAACAAGTGAGTGTGTACAGCTCTCTCAGACATCGATAGCACCAACGTTGGATGAAGGCAACATCATGTCTCCGCCTGCACTTTCCTCACAAACCTGCATTTTTCCAGGGACACCCTACTCAACACCGTCTACACACAGCAGCCAGATCTCTGTCCCTCAGATGTGGTCAAATAAAAGGCCACTTCCTCCGACCCATGACAAAGCTAAGAGGTTGACTCTATCCCTCTGTAAGCTGTTGGCTACCGAAATGCTGCCTTTCCGCCTAGTGGACACACAGGATTTTAGAGACCTTATGTCTGTCGCTGTGCCCCAGTACCAGATGCCTAGTCGCCACTACTTCTCTAAGAAAGGTGTGCCCGCGCTACACCAGCATGTCGCACACAACATCACCGCTTCCTTGAGAAACTCTGTGTGTGAACGGGTGCATTTCACCACCGATACTTGGACCAGTAAGCATGGACAGGGACGTTACATGTCGCTGACTGGGCACTGGGTAACTATGGTGATAGATGGTGAAGGGTCTGCTGCACAAGTCTTGCCGTCCCCACGACTTGTGTGTCAATCCTCTGTCTGTCCAAGTTCCGCCACTGCTTCTGCATCCTCCACCTCATCTGGGTCCTCCACCTCCGCCCCAAGCCTGCCTGGTCAGGCCACCAGCGTTCTCACTGCGCAGAAGGAATCACGCACCCCTCATTACTATGCTGGCAGCAGAGCGCAACGGCATCAGGCGGTCTTTAGCTTGACATGTCTTGGTAATAAGAGTCACACAGCTGAGGAGTTGTGGTCAGCTTTGCGGTCCGAGTTTAATAAATGGTTGTCTCCACTCAAACTGCAGCCTGGTAAGGCCGTGTGCGACAATGCTGCAAACCTGGGTGCGGCACTTCGCCTGGGCAAGGTGACACACGTACCTTGTATGGCTCACGTGTTGAACCTTGTCGTGCAGCAATTTTTAACACACTATCCCGGCCTAGATGGCCTTCTGAACAGGGCACGAAAACTGTCAGCTCACTTCCGCCGTTCAAGCGCCGCAGCAGAGCGACTTGCATCGCTCCAGAAGTCTTTCGGCCTGCCGGTTCATCGCCTGAAATGCGATGTGGCGACACGCTGGAATTCAACTCTCCACATGTTACAGCGACTGTGGCAGCACCGCAGAGCCCTGGTGCAATACGTCATGACGTATAGCCTGGGCCAACGAGATGCAGAGGTGGGGCAGATCACCCTGATGGAGTGGTCTCAGATCAAGGACCTATGCACCCTTCTGCACAGTTTCGACATGGCGACGAATATGTTTAGCTCTGACAATGCCATTATCAGCATGACGATTCCAGTCATTTACATGCTGGAGCACACGCTAAACACTATTCGGAGTCAGGGGGTGGGACAACATGAAGGGGAGGAACTACAGGAGGATTCATATGCGCAAGGGACAACAACATCACGAAGGTCCAGACGTTCATCATCACCAACGCAGCAGGCATGGGACCATGGGGGACAGGGATCGACAAGGGCGCATAGTAGCAGGCGAAATGTTGAGCAAGGTGCAGGAGAACATGAAGAAATGGAGGACGAACTGTCCATGGACATGGAAGACTCAGCGGATGAGGGAGACCTTGGTCAAATTTCAGTTGAAAGAGGTTGGGGTCAGATGTCAGAGGAAGAAAGAACGGGTAGCACCTCTATGCCACAAACACAGCATGGACTTGGTCCGCATGGCTGCGCAAGACACATGAGTGCCTTTTTGTTGCACTACCTCCAACATGACAGTCGTATTGTCAAAATTAGAAGTGATGATGACTACTGGATTGCCACACTATTAGATCCCCGGTACAAGTCCAAATTTTGTGACATAATTCCAGCCATAGAAAGGGACGCACGTATGCAGGAGTATCAGCAGAAGCTGTTACTAGATCTTAGCTCGGCTTTTCCACCAAACAACCGTGCAGGTGCAGGGAGTGAATCTCCCAGTTGTAACTTGACAAACATGGGACGGTCTCGTCATCTTCAACAGTCTACCCGTACCAGTAGGACCTTTTCTGGTGCCGGTAACAGCAATTTTATGGAATCTTTTCATAATTTTTTTAGACCCTCTTTTGCAAGGCCACCAGAGACAACAAGTCTGACACATAGTCAACGGCTGGAGAGGATGATACAGGAGTATCTCCAAATGAACATCGATGCCATGACTGTGCAACTGGAGCCTTGCTCCTTTTGGGCTTCAAACCTACAAAAATGGCCAGAGCTCGCAACTTACGCCTTGGAGATTTTGTCGTGTCCAGCTGCCAGCGTTGTCTCTGAACGTGTATTCAGTGCTGCTGGGTGTGTGCTGACAGATAAGCGCACGCGTCTGTCCAGTGACAATGTGGACAGACTGACGTTCATCAAAATGAACAAGTCATGGATCCAGAAGGAATTTACTACCCCTGTGTCATCCTGGGGAGAGTAAATGCTTGTGGATTTGGAATGTGCTTGATGCAAATCAAAACATCCTGTTTGCAACTAGGGCCCAAGTGCTGCCACTGATGGGGTGGGTGTCTGTGTGGCCCAATTTTTGGAAAAAAGGGAGACTCCGCTTGGAGTAACCCTTGCTTACATTGTTTTTAAAAGAAGCCAAGATGAACAAGTCATGGGTCAGCAAAGACTTTGCTACCTACCCCGGTGTCATCCTGGGGACGGCTAAGAATAGCGTATTTTTGAATGTGCTTGATGCAAATCAAAACATCCTGTTTGCAACTAGGGCCCAAGTGCTGCCACTGATGGGGTGGGTGTCTGTGTGGCCCAATTTTTGGAAAAAAGGGAGACTCCGCTTGGAGTAACCCTTGCTTGCTGTGTTTTTAAAAGAAGCCAAGATGAACAGAGCTGGGATCAGGAAAGACTTTGCTACCTACCCCGGTGTCATCCTGGGGACGGATAAGAATGGCGTATTTTTGAATGTGCTTGATGCAAATCTAGCTGTGAAGTGTACAACTGGGGCACAACTGCTGCCACTGAATGGGTGGGTGTGTGTGGGGCCCAATTTTTGGAAAAAAGGGGAGACTCCGCTTGGAGTAACCCTTGCTTACATTGTTTTTAAAAGAAGCCAAGATGAACAAGTCATGGGTCAGCAAAGACTTTGCTACCTACCCCAGTGTCATCCTGGGGACGGCTAAGAATAGCGTATTTTTGAATGTGCTTGATGCAAATCAAAACATCCTGTTTGCAACTAGGGCCCAAGTGCTGCCACTGATGGGGTGGGTGTCTGTGTGGCCCAATTTTTGGAAAAAAGGGAGACTCCGCTTGGAGTAACCCTTGCTTGCTGTGTTTTTAAAAGAAGCCAAGATGAACAGAGCTGGGATCAGGAAAGACTTTGCTACCTACCCCGGTGTCATCCTGGGGACGGCTAAGAATAGCGTATTTTTGAATGTGCTTGATGCAAATCAAAACATCCTGTTTGCAACTAGGGCCCAAGTGCTGCCACTGATGGGGTGGGTGTCTGTGTGGCCCAATTTTTGGAAAAAAGGGAGACTCCGCTTGGAGTAACCCTTGCTTGCTGTGTTTTTAAAAGAAGCCAAGATGAACAGAGCTGGGATCAGGAAAGACTTTGCTACCTACCCCGGTGTCATCCTGGGGACGGATAAGAATGGCGTATTTTTGAATGTGCTTGATGCAAATCTAGCTGTGAAGTGTACAACTGGGGCACAACTGCTGCCACTGAATGGGTGGGTGTGTGTGGGGCCCAATTTTTGGAAAAAAGGGGAGACTCCGCTTGGAGTAACCCTTGCTTACATTGTTTTTAAAAGAAGCCAAGATGAACAAGTCATGGGTCAGCAAAGACTTTGCTACCTACCCCAGTGTCATCCTGGGGACGGCTAAGAATAGCGTATTTTTGAATGTGCTTGATGCAAATCAAAACATCCTGTTTGCAACTAGGGCCCAAGTGCTGCCACTGATGGGGTGGGTGTCTGTGTGGCCCAATTTTTGGAAAAAAGGGAGACTCCGCTTGGAGTAACCCTTGCTTGCTGTGTTTTTAAAAGAAGCCAAGATGAACAGAGCTGGGATCAGGAAAGACTTTGCTACCTACCCCGGTGTCATCCTGTGGACGGCTAAGAATAGCGTATTTTTGAATGTGCTTGATGCAAATCAAAACATCCTGTTTGCAACTAGGGCCCAAGTGCTGCCACTGATGGGGTGGGTGTCTGTGTGGCCCAATTTTTGGAAAAAAGGGAGACTCCGCTTGGAGTAACCCTTGCTTGCTGTGTTTTTAAAAGAAGCCAAGATGAACAGAGCTGGGATCAGGAAAGACTTTGCTACCTACCCCGGTGTCATCCTGGGGACGGTTAAGAATAGCGTATTTTTGAATGTGCTTGATGCAAATCTAGCTGTGAAGTGTACAACTGGGGCACAACTGCTGCCACTGAAGGGGTGGGTGTGTGTGGGGCCCAATTTTTGGAAAAAAGGGAGACTCCGCTTGGAGTAACCCTTGCTTGCTGTGTTTTTAAAAGAAGCCAAGATGAACAGAGCTGGGATCAGGAAAGACTTTGCTACCTACCCCGGTGTCATCCTGGGGACGGATAAGAATGGCGTATTTTTGAATGTGCTTGATGCAAATCTAGCTGTGAAGTGTACAACTGGGGCACAACTGCTGCCACTGAAGGGGTGGGTGTGTGGGGCCCAATTTTTGGAAAAAAGGGAGACTCCGCTTGGAGTCACCTTGCGGTGTTTTACATGACTTTAGAAGGGCGTGCCATGCCTATATCTGTGTGTCCTCCTCTTTTTCCTTGTCCAGCTGTTTTGTTTTCGCATGAGTACATGTCCTTGTCACTTTCCCATGTGTTTGTGTTGTGTTGTGAGTTGTTTGTCACCTTTTGGACACCTTTGAGGGTGTTTTCTAGGTGTTTTACTGTGTTTGTGATTGCCTGCCATTGTTTCCTATGGGCTCGAGTTCGGTTCGTCGAACGTTCGACGAGCCGAACTCGAGCCAGACCCCCCGTTCGGCGAACCG
Organism: Anomaloglossus baeobatrachus; assembly: GCF_048569485.1. NCBI lineage: Eukaryota > Metazoa > Chordata > Amphibia > Anura > Aromobatidae > Anomaloglossus > Anomaloglossus baeobatrachus. The sequence continues at coordinate 459,390,150 of NC_134358.1, forward strand.
CCTCGAGCCGAACCGGGACCGGTTCGCTCATCTCTACTCTCAATCTTGTTATGAGTCACTGGTTGAGGGTTTTTGGTCCATACTTTCTCTCCATGTCTATATAACTTGTGGCCCACACCGGATTGTGAACCCTTTTTGTATGTTTGTCACTGTGCCTTACACCTATGCATAAATAAATATCTTTATTGATATTAGGAAGTCTGATCACTTCTTTTCTCTCGGTGTTGGTCTGTATAGGATCATGAATAGAGTCTGGTAATAGGGCGGGGTTCTGGGTTCTCAGTCAGAAGAAACTGCATGCTAATCAGAAAAAAGACTGACTGGAACACCTATGTGTGTGAATTGGGTGCTAGCTTAAAAATATATTACTATAATAAAGATAATAAGTTGCACACTAGCAACAATAAAAATAAAAACATGAAAAAGGTAAAGCATTACTGCTATAGGGATACTATGAACAATGAAAAATGCATTTAGCAATCTTGAAAAAATGAAATACATGAAAAATGGTATTGCAAAAATGCTATGATTACTTGAAAGTAATAGAGATGTTTAGCAAATGTATTGATCAATGCAAATGAGCCCGAAAACCAAGGACAAGGTAATTTCTAATTTTTCGGGAACCTAACCTTAATGCCTCCCTATGTGCTATAAAAAATATGCAAGTATGGGTTGACAGGCTCCTGGCTATATAGGATCATGAATAGAATCTGTTAATAGGGCGAGGTTCTGGGTTCTCAGTCAGAAAAAAGACTGACTGGAACACCTAAGTGTGTGAATTAGGTGCTAGCTTAAAAATACATGACTATAATAAAAATAATAAGCTGCACACTAACCCTTATAAAAATATAACTCACTTCCCTCACTTCCAAATATCAGGGCCTTCCTTAATCACCGCCTTCTGGAACGGAAGGAAAGCACCGGTCTGGCCTGCACATCGTGCTAGCACAAAAGCATTGTATAGTGCCATCTGTACGATGTGCACAGCCAGCTTCTTGTACCATACCTTTGCCTTTCTCAAAGCACTGTAGGGCTGGAGGACTTGATCAGAGAGATCAACTTGCCCCATGTTTTCATTGTACACGAGGACACAGTCTGGTTTCATGACTTGTGCAGTGGTACCTCGCACCGTGGTGAGGGTGTTGCCATCACCATGGTTTGTGATCAAGAAAAGGATGTCACTCTTGTTCTTGTACTTAACCACAAGCAGGTTGTTGCTACATTGGGTTCTGCTTTCATCCTTTCTGAGCAGCTGCCCGATTAGCATCTTAGGGAGGCCCTTCTGGTGTTTACACACAGTACAAGCTGCGGTAGCTTTGGCAGAAAGGGATTTGAGCAGTGGGATGCTGGAGTAGTAGTTATCTATGTAGAGATGATAACCCTTATCCAACAGTGGATGCGCCAGATCCCAGCCAATTTTCCAATTCACTCCCAGGACAGGGGCGCATTCAAGAGGTTGAATCCATGAGTCCTTCTCTTTATAAACTCTAAACCTGAGGGTTTACCCTGAGGTACTTTTGCACAGCTTATAGAGTTTGATTCCATAGCTGGCCCTCTTGTTGGGCAGGTACTGATGGAATCCCAGCCTTTCCTTGAAGTGGACGAGGGTCTCATCCATGCAGATCTCTCTTTGGGGAACATACAATTCAGCAAACTTGTTGCTGAAGTGATTGATGACTGACCTAACTTTGAAATGTTAGTCAAATTTTGAGTCATCATAGGGTAGACATTGTGCATTATCGTTATAATGCAAAAATCCTCAAAGCGTGTTTGGGGCATAACCATGCGGAATACTGGAGTGTTACACAAAACATCAACACTCCAATAATTGGTAAACCTCTGGCTTCTTCACTAATTCCATAAAAATAACCAGGCACCAAAACTTCATCATTTCCACTACATCTACAGGAGTCCAGTTAGCAAATGATGAAGCGGGGTTTAGGGCAAGAAATTGTTGGGCATATAAATTTGTCTGGACCACCATAAGATTTACAAAATCCTCAGAGAAAAAGACTTTGAAAAACTCAATTTCTGTGAGACCAGCCGTATCAAATTTGATTCCTGATTGTGCCACAAAATCAGGAATCTGTGGCTCATAATTTTCAGGGGGTGAAGTCCACAGGGGGTTTCTAATGCTTGGTTGTGCATCACTAGTGCTGGGTTGGGTCTCACCACTGCTGGGTTGTGCATCACTAGTGCTGGTTGGGTGTCACTAGTGCTAAATTGGGCAATACTAGTGCTAAGTTGGGGGTCCCTAATGGAGCACTATGCCCTGTGGTGTCTGAGTGGGGGTTCAGAATCACTAGTGGAGTAAGAGCAGTGGTAGAAATACAGGAAGGTGGTATCCTCTCTCTCACTATCATTGTTGGAGGGACAAGTGACATATGCCTCCTCCGCTGAATACCGTCTTTGGGACAAGTGGGATATTTTATTTTTTGTGTGTAAAATATCAAATTTTTATTCAGGTGTGTGTGTTTAGTGTAAACTTTTATTTATTAAAATAGAAGAGAGGAAAAAAAGAATAGAAAAAATAGAAAGATGAAAATAAAAATAGAAAAGAAAAAAATGAAAAAAATTAGAAAGATAAAAAAATCTAAAAAACTGGTAAAATTAAAAAAACTAAACAGACGTCAATAAAAATAAATTACTAAATGCCCATAACTAAACTACACTAATGGTAATTCTGTGCAGAAAAAAAAACTGTAGTATATGTACTACAAAATTTTTCCACTACAATTACTAAACTGACGTTAATAAAAATAAATTACTGAGCATCCATAACTTTGATGCTAAACCTGACTTGATTCAGAAAAAAAATACAGTAGTAAACGACAAATACTACGGTATATTTTTACTGTCTCTAATCTAGGCCTATCAACTGACGCTAACCCTGACTTAATTCATTAAAAATACGGTAGTAAACAGCAAATACTACGGTATATTTTTACTCTCCCTAATCTAGGACTATTAACTGACGCTAACCCTGACTTGATTCAGTAAAAAATATGTTAGTAAATGGCGAATACTACGATATATTTTTACTGTCCCTAATCCAATCTAGCATATCAACTACTCTAAATTATTTTTATTTGATTCTTAGTATACTCTTTTTTTTTTTTTTTTTTTTTACAACCGGATACCGATCAGTGATGGGAGTCGCCAATCAGTTTCAACAATTGAAGGAAGCATGAACGGGTGTGGTGCTGAATGAGTCACGTACAGAAAAAAAAAAATATAAAAGGTCCTGGCCAAAAGTGAGCACGGATTCTGATCAGTGATATGGGTCACTTATCAGCTCTCACTGCTACAGGAACAACCAATGGATGTGATGCAAAACAGGGGGTAACAAAGGGGATGGAAAATGAAGAGAGAAAAAAAAAAAGGAAAAAAGTCCTGGCTAAAAGTGACACGGACGCCGATCAGTGATGTACGTCACTGATCAGCGCTCGGCGCCTACAAGAAGCATGCACGGAGGTGGTGCAAAGAGCGGATGGAAAATGGACAGAGAAAAAAAAGAAAACAGTCCTGGCTAAAAGAGGCATGGATGCCGATCAGTGCTCGCACGGAGGTGGTGAAAAAAAAACCTGACAAAAATCAAGCGATCAAGGACTGATCAGCGCTCTGCGGCAGAAGAGGGGATGGGGAAAGGGGAAAAGGGGAGGAAAGGGAGAACAGAGAGAAAAAGAAAAGGATAAGAACAGAACAGGGAAAGAATAGATCTTCCTTCTTTCATCAGTCAGGACCATCAGCAGGAGCGGGTAGGAGCAGCAGCAGTGGTAGCACAGGCTTCAAAAAGTGTGTAACACCACAAGGCCCAGCAGATCAGCAGCAGATCATTAGTGACCGTTCTACAAGTGTCTCAAAGCTGATGTGAGGACATGAAGAATGGTCACTGAGAGGTCAAACCTCAGTGCTGCTCTGTGATTGGAGCAATCTCATGTAACAGGGCAATCGCTCCAATCACTGCTGTGGGTGGGATGCTGCTCTCTTTTAGCTCCAGCCTATGATTGGTGCTGTTATAGCTCTGATCATAGCTGGACATAAGGATTTCAAGCAATTTCAATGCCTGAAACTGCTGCGATTGACTGTTAGAAATGAACAGTCAATCACAATGACCTTCGCTGCGGGGAAATCATGAAACCCCCCTTGGCGATGAGGGCAGGTGTCGGGCTGAAAGACTCAGCAGGCACTTTCATGCGATGACTGTCACTGCAGCTGCAGTGATCGCATGAAAGCATCATGGACTCAGGAGGAACAAGGCGGTCACTGAGAGCACAGGGGCGGTCACTGAGAGGTTAAACCTTAGGGCTGCTCTGTGATTGGATCGCATGTCACAGGACAGTCACTCCAATCACTGCTGGAGGGGCAGGATGCTACTTTCTCAAAGCTCCAGCCTATGATGTTATAGCACCGATAATACGCTGGGCATCAGGATTTCAGATAATTTAATTGCCTGAAACCCTGAAACCACTGGGATTGGCTGTTCAGAATTAAACAGCCAATCACAGTGATCATCACTGCAGGGGTGATGAAACCCCTTGTGGTGATGAGGGTAGGTGTCGGGCTTACAGACTAAGCAGACACTTTCATGCAATGAATGTCACACAGCTGCAGTGATCACATGAAAGCATGATGTACTGGATATGTCCTTGATCAGAATGGCACTGACTTTCATTACGTACCCGGTACGTCAAATGTCATGTAGTGACCAAATGGCCACAATTTTGCTGGTCCAAAGAAAGCCAACAAAAATGACAAAAAAAAACAAAGAGAAAACATACTGTCCTCAGGCCTAACCTATCAAGCCTCTTTGCTTTTCAGTGCCTGCTGTCTGGTCCTCAGAGCCATTTCTTCATTCTCCCCCAATGAAATGCATCTCCTGGCCTCGTCTCTCTAGGCTGGGTCATTCTAGCTGTGCTTCAGATATCAGACTAGAGGTCTTGACATTTAGTGAGAAATGTAAGCACTGGTGTGGGTGTGTTCTCGCTAGTATGTTGTTGTCTACTTATTATTGGGCAACTAAAACACACAGAAGAATTACACGCCCCCAGTTAAAACTGTCTGACAACAGCCACTTAGACTTAAAAACAAAGTTAAGTCATTAGTTGTCAATAATTTGATTGCTAATATCTCTACAAGGGAATGACATAGTTAACTATTACATCATGTATCCAGTTCAACATGAAAAATTTGATGAAAGGTCCTCTTTATGTCCCACTTTCACTCGTCTCCCATAGTTTTCTGCTCTGCAGTTACATAGCTACATCATTAATGTCATGATGACACTTAACTATCACAGACAATCAATAGCCAAAATTATGTAGTTTCAGTCTCACTGAGGTTAAACCTCAGACCAGTCAGGTGTCAGGATGAAATATAATGTCTCAATATAATAATGTATAAACATATATACAATATAGTATTAAATATATAATAATATTTTAATAATATATTATAATATAATATTAGTAATAATAATAAATTAAATACAATACTACAACTATATCAACATTTAATTGGTCACTTTAATATTTATGTTGAGCTAAAAAAAGTGTGTAATTAAGAACTCACCATTGCATATATATACTCACACACATTACAATATAATGTGATAATGTTTTACATGGCATTTGACCTAATTTACTTTATTTTTCTGCAATTTTTTTATTTATTTTTTTGACCTATATACATTTTTCTGTTGTATTATCAACTCATGCAATTTATTTACTACAATATGCAATCATATTCTAAATTGAAACCATTTTAGAAAACACTGCCAATTTATTTCATGACAGGAGACTTTAATAACATCAGATGTGTTCTTGCTTTGCAGTTGAGGCTCAGAAAAGTGATTTTTATTTTATTTATTTATTTTTTTAAAGCTTGCTGAAGTACTGAATTTTAATAGCTTGATGAATCTGTAGTGATTGCCCTTTGAGACAGCCTTTCCATTTATTGACAAATTAAAGTATTACATGAACAGTATGGCAGCCTGAGAGTAGGACTACTATATTTCCACCATCAAAGTAAGCTGACATCTTTATATTAAATTCTAGTTTAAGATGCAAATCGTTGATGTACAACACAGAGTCAGCCTCCAATCATCTATTACTTATTCCAGCATTAACATGAGATGTTTTAAAATTTTGAGGTTTTTATATGCGGCTGCCTGCATGAGTTCATTTATAGAACACTTTAAAAGAAAATAAATAGCATAACTGCATAAATTACAATCACCTTTCCCAACCTTTATTCTGAAGAAGGCTTAATGATTTTTGCACTCTATTTCAATAAAACTAAACTTGTGCATTATTTATGTCTATATTTTTTCATAATATTATTACAGTAGCATTAGAACAATACAGTCATAACAAATAAAAACATCTATATTTATATATTTAGCATTAATATTGTTGAGATCTATGGTTATTTATTCATGTTTATTACACATGTATTTGTGAAAATTAATTTTCCAATATATTGGCTTTGCTTGTCTGCTTCCACACTGGTGGTATTGTCATTTTTTTTATCCTGTCTTTTTTTTAAAAAAAAAAATTCTGATAAAAAATATTAAGTTTTAAAATATACTATTGAAATCGTGTCTATTTGATTCATATTTTTGGGGTCTTTGTGTAGAGGAGAAAATTGAATCTATTTTTAATTAGACAAATAAAAACATCTGCCTAATATTGTGTAGTATAGATGAACAGATCTTTTGAAGTTTGAATTCACTGACTTTTCCGAATATCCCCCAAAATTTTGATTTGCAGTTAATACATTTTCACATAATTAGAGGTCTCTAATGTCCTGGAAATTAGGTGTAAAACACTGGGACTTCCCTTTAAAATCAGTTAAATATGTTTATGAGCAAACAAAACATTTTTATGTCCAAATGACTTCAACCTAGTTGGCTAAGTGAAAACACATGGCGACGAGTGGAAACCAACAGTGTATTTCAAAACATTACAATGTCAGACACTTTGGGCTACCTAAATTGTTTAACCGGTCTAAAAATGTTCCCTTTTTTGGATGGATGAGGAGGCATGGTACAGTAGATTAATGCACTGATGTTGCTTGTAAACAGGTGGTTGGATGCAAAAACTATCTTGTTTGGGGGCTATCAAGAGCTTTACATTTTGCTAAATGAAGCAATAGCTTTTTAGTATGCCATCCAAAAATTATAGCTTTACTAGGCTAAGAAAACAGATGTTCTGTAATCTTCAGAATGTGATGAAGAGCCAGAATTGGAAAAAAATATCCCTGTGTTGTGGTTTACAACTTGTTTGCTAATCACAAATTTATTAAGTAATTACAAAAGCTTTATATCAAGCCATTCAAAAATGATTTACTTATTTCTGGAGAAAGGACAATAGCACTCTGTTGAACATGAAGACGTTCTGGCTTGTTGTCATCAAGAGTTTAAAAAACTAGCCCTATTTCCAGAGCAGGTGTCATTCCGTGAGGATTTAACTAGTTACCAGACTGATCTGTGGGTTAATTGCCTCCATATTCAGCCACAGCTTGGTCAGTTGCTATCCAGGAGCTGAATTTTCTTTTTAGCTTCACATTTGCCTTTGGTGTGCAGTGGTCACCTGTTTTTATTAATTGTCTCTGTCCAATCACATATGGATGTTGTTATATACAGTATATTCCCCTTTTCCAGCATATCATTGCTGCTTATATTCATCCTGGTGGATTCTGATCAGGAGATTCAGTCCCCTGTGCTAAGGTATACTTTTTGGACAGAGACCACTCTGAACTTGGACTAAGTAATCTCTGTTTCCCTTCTTGCAGCTGTCTTTGTTAAATTTACTTAGGTTTGTGGGAGTTTTTCCTTGTTTGCACTTATTGTTTCTCTTTACGACACATGTGCAAGTAATTTGTGTTTCCTCACTCTTGGGTTTTGTATTTCTGTTCACTTGCCTTATTGTGGTTCTTGAGCTTAGCATTTGTTCTCCTGGTACCTTAGGAGGCATGTAGTACAGCTCAAAGGCAAATCAGGAAGCAAGGCCCAAACGGTCAAATCCTAGTCCTGCAGTCAGGGATTTTACAGTCTGTACAGAGGCGAATAGGGACTGTGCAGCTGGAATACTAATCTGTACAGGAGCCAGGGGTGGAGGTGTTCCAGCAGAGAGTTTGTGTTTCTCTATTTGTGTGTTTATATACATATGTGTGCATGACAACAGGGCAGGTCATAAAGGATTTGAAGATTAGGGTCAGCAATGACAGCTTTAGCAGCAACAACGCATGACATGATGGAAAAGGAGGCGATATCTGGCATAATATGGTCCATTGACCCTAGTGGCAACAAAATGGTGTAGATGACAGTCAATGGACAAGCAAGGAGACAGATTGTATTGCCAATTTATTAATTGGCACAAGTCGACAGTGCAGAAAAGTCTGCATTGATCCAATTCATTTTGATAAATATTGGGCTTTTTATGTTTATAGCCGATAACCTGGTCCTGGTCCGCTTTGGAGTGAAAAATCTAACCAATTTAATAAATTACACAAGTCTTTAAAGGTGAAATTGTTTAAAAAGTAAGAGATGATTTTTGTATACTCTTTTAATTGCTGAACTCAGTGAGAATATTTAAAAAAATCCATAACACAGTTTTTACACAAACACTGACTCCATAGGTTTCGAAAAGGATAGAGTTCCATAGTATTCTAAAAAGGAATTTCCTCCATATTTTTCTCAAGACCATGCTCTAGGGTATTGCAGTGATGCTCCTGGACTAATGGAAAAATTCAGCATTAAGTACAATGTGAGCACCTGGAGACTTTTTATTGATTCATCTAAAAAAAGTCTAAAAACTGTGCTACTGCACAATGATATCAAGTATGCTTCAGTGCCTGTAAGGCATTCTGTGCACTTGAAGAAAAACCATGAGAATTTAGTCTTTATTCTTAAGAAACATAACTACTAGGATCAAGGATAGTCAATATGAGGTGAATTAGAAGTTCTCTCTTTGCTCCTTGGGCACTAAGGAGGATACACAAATTACCCATATTTCTTGTGTGAATGGGACAGCTTGGATTGGACTCATCACTGGAGTCAAAAAAGTTGGCCAACAAGAACATCTTTACAAAATGGACTCAAGAACAATGCCTTGTAGAGTTTAGTTGATCCCAATAAAGTTCTCCTGTCACCAGTCCAAATTAAGCTTGGACTGATGAAGCAGTTTGTGAAAGCTCAACTAAAAGAAACAGAGACTTTTAAGTACCTGTATACCAATTCTTGAGGGCTGTACAAAGCAAAACTGAAGCATTTTGTGGGTCCGGATATTCGGAAACTCATGAAGGACTAAGTGTGCAAAACAAAAATGAAAGCATGTAAGAAAAGGACATGGGATATTTTTTTAAAGAAGTCATGAGTAAATTTCTAGGTAATAACAAAGATTGAAAATTTAAGTCTATTGTGGAGAACATCCCTTACATCATTCATAGAGAACACATTAACATTGACTCAGAAATCCCCCGCGCTGGCTACCAGTACGTCACAATCGGGGCGTAACAAGTGGGGGTCAACCCTCCTTTATACCTCCCGACCGACAGACAGAGCACGTGACGTGCTCTCTAGCGCCCCTCTTATAGTCAGGCCAATTATGGAATTGCCCGACTATAAGCAAGGAGGCCGCTATACTACTTATGCCGATTATTGAAGGGTCCCCGGTGAACGTAGGGTATATATTCCCCCGACCTCCGCGGGCGGAATATATAAAATCTCCCCGAATCTTACTGGCCTCCCCACAATAATCCTTGGCACAACTCGCTGCCACCAACCGCTTCACGGTAACTATTAGCCGAACACACAGACGTGGGGTTCAAGATCGAGATAACATAACAGCCCAAGATTAATTATATAATTTAATCGGCCTAAGCCACACTAGAAACTACAATATATACAATAGGGGATCTACAGAATATACATAGGTCAGAGTACAGTTACAATTAAAGCATGGTTTACAAACAGGCATACACAGTTCCAGCAGTTACCTTGTGCGTCTGGCCACAGGGGGCGCTGTGGGCCAGGTTTCCAGGATCTCCCTCACAGGTCTTCCCTGACCAGACCCCCGAGCAAAAGAACACTGGAAAATGGCCAAATTGGGGTTATCAACCTGGGCAAATCCAGGTCCCCTCCTACCTTTGTGACCTCATAGGGAGCACTGCTCCACCCCTGGCTGGAGTTATGGATAATATCCACAACAGGGGAAATGGGCCATAACTTGGCCTGGGGACGTCGTAGGCAGACGCCAACGCTCTCATTGTGACAGTTATGAATTTAGCTACAGAACGAGAGGACTCATGACCTGTCTGCCAGTTCCCCATTGGCTGATATCACGCCTGGGGTATTTCCCCAGGTCTTACTCCCATAAAAAGGGTGTGCCAGCATCGTCCGCATGCGGAGACACCATTTTTATGCCTGCCATTTTTATCGGAAATATGGCTTGCGAGATATGAACCATATTTTACTGGAGTCGTGCTGTCTGGATACTTCCAAGCTTGCTAATTAGATAGCAGCCCCTGCTACAGGGTGACGGCAGGGAGTCATCCTGTGTCCACTGTTCCCAGATCATCTAATCTCCATATCACAGGAGATGGCCATGGGATGTGTTGCTAGGATGTGACACCTTCCCAGATGTTGGACATTGAGAACAAGAAGGGAGGGGCACTGCCATGGAGTGATGAGTGCGATTATGACTGGAAATCATAATTCCTCTTCATATCCCAGG